>NC_053389.1:171310507-171911982 GCF_905171765.1 Bufo bufo
TTGATATATCTAGGTGGTACATCCCTGTTATGTAACAGGCTGTGTCAATCCAGTTGAACCACCTATTCAGAGGACACCTTCTCCTCCTGCCCAGTGGCGTTGCCAAGGGGAGGCCAGAGGGGGCCACGGCCCCCCTACATCATGCTTTGCCCCCCCAACTAAAATGCCCCCCCAACTGAGCGGCCGCAGCCAGGCACAGGGAGATGAGCGCTTCCATTGCTCTCACCTCCATAGTCATCTGCCTGTGCTGCGGCAGGGGAGGGAGAGGCGTGTCCCTTCCCCTTCCTCTGATAGGCCGCAGGCACTAGGCCGTCAGCCTATCAGAGGCCAGCGCAGGCGGCGCGGGACACAGGCCGGAAGAGGCCTGCATCGCATCGCTGACATGGAGGTAAGTATAAGTGTTTTTTTTTTTTTACAATAGTTTTACAGGCACATTAGGGGGGCTCTTGTTACTGGCACATTGGGGGGGCTTATTAATGGCACATGATGGGGGGGCTTATTACTGGCACATGATGGGGGGGCTTATTACTGGCACATGATGGGGGGGCTTATTACTGGCACATGATGGGGGGGCTTATTACTGGCACATGATGGGGGGCTTATTACTGGCACATGATAGGGGGCTTATTACTGGCACATGATGGGGGCTTATTACTGGCACATGATGAGGGGCTTATTACTGGCACATGATGGGGGGCTTATTACTGGCACATGATGGAGGGCTTATTACTAGCACATGATGGGGGGCTTATTACTGGCACATGATGGGGGGATCTTGTTACTGGCACATGATGGGGGGATCTTGTTACTGGCACATGATGGGGGGGATCTTGTTACTGGCACGTGATGGGGGCTGGGCCCTTATTACTGGCACATTGGGGGGCTCTTGTTACTGGCACGTGATTGGGGCACTTAATACTGGCACGTTATTGGGGGCACTTATTACTGGCACATTATTGGTGGGCACTATCGGGGCATCTACTGAGGCCAAAAAGAAGGGGTATTGTATATGGGGGGCTCTGTACAGTAGCATTTTATACTGGGACACCTTATGGTGGGTACTATGGGGAAGGGGGGAGAGGAGTACTATGGAGTCATCTACGGGGGGCTCTAAGAAGGGGTATTTTATACTTGCAAATTATGGGGGACACTGAGGGCATCTACTGGGGCACGATATATGGGGCATTTTATACTGGTATATTATGGGGGGCACTAGGAGGAAGGGGGAGAGGAGCACTATGGGGGCATTTACTGGGGGCACTATATAGGGGTATTTTATACAGGCACATTATGGGGACATTAGCTCAACTGGAGGCATTACAAGGGGGTATTTTTTGCATTGTCACATTAAAAGGGGAATTATTTCTACTGGGGGGGGCATAATGGTGGGCTTTATTACTCCCCCATGCTATAAGCCCCCTAGTAGCAGCACCAGCCTCTCCCTGCTCTGCCATCCTTCCGCCCCTTCTCCAAATCCTTATTATGAAATCTTTCTCATTAGGATAAAACACAACATCAGCTCCGCCGAGCCCCCCCAGCCAAAGTGTTGAAGTGGTGTCAGAGATCCCCAAGGGTCAAGCCAAGTAATTGTAAGTTTTCATGTGAAATATGTTTGTTATACACATATAGCATACACTGTGCCACACAATATACAGTATACCTCTACACTGTGTAGTCTGTTCTATAAGCAGCCTTGTTCTGTGGCGGCGGACAGAAAATAATCTGTAAGTGCCCCTCCCGAGACCAGGCTCTGGATCCGCCACTGGACCGCTCACAGGAGTGTACATTTCTTCTAAACTGTAATCCGTATCCTCTGACCTGCATAAATCAGCGTTAGCTCGGTAACAACTAACAGGCAGTGCCTGTAGGCTGTAGCCTGGCCTGTTACCGAAGCTAGCCAAGTTGTGTAAGGTTAAGGTACTAGTAGAGATGAGCGGCCGCTAAATCCTTATTTAAAGTTAAAATTACTGCAGGATATGGATTACAGTTTAGAAATGTCAAATGTACACTCCTGTGAGCGGCGGGGAGGGAGATCTGTGGATGACACTGTTATAGGGAGGGGGATCTGTGGATGACACTGTTATAGGGAGGGGGATCTGTGGATGACACATATAGCATAAGATGCTATATATGGTATGTGTCATCCACAGATCCCCCTCCATAACAGTGTCATCCACAGATCCCCCCCATAGCAGTGTCATCCACAGATCCCCCTCCCTATAAAAATGTCATCCACAGGCAACTAGGACATTTTGAAATCTGAGTGATTGTTTTTTTTTTTTTTTAAAGGGCTTCTGTCACCCCCAAAACACATTTTTCATTTTTGGGCTTGTTAAAATCCTTATTGAACGACTATTCCCTATATAGGGCTCTTACCTTGGTCTGTGGCTTTGTTTCATTAAAAATCGATCTTTTAAAATATGCAAATGACTTCACTACCAGCAAGTAGGGCGTCTACTTGCTGGTAACCGCCCCCTCCTCCTGTTAATTGACAGGGCCAGCGAGCGCTCTCCTCCTCCGGCTGGCCCTGTCAGTATTTCAAATCCCGCGCCTGTCTTCATTCGGCGCAAGAGCTCTGAGAGAAGGACGCTCGCCTCCTCAGCACTCCCTCAGTGCGCCTGCGCCTATGACGTCTTCTCTTTCGGTGACAGGGCCAGCCGGAGGAGGAGAGCGCTCGCTGGCCCTGTCAATCAACAGGAGGAGGGGGCTGTTTTTTAAAAGGAGGATGCGGCGGCTACTAGCAAGTAGACGCCCTACTTGCTGGTAGTGAAGTAATTGGCATATTTTAAAGATCGATTTTTAATGAAACAAAGCCACAGACCAAGGTAAGAGCCCTATATAGGGAATAGTCATTCAATAAGGATTTTAACAAGCCCAAAAATGTGTTTTGGGGGTGACAGAAGCCCTTTAAAACACAGACAGCAGGACTTTTCTTTCCTGTTGCAGTTTTAGGTATTGGGTAAAGTATCACAGCATTTCTAAGCATACTTGTGTAAATGTATCGTTGTTATAGCTGCACCCCCTACTTTTGTCCTGGCCCCCAGTGTGCCCCCCCAAAATTTGAAAGCTAGAGACGCCACTGCTCCTGCCCCATACCCAGAACGTGTTATCTCCGATGGAAACAAATGTGAAGACTGGTGGACCGTTCCTGACACTGCGGAAGGTACCCGGGCCGCAGGTGATGAGGCTCCTGCTACAGGAGCACTACCGTCTCGCAATGAGGAGGAACCCGCAACCACATCCAGATCTCCTGTTGTAATGGAAGAGCCCAGGTTAACAACTCCCAGTGGAGAACGTCAGGTCCTAGCAGATAGTCAAGACCTCCGGAGATCCAGTAGGTCTACTGCAGGGGTTCCACCAAACAGGTACGCTGCTGACGAGTTAATTCGGTCTGCCTGTAGGTATTGTGGACAATGTTGTACTGCCGTTTAAATGTTCTATTAACCCCTTTGTTTTCCATGGACTATATAGCGAGGCCGAGGACGGCCACCTTTAAAGTGGGGGGGGGGCATGTAAGGATCAGCCCCTAGAATACTGTTCTTTGCACAGATATCTACAATATGGTGTTACATAGACTGTGATGACTTATTTCAGCCACTAGAGGTTGCTGTGGCTCTGAGTAGAGGAAGATGAACTTTTTCTGAGAAGCACAAGAGGTAGGAGGAGCCAGAAGTTCCCGGGGTTTGGAGTCCTGGCTGGAGGCGTGTGTTTGCCCTGGTAGCTGTGAGGATGGCTGCCATGTTAGGAGCCAAGTAAAGGCTAGTGATGGGACACAGAGCCTGACCTGTCCTGAGAAGCTGGCTGTGTTGGAGACAGGCCAAGATAGACTCTGAACTGAAGTGCTGCAGCTGTAACCCAGAGAAAGTGTCACGGCTGAGGATGGGGAAAACCCTCAGCCGTGCGATGCTCAGAAATGTCCGGTCGCTACTCGGCCAGGGCAACAGCATTAGGGCTCTTTCACACCTGCGTTATTGTCTTCCGGCATAGAGTTCCGTCGTCGGGGCTCTATGCCGGAAGAATCCTGATCAGGATTATCCTAATGCATTCTGAATGGAGAGTAATCCGTTCAGGATGCATCAGGATGTCTTCAGTTCCGGTACGGAACGTTTGTTGGCCGGAGAAAATACCGCAGCATGCTGCGCTTTTTGCTCCGGCCAAAAATCCGGAACACTTGCCGCAAGGCCGGATCCGGAATTAATGCCCATTGAAAGGCATTGATCCGGATCCGGCCTTAAGCTAAACGTCGTTTCGGCGCATTGCCGGAGCCGACATTTAGCTTTTTCAGAGTGGTTACCATGGCTGCCGGGACGCTAAAGTCCTGACAGCCATGGTAAGTGTAGCGGGGAGCGGGGGAGCAGTATACTTACCGTCTGTGCGGCTCCCGGGGCGCTCCAGAGTGACGTCAGGGCGCCCCAAGCGCATGGATCACGTGATCGCATGGATCACGTCATCCATGCGCATGGGGCGCTCTGACGTCATTCTGGAGCGCCCGGGGAGCCGCACGGACTGTAAGTATACCGCTCCCCCGCTCCCCGCTCCTACTATGGCAACCAGGACTTTAATAGCGTCCTGGGTGCCATAGTAACACTGAAAGCATTTGGAAGACGGTTCCGTCTTCAAATGCTTTCAGTACACTTGCGTTTTTCCGGATCCGGAGTGTAATTCCGGCAAGTGGAGTACACGCCGGATCCGGACAACGCAAGTGTGAAAGAGGCCTTAGGGAGCAGGTCACCTCCTATTGCGTCCCTAGCACTGACCCTGTCTCCTGTCCGCATGAGCCGACCCTGATGGTGGGAGGACTCATACACTGGAACCTAATAGTCCCTGTAGAAGCGTTCCCTGGGTAGCAGGGCTAGATAGGAAGTTAGTAGTGAGAGTAGCTGGTAAGCTGACTGTTTGCTGTTTAGTTCATTCTATGTCTTTGCAAAACCTCCTTACCATTGTTGTTGATTTATGTACACCTGTTCATACCATTCCTGTCATTGACCTATTGCACCTCTGGTGTGGTGGTACTGTACTGTTAATCAGATTTTCCGGCAGTTTCATATTGTTCCTTAATAAAGCTGTTTTTTGCTTCAGTCTCCCTGTCCGCTGTACTGTACTTGAATCCTGCCTTGCTACACCATCACCAAGTTGGGGCTGACATTTAGGGCAGATTTTCCAAGCAGATATGGACAGTGGTACGGGTGAAGTACAGGACTGAACTGTTTCCTACCTTAGCTGGCATTGAAGGTAAAATTTGAGTCAGGTGTTTCCATTTATTGGGATGATAATCAGGTGTGAGTATGCTACCTATTTTATTTTTTAAAAATCTTCACAATGCATATTTGTGGTTGTGTATCATGGCATGAACGAAGGAGATCTCTGAGGACCTCAGAAGAGAAGTTGTTGATGCTAATCAGGCTGGAAAAGGTTACAAAACCGTCTCTAAAGAGTTTGGATTCCACCAATCCAGAGTTAGACAGATTGTGTACAAATGGAGGAAATTCAGGACCATTATTAGCCTCCATAGGAGTGGTCAACCAACAAAGATCAAAACTCAAGAAAGTGGATCATGCAGGAAGACAACAAGCCTAAGCACACAAGTTGTTCTATCAAAGAATGGATAAAAGAAGTATAAAAAGTTGAAGTTCTGACCTTACATCCAACAGAAATGTTGTGGAAGGACCTGAGGTGAGTGTTACTGACAGTGACCATGGACCCATTGTGCCAACTCACCAGTTTGATTTAGGGCTAAACCCAAGGACATTGTCCTGGTGGTCCCCTGGTTTTTATAATTTAATACCAATGCAGGGATCTGGCCTTTGTTGCAGTGAACACCAACCAGTACCTTAGATAACAATAATCCTGTTCCTAAGGGGTTTAGTAAATCATACAACACAACCTACAATATAACCAACCAATAACCCCACAATGATACGCATGAGATAATGCATAAAATATAACACAAACATTTATTAAACATGATAATACATATACATTGGTGAAAACAAATTGTGGGGGGAGAGGTACCTCCACCCAAACCCCTGTTTTACAAAAACCGGCCAGGTACAACCACTGGACTAAAGCCCACCAGATCTATAAGAAATAACATTATTAATGTCAAAGACACCAGGAGCCTAAACCCAATCCAAAAGGGGAAAGGGGAATGGAACATAGACAAAAACAATCGAATAGTAAGTACCAAATCCTGTTCCCAGTCCTGTAGGAAATGAGAAAGTAACAAGGGAAAAATACCCATATATAATTGCATGAACAACAACTGCATATAACGCCAAGACTGGACTAAGGAGTCAGGTAACATTCAGATAAATGGTGATCATGAACACAATAATCAGTGTAAATTACCCATGGTGGACAAAAGGGTCCAGGGCTCCCGGCACAACTGCTACCTCGACGCGCGTTTCGCCAACCCACTGGCTTCATCAGGAGGCTAAAGTATAATAGTATATGTTGGGGTGTATACAGTATATCAGAGAATGTACCTGAAGTTAATAGAGGACGCATGCACGGCATGATTAGGAGACCTGCTTCACCGCAGCACACCGCTCGTCACCCTGCAACAGACGCCGAGCGCGCCCACGCACCACAAAACGTACATCCCAGAAGTGGACGCCCCGCCCACGCCCGTCACCATGGAAACGAGCAACGCGGAGCGCCCGATGATGCGGCTGCCCAGCGCATGCGCGGGATGTGTTCAACCCAGGGTAAGAAGCCTGAATCTGTGAGGAGATAAGTTAGCGTGGACCAATCCAATATGTTTGTAGTTTATTTATCACTTTTCTGGTATTTTTGGTTTTTACTACACACACCCTTTTATGGACTTTGATACATTCAGGAGTTTGTTATATATTATTATAATATATTTTTTTATATATTATCTGATATAATGGGTGGTTTATAATTAGTATTTTTCAATTGGATCCTACTGTGTGTACATTATTATTATACTCACTGTTTTTATGCTGGTTTTAGATGACCTCTCCTAATCATGGTATTTTATTGGACATGTATTTTTATGTGTTGTTTACACATGGTCATCATGCAGTCCGGGGCTTATATACCTTTATCACACACATGTGTGGTGTGATCCTTTTTTTTGGATTGGTCCCCGCTAACTTCTCTCCTCACAGATTCAGGCTTCTTACCCTGGGTTGGACGCATCCCGCACATGCTCTGGACGGCTGCATCATCGGACGCTCTGTGTTGCTCGTTTCCATGGTGACGAGCGTGGGCGGGGCGCCGCACCACACGTCGTCCACTTCCGGGATGTACGTTTTGTGGTGCGTTGCCGCGCTCGGCATCTGTCGCAGAGTGATGAGCGGCGCGCTGCGGTGATGCGGGCCTCCTAATCATGCCGTGCATGCGTCCTCTATTAACTTCAGGTGCATTGTCTGATATATATACCCCAACATATACCATTATACTTCAGCCTCCTGACGAAGCCAGTGGGTTGGCGAAATGCGCGTCAAGGTAGCAGTTGTGCCAGGAGCCCTGGACTCTTTGGTCCACCATGGGTAATTTACACTGATTATTGTGTTCATGATCACCATTTATCTGAATGTTACCTGATTCCTTCGTCCAGTCTTGGCATTATATGCAGTTGTTCTTCATTCAATTATATATGGGTATTTTTCCGTTGTTAGGCCAAATGCACACGGCCGTGTTCCGCGGCCGAGAGCGGTCCGTGGTATGCCGGGCTGGATTCCTGTTCAGAGCAGGAGCGCACGGCGTCATTGGTTGCTATGACGCCGTGCGCTTCATGCCGCCGCTGCACTACAGTAATACACTCGTATGATCTATACGAGTGTATTACTGTACAGCAGCGGCGGCATGAAGCGCACGGCGTCATAGCAACCAATGACGCCGTGCGCTCCTGCTCTGAACAGGAATCAGGCCCGGCATACCACGGACCGCTCTCGGCCACGGAACACGGCCGTGTGCATTCGGCCTTACTCTCTTATTTCATACAGGACTGGGAACAGGATTTGGTACTTACTATTCGATTGTTTTTGTCTATGTTCCATTCCCCTTTCCCCTTTTGGTTTGGGTTTAGGCTCATGGTGTCTTTGACATTAATAATGTTATTTCTTATGGTGGGCTTTAGTCCAGTGGTTATTCCTGGCCGGTCTTTGTTGCAGTGAACCAGACTGCTACCTCATGCAGTAGTCCTGGTGTAGCTGGTAGCTAATCCATGGGGTCACAGACACTAGTGTGAAGCACCAAGGGGTCCTACATTACTTGTAGTCAGGAGACAAGCCAAGGTCGGGCAGGCAGAGTTTGTGCATATCCGTAGGTCAAGTCCGAGGTCTGAGCAGGCTGCAGTGGGTGAGAACAGAGAACTGGCAATGGTCAATGTAGGCAGTGGAGTATTAGAATCATAAGGCAGGCTGAGGTTCAGTAGATGGGCAGACTAAGTAAATACACCTTCAGAGTAGACAAGAGAATGGTGCCTTATATACCCAGGGATAGCCAGCCACAGGCTATGGAAACATTTAGCTGCACGCGCACTGACCCTTCAAGAAGCTGAGACTCTATAGAGTGCTATAGAACAGGCCAAGAGGCCTGACAGGAACTTACAGGTCACAGCCTGCAGGAACTTATCTAAGATGCCAGCAGCCAGGAGTGCTGCAGTATAGGGAACTCGCAAAATAGTTTCTTAAAATTTTAATGCTATTTACAGGGGTTATCCAGGTATAATTTTTTTCCCTTTCCCTGAGCTTCCCCTGCCAGGCCCTGCAACTTAGTAATGTACTTGCTCTACTTTTTCTGTCTCTCTCCGGAGATTTGGAGAGTGGTCATGTGACTGTGCCCCCTGTGTAGACTGTATTTACTCTGATATCATGACTAGGCCTCCCATAGTCCCCTCTGTCCTGTCAGAATCCCCAACCAAATGGTCATTATGTAAGACCAATGTGATCTTGGAATGTGCTGGTCAATGTTCTCAATCCATAAACAGGGTAGGTGGAGTCCACTGCTTGTCATATCGAAGCTGTGCAGGAAGAAACATTCGGAGGAGTCAGCAAGGGGATGATGGAAGGTGTAGTGGGTGGAGTTTTTGGCCCAGGGAAGGGTGTAATAGGCATTTACTTTTCTGACTGATCTTACAGCACAGAGCACTATGGGAAATGTTGTGGCTGCAGCTCATCTATGTCCACAACCTGGAAGTTCGGGTTATAAACAGTGGAGCGCAGCGAGAGCATGGAGATTGAAGTGAAGACTTAGGAAAAGTTGACAGGTACACTATTATTCTATTATCACAGCTAAATTATGTTTTTTAGGATCCGGCACAAGCCCTTTTATCAGGGCCGGCTCTAGGTTCATGTGGGCCCTTGGGCGATAAAATCTCAGTGGGCCCCCTTACACAGTGATAACTCTCTGAGTACAGATAATATAGTAGATACAGTTGCAAGAAAAAGTATGTGAACCCTTTGGAATGATATGAATTTCTGCACAAATTGGTTATAAAATGTGATCTGATCTTTATCTAAGTCACAACAATAGACAATCACAGTCTGCTTAAACTAATAACACACAAAGAATTAAATGTTACCATGTTTTTATTGAACACACCATGTAAACATTCACAGTGCAAGTGGAAAAAGTATGTGAACCCTTGGATTTAATAACTGTTTGAACCTCCTTTGGCAGCAATAACTTCAACCAAACGTTTCCTGTAGTTGCAGATCAGACGTGCACAACAGTCAGGAGTAATTCTTGAGCATTCCTCTTTACAGAACTGTTTTAGTTCAGCAATATTCTTGGGATGTCTTGTGTGAATCGCATTCTTGAGGTCATGCCACAGCATCTCAATCGGGTTGAGGTCAGGACTCTGACTGGGCCACTCCAGAAGGCGTATTTTCTTCTGTTTAAGCCATTCTATTGTTGATTTACTTCAATGCTTTGGGTCGTTGCCCTGTTGCAACAACCATCTTCTGTTGAGCTTCAGCTGGTGGACAGATGGCCTTAAGTTCTACTGCAAAATGTCTTGATAAACTTGGGAATTCATTTTTCCTTCGATGATAGCAATCCGTCCAGGCCTTGATGCAGCAAAGCAGCCCCAAACCATGATGCCCCCACCACCATACTTCACAGTTGGGATGAGGTTTTGATGTTGGTGTGCTGTGCCTCTTTTTCTCAACACATAGTGTTGTGTGTTTCTTCCAAACAACTCAACTTTGGTTTTATCTGTTCACAGAATATTTTGCCAGTACTGCTGTGGAACATCCAGGTGCTCTTGTGCAAACTGTAAACGTGCAGCAATATTTTTTCTGGACAGCAGTGCCTTTCTCTGTGGTATCCTCCCATGAAATCCATTCTTGTTTAGTGTTTTACGTATCGTAGATTCGCTAACAGGGATGTTAGCATATGCTAGAGACTTTTGTAAGTCTTTAGCTGACACTCTAGGATTCTTCTTCACCTCATTGAGCAGTCTGCGCAGTGCTCTTGCAGTCATCTTTACAGGACGGCCACTCCTAGGGAGAGTAGAAGCAGTGCTGAACTTTCTCCATTTATAGACAATTTCTCTTACCGTGGACTGATGAACAGCAAGGCTTTTGGAGATACTTTTATAACCCTTTCCAGCTTTATGCAAGTCAACCATTCTTAATCGTAGGTCTTCTGATAGCTCTTTTGTGCAAGGCATCATTCACATCAGGCAATGCTTCTTGTGAAAAGCAAACCCAGAACTGTGTGTGTTTTTTTATAGGGCAGGGCAGCTGTAACCAACACCTCCAATCTCATCTCATTGATTGGACTTCAGTTGGCTGACACCTCACTCCAATAAGCTCTTGGAGATGTCATTAGTCTAGGGGTTCACATACTTTTCCACCTGCACTGTGAATGTTTACATGGTGTGTTCAATAAAAACATGGTGACATTTAATTCTTTGTGTGTTGTTAGTTTAAGCAGACTGTGATTGTCTATTGTTGTGACTTAGATGAAGATCAGATCACATTTTATGACCAATTTGTGCAGAAATCCATATCATTCCAAAGGGTTCACATACTTTTTCTTGCAACTGTATCACCTGCAGTCCTATGTAACAGCACAGATAACACACTAGTGCTAATAATGTGTTAGTGTTACCTGCAGTCCTATGTAAAACCACAGATGACACTAGTGCTAATAATGTGATAGTGTTACCTGCAGTCCTATGTAAAACCACAGATAACACTAGTGCTGATAATGTGGTAGTGCTACCTGCAGTCCTATGTAAAACCAATGATAACACTAGTGCTGATAATGTGGTAGTGCTACCTGCAGTCCTATGTAAAACCAATGATAACACTAGTGTAGATCATGTGGTAGTGTTACCTACGTCCTTAGTGTGCCTCCATGTGTCTCTCCCATGGACTCCATGCTGGCTATGCTGCCTCCTCTTCCATCTTCTTCTTCTTGCCCCTCACAGAATGTCCTGATGCAGCTGCTTCAAGGCATAGGAACACTGTGGGCATTGTGATGGTCACACACAGGGAGAGAGACACACACAGGGAGAGAGACACACACAGGGAGAGAGACACGCACACACAGGGAGAGAAACATTCACACAAGGACACATACTGGGACGGTCAAATACACACAGGGACAGATACACACACACACACACACAGGGAGAGACACACACAGGGAGAGACACATATACACAAGGCCAGAAACATTCATACAAGGACACACACTGGGACGGTCAAATACACACAGGGACAGATACACACACACAAGGACAGACACACACACAGACACACACACACACACACACAGGGACAGACACACACACAGGGACAGACACACACACACAGGGACAGACACACACAGGGACAGACACACACACACAGGGACAGACACACACACACAGGGACAGACACACACACAGGGACAGACACATACACACAAGGACAGAAACATTTACACAAGGACACACACAGGGACAGATACACACACACACACAAGGAGAGACACACACAGGGAGACACGCGCACACAGGGAGACACACACACACACACACACACACACAGGGAGAGACACATATACACAAGGACAGAAACATTCATACAAGGACACACACTGGGACGGTCAAATACACACAGGGACAGATACACACACACACACACACACATAAGGACAGACACACACACAGGAACAGACACACACACAGGGACAGACACACACCGACACACACACAGGGACAGACACAAACACAGGGACAGTCACATACACACAGGGACGGACACACACAGGGACAGACACACACAGGGACACACATACACACAGGGACGGACACACACAGGGACACACATACACACAGGGACAGACCCACAGGGACAGACCCAACCACACAGACACACACACAGGGACAGACACACACCGACACACACACAGGGACAGACACAAACACAGGGACAGTCACATACACACAAGGATGGAGACACACAGGGACAGACACACACAGGGACACACAGACACACAGGGACAGACACACACACACACACAGGGACGGACACAGACAGGGACACACATACACACAGGGACAGACACAACCACACAGACACACACACACACACAGGGACAGACACACACAGGGACACACATCCACACAGGGACAGACACACAGGGACAGACACAACCACACAGACACACACACAGGGACAGACACACACATACATATACACAGACACCTGTGTGATGGTGAGATCGTCAACCAACTTCTATCTAATGTGTGGCCACCTTTAGGGGATAGTAAAAAGGAATTCCACCTTTAGTTATGCTCCAACCTTTTGTTGCCTTCTAATATGACTCCCACTGATTCCCAGTACTGAGGGGACATGGACTGGGGTTTAAAAGGGAATTATCAACATGTACCAGAAGGTGGTCTAAACTGTAACACATTAGGAACTAGCTAGACTGTGGTATGGAGTCTAAGCAATGCCTTAGACACACACAGGGACGGACAGACACAGACACACAGCTAGGCCTCACCATATTCCAGCCAGGCTCCTCTCCCTACAGGAACACAGCTCTCTGCTCCTCCGGCTCTTCCCCGACAGGTCACATGGGCGGATAACATCAGGAAGGTCCTTTAGCCCGGGAGTCCTGGGGCCGCCCACCCCAGCAGTGCACATGGCGAAAATTGTCTGCATTGCTGGTGTAAGCTGCCCTAGAATTCAGAACAGGCAGTTTAATGAAGACCAGGACACAGCTGCAGGAGAGAGTGGGCACAGTGGGCCCCGAAACTTGCCCGGGTGTTGACGCTGGCCCTGCCTTTTATGTTCTAATGTATTTTACTACGAAGTATAGTTCTCTATGAATCAGTCAGGTTTATCAACCCTGAACTTACCCTTGTAGAAAGCTAGGTGATGGACTTAGCTCACTCTAGTGTTAGCTGAGGAAGAGAGAGTAGCTAAATGTGCGCACTCCTTGGAGCTTTGCATCAAGAAAGCCGTCTCTACTTTACTGTACTCCAGAGAGGAAAGGAAGAAGCAGGAAGGTCCAGGCTATGCATGGCCGAGCATTGCAGTCAGGCAGTAAGGTATTTGCTGTTTAAAACCTTATTCACATGTCAGTGATTCACGTATGTGTGCTGTCCGTGTTCTCCACAGATAGCGCACGTACACATTCATTTTAATGTGTGTATTCACACAACCGTGTTTTAGCACCATCTGTGAGTCAGTGGTTTTAGCATAGAAGCCTGCCTTATTTTTGTCCTTGTTTATGGATCCATCACGCCCATTAGTCTAAAAACTGGGTTCAACATGGACGCCATCCATGTTTTGTCTATGTTTCACGGACCATTATAGAAAATGCTTTGAAAATGTATTTTCAGCTGTGCGGTGTCCATGGAACACAGATAACATGCGGAGTGCAAAAAATGGACACATGGACCAAACACAGATTCTTCATGAGTGAAGCACTGACCATCTTATAATGGATTTAATCTCGGACATAGATTTGTTATAAGCCTTAGGCTTATAAAGACTATACTGTAGTAAGAGGAACATTGCTAATACACCCTTCCACACTTTGACATGGTGCTGGCCAGCCGTATCTTAATTCTGCACCCCAGGGAATTATGAACAAGTTTGCAAGAAACTTTTGGAGAGATAGAGGGAGTACTTCTTTGCTTATATCCTTACATTGCTATATGGGAAGCTATGCACTGCAAATTGTTTGGAACTGTGTTTAATACCATTGAATGTACAGTACTACAACTCCCATTCTGAAGTTTGTAAAGAGAGACTTGTCTATTTTCAACTTCTGGCCAGTTTACTTAGGGTATCTAGCAGCTCTCTTCACCAGTTTCATCACCAGATCTCTCCCTCATCGAGAATACCTTGGACTGGATGGAGTGACAAATCTCCCATGCACACAGGGGCAGATTCGCCATAGACCCTAAAGGGAATTTTCATGGTGGGACAATGCCTATATGGCCACATGAGCCCTCTTCACTGCCGCCGGCAAGGTACATACTACTGGGGGAACTATAGGTGGAGCTGGCTTGGTGCTGTGGCTAACATATCACCTTCTAAGCCCCCTGCTCCATATCTAAAGTATAGACAATTGAAGGATGAGGACATAACGTGGTTGGTATTGATGGCCACCGCAGAAGGACAGCATCTGATGAGGTATTTTGTGCTGCACTGTGTTATTTGGTTCTGTGGGATGGTATTCTGTTCTGCACTATGGCATTACTGACTCTGCCAACTTACACTCACCTAAAGAATTATTAGGAACACCTGTTCTATTTCTCATTAATGCAATTATCTAGTCAACCAATCACATGGCAGTTGCTTTAATGCATTTAGGGGGGGTGATCCTGGTCAAGACAATCTCCTGAACTCCAAACTGAATGTCAGAATGGGAAAGAAAGGTGATTTCAGCAATTTTGAGCGTGGCATGGTTGTTAGTGCCAGACGGGCCGGTCTGAGTATTTCACAATCTGCTCAGTTACTGGGATTTTCACGCACAACCATTTCTATGGTTTACAAAGAATGGTGTGAAAAGGGAAAAACATCCAGTATGCGGCAGTCCTGTGGGCAAAAATGCCTTGTGGATGCTAGAGGTCAGAGGAGAATGGGCCGACTGATTCAAGCTGATAGAAGAGCAATGTTGACTGAAATAACCACTCGTTAAAACCGAGGTATGCAGCAAAGCATTTGTGAAGCCACAACACGCACAACCTTGAGGCGGATGGGCTACAACAGCAGAAGACCCCACCGGGTACCACTCATCTCCACTACAAATAGGAAAAAGAGGCTACAATTTGCACGAGCTCACCAAAATTGGACTGTTGAAGACTGGAAAAATGTTGCCTGGTCTGATGAGTCTCGATTTCTGTTGAGACATTCAAATGGTAGAGTCCGAATTTGGCGTAAACAGAATGAGAACATGTATCCATCCTCTGATGGCTACTTCCAGCAGGATAATGCACCATGTCACAAAGCTCGAATCATTTAAAATTGGTTTCTTGAACATGACAATGAGTTCACTGTACTAAAATGGCCCCCACAGTCACCAGATCTCAACCCAATAGAGCATCTTTGGGATGTGGTGGAACGGGAGCTTCGTGCCCTGGATGTGCATCCCTCAAATCTCCATCAACTGCAAGATGCTATCCTATCAATATGGGCCAACATTTCTAAAGAATGCTATCAGCACCTTGTTGAATCAATGCCACGTAGAATTAAGGCAGTTCTGAAGGCAAAAGGGGGTCCAACACCGTATTAATATGGTGTTCCTAATAATTCTTTAGGTGAGTGTATATTGGTCCCATCTAATTGTGAGACCCACCTACCTGTACAATATTGAGGCCACTTTTAGGTTTTTTCCACCTTTGCATGCATAGCAGTCAACAAGGACCTTGACTGAACGCTATGGGTCCCAAGTTGAAAAACTTGGAATGACATACCACACTAGGATATCCATCATCTGTATAATTGTTGCCATGCCAGAGTGGTTGCCGGTAACACAGCAAGGGGAAATGACACCAATATTAATGTGACCCTGCCTCAACATATATCCTGCTGCAGAACCCAAAATAAAGGATGCACCACCTTGTTTTGTCATTATTGAACCCTACCACTAGCAGTTTATAATTTGTCATAGGTGTTCTTTTTTCATTTTCCACTATTGTAGTATGCCAGCTACAGATGGTCTCCCAGAATAGTTGCATTCAACTCATCACGATCTCCCAAACACATTCCAGAGCAGGCAGTATGATGTCATCGTGCTGATTATACTGGGACAATTATGTCATCTACTTGGTCCCTGTGTACCGAAGGCTTTTGGACTACAGGTTGGTACAGTGCAAGGCAGCTCTCTGCTCTACCAGATTTTAACTGTATCGGCATCCTTTGAACACCAGTATAGCTGAGAATGGTGCTCACCTGGTGACTGCAATCTTCCCCTGGTGGACCCCAGCATGTGGGCCTGGGGCTGCTGCCCTCTTTCTCCCTTGCTGTCTATGCCTTAGTCATGGACATAATAGTGAGCTTACACAGAAAATTATTAATTTATAGATATGATGAGGTCACCCACACCATAAGGGTGCATTCACACGACCGTGTCTATTTTGCAGACTGAAAACTGCAGATCTGCAAAACCACAAACTTTGTGCTTCTGGGTCTGTGCGGCCGCAAAAAAAAGGATATATCGCAACTTGTTGATCGTGAACCCATTGAAGTCAATGGGTTCGCACTGCGATGCAGGGTGCACACGGCCAGTGTTTATGTTTTGCAGATTTGTGGTTTGCGGTCCGCCAGACGAACACACTTGTGTGAATACACACTTATACTACTCTCATCATGATGTATACACGTGATGAATATCTCACACATACTGTACAATTAGCTCACCACATGTTGAGCTAACTCTGGCAAAGATGAGCACCCCAAACAAGATGATCTCACACAGATGATGACAAATTCATGCATGATGAAGAGCTCCGCCACACAAGCTTGCAAACAAGTTGATAAGCTCACCCACACTGATCTCAATGATAAACTAACACATAAGATTGTGGGTTCACCCACTTGATGATGAACTAATCTACATGATGATCAGCTCACACATACAATGATGAGCTCACACCTACACGGTAGCAAGCTTACCTATGTTATGAGCTCAACCATGCAATGATGAGTTTACACATGCAATGAGCTCACACATATCATGCTGAGTTCATCCACACAATGAGCTCACACAGATTTGAATTTACACAGATGATGATGAGCTCACACAAATGATGAGCACACCCAAATGAGTATGAGCTCACCTGCACAATGAGCTCAAACGCACGACGTAGAGCTCACTTTCACAGATATGAGCTTATCAACATGATGAGCTAAGACAGATAATGACAAAATCACATATGATTCTGAGCTCACCCACACAATAAGCTCACATACAAGATGATGAGCTCACCCACATTTAGGATGAGATCACTTACACAGTATTTAGCTCACCCATGTGACGAGGTCACCTTGGCGATGAGGAGTACACATGAGGTAACACATGAGGTGATGAGCACACATGAGGTAACTCACACTATGAACACACACAATGAGCTCACACATAAGGTGATGAGCTCATCCATGTGATCATGAGCTCACACACGCAATAAGCTCCCACACACTATGTCGAGATCACCCATATGATAATGAGCTTATATAGACAATGATAAATTAACACAGATTGGCTTCAACACATACACTGCTAAGATCACGCACGTAATGATGAGCTCACCCATGTGATGTTGTGCTCAAGATGACCTCAGACATAATGAACCAATACATATGCACTGATAAGCTCACACCCATGATGATCAGTTCGCACATGATGATTAGCTCACACACACTATGAGTTTACACCCATCAGGATGAGCCCAACCACACAATGGTGAGCTCCCATACGATAAGCTCACAAGAGCAATGAGGTGCTCATGAGATTGCCCATACTGACATCCTCCACTGAAGAGCAGGCAATTGTCAGGAAAGAACGGTTACATGCCGAAAATCTTCAGGCTCATCTGTCATTGCTTGCTAGCATCAAATCCATAGTTACAGAGGGCCATTACCCTTCATGGCATATTATATAATGCATTCCCTATGCTGTGATTGCCACTGATCAACACAGAGTACAATCAATTTTTTCAGTCAATCTTCGTACATGACTTTAAAGTTAATACTTTTGGATCAAGCACACATTCCTAGAGAATTTGAGAAAATAACTCAGCTCCTACTTGAGCTTTAGGTTCTTCTCAAACCAGCTGTTATAATGGGCCCTGACGCACATCAGTATCACCAAAAACGTCATTAGTAGGTAGTGAGAGCCAAAACTCTGTCTTGCAGCACTTGTAAATACCACGTGGCTTGTATAACTTGGCTCCTCAGCTTTATATCATCAACAAGAAAGAAATGGTGGAGGAGCAGGTTGTTACAGACTCATGAGGCCCAGATCAATGTTGAAGGTCATTCATGTTGAGTGCACACTTCTAACCCGTCTTTCCTTACAAGGGAGTTTGGAGCAGCAGCCATATATACAGGTGAAACTCGAAAAATTAGAATATCGTGAAAAAGTTAATTTATTTCAGTAATGCAACCTAAAATTAGAATACTGTGAAAAGGTTCAATATTCTAGGCTCAAAGTGTCACACTCTAGTCAGCTAATTAATCCATACCCCTGAGCAAAGGGTACCTCAAAACTGAGACTTTGGGGTTTCATAAGCTATAAGCCATAATTATCCAAATTATAACAAATAAAGGCTTGAAATATCTCGCTTTGTATGTAATGAGTCTATCTCATATGTTAGTTTCACTTTTTAAGTTGCATTACTGAAATAAATGAACTTTGCACAATATTCTAATTCTTCGAGTTTCACCTGTACATAACCTTTTGATAGAATGGTAAATATAATTGTAGCTGTAGGTTATAAAACTGCATCGATGATATACAGCTATGCAGCATCACACATTATTTAGGACACCTAACTGTATTATGTTATAGTAATGAATCAAGGATCTCCCAGTATTCCAGCACTACAACTCCCCCCAACATGTTCCAACTCTGCTACCAGCAGTGAATCTTCAGCTTTTTTTCTCAGTCAATGAGCAACTTAAGAATAATCCAACAATGATGCATTGCTTCTACAAAATTAGAAAGTTTTATTGATATTTTACCTTCATGTTTTTTAACTACAAAACTTGGACTGGCATCAATTATCACAAATACATTTATAGTCTGGAGAGGCGATCGGGGGTGTGAAACGGCCAAAGGCGTCCTGGATAACAGAGGAGACTGCACAGATATGTAAAATTATTGGGCGTTTCGTGTCCATCCGTGGTCCAGACGTAACATTGAAAACAACTTCACTTTAGTAATCTCTCTGTAAATGGATATATGTATGCACCTCCAGGTGATATTGGAAGGAAAGGTGGTGACCAAACGCGACCAATGTAGAAACCAAGCTCGGGAGACAACTTAGATGTCATTTAAAACAAGTTTAGCTTATAAGAGAAGCAAACCAATTCATTCATAGTCAATTACAGTGTGAGCAGAAGTGTCATAACTGGCCAAAGAATAGGAGGAATGTGACATTTACAACCCCTCCCCACTAAGGACATCTGCTTCCCACCCAAACTATAAACCAGTAACTCTGGGCCCCCTGCATCCTTTTTTAAGACATATCCAGGTAGACAGCATTTCTTTTACTTTGAACCTTAAAGGGGTTGGCCACTTTCTGGCTACTTGCGCCCAATGTATATGTAAGATGACTATATGGCAATTGCTAATATACACTCACCTAAAGAATTATTAGGAACACCTGTTCTATTTCTCATTAATGCAATTATCTAGTCAACCAATCACATGGCAGTTGCTTCAATGCATTTAGGGGTGTGGTCCTGGTCAAGACAATTTCCTGAACTCCAAACTGAATGTCAGAATGGGAAAGAAAGGTGATTTAAGCAATTTTGAGCGTGGCATGGTTGTTGGTGCCAGACGGGCCGGTCTGAGTATTTCACAATCTGCTCAGTTACTGGGATTTTCACGCACAACCATTTCTAGGGTTTACAAAGAATGGTGTGAAAAGGGAAAAACATCCAGTATGCGGCAGTCCTGTGGGCAAAAATGCCTTGTGGATGCTAGAGGTCAGAGGAGAATGGGCTGACTGATTCAAGCTGATAGAAGAGCAATGTTGACTGAAATAACCACTCGTTACAACCGAGGTATGCAGCAAAGCATTTGTGAAGCCACAACACGCACAACCTTGAGGCGGATGGGCTACAACAGCAGAAGACCCCACCGGGTACCACTCATCTCCACTACAAATAGGAAAAAGAGGCTACAATTTGCACGAGCTCACCAAAATTGGACTGTTGAAGACTGGAAAAATGTTGCCTGGTCTGATGAGTCTCGATTTCTGTTGAGACATTCAAATGGTAGAGTCCGAATTTGGCGTAAACAGAATGAGAACATGTATCCATCCTCTGATGGCTACTTCCAGCAGGATAATGCACCATGTCACAAAGCTCGAATCATTTCAAATTGGTTTCTTGAACATGACAATGAGTTCACTGTACCAAAAATGGCCCCCACAGTCACCAGATCTCAACCCAATAGAGCATCTTTGGGATGTGGTGGAACGGGAGCTTCGTGTCCTGGATGTGTATCCCTCAAATCTCCATCAACTGCAAGATGCTATCCTATCAATATGGGCCAACATTTCTAAAGAATGCTATCAGCACCTTGTTGAATCAATGCCACGTAGAATTAAGGCAGTTCTGAAGGCAAAAGGGGGTCCAACACCGTATTAGTATGGTGTTCCTAATAATTCTTTAGGTGAGTGTAGATTTTGTTGACATTCGGTGCTATTTGCTATATTTCATAAGCCATGTCCCCTTGTTAGGCAAATCTTCTGTGCTGTGCACATAGAGGTCCTGTCCATAAGATGGCCGCTGATGGAGGGTCATGTGACCAGGCAGATCACCTTTATGTGGTGTCCCCTGCATCCAAATACGCTGCACCCACCGTAAACTCTCAACAGTACTGGTGCAGATGGCAGGTGCAGTGATATCACATGGAGGTGATTTGTCTGGTCACATGACCCTCCATCAGCAGCTATTTTATAGACAAGACCTCTGTGTGGTCAGCACAAAAGACTTGGTAAAGAAGGGGGAATACCTTATGAAATAAATACATTTTAACAAAGGCTATATTAGTAAGTGCCATATTGTCATTTTACATACAGATTGGTTAACAGTTGCCAGAAAGTGGCAAATCCCTTTAAGGCTACTTTCACACTAGCGGCAGCCTTCTCGGGCAAGCTGTTACGGCGGGGCAACAGCCTGCCGGATTCGTGCTGCCGCTAGTGCACCGTGCCGCCGGAAGTCCGCTTTGGCCCCATTGACTATAATTAGGGGGGCGGAGGTCCGTTCGCCTCTCCATTAGAGTTAATAGGGCCGGAGTGGACTTCCGGCGGCACGGTGCACTAGCGGCAGCACGGATCCTGCAGGCTGTTACCCCGCCGGAACAGCCTGCAGGAGAAGGCTGCTGCTAGTGTGAAAGTAGCCTAAGGCTAGGGCTACACACCGACATGTGCAACCAAAGGGTACAACTACAGTGGACGTGTCGTGCAACATTTATGTCGCGCAAGATTTTTTGTGAAGATAGTCAATGGTGTCGTACTGTGACATGCTGCAACTGTGATGCGACAGTCGCACAGAAATCCAACTTGTCCAAAAATGTCACGCTACATTGCGGCAACAAAAAGTTGTGTTAAACATGTCGCTGTAAAGGGAAACTACCATCAAACATTTTTGTTCTCATATATTAACAGCCTATATGTGAATATTCTATGTATTTTTTTTAAACAGGTGGATGGTTTTTGGATATCATTTTTTGAAGTCACTCCATGTATTCTACTTCCTGTCCTGGCACATTAACTTCCTCCTTTGCTTGGACTTTTAGCCCAGAATACAAACTCGCTTGACATTCTCAGTCAAACCATTCACTCTGACCAGGAAAGGAAGGGGGATGAGTGACTCAATTAGAGCATCACACATTATAATGGGCAGATGTCATACTGTTTTCTTAATTTTACTAATCCACTATGTCAGTAATGGATATTATACATATTTCCTTCACAGCAGCAGTAAATTAACAATAGGTGCATTTTCCCGCAACGCCCCCGCATCTTGTCCAGCCCTCACATGCGACGCCTGTGTGAATGAGGCCTAAGGCTACTTTCACACCAGCATTTTCCATTTCCGCTATTTAGATCCGTAATAGGATCTCAATAGCGGAGGAAAATGCTTCAGTTTTGTCCCCATTCATAGTCAATGGGGACAAAACTGAACTGAATGAAACGGAGTGCACCAGAATGCATTCCGTTCCATTTGGTTGCGTTCCCATGATGCACACAAAAGCGCAGCAAGCAGCGTTTTTGAAGTGTGTCCTGGGATGCAGCGCAACACGGATCTTAAAATGTAAGTCAATGGGGACGGATCCGTTTTCTCTGACACAATAGAAAACGCATCCGTCCCCCATTGACTTTCGGATCGGTCATGGCTATTTTAGAGATAATACAACCGGATCCGTTCATAACGGATGCAGACGGTTGTATTCTCATGACAGAAGCGTTTTTGCTGATCCATGACGGAATGCTGCTGTGAAAGTAGACTAAGTTAGTTTTGCCCCTTCCAGTCAAGCGACAATTTAAGAGAGTTCTTCAGACAATGAAACTGCCCATACACATACTGTAAGATAAATGGTTATTTCAGCCGATGATTGCTTAAAGGGAACCTGTCACCGGGATTTTGGGTATAGAGCTGAGGACATGGGTTGCTGGATGGCCGCTAGCACATCTGCAATATCCAGTCCCCATAGCTCTGTGTGCTTTTATTGTGTAAAAAAACCATTTGATACATATGCAAATTAACCTGAGATGAGTCCTGTATGTGAGATGAGTCAGGGACAGGACTCATCTCAGGTTAATTTGCATATGTATCAAATCGTTTTCTTACACAATAAAAGCACCCAGAGCTATGGAGTCTGGATATTGCAGATGTGCTAGCGGCCATCTAGTAACCCATGTCCTCAGCTCTATACACAAAATCACGGCGACAGGTTCCCTTTAAGCAGCGTTCGGGTGTCCGCCTGCTGAGCGGAGTGGAGGCTGAACGCTGCCAGACTGATGCATTCTGAGCGGATCCGCATCCACTCAGAATGCATTGGAGCAGTACGGATGCGTTCGGGGCCGCTTGTGAGAGCCTTCAAACGGAGCTCACAAGCGGAGCCCCGAACGCTAGTGTGAAAGTAGCCTAAAAAATCATATGCAAATGGCAGAATGTTGACTGCCAAATATATGATCTGTCAAGGTTTTCTTTAAGGTGTTTTTTGGATGAAAATGCAAGTGTATGTGACTGATCATTAGCCACTTTCGGCAAGCTGACTCTGCAGTTTTTTCCCCGTTCCCTCCCTGATCTACCAGGGGGGTATGACGGACAATTCATTGCCCAATGCTTATATTATGTGTATGGACAAACAGCTTAGGACGATAGAGAAGGCGCGAAAGAGACTCACGGACAGGACTGTATTGTCCACCTGAGCTGTAATGACTTAGGTGTCCAGCTACTGTGCCTTCACCACGTTTTTCGGCTCGGGTGCGGACCCATTCACTACAATGGGGCCGCAAAAGATGCGGACAGCACTCCGTGTGCTGTCCGCATCCGTTGCTCCGTTCCGAGGCCCTGCAAAAAAAATAATAGCATGTCCTATTCTTGTCTGTTTTGCGGACAAGAATAGGCATGTCTACAATGGGCCGCCCATTCCGTTCCGCAAATTGCGGAAGGCACACGGGCGGCTTCCGTTTGCAAAAAACGGCACAGTCGTGTGCATAAGGCCTTATTCCCATGCTTGGCAGTCTGTTATGGAAATCTGCAGACAAGTCCTCACATGTTTACCAGCTGTTTAAAATCAGAACCTCCCCATTTCCCTCCAATCAGAGGATGACTTATTTCAAATTAACCTTTTATGATCCGCAAACCCTACAGCCCTGCGGCTGCAGCCATGGTACTGAATATAAGGCCAGGTTTCAATTGCATTATTTTAGATGACAAAATGTGGCTTCTTCAGGTACATTCAACAGTGGATCATAAACAGGGTGGTAGGTATGATACATTTCTATATACCTCTTCTCTGTTCAGGAACCACTTCTGGTTTTTCGATGGAAAAAAACACATTCAAGATCTGTACCCAACCTGCCCTTTGTGATCAAGGCCTGGACTAGCTCCACGTTATATGGTGCATTGTGGTCCTGGAATACAGCACTGCAAGAGTCACTGTAACTGTAACACATACTTGGCAACAAGACATCAAGATTCTTGCACAACAAGTCTATTTTAGTGTTCTCAGTAAATTTGCAACAGCAGCGCCAGGATGTGAGGTACCAGGAGGGAGAGAACGTCCAGCTGCCGCAAATCAAGACGTCTTCTCTGCCGTATACGGTAAACACATTATTAGGCTCTATGAGGTTCCATTGAGCACAAGCCTTAAAAGGGACACTTTCATCGGAAAGGGGTATTTTTCTTTAAACTAAATATACATAGAAGGCATATTTTTTGAACTGTTGGGCTGTTTTCATTTTGACAGTACTATACCAATTAAAATACAAAATATTGTCTTCTGTAGCAGTTAGCACAAATGATAAGACCTCCCATATAGATAGGTAATCCATTGCCAGTTTACTGCTGCTGTTTGGGGAAGGTGTAATCTGCAAGGTAATCCCCATTATATTAGTAGGTGTAGAACTGAGATAACAGCTGTGTTGTTAGGCCTAGATAAAGATGCATACAGAAGAACACTGCATTGATAAGTCCCACTACGGGGGACTCACTATGGTTACATTGATGGTCTGAGTGAAAATAGTTGAAGACTCTGGACAGCAAGTGGAATACATGAAGTTACTTCTAGTGTTGAGCGAAGCAAGCTTTGGATGCTACATCCGAAGTCGCTTTGTTCCAAACTTCAGATTAATACTGTACGGAGATCCGTCTCCGTACAGTATAAAAATGTATGGGCTCTGATGAGCAGAAGTTAGTTATTCACGAAGTCGCACGTGACTTTGTTGAATAACTTCGGTAGTTGACTTTAAAAACTTGAAACCGAACTCAGCTTTGGTTCCGAGGTACAAAGTCAACAGGACTTTGTTTTCCGTCCAGCATAACAGAAACCAGACGGATCCGTTAGGCTTTCCCATAGGATTCTATTATGACGGATCAAAACAGAATGCCTCTTAAAGTCTTCCGCTTTGATTTCCGTTTTATGGATTCCGTTATTTTCCGTTATAACCATGTTATAACGGAAAACCATAAAAGAATGCATAATGGTGATGTGAACAAGCCTGTAGTACTGATGAATACAATCTATTACTCCCTGTCAGCCATTTCCGAATGGGGAAAGGTAGACTGTAGGGCAGGATAATATAATTTCTCTCTATTATCATTAGTTTCAAGCTGGTAAGAGGCTGGCTGCAGAACAGGTGAATACAATCTATGGCTCTCTATCATCGGTCACGATAGGGTGAGAAGAGGGGAAAGAACTGTGTGTAAACAGACAGTGGTCCAAAGACTATATGGTGGTACAAGATTAGGGGTTTTAATACTGAATAACAAGTGCTAATATTGTGGAGCCTGGGAAAATTTGATGACAAGTACAGTGGTAGCTTTAATTTTTAAAAGTTTTATAGAGGAGAATGATTTAAGAGTTTTTGGAGGATTCTTTGATTTTAGAAGAAATTATAGCTGTAATGGAAGAGAAAATGACAGAACGTAACAGGCACTAATCGGTGTTGAAACTAGAAACGTCATGCTAAGTCTTGTAGCCGATATCTGTTATGCCTCTACAAGCCCAAGAGAGAAGGAGAAGTCACAGTATGTCTGCACCATCTCCTGATGTTTGCTGTGTCCCAGGAATAGTCAGCGGCAGACTCCCTGAGTTAATAATTTCTTAAGAAGATCCAAAATATGATCTATTCATGGTACAGGTTGTGATTTCTGTCAGAATAAGATCACAGGAGGCGTCTCATTTTCCTACCCCCCTGGTTACCAGACAGCTACATTTTCTCCACCCTTATTCTCCCTGAGGATGTTCAGATTTAGGAGATATTTCTGCAGAAAGCTACAAGATATAAAGCATTTTGGAGTCTGAACAAGTGAATAAAGCAATAAAACCAGATGGATCACTTCCTGAGCCTACACAAATGGCCGCAGGTTCCCTCACCACTGTTATGTGCCCTACCCCCGCATTGTCTCCGAATCATTATAGGGAGGTCATCTACTGGAGACCGCCTCTTTCACACTTGCGTTGTCCGGATCCGTCGTGTACTCCATTTGCCGGAGGAGCCCGCCGGTTCCGTAACACCGCAAGTGAACTGAAAGCATTTGAAGACGGATCCGTCTTCAAAATGCGTTCAGTGTTACTATGGCACCCAGGACGCGATTAAAGTACTGGCTGCCATAGTAGTAGTGGGGAGTGGGGGAGCAGTATACTTACCGTCCGTGCGGCTCCCGGGGCGCTCCAGAATGACGTCAGAGCGCCCCATGCGCATGGATGACGTGATCCATGCGACACGTCACCCATGAGCGTGGGGCGCCCTGACATCACTCTGAAGCGCCCCGGGAGCCGCACGGACAGTAAGTATACTGCTCCCCCGCTCCCCACTACACTTTACCATGGCAACCAGGACTTTAGCGTCCTGGCAGCCATGGTAACCATTCAGAAAAAGCTAAACGTCGGATCCGGTAATGCGCCGAAACGACGTTTAGCTTAAGGCCGGATCCGGATTAATGCCTTTTAATGGGCATTAATTCTGGATCCGGCCTTGCGGCAAGTGTTCAGGATTTTTGGCCGGAGCAAAAAGCGCAGCATGCTGCGGTATTTTCTCCGGCCAAAAAGCATTCCGTTCCGGAACTGAAGACATCCTGATGCATCCTGAACGGATTTCTCTCCATTCAGAATGCATTAGGATAATCCTGATCAGGATTCTTCCGGCATAGAGCCCCGACGACGGAACTCTATGCCGGAAGAAAAGAACGCCAGTGTGTAAAGGGCCCTAAGTATGGATTTTATATCACAAGACACATTTTGAACATGGGTGTACAAAACAGGACAAAAATAAAAATGCCCTCTCCATTCTCTCATATAGCATGCTGCCACCACCTCCATTCTGAACAAGAGGATTTTTTTTCCCGCCTGCTTTCTTTCTTTGTAGTAAGATCGGGTGTAGAGACACTCAGGCCAGATCTTCTATCTTGTTTCCTAATGTTAAGAGGAGAAGTCCTGTGATGGAGTTATTTGCAGTGCGGTATTAAATAGTGGGTTAATATTTTGTCATCTGGTAAGATTAATGAGAAGCATCTGTTTAATCATCACGCTCCCAGGAGCATAAATGTGCATCTCTGCCCCAGACTGGTAAAATTCCATATCTCAGATGAGTCCTATTGAGTAGGAGATCAACAAACGATTACGTAAAAGTTCAGAAAGTGATGAAACACAGTTTACATACACATTCCTTTTAGACCGTGCTGGCTTGAAGAAGAGAACACTGAAATCATTATGCAATGTGCTTTTAACATACTGTAACACCAAGTCTGACCTCGCCTCATAGCTTACAAAGTACATGAAGAGCACTGAGTTGATAGAGAAGGCTGCACATTGGCTGCTGAGGTAGATTTCTAGTTCTAATATGTATGTGGGACACAACACGTGTCTCCGTCCTGCAGGTAAATGTAAATGAAGCAGGGCAATATCCTGCTTTTGTCACACAGTGTACACCTACACCCACTGCTGCCAGGAGGACCTGCTCTACAAGGTCTTGACAAGTTTAGTCCGGTCCTCAGTCTGGTGTCATCCTCTGGTCATCTCAGTATCTTAGATCTTGATTAAGGACAAGTTTATCACATTGGAAAAAACTAAACATGAATCAAACATGAGTCATTTAGATCTAAGAGAAAGATGCCCATGACCTCAGCATCAATGGGGCCCATGTTTGTAGCTGCCTGTCTGCCATAAATCACTTACAGTGTTCAGCATTCTTCCAGCTTACAAGGCACAATGGCTCCTGAAGGTCGTTTCCGTGAGTCACATGTTCCCTCTGTCTCTTTCCCCATATAATCCACACAATAAACCCTCTGTGTCCTTATTCCTTCCCCACAGGTCTGAGAACAATGTGACCAGCTACCTACTCTCCACATTGGACATGGCAGGTCCCCACAAACTCGAATGTCCTCTGGTTTCAGTTCTTGAGGACACTGGTCTGATGGCCCTCCAGCCATATCTCTACAATCCACTGTCCTTCTTTTCCATCCGGAGCCACAACTCTTGGAGCACTGAGACCAGTCTCCTAGGACCCACTGAGATGTTAAGAGTGGTCTGAGTAAATGATGGGATAACTTGACTTTCTTTTGGCCATATGGGATACTCTTAGGGATATAGAATATATATTTAATTTTCGGTGGGACGGACTCTCCAGCTACTCGCAGGAGTTGTATCGTCAGCGGTTCTGGGAGGGGTTGGAAGCTTTGTATTCTTTCCAGTGTAGTGTTAGAGCCACTATATAAAAGCACGGTTCCTCTTAAATGCACATCTTGTTCAATGGAAGACACTGCATAATCCCCGTTGAGCAGATAGCTCCCATCTGCTCTCCTGATTGCCAAGTAGATGCCGTCATAGATGACACTGCGGTGACTGCGCTGCTTCACATCTATACCGGTGGCACCAGCCGGGATGGTAACAATATCCGTGTATCCGTACCTGTTTACACACAAACCATTAGCTGAAAAGTGGTAATAACACAATAAATTGTCACTCTCTAAGGATTATTATTAACATGGAACATAAAAGAACAATAAATTATATGTTACACATCGCAGGGGATTCTGTAGACCTTGTGCACAATTATTAGGAAGGTTGTATTTTTGAGGGCTTATTTTATTCTTGAACAATTACAGTGCTGTTGATCAAACCAAAATGTTAATAAACTGCTAATTATTATTTCTTAAATATTAAAACTGACACAAAAATTAATTACTGCAATGGGTTACCTATTTTGTGACGATTGTTTTCATATATAACATGTATACGTTTGAGAGAACGGGGCAACTATGGTGACGATTTCTGTTAGCGACGGCATTTTTTATATTTTTTTTACATTTTTTATTTGTATTTTTAAAAACATTTTTTTTTACTTATATTGAAATTATTTCTATTTTTTGGCACATAATCTGTCCCACAGAAGGTCATTAAAAATCCACAGGAGCCCCAGTTACAGGGGAAAACAGCCCCCTGAGGGGGAATGACACGCAGGCAGAGCTGATCAGGGTCTCCTTAGACCCTGCAGCTCTTCTCCTGCCCCTGCTCTAGACACCCCCGGCGGTCACGTGACTAACAGAGCAAGCGGCTTCCTCCCCCCTGCGCTCCTCATGTAGCGCTGTCCTCCTGCCGGCACAGGAGAAGACGAAGCGGTAATAAACCGCTCCTGTCTTCTCCTCAGGGTCCCTGCTGCGTCTGTCAGCCGTGTCCCGAACTGCTCCTTCTAGATTGCAGGAGCCTGATCAGCGCTGGGATTGAAGCACTGCCAGCACGTGTATATACGTTCTAGCTGCACGGGCCATGTGCAAATAGCACTTATATACGGTAGCCGTATGGCAGTCAGGAAGGGGTTAATTTAACTTAAGTTAACTTTTTTTCTGAAGCACGTTTCTTGTGACCCTGCTGACTATTTGCAACAAAACATTTGATGATTATGCCCCAATATCTTAGCAATTTCAAGAGTGCAGTATTAACGATTTTTGGCCTTTCAGGGTCAGTTAAATCTCTTTTTTTGGCCCATGTTTCCTGAGGAAAACAAGCTGTCTAATAATTTTGCTCTCCTAAGGCCACACTCTCCTTCATAAGATAACAACACATCCCCTGATATGCTTCAAACCAATAAGCATTCAAGTTTATACAGCTTGTAGTTGGAAAAAATGCATAAAAATGATGATATGGTCAAAGTACTCACTTGCCTAATAATTGTGCAAACAGTATATAATGTTATCATAGATGGTCTAAGGCCTCCTGCACATGAACGTGTGCTTACCGTTGCTGTATTGTGGACCGCATTTGCGGATCCGCAATACACAGGCGCCGTTCCGTGGCCATTCCGCATCACGGATGCCGACCCATTCACCTCAATGGGTCCGAAAATCCGGAGATGCGGAACGGAAGCACGGAATGGAACCCTACAGGAGCACTACGGAGTGCATCCGCGGGATTTCATCCCGTACTTCCGTTCCGCAAAAAGTTAGAACATGTCCTATCTTTTTGCGGAACTGCCGGATCGTGGACCCATTAAAGTGACTGGGTCCGCGATCCGCTGCGGCTGACCCATGGACGGTGTTCATGCATTGCAGCACGACCACGGGGCGCACACGTTCGTGTGCAGGAGGCCTTAGGGCTGTTTCACACGAGCGAGTCCATTGCGGGAATCACGCTCCGTGTGTGAGTGTGATCCTCCGCTCTGGACTTGCAGGAGCGCACGGCATTATCATGATTTATAATGCTATGTGTCTCTGCATGGCCTTTTTTCCACAGAATCCTAGTGACATAAAGCTGTCAGTATGATTCTGTAGAAATAAGGTCAAGCAGAGGCACATAGCATTATAAATCATGATAATGCCGTGCGCTCCTGCATGTCCAGAGCAGAGGATCACACTCACACACGGAGCGTGATTCCCGCAATGGACTCGCTCGTGTGAAACAGCCCTAAGGCCTCATGCACACGACCGTTGTGTGCACCCGTGGCCGTTGTGCCGTTTTCCGTTTTTTTTCGCGGACCCATTGACTTTCAATGGGTCCGTGGAAAAATCGTTTTGCAGCCGCATCCGTGATCCGTGTTTCCTGGCCGTGAAAAAAATATGACCTGTCCTATTTTTTTCACGGTCAACGGTTCACGGACCCATTCAAGTCAATGGGTCCGTGAAAGAACACGGATGCACACAAGATTGGCATCCGTGTCCGTGATCCGTGGCCGTAGGTTAGTTTTTATACAGACGGATCCGAAGATCCGTCTGCATAAAGCTTTTTCAAAGCTGAGTTTTCACTTCGTGAAAACTCAGAACCGACAGTATATTCTAACACAGAAGCGTTCCCATGGTGATGGGGACGCTTCTAGTTAGAATACACTACAAACTGTGTACAAGACTGCCCCCTGCTGCCTGGCAGCACCCGATCTCTTACAGGGGGCCGTGATCAGCACAATTAACCCCTTCAGGTGCGGCACCTGAAAGGGTTAATTGTACTATCATATCCCCCTGTAAGAGATCAGGGCTGCCAGGCAGCAGGGGGCAGACCCCCCCCCCCCCCTCCCCAGTTTGAATATCATTGATGGCCAGTGAGGCCCCCCCCCCTCTATTGTAATAATTTGTTGGTAGCACAGTGTGCGCCCCCCATCGGCCCCCCCTCCCTCTATAGCATTAACAACATTGGTGGCCACCAATGTTGTTAATGCTATAGAGGGAGGGGGGGCGCACACTGTGCCACCAACGATTTATTACAATAGAGGGAGGAAGGGGGGGGGGGGCGCACACTGTGCCACCAACGATTTATTACAATAGAGGGAGGAAGGGGGGCCGATGGGGGGCGCACACTGTGCCACCAACGATTTATTACAATAGAGGGAGGAAGGGGGGGGGCGCACACTGTGCCACCAATGATATTTAAACTGGGGAGGGGGGGTCTGCCCCCTGCTGCCTGGCAGCCCTGACCTCTTACAGGGGGATATGATAGTACAATTAACCCCTTCAGGTGCGGCACTTGAGGGGTTAATTGTGCTGATCACGGCCCCCTGTAAGAGATCGGATGCTGCTAGGCAGCAGGGGGCAGTCATGTACACAGTTTGTAGTGTATTCTAACTAGAAGCGTCCCCATCACCATGGGAACGCCTCTGTGTTAGAATATACTGTCGGAAATTAGGTTTCACGATCTAACTCATATCCGACAGTATATTCTAACATAGAGGCGTTCCCATGGTGATGGGGACGCTTCAAGTTAAAATATACCATCGGATTGGAGGAAACTCAGATCCGATGGTATAAAAGGGACTCCAGACTTTACATTGAAAGTCAATGGGGACGGATCCGTTTGAAATGGCACCATATTGTGTCAACGTCAAACGGATCCGTCCCCATTGACTTGCATTGTAATTCAGGACGGATCCGTTTGGCTCCGCACGGCCAGGCGGACACCAAAACGACTTTTTTTTCATGTCCGTGGATCCTCCAAAAATCAAGGAAGACCCACGGACGAAAAAACGGTCACGGATCACGGACCTACGGACCCCGTTTTTGCGGACCGTGAAAAAAAACGTTCGTGTGCATGAGGCCTAAGTCTGAGAATATGGGAATTACAGTTCATCAACAACTATTTACTGGTTTTCTATCCATGTACCGTTCATTCTGAAGCTATTGCAGTGAGTATGGCACCTCCAAAATAATTTTCAAGGCTAGGTTCACATCTGCTGTGCTATTCAGTTTATCTGTTCCAGTATAGGAACTGAAAACTGCAGCAGTGTATCTGACATACAGGAGACCAACTGCCTCTAATGGGTTTCTATTATGGATTCTGGCATTCTGTTAGACAAAATACTGCCACGTGCAGCTTTTTCTGGAATCTGAGATGGCGGCTCCTGCTAGAACTTCCACTGCAGATGTGAACCTACCACAAGTTTACTGCCATGTAGGCTAGGTCCCCGAAACATAATCATACCTTTCTTGTGAAAATCCAGTCCTATAATCCAGAGAAATGCTTTCTTTTATTTTTATGCAAATAAGGTTTTTATTGCATCATTGGGACAGCTTCACCATTTGGTGCACCTGGATCCCCATACCATGGCCACTAGCTCTGAAATTTCAGGAACTGTCGGTTTTCACAAGAAAGGCATGGTTATGTTTCAGGTCACCTACTCAGCATGGTGGTACCCTATCTTTAAAGGGGTTGTCCTCTTTTTACTATTAATTACCTATCCTTGCTGCTACAATTGCTGCTGTGAGCAAGTAAACAGAGCAGAGAAGGCAGCGCTCATACGAGTGCTGCCTTCACTTCAAACAGCTGATTGTCCCCCTGGCCATGTGATATTGATGACCTATCCTGAGGTTAGGTCATCAAAGGTAAAAAGCGGACAACCTCTTTAACCTTTACATGTACAACAGAAGTCGGGTCTTTAAACATGGCGCCCACTCAGGAGCTGAGTGGACACCATAGCCACCAGGTTTCTGCTGTGTTAAACAGCCGGCACCCAGAGCTAATGTGATCCGCAATAACAATTATCACTAACATTTAACCCCTCACAATTGACCATGGCATCTGAGAGGCATTTTCCTGGGAGTGCTAACAAGTCGTACAGACTCCAAAATGGTATCAATAAAACTGCAGATTGCTTCACAAAAATTTGACCCCTGACTGACACAGTTCTGTAGACATAACCATAAAAATGTTATGGGGGTCAGAACGTGGAAATTCAAAGAGAAAAAAAATATTTTTTTAAAGCTTTTATGTCTTTTTAAATATTAAAACACAAGAAAAACTATAAAAATGTGGTATCTCCGCAATCATACTGACCTGGAGAATGATGGTAACAGGTCAGTCTTACCACATAAAAATGAAACCCATAAAACTACGTCAGAGTTGCGTATTTTTCCAATTCCACCCCATTTGGAATTTTTTCCAGCTTTCCACTACATTGTATACCATATTCAATGGCACCAATAGAAAGTGCAACTTGTTCTGCAAAAAACAAGCCCTCCTACGGCTATTTGAATGGAAAAATTTTAAAGTTATGGCTTTGGGAAGGCGGAGGTTAAAAAATGAAAACGTGAAAATGGAAAAACCACTGGGTCTTGAGGTTAATAGTAGATTGCGACACAAAATATGGCAACAGGTGAGAAACACTTTACAGATACAGAACTAATATATCATACTTAAACTTGCTGAGGGACCCAGTTATTTTTCTGCAGCTTGATCCATCACCTCCACAGACTCCACATTTGTCCAATTTCTTTGTGGAGTTTAATATATGATCACATCCAGCTTTGAAACACTGACCCTGCACACACACGGAGAGGCTGTCTGGCCAACACAGGGTACCATCCACTACCTGGAAGTAAGAAGACCAGATTATGAGTGAGAGAATGTATCGACACTCATTCATTGCTTAGCAGCTGAGCAAACTTTTTGGCCATTTTTCCTCTTAGGCTCAATTCACACCTGAGCGTTTTACAGCGCGTTCCTACGCGCTGTAAAACGCTCAACAAGGAGAAACCAATGCTTCCCTATGGGAATGGTTCTCACCTGGGCGTTTTACAGCGCGTACGATCGCGCTGTAAAACGCCCGACGCTCACACAAGTACAGGAGCGTTTTTTTGGGCGCTTGTCGCGCGTTCCCGTACATAGACTTTCGGGAACGCGCGACACTGTGTGCACACTTGTCTCTGTATGCGCGCTTGTAAACGTCCGTACAATCGCGCATACAGAGCGCTCCTTTCAGAACGCTCAGGTGTGAATTGAGCCTAAAGGACACCTCACAAAAATAGCAGTGATGTGTCCAACACTGAATAGTGATGTCAGAATGTTCTGCTCATGACACATTACTGATGTGAGCTGTAACCACGATCCAGTCAATGTCGCTTTTTATGTGCTCCATGTTCTGTACGTATAAATAACCGGATTTAATAAATAACCCCCTAAGCGCTTCTTCTGCGCCAACAGCCTTAATATTTTTAGCCATTTTACTAATTGATGGTGAAGGTCATATTCAAACATGTCAAAATGCCACAAAACATCAAATTTTTTAACTGACCTTGGACTGGAAAACTTTAAATTCACTCCCTCCTTGCGCTTGGCACATGAGCTTGCATCTATCCCGTGGAGACACACCAGAGTACTTAGGAATCCACTCTATGAGATTGCCATGCCTGTCCCTGGAGTTATATATTTCACACTGAATATCTCGGAAACTCTTCTCTAAAGATGAGAATTAGAAGATTTTAGAAAGTAAAGCCGCACAGGACATTGAGCAGCTGTCTGAGAACACTGAGGGATCAAGTGTGCTTAAACGGACACTAAACCTGCAGTCTCTCTGGCCTGTGATATCAGCGGTCCTTACCTCCTGGTGGACACTCCTGTGTGTTGCATGACTCATACTTGGCTCTCAAACCTTGACAATATTTGCCTCCATTTTGAGGTTGGGGGTCATTACACTCTCTATAGGAGAAACGAACACCTCCCCCACAGCTCCGGGAACATGCTCCCCATGGGCTCCAGCTGCCCCAGTTCCCATCCAAAGGCACCTGATACACACACAAAACAAAAGTGAGCTTTTACATATTTCGGGTTCGTAGGTAGAAAAAAAAACATGGGTCCATCAAGTTCAACATTTCTCAGGTCAATTATACAGAGTTGATTGAGGAATTAGAGCTTGGTTCTGTGTATCCCATAGTAATCCTAGCTTTCCTAGTGTTCTAAACAGCAAATCTCTGAAGTTTTGCTGAGATACACACCACATTCAGATACTGAGGCATATCTGTTCTGGAACCAGTAGATGCTGGGTTATAGCTCCTGTGGGAACCATATTGGCAGCCATATTGTTTTGTACCTTCTTCTTACTGGACCAATGTTAGATAAATGCTTATCAATCACTTTTGGACTGTCCGGTGATTGCAGGGAATAAATGACATCATGACACAAAGAAATGATTTGTTCTTTTCTATTGTATCATTGGGAATCAGTTGCAATTTTGTAGCTAGGACTTTACCTGAGGCTTTAGAACCTCTTCTTCTTCCTGGCAGACTCCATCCCAGCACACATGCTGCTCTCCACACGATGTTCCATCAGCCCATGGCAGGCTTCCATTCTTGGTGTGACAAACCAGCTCATCCTGCACTTTGCACCACAGCTGAGAACAGATGTCTTCTTGCCTGGTGTTAGGACAGTGTGAATACTGTTCCCCAAACACCTGACGACACTGGTTGTCCAAGTCGTAGCGAGCTGATGTTCCGGGTAGCTCCAGGGGGAGGTCGATAGAAGTTCCTGGAGCATCCAGCAGGCAGTTCCCTAATAAGGCAAAGAAAGAGATTTGGACTACATGCTATGGGCATCCACTATGATACTCACTCCTTCTCATGAATAAGGTTGCAGGTGCCATGTAACAAAGCTGATTGACAGTTTCCTGCTGGGAAATGCTTAGCAGATGCATCATTTATCTGCAGCAATACATGAAAAAAGTGCATCAATGTGAACCTAATCAAACCCCATAAATGTACATATTGGAGTATCATGCCTGTCTGAAGTAAAACACCCATCTTTGATATCACCTGTGCTGCCGGAGGATGCTCTTAATTTAGGGCAAGGCACATGCCTCATCATAAATTAGGCACATCCTCCAGCAGTCCGTGCGCCTAGATTGAAACCTACTTAAACCCCTGACTGAAAAGATTTCAATTGTTATTTACCCTGGAAACAGATGTAAATGTTGGTGAATTTGCTGTTGCCAATGAGCTTGAAACCTTCTACTCCCCACCCCACCCTCATCAGTCTCCAGTGACGAGGATGGTGTAAAACATTGCGTGTACCTAAATCTAGATGCAGGGTAATATAAAAAGTCTCACAATGAGGACATGCAACTTTTAATGCCAAAAACTGGCATAAGGGGCCGTGATAAATGACCCCCCACCCCCTTGTGTGACGAGGAACTTTGGGTGGCATCACATAATGTACAAGAAATGAATGACAATAATGACTTTTAGAGGGGTTTCCCAAAGAACTGATAACACAGTGTCTTGCTACTGGCAACCCAAGTGGCCATGTGTAATCTGAAGGGGAACTCAGAAGCAATGCTTCAACATCTCTGTCGCCCCACCAGAGGGCAAATGAAGTATTACATGATGACCAACTGAAGGATTTGTATATGATTAGAAGCATAACCACACAAGTCCACAAGTCATGTCCGGTACTGCAAGTTCATTGACGTGAACATGGCTGAGATACCACCAGGGAACAAGTGTGATGCTGTAAAGCAGAAAACAGACATGTTTTTCTAACCCCTTAAAATCAATGGGGGTCTTTGTAAATGACCCCCAACATGCTGTGTGTTTAATGTAGGGATGCACAGGGTCTTCCAAAGAGAGAAGCCCCTCTGTTAACACTCCTAATAATATCCTTGTACTGGAAAACTACAGGAACACTTACCAAACCAGTTGGTATGCTGATTATGTTGAGGTATACTTGCAAACATAGGCAAAGGGCACTTGTAAATCTATGGATATGTCTGACATAGACACTGAACGTGGTGTGAACAATGCCTTATAAAGCAGGTTTCATTCCACTTCCCTGCAGCTTTATCTCGTTTCATGATTTATATTAAAACCTGGAAAAAAAAGATAGACCACCTGCTCCATGGTCACATATCTGCAGCCCTGACAGATTTATGTGGTGGTGTGAGATGAGAACAGCCATACACTCTCCCCACCTTCTCCCTCCGGTGGGAGCAGCCAGGGACAAGACATCTTGATACAGAGACATGTTCCATCATCAATAAGGGCGCTTTCACATGTAGGCTTTAGTGACGTTTTTCTGCACATTTGCGTTTTGTTTAGTTTTTTTTTGCACTAGTTCTTTTTGTGGTTAAAACACCAACTCCGGATGTCAGCAGAAGGTGGGACATATGAAATGCAGGACACACAAGTCCTTTTTTTTGTACGGTCATATTTCTTAAAGGGGTTTTCCGAGACATTATAACTGATGACCTATCCTCAGTATCTAACTGGTGGAGGTCCGACACCCAGGTCAGCTGTTTAGGAAGGCACTGGCGCTCCTGTGAGAGCTGCTTACCAAGCACAGCGCCGTACATTGTATAACAGCTGAGCTTAGTATTGTACTCAGCCCCATTCATTTCAATTGGGACTGAGCTGCACCCAGGCCATATGAACGAGGACGTCACTGGTCTAGGAAAAGCAGAGAGAAGCCGCAGCGCTACTGCAAGCACCGATGCCTTCTCAAACAACTGATTGGCAGGGGTCCCGGGGGTCGGACCCTCACTGATCAGATACTGATGACCTATCCTGAGGATAGGTCATAAGTCTCGGAGGTACATCTACAGCAGTCTGTGTGCCTCGAGTGAAAATCTACTCCGGTCTTATGTTAGGAAATGACCTACACTGTATGCAAAAAAACAAACAAAACACAAAATCCATGCCAAAAAACGCAGATGGCACAAACTAATTCTTTGTACTTATTCTGACATTTTGTTACTGGTAAAAAAAAAATACAGAGCCAAATTCATGTGTGCAGATACCCTGAGAGCAGATTCCTTCCAGCGCTGTGCAGAGGATGTTGTTGCCCCCAGTATCTTGAATGCTGACATTTTCTCAAAACGTCTTTAGATCCAGGAGAAGAATGGATCTTACAATATACTTGTCTTTTCTTTAGGAGCCATACTGTATCTGCACCAAAAAACCCATTGCAGATTTGACGGCTGGGGCAGGTGAAGGTTACACCTTGGTTCTTACATTATACATGTTAGAGTAGGTGGTAATCAGTGACCAGTTCTCATCGTGAAGCTTTTTCTAGGTCAATCTGAAGACATATCTGAGTTTGGATCATAAAAGAACCTGTCTCACATTACTGCCTCATAAATTACACGCTAATCTCATACCTTACTGTTCAACCACAAGAAAACAGTTTAGGGTACTTTCACACTTGCGGCAGAGGATTCCGGCAGGCTCCGGAATTTTGGACGGAGAAAAAACCGTAGCATGCTGCGGTATTATCTCCGTTCTGAAAAGGCAAAAAGACTGAACTGAAGACATCCTGAACGGATTACTCTCCATTCAGAATGCATTAGGATAAAACTGATCAGTTCTTTTCCGGTATTGAGCCCCTAGGACGGAACTCTATGCCGGAAAAGAAAAACGTTAGTGTGAAAGTACCCTTACGAAGTAGAGAAAGACAGTAGAGAAAATGTCACTCATAACCAGAGCAGCCGGTCATTGGTATGGTGAATATCACTTATTATTTTAGAGACTTCCAAGCTGTTTTCTAAGCATTGCAAAGGGTGAAATCTGCACCTATTATCAGCAGAAACTATTGATATGCTTCGGATTTCAAAATCCACATAGCAGGTCAATTTCCGCATGGAAAATATATGCAAAGTGGATATTATTTTTGTCAAATCTCATTCACTTTGTTGGTACTGTATTACACTGTAGTTTTTACGAAAAAGCGGGCACAACATGTGCAGGTACCCTAAGGCAATCTACTGTGTATGGTGACTTCCTGACAAACCTTCACATACTCTCTGACCCACCAAAACCAAGACACAGCCAATAGGGGTTGTCACCCAGCTTTTCACACACCTGCATAATAGGGTACAGTTTATCACTGTAAACAATGCATCTACTGTGTATGGCAGGAGTAATTGGCGGGAACTATAATGGCGCCATACATATTATCTGTAGCAGGCTGCAGAGGCTTCTTACCGTGACCACTGTCAAAGAATTCTGTAAGGTGCATGGCACTGCACGGGGACCATGGCATGGACTTGTTCAGCTGCAGGAACAGAGGAGCCATCAAGTGGTGCCTATCTAGGTCGCCAAACACCTTCCTGCAGTTGTTAGAGTTGTCATGTGGAATGCTGAGGACATGAGCTGAGAAAAGGCAAGAAACAAGTAGTTACTTGAGCATTTATCTCCTAACTATATCTAATTATCTTTCTATGAATGGCATGTTCTATCTATGTCTATCTATCTATCTATCTATCTATCTATCTATCTATCTATCTATCTATCTATCTATCTATCTCTATATGTCTTTCTATCTATCTCTCTATTTATCTATCTATGTCTATCTATCTATCTATCTATCTATCTATCTATCTCTGTATGTCTATCTATCTATCTATCTATCTATCTATTTATCTATGGGTCTATCTATCTATCTTCCATCTAACATTGCCAAAGCAAATGGTAAATATTGGAATAAAATAAAGTAATGAAGGATAGTGATAAATGTAGATAAATGTAGATTAGAGGTTGGAGAATCCACGCATATAATATTTTATATTATGTATACCTATAGTTTGTATGTATAGTACAGGGTTGGGATATATTCAATGGTAGTATCATATATTACATAGCGTATTATATGCAGAGCTGAGGAGCACAAGATGCACCAGGGAGTGTCCGAGCAAGGGAAGAGTGGGAGCAACGTAGTCAAAGTAACTGATACTCAGCCTTTGCTGATATTTTGGAGATTGCTATCAGACCCCAAGAACAGTTTGCAGCAGAATGAATAGAACATCAGTTGGAGCTGGATCAATAAACCTAACTTTAGTCTATCTCTGTCTCTGTCTGTCTATTCTATTCTATCCATCCATACTGTAGAATATAAAATATGACATGAAAGTATTGAATATACCAAGTTCATGGGCTAGGGTGTAGGCAGCTTGCAGTCCATCATCTTCAATCACTGAGCAACTCTTGCTTGGCTCACACACTGTTCCGATATCAGCCACCCCCAGTGTATCGCAGCTGTCATGTCCGCAAAAATCCTACCACATAAGAACACAACAGTCAGCACCAACCACCTGAAGAGCACCTCACAGAAGACATGACCCTTGGGTCAGTATCATAAGTATGTGGTTACATAACATCCATTAGCTTCCTGCAGGGTCAATGCAGAAGGATATATCAAAATTTGACAATTCCTGCAACAAATCAACCAATAATTATCTGTGATCCAGATAATGACCAATTGTGGCTAGATGTTTAGTTTGTCGGATTTAAAGCAAGCCGGCTGATATGTCTAGCTGCAATACAGCCTGAGATATTCCAGGATGAAGCAGTCAACCCCTCTTCAATCGACTGTGATTTCAGCTAGTGTGTAAGAACAGGGGGCAGTTAGTGGGTAATTACAGCTAGATGCTTATATTATCAGCTTTAAAACAAGTCCTGGCTAAAATCTCTTGCTCCCATACAGCCTGAGGTATACCACTATGATGCAGCCCACCTTCAGCCGTCTGCAATGTCAGCTAGCATGGAGGAGGAGGGGGACAGTAGAGGAGGAGCTGACAGGATGCAGGGAGAAGAGGACACAGATCCTCCTCTCTCCCTGTATAACAGTACATGATCCGGGGGGGGGGGGGGGTGGAGGTAACATAAACTTCTTTGCATGTTATCAATCCCTCCATCAATCAGTCTTTTTATCCAGAAAAGGAGAATGAAGATGTGTTTGTACATCTCCTCACCCTTCTGTGCCTACTTAGTCCGTTTATTGACATCATGAACCAGAAGTTTACCAGAGTCCTGCTGACAGCTTCAAATAATAAAACATTCACATCACACATACACAAACATCAATAAAGTTTATAGTTTATATTGTCCCTATCCTGTAAATGTACAGATTGCTTCTCTAGCAATGCCCTTTACAAGCTACTGTAGTAGCGATGATTATTACTAGAGAGAAATATCTAATATATATCTGACAGATGGAAAAGATTTCAATCAGTAAGAAAATAAATATTTGCTCAATTTCAATTAGTTTTACAAAAAAAGTCTGACCACTTTTCAAGTGAATGTAATTTGGGTGGCTTTTTGTTCCTATATTATGAACCTGGACCTCTTACAGTTCATCAGAACCACCTATGGCAGTGATGGCTAACCTCCGGCACTCCAGCTGTGGTGAAACTACAACTCCCAGCATGCTCCATTCATTTCTACGGAGTTCTGAGAACAGCCAAGCACGTGTGCATCTTGGGAATCATGGTTTTACTACAGCTGGAGTTCCGAAAGTTAGCCACCACAGACCTATGGTATCAAACTTTTATCTCATGAACCGCTGGAGGTTCAGGTGTTGTGTCTATCATATAGGCGTTATAAAGCACCTCATTAAACCCATCTAAAAACAGGGTACTTTCACACTAGCGTTTTTCTTTTCCAGCATAGAGTTCCGTCACAGGGGCTCTATACCGGAAAATAACTGATCAGGCATATCCCCATGTATTCTGAATGGAGAGTAATCCGTTCAGGATGCATCAGGATGTCTTCAGTTCAGTCATTTTGACTGATCAGGCAAAAGAGAAAACCGCAGCATGCTACGGTTTTATCTACGGCAAAAAAAACTGAAGACTTGCCTGAATGCCTGCATTTTTTCCCATAGGAATGTATTAGTGCCGGATCCGGCATTCAAAATTCCGGAATTTTGCGCAGACCGAAAAAAAGGTGAAAAACGTAAATGCCGGATCCATTTTGCCGGATGACACCGGAAAGACGGATCCGGCATTTCAATGCATTTTTTTGACTGATCAGGCATTTCTAAGACTGATCATGATCCTGATCAGTCTTACTAATGCCATCAGTTGTCATACGTTTTGCCGGCGAGGGAACTGCTTGCCGGATCACTCTGCCGCAAGTGTGAAAGTAGCCTAAGTTAATGCATATTAGGTTTAGGGATTTATAAAAAGCATTCATATACTATATAATTCCCAATACTTACATGCAAATGTTGTTTGATACATTGCTGCTATTTTTGCATTTTTTATGTTATACATTATGTTATACATGAATTCCTCACATCTACAGTATGTTGCAGAGTATAATGCATTTGAATAAGGACTCTGCTAGAGTACGCATATAGTTGCATATTTCAATTTTTGCTTGTAAGCACTGTTTGCTGAAAAGTTACTTGGAGGTGGTTGTGTGTATTATTTACATGATTCTTCATGATTTTATTTATTCAAGCGGTTGCTGGATACCCTCTTTTCTTGCGTCTTGTCATATATTAAGTGCATCCTCCAGTGGCGCAGGGGATATCAAAGACTGGTGTAAAACGTTGGTCTTTGGTAAATGACCCCCATTGTCTCCATATAATACTAACAACACATATGTCATATATCTGATTGTTTATGTGGAGTGCAGCCTACATTATACAGGCTGCACTTCCCATTCTCTAAAGAGACGCATTAGGGTACTTTCACACTAGTGTTTTTCTTTTCCGGCGCTGAGTTCCGTCCTAGCGGCTCAAATCCGGAAAAGAACTGATCAGTTTTATCCCCATGCATTCTGAATGGAGAGCAATCCGTTCAGGATGCATCAGGATGTCTTCAGTTCAGTCTTTTTGACTGATCAGGCTTTTCAGAAAACCGTAGCATGTTGTATTTTTACCTCCGGCCAAAAATCCGGAACACTTTGACTGAACGCCGGATCCGGACTTTTTCCCATTGACTTGCATTAATGCCGGATCCGGCGCCGTGTGTTCCGTCAAACCAGATCCGGCTTTTGCATGTTAAACATAAAAGAAGTGGGAAAAAAAAGTTAATGTCCATAAATGGCGGATCCGTTTTTTCCAATGCATTTTTTCATTGTGATCAAAATCCTGATCAGGATTCAAATGTAATCAGTTTTCCCACGTTTTTCCGGATCCGGCGGGCAGTTCCGGCAACGGAATTGCACGCTGGATTCAATCAACGCTAGTGTGAAAGTAGCCTTAGTGAACATATTACAGGGGTCTGTTCAGACTCTGCAGATTCTACTGGCAATCTTTCTGGAGCCTCACAGCCATTGAGGGACAAACACCAGAGTAATATAAAAGTGATTGCTATTGAGAGAGTTAACAAACCCCAGTGAGGAAGTGATTGGAGGAAATTGCTTCTCGCACGCGAGGCATTTTGGATCTTCAACTTATGGTATTAATCAAAGATCAGACTTGCTGAACTGTTATCAATTATATGATGATCATGCCAATGTCTCCTGTTTATACTTTCTTGTTTACTCCTTGAACGTTATGTTATTTGCTATGAAACCCGGCGATATTAATCTAGCACTTGATTAAGTGGGTGGCCCTGTGGAGGTGGAGCCATGTTTGGAGTGATTTTTTTAAATTGTGTTCAAAGGGGAAGATATCAAGACTGGCGTATCCGTATACCAGTCTTGATCTCCCTGAGCTGGCATGAGATGCCTCTAATTTATTAAGAGGCAGAAGCCTCTTAACAAATCAAGTGCATCTTTGTCCTGCTGTGCGCCAGAAACTGAAGTCTTCCGCTACTTTCTGGCAAAAGTTATAGTAAATGTGGCAGGTGGCGTGAAGTCCCACCCTTCCCATTAATCCCCATTTTCTCTGCACTTCGGAAACGTGTCAAGAAGCCTAAAAAGTTGCAAATTTTGGTGCAAATATGGAGTGCGCCATAACTTATGACTTCATTAAGACATAGCAACGGCATATAATAAATGTCCCTCAGTGTCTATTTATTTGTAGGCATTCGCCATCACATTTATGCTACGACTAAGGCTCCATTCACACCTCCGCAAATTTGTCCGCATTCGTTCCGCAATTTTGCGGAACGGGTGCAGACCCATTCATTTTCTATGGGGACGGAATGGATGCGGACAGCACACAGTGTGCTGCCAGCATCCGCATTTGCGAAGCACGGCCCCGATCTTCAGGTCCGCAGCTCCGCAAAAGATAGAACATGTCCTATTCTTGTCCGCAGCTTGCGGACAAGAATAGGCATTTCTATAGGGGTGCTGGGCGGGTGTGTTGCGGATCCGCAATTTGCGGGTCCGCAACACACCACGGATGTGTGAATGGAGCCTAAGGACTGAAGTAAGTCTGAAACCCATCAGCGTTAGACCTCTTGCACACGACCGCATGGCTTTTTCTGTATTTTTGCGTTCCGTTTTTTCATGGATCCGTTTTTCTGTTTTTTTGTTTCAGTAGTGTTTCTGCTTCCGTTCCGTTTTGCCGTTCCGTTTGGTTTCCGTTTGTGATCCGATTTTTGCGGCTCGCAAACGGAAACGGAAGCATACAATAATGTTTAAACAGTAGGTACATAAAAGAAATTGGGCTGGGAATAAAATTTTCAATAGATGGTTCCGCAAAAACGGAATGGATACGGAAGAAATATGGATGCATTCAGTTTTTTTGTAGACCTATTGACTTGAATGGAGCCATGGATCGTTATTTGCGGGCAATAATAGGATAAGTTCTATCTTTCAGCGGAACAGAAATACGTAAACGGAATGCATATGGAGTACATTTAGTTTTTTTTGCGGAACCATTGAAATGAATGGTTCCGCATACGGACCACAAACGGAATCCGCGAAAACGGAACGGAAACAGGAAAAAAAACGTTTGTGTGCAAGATGCCTTATCTTGATGTGCACACCATGTTTTTAATTTTTTTTCTATAAATAACTCTTACATGATTTTATTTATTCCTGCAGTTGCTGGATAACATCTTTTCTGCAAGAGGATATACCTAATTTATGACTATGCCTGCACCTCATCATAAATTAAGCGCATCCTTCAGCAGTTCAGGGGATATCTAAGAACGGCGTAAAACACCAGTCTTTGATAAACGACCCCCACTGCCTCCATATAATACTAATAAAATGTGTAAATCCTCATATTGCACTCTATTTGTTTTGCTTTGCAAGAGTTGAAGTATATTTGTCCGCCAGGCCACCCTACAGTGCGCCATAACCTGTGTACAGCATTGAAATAGGAAGTTCTGAAACTTGAAAGCAAAGCTGCTATGGAGGTGACTGGAGCAGTATACGTAATGTAACTTAGGCCTCATGCACACGACCATATGTATTTTGCGGTCCGCACCAAACGGATCCCCAAAAAATACAGATGACGTCCGTGTGCATTCCGTATTTTGCGGAACGGAACAGCTGGCCCTTAACAGAACAGTAGTATCCTTGTCCATAATTTGGACAATAATAGGACATGTTCTATTTTTTTGCAGAATGGAAATACAGACATATGTCAACGGAATGCACACGGAGTAACTTCCATTTTTTTGGCGGACCCATTGAAGTGAATGGTTCCGCATACAGTCCGCAAAAAAAACGGAATGGACACGGAAAGAAAATACATTCGTGTGCATGAGCTCTAAGAATCAGTAAAGCAAGTAAGACTACTTTCACACTTGTGTTTTTGCCTGATCTGGCGGGGATCAGCAAAACCGCTTCCGTTACTGATAATACAACCATCTGCACCTGTTATGAACGGATCCGGTTGTATTATCTTTAACATTGCCAAAACTGATCCGTCATTAACTCCATTGAAAGTCAAAGGGGGACGGATCTGTTTTCTATTGTGTCTGAGAAAACGGATCCGTCCCCATTGACTTGCATTGTGGTCCATGCCAGATCTGTTTTGCTCAGCATCCCATGACGAAAAGAAAACAGTAGCATGCTGCAGTTTGCTCTGTAGTATCGGAACGCAACCAAACGGAATGGAATGCATTTTGGAGCACTCCGTTCTGTTCAGTTACGTTTTGTCCCCATTGACAATGAATGGGGACAAAATGGAAGCGTTTTTCTCCGGTATTGAGATCCTATGACGGATCTCAATACCGGAAAATAGAAACGCAAGTGTGAAAGTAGCCTTAAAGGGAACCTGTCACCTCCTAAATGCATTTAAACCCGCCAGCAGTACCTCAATTCTGCTTCGTTTTTCCGAAGTCTCGCGCATGCGCGGTGCCCTCTGTTGTAAAATAGAGGGCACCGCGCATGCGCGAGACTTCGGAAAGCAAAGCCGAATTGCGGGCTGTCACTCAAGGGCAAGAGGAGGTATGGTTACCTTGACTTGAAGCAAGGAGGCCGCTGCCCCCTTGACTTCAAGCTGACCGGCAAATTAGCACGGACGGAGGATAAAAGATCGTTTTCTGACCTTAGGCAGCATCTGACTGCAGGATGAAAAGTCTGATTAGTATCACACTACAGGCTACCCTGAGGTACTGCTGGCAGGTTTACATGCATTTAGGAGGTGACGGGTTCCCTTTAATTATAAAGCAAAATTTGGGCCATTCCCTACCATTCCATAATGAATCTGGAATAAACTACGTCTCTTGGGCAGACTACTCTGATTTTCAAATTTGACAAGCAATTATACATTTGGTGCATTTCACCACTAAAATGCTGCATGTCATTCACTTATTTATTTTTTTACATCGAACCTGGCATAAAATGTGGGCCATAGACTGTACCCTTTGGGTACACGTACCACAGCTGAAGAACCCTGGGAATATGTGATCCTTCAGGGCTGGACTTTTGATTTGGTTGTCACTCCATCTGCATGCATGCTGCCTACAGGAAATATTCAGTCTATGAGACACCGTTTCCCCTTGTGGCTGTACAAAGGTTGTAACTAGAGAAGCCAGGAATAGCTGCGAGAGATATTTATGGGAAGAGGTGTCGTACTCTAGATGCTCAGACATTAGGAAGTGTCATTTCAAGGGGTCACAGACCTGTCGGGTGATGAGGATCGCTGTGTCATAGTGATCCGGGTGACGGTCACTGGCCGGGTTGTAACTTTGCTGCCACTTGCAGAAGTTGCGTAGGATGAGGCCTCCATTGTCTGAGACCTCAGGACCCAAGTCCTCATCTTGAGCTATCAACACCTTCACCACTACCAGGTTGACAAAGTTCTTCAAGCTGGGGTGCTTGTAGATCCGAGCAGCCACAGACATCAGAGTCAAGAGATGAAGCTGGAACGGGACAGGAGATTGTTAGTGAAACAGAAGTAATAATACAGCAGGAAGATGCCACCATTGCATGCATCTTGTGTGCGATGGAAGTAGATGCACATCATTTCATTTGTACCAATACCTAGAATCTCTATATATTGGTTGCTCTAATTATCTTGGATTAAACTGGAGTTAGATCAGTTCTGATGCTCCACTCACGTTCAGAGCTGCAATTATAATTTTACTGACTTCTAAACTCCAACGAACCCTTTCTGGTTCGGTGTCTGCCTGCTATATCCCCCAGAATATAGTGCTGCAGATAACTATAGGAGTCCACTGGACTAAACAAAGGAGATCAACTACAACTTTTATTCTTATATCGGACACAACAATAAAATTCATGCACAATAAGATGTAAAATGGTAATTAAATTTTACTGTAATCAAAAGTCAGTCAACAGGAGTGGGAGAGTGCTATATTAATAACATATACTTATAGACAAGATGATTTCGGTTCCGACCTAAACCTACAAAGTACCTGACGCGTTATAAAGGGGTTCACAATAATAACCTACAAACCATGTGTCACGTGTACACTGAATCAGTCATACGTGCATCACCGAAATCAAACTTTATTGACTTGTACTGACAAAGTGCATTGCTCACGAAAAACGTTAATCCCAACCCAGGTTTAGATACCAATATATTGTATAGGATCCTATTACACATTATAGCGGTCCTAGGAGAGCTTGGCGTGTCCTACAGGACATAGATTGTCAGTGCAATATATGAAGTCAGCATTCACCTTAACACATAGCCGCTAAAAGAGTTTATGAAATGGCGCACACAGTTCTTCAGCACTTTAACATTTGCTCCAAAATCTGCACAGTATAGAAGCACACCATAAATAATATGAATATACAGACGGATGATGATAATGTAATACCCCAGAGTGGCATTACTACCTCTTTTATACCCCCACTATCTTGGTTGGTGCAGCAAGTGTCATTTCATATATATTTACTGTCATTTCCTGCAATGTGTATATGTATTTCCTTGTAAAACAATGTTAACATGTAATGTGCCTGGTTCACCAGCAGGTGGCAGAAACATTGGCAGAGAGTTAGTTTCGATGGAGAGGAACCTTCTGGTTCCATTCCAGCCCACTTTAAAGAGGGAGGAGTTTTAGTGTTAGTGAGTAGTCTAGCCTACCCTCCTCAGGGAGAGGTTGTGTGTTGGCCAGCAGAGCTCTGTCTTCTCTGCTGTGCCCAGGGGCCCTGCCTCTAAAGCCTACACGGTTGCTTGTCCCCTCCAGGGCTTGCACTGCCTTCATCCAAGCTGAAGCTAGAGCTTGAGGTACTCAAAGCCAGGACAAGAAGTTCCTAGGACTAAAGATAAAGAGACTACAGCAAAACTAAGTTCCAGCAGAAGAGGAGAAGTTCCTATTTAAACCAGCTAACATAGCATAGCTGAGACAGAGCTACCGCATAGCAGTGCTGAGAATGTTGCAGAAGTGTTTGCCTGCCAAAGTTAAGCCAATACCTGCTGATGACCAAGATACCGTTTGGAAACTGTTTGGATTACCGGTTTATGCCAAGCAAAGCTGTGTTCTACGTTATTACAAGTCTAGACTCAATTATTCCTTCATTATCCAAGTTATTCATCCCTTTTGCACTTGCTTCGGACTACACCACGTCTGGGATCTAGGGATATCCAGGTAGAAGCACCGTGACACGTGCATACAACATCTACAGAGACATTGTAGGCCACTCTACACCACTCTGGCAATCCTACCCCAGGTACCAACACTACCATCTACAAAGGGGACTCCATGTCCTCGTTGCTTAGCTGCAACTGGCGTCACGTTTACTTGCTCTATAAGAGGGACATATTTTGTAGAAACCCAGACGCTGGCAGTGGGCTGCTGCAATAGTGTTCAATGGGCACTTTCTGGAGAAAGAGAAGAATTTAGTCCTACTATGCACCCCCTCTACAGAGAACAGGTAAGGGAGAGATCACATCACTGTTATTTTCTGTTCTTCTGATCTATAAAAACAGAAAAATAAAGCCAAAAACGGTTCCTGTGCATCAGTTATACTCATTTGGCATCCATTGGAGCCATTTATGTCTAAAATCCATTTTTTTTTAATGGAAAAAAAAAAAGTTCTGCATGCATTACCTTTTTTGTCAAAAAATGGATCTCAGACAAATGTTTATAACTGATACACACGATCCTTCTTTTTACAGGATCAATTTTTTTGTTCTTTATTTGACTATTCTGACGGATCAGGAGAACAGAAAAATAACGGTGATGTAAACTCTCCCTAAGGGCTCATACACACGAACATAATGGCTCTGTGCCCGTATTGCAGACTGCAAACCCATTGACTTGAATGGCTCCGTGATCCTCAAGATACGGCCAAAGATGGGACATGTCCTATCTTTTGTGGAGCAGAGGCATGGATCGGAAACCCACGGAAACACTACAAAGCGCTTCTGTGGACTTGAGGCTCTGTGCCTCAGCACTGCAAAAGATTAGACTTGCCCTATCTTGTGGAAGGTGGATCCATTCAGGTCAATGGGCCCGCATGTGCAGCACGGAGTGCACACAGTCAGCGCCCATGCATTGCGGACCGCTCTTTGCAGTCCGCAGCACAGGCCTGGAACCCTTACGTTTGTGTGAACGAGCCCTAACATTGATGTACCCAGTAAATGGAGCTGTCATGTTTCCTCTGTAAAGCTGATCACTGCCAGGCTAGTCTTTCCATATTTGCCCAGCAGTGATAGAGTTAAGTGCCAGGACAGAAGCCAAGAGCTTTGACCTACCTTGCCACCCACTAGCCTTGCTATAACATTTCCCACAGAGCTGCAATAGAAAGAGGGAGGGAGGACTACTTTGGTCATAAAGGAGCCTTCTGGGGTGGTCGGCCCACTGTGTCTGGGAACTGCCTGACTCTGAAACTATAGACGCACAGGTAGGGGGTGGGACGCCATAAAGGAAGACCAAGCAGTTCACTGGAAGCTTTGTTATGGGATTAAAGGAAACTTTTGGAAGCCAATTTTCTGGAGTGATCTGTGATGACAAATCTTTTTTATTCCCTTTAAATGGCTACATGGTGCTATAATTTTAATACGCCTGACTAGGGAAATCAGTCACCGAGGATACGGGGCAATAAATATATCCACCAAGTACTTTGTCCCTTCAGTGATAACACTATAAGGGCTCATGCACACGGCCCACAATCAGTGGGTCCGCAATACACTGGCACCACCCATGCGCTCCCCGCATCACAGATGCGGACCCATTCACTTGAATGGGTCTGCAATTCGAGAGATGCGCTGCGGAATGGAGGCACGGATCGGAATGCACTACTTTTTTGCGGTGCGGACAGTCGGATGCGGATGGCGGACCCCATTCAAGTGAACGGGTCCTCGATCCGTATGCGGCGGCCCCAGGGTCAGTGCCCGTGCATTGTGGACCACAATTTGAGGTCCACAGCACGGTCCCGGCCAGTCGTCTGCATCCACATGAAGAAAAAAAAACGGCCATTAAAAACGGAAGCGCTGTTGATTTTTCAAGGCCATTTTGCATCAGTGTGTGGATCCATTTTCTGGCTGTGTATCCGTTACATTAAAAACTAATGCATTTCATTGGATTTTTAGTTAACCCCTGCAGTGCCCTCAGTATAACTAATGCCCCCTATAGTGCCCCCAGTATAACTAATGCACCCCTTTGTGCCCCCAGTAGTTATAATGGCCCCTAATAAAGATATTGCCCCCCTAATGCCCCCAGTAGTTATAATAACCCCCAAATGCCATAAAAACCACAACGCCGTTTTTTGAGCGGATAAGGACAGGAACACACACCGTGTTCTGTCCGCGTCCGTATGTCTGCTCTGTGGAACCCACACAAAAATAGAACATGTACTATACTTGTCTGTTTTACAGACAAGGATAGGACTGTTCTGTAGATGAAAGGACGTTCCATACTGCAAAATGCACAATGCACACCGCCAGAATCCGTGTTTTGCAGTTTGCAGGTTGTGTGCATGAGCCCTTACTATGACCACAGCTGTAATGTGTATAAGCATCACCACCCGAATATTTCCTTCATCTCTCTAATGTCACATTTGATTATTGTTTTCCAAGTAAAATTCATATAAAAAGCATGACTCTACACTACACACTTCTGTTGCAATAGTGTTTATTGAGTTTTTCATTTCAAACGGTTAAAGAAAGTCCATTACAGTTTGATTTGTTACAGTGTCAAGCAGAATACCATTATAATCAGGTAATCAAAGGAGAATATACGTTCCAATATAATACAATTATTCTGATAACATTATTTTGTGTAAAGCATCATCCTATTCTTTATTGTGCTTTAATGAAGCCACCTTCTAGTTGGTGCTTGGAGCCCGCTTCGTGTGGCCAAAAAGTATTGTGTACTGCATGTAAAGTGTAGAAGAAAAAATAAACTGATATATGAGGACAGAGATGAAATCAACAAAAAGATGGGTAACTAGAGAGAACTTAGAAAACCTATTTAGGTCCCCGAGGCTACACGAACGTTGTTTGTTTCTGTGTCTGTTCCGTTTTTTTTGCGGATAGGATGCGAACCCATTCATTTCAATGGGTCCGCAAAAAATGCGGACAGAACACCGTGTGCTTTCCGCATCAATATGTCCGTTCCGTAGTCCCACAAAAAAAATAGAACCTGTCCTATTCTTGTCCGTTTTAGGCATTGTTACAATGGATCTGCAGAAAAAAAAAAGGATGGCATACGGATGTCATCCGTTTTTTTTTTGCGGACTGCAAAACACATACGGTCATGTGCATGTAGCACGGAAAAAATGTGCATCACAACCTAATTTAGCTGTCTAAGGGGTCATGCACACAAACGTATTTTCTTTCCTTTTCCGTTCCTTTTTTTTGCGGACAGTATGCAGAACCATTTACTTCAGTGGGTCCGCAAAAACAACAGAAGGTACTCCGTGTGCATTCCATTTCCGTATTTCCGTTCCGCAAAAAAGTAGTGCATGTCCTATTATTGTCCGCAAATCACGGTCCGAGGCCCCATTCAAGTTAAGGGGTCCGCAAAAAATACGGAACGCACATGGAACACATCCGTATGTCATCCATATTTCATCCATATTTTGGGGATCCATACTGTAGAAATGCTATACCCAGCCCATATTGCTCATGCGTTTGGTGATTAATAAGTTACTGTTTCCGTTTCCGATCCGCAAAAAACGGATCGCCTATGGAAACCATACGGATATGTTTTGTGGAATAACGGGAGAGAAAAAAAAAACGTCAGATACAGAACAACAGATCCGTGAAAAACAGACCGCAAAACAACAACGGTCATGTGCATGAGCCCTAATAATGAGAAGTACCTCGATGAAGACCATGGTGTCCAATTTTTTTGTGTATTTATTAAGTGTATTGTTGCTTCTGGCAATCATTTTTACACTACACACTTCTACCCCGCTCAGCTAGCGCTGTCATGATAGAGCAGCGTCCGTTGTGAGGGGAAGTGTTATTTCCTTCCTAACTGCCAGATGTGATACATCAGCGACCGCACAGTATGAGCTCTGACCACATGAAGTAAAGCACCATAAGCCGGTCTGCCCAAGGGGAATTACAGATGCAGGGAGCAATTTCAGAAACACTGCAATACGTAACAGGTGTCTGGAGCAGAGCAGCGGACACCCCTTGGGGGAAATTTATCAAAACTGGTGAAAAGGAAAACTAGCTTAGTTGCCGATAGCAACCAATCAGATTTCACCTTTCATTTTTCAGAGCTCCTTTGGAAAATGAAAGGTGGAATCTGATTGGTTGCTAGGGCCAACTAAACCAGCTTTCCTTTACACCAGTTTTGATAAATCTCCCCTTTTATCTCCTTTCCCAGTCAGCTTTTTACGCCGGTCTTTGATAGCTCCTGCACTGCCAGTGGATGCATCTGATTTATGACAAGGCTAAGGCCTCATCATAAATTAGGTGCCTCTCCGGCAGTTCGTATGCCTGGGGGCACATTTGCTAAAGTGTTTGCGCCTGTTTTTAGTCTAAAAAATTATCCTTTAGTAGTAACCTTTACTACTGAAATTGCGCCTGTTTTGGAGGCTATTTAGATTTTTTTGACTAATTCTGAAGTTTTCTAACTTTTGTGACTTTTTTCAAACCTATTTATGTACAGTCGTGGCCAAAAGTTTTGAGAATTACATAAATATTGGAAATTGGAAAAGTTGCTGCCTAAGTTTTTATAATAGCAATTTGCATATACTCCAGAATGTTATGAAGAGTGATCAGATGAATTGCATAGTCCTTCTTTGCCATGAAAATTAACTTAATCCCAAAAAAAACTTTCCACTGCATTTCATTGCTGTCATTAAAGGACCTGCTGAGATCATTTCAGTAATTGTCTTGTTAACTCAGGTGAGAATGTTGACGAGCACAAGGCTGGAGATCATTATGTCAGGCTGATTGGGTTAAAATGGCAGACTTGACATGTTAAAAGGAGGGTGATGCTTGAAATCATTGTTCTTCCATTGTTAACCATGGTGACCTGCAAAGAAACGCGTGCAGCCATCATTGCGTTGTATAAAAATGGCTTCACAGGCAAGGATATTGTGGCTACTAAGATTGCACCTCAATCAACAATGTATAGGATCATCAAGAACTTCAAGGAAAGAGGTTCAATTCTTGTTAAGAAGGCTTCAGGGCATCCAAGAAAGTCCAGCAAGTGCCAGCATCGTCTCCTAAAGAGGATTCAGCTGCGGGATCGGAGTGCCACCAGTGCAGAGCTTGCTCAGGAATGGCAGCAGGCAAGTGTGAGCGCATCTGCACGCACAGTGAGGCGAAGACTTTTGGAAGATGGCCTGGTGTCAAGAAGGGCAGCAAAGAAGCCACTTCTCTCCAAAAAAAACATCAGGGACAGATTGATCTTCTGCAGAAAGTATGGTGAATGGACTAATGAGGACTGGGGCAAAGTCATATTCTCCGATGAAGCCTCTTTCCGATTGCTTGGGGCATCTGGAAAAAGGCTTGTCCGGAGAAGAAAAGGTGAGCGCTACAATCAGTCCTGTGTCATGCCAACAGTAAAGCATCCTGAGACCATTCATGTGTGGGGTTGCTTCTCATCCAAGGGAGTGGGCTCACTCACAATTTTGCCCAAAAACACAGACATGAATAAAGAATAGTACCAAAACACCCTCCAACAGCAACTTCTTCCAACAATCCAACAACAGTTTGGTGAACAATGCATTTTCCAGCACGATGGAGCACCGTGCCATAAGGCAAAAGTGATAACTAAGTGGCTCGGGGACCAAAACGTTGATATTTTGGGTCCATGGCCTGGAAACTCCCCAGCTCTTAATCCCATTGAGAACTTGTGGTCAATCCTCAAGAAGCGGGTGGACAAACAAAAACCCACTAATTCTGACAAACTCCAAGAAGTGATTATGAAAGAATGGGTTGCTATCAGTCAGGAATTGGCCCAGAAGTTGATTGAGAGCATGCCCAGTCGAATTGCAGAGGTCCTGAAAAAGAAGGGCCAACACTGCAAATACTGACTCTTTGCATAAATGTCATGTAATTGTCGATAAAAGCCTTTGAAACGTATGAAGTGCGTGTAATTATATTTCACTACATCACAGAAACAACTGAAACAAAGCTCTAAAAGCAGTTTAGCAGCAAACTTTGTGAAAACTAATATTTTTGTCATTCTCAAAACTTTTGGCCACGACTGTAGGTGTGCCTTTTTTGCATTTGAATTTGTCAGAAATAGGGGAAGAAAATGATAAATGAGAAGGGCCTGCTGGCCTGTCCCCTTCCCCGCCCCGCCCCACCCCTTTTTTTAGACCTGGTGTGAGCTGGAAAAATCGCATATTAAAGCGCAAATAACCTTTGCGCCGCAATCTGCGCTAGATATATGGCAGAAAACTGGCATATATCTGATAGTAAATTAACCCCTTAGTGAATATGAACCTATCTAACTGAAAAACAACCACCAGATGTCAGACTAATAAAAATACACCTAGTCTAAATCATCAACGGCTGTGCAACTTTTAATAAATACTTGGCAAAAGAAAGACACATGAATGAAATACACCAGTCTAATTTTACCCTAAAAACAGGCGGGGCCAATGTCCTGGCCTCTGCCACTCGCAAGTGATGACGACAGCGTAAAAACACTTGTGCCAGGGTGTCACGGTTGAAGTTAGCAGATAGCTGGAACATATAAATAAACAAGCGACTGGCTTGATCCCAAACTAAGGAGCTTATAGGTGAGCCCTATAAAACCCTAAGAGCTCTCCCTGACTGCTATGCACATGCAAGGGTCTGTATGGTAGACGATTGCATGCCCGCGTACCTAATCCTGTGTGACACCTGAAAACCCTATAACAGTGAGGGGACACGACCACCAGCTCCCTGCACTTAATACGGACGGAGTCAGGGTCACCTAGAATCAAGCCAGCAAGGAAACACAATAAAGTAAAAGACTTATCTGAACAAACAGCAGAAGCAGCCTCCAGCAGTGAACACCTCATCCAGGAAGTAGTATAAACCGCAAAGTGAGGCAGTATGGGAGGGATTATAAAGGAAGACGATTAGTGAAATAAGTGACACCTGGCAGAAGGAAAGGAGATGAAAAAGTGAAACCAAAACAAAGAACATCATACAAGAGGTAGAGAAGAACGTCTGCCAGATCTTCTCACAGAACTGGCGGTGACACAGGGGCGTCGTTAAGTTAAAGCATTTGGGGCATGGGCCCCTGATGTTTTGTCCCAGGCCCCGGAATGTCCTGCCTGCCTGTTAGATATAACTGTATTGCCATCCTCAGGACGGCAATACAATTGAATCTAATGCCCTGCAAGAGCTGAAGGACCTGTGATGACATCACAGTCCATGTGATCAGTTCTAAATGCAGTAGCTGAAAAGGACCTGCGAAGATGTCACCATCATGTGACCAGTGCAGGAGAGGACGGCTCAGCAATGAAGAGAAGTCATTGGAAGAAGCTGTGGTGAGGTCTGCTACATGAGGAGAGGTAAGTGAAGGGAGAGGCAGAACAATGCTGGGAGTGTATGTTAGGGCTCAAGGGAGGGATGTTATTTACATGGGACAGTGTGTTGGAGGTGGCTGGGGCAGGGTGATGGTATTTACATGGGACTATATGTTGAAGGCGGCTGTGGGAGGTTGTGATGTTGTTTACATAGGACTGAATGTTGAGGGGTAATGCTATTTACTTTGGTATGCATGTTGAAGGTGGCTGGTGAGGGGGCGATTTTATTTACATGGGACTGAATATTGAGGGGGTGATGTTATTTACATGGGACTGTATGTTGAAGGCGGCTAGGGAGGGGGTAATGTTATTTATGTGGGACTGTATATTGGAGGGGGCAGGAGACATGGTGTGATGTTATTTACATGGGACTGTATTTTGACGGGGCTGTAGATAGAGAGGGATGGTATTTACATGGGACTCTATGGCGGAGGAGGGAAATAATGTTATTTACATGGGACTGTATAGTGGAGGGGCTGAGGAATTATAATTTCTGAGGACAGTAAACGGAGGAATATTTGTCGACTTTTGAGACCCTAGCAACGCCCCTGGTTTGTGAAACAAACTATCGTTGCATGGATGTTTAAAAAGTTGCAAAAAGGAGTGTTATGACTTTTTTTTACTACAAAAACTAGTGTAGCGATTTTAGTAAGTATCCCCTATTACATCTATCACTGAACAATTTCCATTCCGTTGTTAAAAGGGTTTTCTGCTTTCATTAAAAGAAAATTCATTATACACTCACCTAAAGAATTATTAGGAACACCATACTAATACGGTGTTGGACCCCCTTTTGCCTTTAGAACTGCCTTAATTCTACGTGGCATTGATTCAACAAGGTGCTGATAGCATTCTTTAGAAATGTTGGCCCATATTGATAGGATAGCATCTTGCAGTTGGAGATTTGAGGGATGCACATCCAGGGCACGAAGCTCCCGTTCCACCACATCCCAAAGATGCTCTATTGGGTTGAGATCCGGTGACTGTGGGGGCCATTTTAGCACAGTGAACTCATTGTCATGTTCAAGAAACCAATTTGAAATGATTCGAGCTTTGTGACATGGTGCATTATCCTGCTGGAAGTAGCCATCAGAGGATGGATACATGTTCTCATTCTGTTTACGCCAAATTCGGACTCTACCATTTGAATGTCTCAACAGAAATCGAGACTCATCAGACCAGGCAACATTTTTCCAGTCTTCAACAGTCCAATTTTGGTGAGCTCGTGCAAATTGTAGCCTCTTTTTCCTATTTGTAGTGGAGATGAGTGGTACCCGGTGGGGTCTTCTGCTGTTGTAGCCCATCCGCCTCAAGGTTGTGCGTGTTGTGGCTTCACAAATGCTTTGCTGCATACCTCGGTTTTAACGAGTGGTTATTTCAGTCAACATTGCTCTTCTATCAGCTTGAATCAGTCGGCCCATTCTCCTCTGACCTCTAGCATCCACAAAGCATTTTTGCCCACAGGACTGCCGCATACTAGATGTTTTTCCCTTTTCACACCATTCTTTGTAAACCCTAGAAATGGTTGTGGGTGAAAATCCCAGTAACTGAGCAGATTGTGAAATACTCAGACTGGCCCGTCTGGCACCAACAACCATGCCATGCTTAAATCACCTTTCTTTCCCATTCTGACATTCAGTTTGGATTAGTCTTCTACCTAGTTTTCTCCCTAGAAGAGAACTGCCAATCCTTAGCAGATGGGTGAGAGAGCAGGAGATTATGAATAACTCTGACTCTTCTCAAGCAGATTTGTGTCACGTTACTAGTGGAATACTACTGGAATCCAATGGCAGGGACAAGGCATGAACACAAGAAGCAGCAGAGTCTTGAACAGGAGGTAGCAGGATAGAAGGATGAAGCAGAGCCAGGCAGGCGAAGCCGTTACCAGTAGCAACGATGCAGGATTGAAGGATGAAGCAGAGCCAAGGTCAGACGAGCAATGGGTCAGGGCAGGCGGCACAGGAATGTAGTCAGGCAATCCGAGTCGGCAACAGGAGGTAGCAGGGTAAATCGCAAGGAGGAGGAACAAACCGGAGAGCAAGATCCAAGCAAGAGGACTGCACAAGCAGGAGCTCAAACACAATACTCAAGCAATTAGTACTAGGCTTGAGAGGTTTAAATGTGAAACAGGAAGTAAGATGACACCCAGCTGAGACACAATCCACCATCTTAACTAAGGGAAAACTTGAGGGCAAGACAATCTGAACTAAACAGACATAGCAGGATGATTCCTGACATTACTCCCACCTCAACAGCGGCCTCTGGACGAGACCTAACTCGATCTCCCAGGATGTCTTTGATGAAACAGTTTGATCAGTCGAAGGAGCATTATTGTTACTCACAGGTTCCTAAGAATTATCTTCAGACCCATAACCCTGCCACTTAATGAGGTATTGTAGGTGGTTCCTGAAAATTCTAGAGTCCGAGATTTTCTCTACAACCAGGGCCGGCCTTTGGGGTGTGCGAGCTGTGCGGCCGCACAGGGCGCCATGGCAACAGGGGCGCCCGGCGGCCGACACAGCTCGCAGTTGGTCACTCTCTACTCTCTCTTACACAGGCTACAGCAGCCAGCCGGCCCGACCCGAGATTGTGTTAGCGGTGAGGAGACTAGGTGAGCCTGGGCCTGGTGAGTGGCGAGCTGAGGCTGAGCCGCTGGTTCTGGAGCGTGGAGGAGTAGCTTAGGGGCGCAGGCGCAGCGTCCAAGTGCTGCAGCCTGCGCCTTCACAGAGACTAGCCGCGGAATGATCCGCCGCTCAATGTGTGACTGTGGCCGGACCGGCGGTGCGCCTCTGCAGACAGGTGGGAGGGAGCAGTCGCAGAAGACAGACAGTGTCAGTGAGTACCTACCTGGCTGTTCTTATTGTGTTTTTTTTTTTAAACCAAATATCTTGAAAGACTTTCATTAAATGGGGGCAGGGTCTAATTAAGGGGGGCAGCCGGGCAGGACTACTGGATAAGGGTGACAGTCACTGGGCATGATTAAGGGGGCAGGGGACTGGATAAGGCCTAAGGGTGACACTGGGTATGATTAAGGGGCAGGGGACTGGATAAGGCCTAAGGGTGACACTGGGTATGATTAAGGGGCAGGGGAGTGGCTTTGGTTGACACTGGGTATGATTAAGGTGGGTAGGGGACTTGGTAAAGGTGACAGGGTATGATTAAGGCTCTTAATCATACCCAGTGTCACCCAGAGCCAGTCCCCTGCCCCCCTTAATAATACCCTGTCACCTTTACCCAGTCCCCTGCCATTCTTAATCATACCCAGTGTCAACCAAAACCAGTCCCCTGCCCCTTAATCATACCCAATGTCTGTCACCCCCCCTTATCCAGTCCCATGCCCACTCAATTAGACCCTTCACCCCCTAATCATACCCAGTGTCACCCATATAGCCAGTCCCCTGCGGCTTAATCATACCCAGTGTCACCCTTAGACCTTTTCCAGTCCCCTGCCCCCTTAATCATACCGCAGTGTCTGTCACCCTTATCCAGTAGTCCCCTGCCCGGCTGCCCCCCTTAATTAGACCCTGCGGCAGGGGACTGGCTATGTGGGTGACACTGAGTATGATTAGGGGGTGAAGGGTCTAATTGAGGGGGCAGGGGACTGGATAAGGTGGGTGACAGACACTGGGTATGATTAAGGGGGGCAGGGGACTGGGCAAAGGTGACAGGGTATGATTAAGGGGGGCAGGGGACTGGCTATGGATGACACTGGGTATGATTAAGAAAGGCAGGGGACTGAGTAAGGGTGACAGGGTATGATTAAGGGGGCAGGGGACTGGCTCTGGTTGACACTGGGTATGATTAAGGGGGGCAGGGGACTGATTAAGGGGTGCAAATGGTTGATGAAGGGGTGCAGCCTGGGGATTGATGAAGGGGACAGGGTCTGATGAATAGAGGCAGTATATGTTGAAGGGGGGCCAGTGTCTGATGAAGGGGGCAGGGGTTTTATTGAAGGAGTGGCCAAGGGTTTTGGTGAAGGGGGTGAAGGCGGCATATGGTGTGCCTGAAATTGTCTAGAGGGGGCCAAACAAAGACTTGAGTTGAAGAAATGAGGGAGCGGCTATACATGCTTAGTGTTGAAAAATGGTTAAATATAGTGTACTGACAACATTGCTCTTGTTTCTACAATACATAAACTGACCTTGTGGATTATACTATTAAAGTGGCACTGTCACTGTCTGGGAAACTGTTTGTTACAAAGATTGTTTTCCTCTTTGTGTATGTTTAGGTGAAACGGTGGGGGGGGGGGGGGGGGGGGGCGCCACAAGATTATCTCGCACAGGGCGCCTGAACACCTAAGGCCGGCCCTGTCTACAACAAAGTGTTCTTGCCCATCTATCTCCACCGCATCGGGAGGAGGAGGGAGATGTTCCAGAAAAGGGTTGGGCACGGCAGGCTTTAATAGAGAAACATGAAAAAGAGGTTGAATCTTCATAGATCGTGGGAGTTTGAGCAGAATAGCTACTGGACTAATTATCCCGATAATCTCAAAAGGCCCAAAAAACTTCTGTCCTAGTTTTGGTGAAGGAACCTTAAGTTTCAAATTTCTGGTGGAAAGCCATACTTTATCCCCCACTTTAAAAATTGGTGCTGGTCTACGAAATTTATCTGCCACCTTCTTGTAATTTTTTTTGAGCCCTCTCTAATGTTCCTTTTAGTAGTTCTAAATTTTGCTGTAATGCAGAGATCCTTTCCTTTCCTTTGGGAGCTATTGTAAGAGAACCCAGCCACAGAAAGACAGGAAGCAGATCGACCCAATCATCTTGTAAATGGCAGATATAGCACCGAAAATACTGTTCCAGAGTCTGATTTGTGCGTTTAGTTTGTCCATTAGATTGTGGGTGAAAGGTGGTTAATAGATTAATATCACTCTCAAGTGCTGTGCAAAAACTAAGCCCAAATTTTGATGTAAACTGCACCCCACGATCAGAGATAACCTCATCAGGAACTCCATGAAAACAAAACACATTCTGAACTACAAGGTCAGCAGTATCTTTAGCAGAGGGTAGGCCGGTACATGGAATAAAATGTGCAGCCTTGGTGAGCCGGTCAACTACTACCAAAATTGTGTTTTTTCCTTTAGAGGTAGGTAGATCTACAATAAAGTCCATGGAAATAGAACCCCAGGGACGAGAGGGGACCGGCAAAGGCTGTAATAAACCCATGGGTGAAGAACGTGGAGTCTTGCATTTAGCACAAACGTCACATGACATGACATATTTCTTTACATCCTGTTGATAATTGGGCCACCAAAAGAAATAGGATAAAAATTCCTGTGTCTTCTGCACTCCTTTGTGACCTATGATCTTGGAATCATGGACTCATTTTAGAATTTTTAGTCTTATTGCTAGCTGCTGCCCATGGGTCCACACCTTGTTCTTAAGCACCAAATGCACATCATCAGGTGGTCGAGACAGCAAGGAGTCGGTGTCATAGGCCTCTTTTATTTCTTCAAGCAAGTCCTTATTATGGATTACTCCCACAAAATTAGACTCAGGAACAATGGTCTTGGGCGGAATCGTAGAAAAATTTTAGATAAAGCATCTGCCTTGCCGTTATGGGAACCGGGCCTGTACGAGATTATGACGTTGAATTGATTGAGGAAGAGACTCCAACGAGCTTGGCGAGGGGATAGACATTTGGCAGATCTAACGAATTCCAAATTACGGTGATCAGTCAGAACTATTATTTGCTGTGAGGTTCCTTGAAAATGATGTCTCCATTCCTTAAAAGCTGCAATAATCGCTAACAGTTCTTTATTCCCCACATCATAATTCTTCTCAGCAGGGGATAAACGTTGGAGAAAAAAGCGCACGGATGCAATAAACCCTTGTCTCCCGTTCTCTGAGACAGAATAGCCCCTATAGCACAGTCTGAAGCATCTACTTCCACAATGAAGGCGAGTTCTGGGTCGGGATGAACTAATACAGGGGCTGTAGTGAACTTGGACTTTAGGAGACAAAAGGATTTCTGTGCTTGGGGAGACCAGACTAAAGCATTTTTTTTTCTTAGTCAACTGTGTAATAGGAGTAATTATTTCTGAGAAATTAATGAAGCGTCTATAAAAATTTACAAAACCTATAAAACGTTGAACATCTTTTATGCTCCTGGGGGGTAGGCCAGTCCACTATTGCTTTAATCTTTGGTCCATGTGTAGACCATAAGGTGAAATTATATAGCCAATGAATTGGATCTCAGTCTGGTGAAATTCACATTTTTCAATCTTAATGCAAAGTTGATACTTTCTTAGACGTTCCAAAATGAGTCTCACATGTCTCTGATTTTCTTCCATAGAGTGAGAGAAGATCAAGATATCGCCCAAATAGATGACTACGAACTTGTCCAGAAGATCTCTGAAGATATCATTGACGAGATGTTGAAAAGTGGCCGGGGCATTGCAAAGACCAAAAGGCATAACAAGATATTCGAAATGTCCGTAACGTGACCTATAAGCTGTTTTCCATTTATCTCCAGATCTGATACGGACCAAGTTATAGGCGCCTAGCAGGTCTAACTTGGTAAAAATTTTTGCATGTTGCACTCTCTCCAAAAGCTCGGCGATTAATGGTAAAGGATAACGTTTTTTTAATTGTAATTGTGTTAAGTTATTGGTAATCAATGCAAGGTCTTAGAGAACCGTCCTTCTTCTTAGCAAAGAATATGGGAGACCCCGCCGGTGAGGAAGATGGGCAGATAAACCCCTAAGCCCGATTTTCTTCTATGTAGTCTTTGAGGGCTTTTAGTTCAGGGCCTGCCAAAGTGTAGATATTTCCAAAAGGTATAGATGCACCAGGAAGAAATTATATAGGACCATTGTAGGGTCGGTGTGGGGGGAGCTTGTCCGCATTTTGTTTATCGCAAACATCCGCAAATTCATTGTATACAGAGGGTAACTCTATTATCTTATTATCTTGAGCTGGATTTTCTGAACCTTGTTCAGACTGAGCTGTCGAGAAAACATCCTCCGCTGGGAAGCTTATTTCTTTGGTTTCCCAGTTGATAACAGGGTTCTGTGCTTGCAACCAGGGTAGGCCTAGAATGACAGGGAAATGTGGAGAAGAGATCAATAGAAACTATAGGACTTCACGGTGATGGGGTGTTATAATGATTTCAAGTGGTTCCATCTCTTGATCCACTGGCCCTGAGCTCAGTGGAGATCCATCTACGGTCTCCATTACCACAAGTTTTTTCTGAAATTTAACCCCATGCCTTTGAGCAAAAGAAAGGTCTATGAAATTGCCACTAGCCCCGGAGTCTACCATAGCAGAGGTGGATATCCACTGAGAGTTAATCAGGAACTTAATGGGAAGGAAGCAATGGGAGTCTTTATTCTCTTTCATGATATGATGAGCCACCGATGAAATGGAATGGATAACTGCTTTCTCAGATAATTCTGTTTTAGAAGCAATTAATTCTCCATCTAAAAAGTCAGGATCTGTAATAGCTGCCACCAACCTCTGTGGAAGGCTAGGGCAGTTGATAAGGAAGTGGTCAGACTTTCCACAGTAAAAGCATAGACTTTCCTGAAGCCTGTGCTCTCTTCGATCAACGCTTTCACATCTTAGTATGGAATCTACTTGCATAGGCTCACTTCCTGATTCTTTGTAAATTTTTCCTTGGGGTTCCTTAGAAATTGAGACAGGGAAAGAGGGGGACTGCTTAGTATCATAATTCAAGGTAGCCCATCTCTCTTGTCGTCATTCAGACAGTCAGGTATCGGTACGAATGCAATGGTTAATAAAGGGATCCAAACCTAAAGGGGCCTCTGCACGGGCAAGTTCATCTTTTAATGCGCTGCATAGTCCTTTCCTAAAAAAAGACATTTTCGCTGCGTCGTTCCAATCGGTGTCGACAGCCCACCTCTTGAACTCCATTGCATACTCTGTGACAGGGCGTCTGCCCTGGAGCAATGCTAGTAATGCTGCTTCAGCTGTAGCACCTCGATTGGGATCATCAAACGTTTGACTCATAGCATCGATAAAGTCCTCTAAGTGATTTAACCGGGTGTCTTGAGTCTCAATCAACGGACCAGCCCAGGCAATGGCTTTATGTGTCAGCAGCATAATAATACATAGGACTTTAGATCTATCAGTAGGAAACTGAGATGAATTTGCATCAAAGTATAACCTACATTGATTAAGGAACCCCCGGAATTTGTTGCAGTCTCTGCCAAATCTGAATGGTGGTAACTTGGGGTCATTGCAGGCACTGTAGCGGGTGGTACAGAAACTTGATTCTCCAAGTGGACTATCCGGTCGGATAATGTCTGCACAGTACCACATAGCTGGTGAATCATTTGTCCATAAATTTGGATGTTGTGGGAAGTCTGTCATTCAAAGGCGTTATATTAAGTCTGCATCTCGGTGCGCATATTAGCCATAGCAGTCTGCAGCTGCTTAATACAAACCTCTGAACTCCCAGTCCCGGCGGACTTCTTTTTAGGCTTGAGTATTATGTCACGATACTAGTGGAATACTGCTGGAATCCAATGGCAGGGACAAGGCCTGAACACAGGAAGCACCGGAGTCTTGAACAGGAGGTAGCAGGATAGAAGGATGAAGCAAAGCCAGGCAGGCGGAGCCATTAACAGTAGCAACGATGCAGGATTGAAGGATGAAGCATAGTCGAGGTCAGACGAGCAATGGTTCAGAGCAGGCGGCACAGGAACGTAGTCAGGCAATCCGGGTCAGCAACAGGAGGTAGCAGGGTAAACCGCAAGCAGGAGGAACTAACCGGAGAGCAAGTTCCAAGCGAGAGGACTGCACAAGACTTCTATTAGGACGGAAATCAAACGGACTGCCTTTTAAAGGCTTCCGTTTTGCATTCTGTCTGAGCATTCCGTTATTTTCCGTTATAACCATGTGTTAACGGAAAGCCATAACGGAATGCCTAACGCTAGTGTGACCCCACCTTTAATCAGCTAGAGATTTTACCCATGTGCACCTAAAACCTACACAGAACGAACACTTCTCACAGATAGGGGATTCTGTGTTATTGAATCCAGTTTAGCTATTCCCACAAAAATTAGGCCACTTTCCCACGGGCATGTGCGCCCCGTTGCCGTATTGCGGATCGCATTTGCGGATCCTCAATACACGGGTGCCATTCCGTGGGCATTCTGCATCACGGATGCGGACCCATTCATTTCAATAGGTTCGCAAATCCGGAGATGCGGACTGGTGCGGAACGGAAGCACGGAACGGAACCCTACGTTTCGTCCCGTAAAAAGATAGAACATGTCCTATCTTTTTGCGGAACGGCAGGATCGCGCGGACCCATTCAAGTGAATGGGTCCGCGATCCGCTGCGGCTGCCCCACGGACTGTGCTTGTGCATTTGCGGGCCGCAGCACGACCACGGTGCGCACACGCCCTTGGGAAAGAGGCCTTAAGGGGATGCTCTGACTGAGCCGATTTGTTCTTTCTCCTACTCTAAGACTAGGGCTACACTGCGACAAATGTCGTACAACTACACTGCAACATGGGTCGTGCGACATTTGTGTCGCAGTAATGTCACGTGACATATTTTATAATAGTAGCCTATAGTGTCGCATTGCGACATGGTACATGCTGCGACTGCGACACGACAGTCGCACAAAAATCTATCTTGTCCGTATATCTGCATGTCCATTCCGCAAAAAAATAGAACATGCCCTATTTTGTCCATTTTGCGGACAAGTATAGGATATTTCTGCAGGAGCCAAAAATAAATGGTGGCATGCCCTCGGGCGGAATCTATGTTTTGCGGATCCGCGATTTGCGGACCGCAAAACACTTAGGGTCGTGTGCTTGAGCCCTAAGTGAGATCAGACCTGGACCTGCGACTTCAAATTTTGCAGAAAAGTTGCATCCTACGCCAGGCAGCCCCTGAGTGCGATTAGACAACATAGTGGATTAGCCTGTCAGTATTTTGCATAATATTTATAAAGAGGCGCACAGCAGGTGAGGTGTTGAATTAGGCGATGCATCTTATTCGTTAGGGCGCAGGTACATGGTGTGCAATTAGACTACTCGTTGGTCGGCTCACAAATTAGGTGCAAAAGTACAACAAAATAGTTGCAGATTAGATAAAAAGTCGCAGCCATATGCATAGTCCCAACCGCCCCTTTACACAATTACTCAGTATGTTTGTAAAAAATCGCATATCTACCCGTCGATGCGACCATTTTAATAAAATGATCCCAGGCCCCCATACATCACTGACAAACAAAACTATGCCACCATTGAATGGATGTATAGCAACCAATCAGATTCACCCTTACATTTTTAGAGGTCCTTTGGAAAATGAAAGGTAGAATCTGATTGGTTGCTATGGGTAACTAAGCCAGTTTTCATTTACACAAGTTTGATAAATCTCCCCAATAGAAATTAGTCCAAATTTGAGACTAATTCTGGTGGAAAAAAGGTGCAAATACATAAATCAGTCTAAGGGTCCATTCAGACGTCCGTAGTCTTTTGCAGTCCACATATTACGGACCGAAAAACACTAACGCCCCACTTCGCCGGCACTTAATAGAGGATTTCTATTCTTGTCCGCAGTTGCTGCTATTTTTTTCCGGAGCCGCGGACCTGAAGTTCGGGGCCACGGACTGGAAATTCGGATGCGGACAGCACACTGTGTGCTGTCCTCATCTTTTCCGGCCCCATTGAAAATAAACTGCGGAACGGATCCGGACCCATTCTACGGACGTCTGAATGGACCCTAAAACATACACGCTAACCAAATCATGCCCCCTAATACAAAAAAGACAGAAAAAAGCCAGGAAAAATGCAACTAAGAAATAAAGACTGCCCAAAACACTCAAAATTAGACCTAAAGGCACAAACAATGATGATAATTGACACCTATTGTGTGGCTTTTAATAAATTTGCCACTGATTATAGTATAGCAGACTCCTGAAAAGCTGACTTTAAAAAGTTCACTCAAAAGTCTCCCCCAGTGACCAGATGTAGATTCTACAACGCTTTGCACACTCAGGTGGAAATTTTAAAAGGGTTATTCCAGTTATGTAAAGTTTTCCCCTATCCTGGGGGATAACTATTGGGTCCCAGTGGTAGGATCCCCAACAATCTAATACCATAACCTGTGGTGATCTCCCCAAAATGAACGGTTAAGTGGCCGTTCGGGCATGCACATGGCGGCTCCATTCATTTCTACTCCCATATAAGTAAGGGGAGAGGCTGTGTGCATGCCCTTCTGGGCACTCTGTTCATTTAAGGGGGCTGCACAGGGTATGGGATCCCCATTCTCGTGATCGGTTGGGGTCTCAGTGGTAGGACCCCCACCAATCTAATATTTATCCCTTGTCCTGTGGATAGGGGATAACTTTACATAAGCAGAATACCCTTTTAAAGGAGTAAGACATAATTCTGCACACTTCACATGGGCAGCCTAAAGGCTGTATTACACTGCCCGATTTTTCGGCAGATAATCGCTAACGAGCGTTCGCATGATCATCTTGCAGTGTAATACTGCCACTGATTGCCTGATGAACGAGCAAACTCTTAAAAATCACAGTTTGCTGGCGGCAGATCGTGCTGTTTAATTCCGACCTGCCAATGGCAAACCACTAGACAGTATGGGGACAAGCGATGGTATAACGATTGCTTCTCCTGATGCTGCGGAGGAGATCGCTGCATATAAAAGCAGTGGTCTCCTCCACTAGCTAGCAGGCTATTGCCGGGAAGGAACGCTTCCCTCCTGTCAATGGCTTGCTCAATCACCCTGTGTAATTCAAGCTTTAAACTTCTGGGCTTTAAAATATGATACTATTTGGCTCACCACCTAGTGTCAGTGCTGACAAAAACAGCTGTGTACAATGATTGTATTGTATTCTAATATTATGTCATTGCCCCTTCTCAGGCACTGCTTATCTCCCAATCTCACGAGCCTGGATGTGAACCCTGTATGGAGGACACTGATCCCTTCCCTTACAGGCTCATAGCCAATACCACATCACAGCATCTTCCACCTGCTGCTCAAGATATTCCTGTTACAGAGGTGAGCAAAGTCTGCCCAATGTAATCTGTGATTTAATGAATCAGTGGATAAAGGATATAAAAGAAGGAAACGTCAGCAGAGTCCGTCTCCAGATAGTGCCCCCAACCTTTGCAGATAAATTGGTTGGTTCACATTATCACTGTAAGATATTTACTTGACCCCGTTGGACATTCAATACAAGTTGTAAAGCTTGCTGAATGGAAGCAGCGTATGTGCCTTTTACCCGTTTCTTGCCCGGTGTTTGGGCAGAAAGTGAACAGGCATCCGGCAAAGCTGTAGTGTTCCTAAGGTATACCTCCACGTCATTGTACTGAATTTATACAGTGTAAATGTTTTGCGTGTACTGATCTTGTGTTACATCTTACACCGCAACTCTGTTTGTGACTGGTATATGACATGAAGTGACTAAAGATTAAAAAAAGAAAGTATGTGTAAAATCCTTAAAATCTCTATGCAGGTTTGAACTGAAACTGAACTGAGTTTCTCTTAGAGAATAAAAGGAGCAGAATATTCACCCGTACCTTTAAATCATCACCGTAGAATTGGACCATGGAGACATCGGCCACCAACAAAATTTCCACAAAACGTTCTTCAGACACAAACCTCCTGTGTCGGTGGTGCTCAATTGTAACATCTTGCGAGGAAAAATCACTTCTCCAGTTGTTGGCAGATACCTGCAAGATGCTCTGTTGCCTCTCTGCATCTACCCTCTTCTGTTTTTCTGATGGGCTGTCTTTTACTCTTCTACTGCCCTGTTGTCTCTGTTTAGAAGTGATAACGTCTTCTTTGTGGTCATCAGATTTCCTGCCCACTCTATGAGCTTTTATTACAAGGTGTTGACCAAGTGTCTCGTTACCTGTCCATTCATTTATGGGCTGGATAACGAACCTTTCGCTGCCTTTTAGGAAAGCCCCCTGAATACCTTTACATACACTGAAGGCGGCTAACGGTTCCTGGCTGGAGTAGAAGCAGTTCCTAATGCTGGATGTCCTTTCATCCTCAACATTGCCTCTGCCTAAGTGTCTGATGAGAAGACCCGGGGCAAGGAACTCATCATCTGGAGAAAGATGGAATGACATTTGCTCACCTACAGCAGAGAAACTCAAGGTGACCTTTCCATCATGACCAGGAATGAGCACTGGGGTTGTCACTTCTCCATGGGGCAATGAATGGCTGCCAAGAAACCATAGGACCAAAATCAGCCTAGATCCCTGGAGACACAAGGCAACCATAGCGGCAATGTCCTGTGGGATGTATCAGTCTGACAGGTGTCAATGACTCCAAGTGGGACTGCAAGATGGATAACTGTGATAAGTATATGAAACTATACGGATTGTGCAATAAATAACTAAGCATGTAAGCTGCAGCGTCTCCAGGAGTGAGAATATGCCAGAGTTTCCCTAAAACTTCTGCATACGTTAATCATTTACAAATGAAACCTTCTAGCACCCCATGCAGAATATATGACTGCAGCGTTAGGATTCCAAGCTGAAGGTAATGTAATAAAAGGTGACATGTGGCTCCAATTGTGGGAAATAGCGAGTGGACGTCATCCAGACAGATCCATTTCAAGCTGGACTGAAGAGATATGAGGGGTTCTTATCCGTAGTGCACCCCCAAAAAGCAGCGGTCTGATAGAAGCGAGGGGCAGAGTTGTGTGTTCAGAGGGAATCTCCTTGTCCTGTATCTGCTATTCCACCCCTTGTCTCCTTTCCTTCTATTCCCAGAAATAGTTGGAGCACCAGAGCTGCTGGGGAGAGATCCCGGTATATATACACACACTGAGCTCCCTCCACCCCCCAAGAGGTTTATTTTTGATCTTTAGCTCCTCTGTCCCTCCCTCCTCTCCTCCTTGTCATACAGGAGAAGGAGGGGAGACATGGAGGCAAAAAAGAGAGGATCATTGAGCCACTTAACTCTTTCCTTGACACGTCAGGTTCCCATAAGATGAGTGTGTGCCCGGTCTATCTTTGGATCAGGTGTTGGCGTAAGATCCTAGTGTCCAAGTTATGCACTTCTCATCAGCAAAGGGTTAATCAGGGACAGTGAACCGAAGGCAATTAGGTCTGCGTCCCAACATGTGTATCCTCCAGTCTCAGTGATCAGCACAGTCTGTTTCCTGCGGAGAGGCTTTTCATGACATATGAAGGGTTAATGTCTGCATGACAGAGCTGCAGTTCATTTGCAGGGAATCAATGAGTTGCACATTTGTCTATAACAACTAATGTAACTTTTATTCCAGGGACTGAAGTAAGGCGTCGGCCAAAGTCGCCTTGATTATGTAGGAATGACGATGGATAATTAACTGTTATTTTTCCAGATCGTGAGTGAATAATTGAGAAGTCATGAGTCTTGGGTTCTTGATGCTGGGTAGCACCAACGCTGGCAGCTCTGTTATACTGAGGATAGTCAATCATTTATCTTCTAGCACTGATGCCCTGGAGTACAGTAAATCTAAAGTAAAGGTGCACACTGCCAAAGGATCCAGGTTCCTTGCTCTGCCATCAGTAACAGGGGCTGTGCCTGGGAGTTCAGCTTTGGAGATAAGATAGGACATCATTTCCATCTCCAAGGACAACTAAAGCCTGTATTACACAGGCCGACTGAGCAAGCGATTGGCAGGAAGGAAAAGTTCCCTCCGGTCAATCGCCTGCTAACTAGTGGAGGAGACCTCTGCTATTACATGTAGCAATCTCCTCCGCAGCATGGGGAGAAGCGGTCGCTATGCCATTGCTTGTCCCCGTGGTGTCTAGTGGTTTGCTGGTGGCAGATTGTCATTAGACAGCACAATCTGCATGCTTAAAATCAGAATTGCCCGATGAATTATCGTTTGCTCGTTCATCGGGCAATCAGCGGCAGTATTTACACTGCAAGATGATCACTATCGGCCAGTGTTATACAGCCCTTAGGCTGCTTTCACACAGTTGATGTCTGGTCAGTGATTTCCATCAGTGATTGTGATCCAAAATCAGGATTGGTATAATAGACCGATTTGCACCTGTTCTGTGTTTTGGACCCGCACCTGGTTTTGGCTGACAACCAATGATCATTGATCAACCCTGACTATATAAAGCGCCCTTACCCATCATCCCGCCAGGACTGTACCAATACTCAGGTAGCAATCACAACTTTCTATTTAATCCCTGATCTTCCATCCCAAGTCTCTGAGGTGAACCTTTGAACCTTATGGGCCATCAATTTGGTACTGCATCTGTGACAGGTGCAGTTTATTTCTTAGCAGTGAATTATTACAGACTCTTGTGACACAGACTTAATTAACCTATTATAATTTCTTCATACTGTTCTATTGCATGATGATGATAAGTCGCAGTTAAATGCTACGTAACACTGAGGGTGTGGACATACTGGGTCACTGAACTGATTTGACCTAGGGCATCAACTAAGGGTGACCTCACACATTGCAGAATTTTCCACAACAAAATCCACAACATAAAGACATCTCCTATGCTAACCTATGGGGATGAAAAGAGTCAATACCTGCGTTCTATTCCACTGTGGAATAATAATTCAGCGGAACTGAACACAAATAATGTTTTGTTGGGGATTTCCTATAGCAGGATGGAGATGTAATCCGAAATATACCTCACAAACTAATACCCATCCTATTCTGCTGCAGAAAAATCCACAGCATAATCCACAACAAAATATGCAGCTCTGTAAGATCCACACCTGTGTATTTTGTTGTGGAAAATTATGCAATGTGTGAAGGCACCCATAATGTTCCCTTGGTTGTCAGCCTGTCATCACTATACAGAGATATGGCTGCTACCTCTTGGAGTAGTCTTGTTCAGTGACAGCTGAGCCAGTTGGGTCAAGAGAGACCAATGTGTGCCACCAAGCGGACAGGCAAAAGCATGGTCAGTGGGACAAGTCAACGTCAGGACAGGCAGTGCAGTATGGTAGTCAGTCAATGGGTCAAGGCAGGCGTTACAGGGTAAATCAAGTAATCAGGCAGAGGTCAAGCATTGTAGGTCAGAACAATAATATACTTCATCTTCGCAGGAGTAAAAAAGCTAGGAACCTATAGCTCAGGCACCTTTCCATAGGGGAAGATGCCATATAAACTCCACAGATAGCTGCAATTGGATGGGGACAGATTAGCCTGTGTGCTGGTCCTTTAAGAGAATATATACGCACCCAAATGGAAAGAGCAGCAGGAAGAAGATGGGCATGACCTGAAGCAGCACACAGCAAAGAGCGGTGGGGAGTGTGAGTATTCTGTTAGCTGTGTCCGCTGCGAGATGTCTGCTGGCATGGACCCCCAGTATCACAGTAGGCTCCCTTATGCCTTCTCTTCATTGGTCCAGACTGAAGATGGAATTTTCTGAGAAGAGCAAGAGAATGGCAAGAAATCCTCAGGACCAAATCCCCTAGATAAAGTTTTCTTCCTAATCTTCTTGACATCCAGAATGCTCTTTACCTCATACATATCTTGAGAATGAACTTAAGTGGGAACAGAGACTGAAAACCTGGAGAAGCAGTTAAGCACCAATGGTTTCAGAAAGAATGGGGAACGATTATGTGGATGGATGTCACGAGGGTGTCAAGAGCCACGCCTGACTCCGTTATACCCGGGGTCAGGAAGTCGCAGCGGGTGGCTGCGCGCTCTGTGTCTAAAGACAGTGCTGTTTATTAATGGTAGCTTTCTGGGTTTGCGTTGCAATCCTTTTGGCTCACTCAGGGATCCGTAGCTTCTCCTCCTCAGCTGTTTCTTGTCCAGCAATCCCAACCTCCTTATATTCCCATCTCTCACTTCTCTGGTTGCCAGATATAGAGCTTCCTGCCTGGACTTCTATACTGACCCACTGGAGCTGTGTAGCTGTGTTCCCTGGTTGTTGTTCCAGAACGTTACCCTCCGGATCCCTGTTGGGCCTTGGTGGTCTGCTGTTGTCGCCCACCTGGGATTATATGTTTGTCTGTATTGTCTGTCCTCTCCTTGGTGTTTTCCTCTTAGTGTCAGTGGTGCGGACTAGTGATCCCACCGCCCCGTTCACTACATAGGGCTCATCTTAGGGAAAGCCAGGGTTTAGGCACGTGATCGGTGTACGGGTGAGGAACCCGTCTAGGGACGTCAGGGCAGCCGCAAGGTGAGTCAGGGGTCACCATCTTTCCCTATCCCTTGGACAGGGCCTTCCCATTTCCCTCCCTTTGCGTGACGCCGGTCATTACAATGGAATTGGGAATACAAAGAGAAGGTAGAAGGAGTAATTAGTAGCAGACAGGATTGATTTGTTTTCAGGATTTCAAAATAACCCAAGTATCGAGGAATGTACTTTTAGAAAGGTACCCTCAATCAAATGATTCTGGAGGATAGCCCCAGGACAGACGTGCAGTGATAACCTGTGTCTCCAGTGTGCAGATCTCTTCATGCGAGCAGTCACCTGGATCAGGGAAAATGTAATCAGATCTAGAGGAAGTCTTTGAGGATAGAACTGGAAGCTGGAACCTAAAACAGGAAGTAGAAACCACAGATGTGTTTTTGTTTATAATGTAGAATAAGAGAATTCGACCCAGGGAAGTAAAAGTACCCAGTTGATGGCGAGCAGAAATGAAATGGCGCAGATTGTTCTCCAGCTAATATGTTTCACCTGTCTATTGGAATATAATACTCAGGCAAGAAATCCAACTTGATATTTAACAGTCTACAAACAGACCTCCAGAACCTGGATGTGAACTGAACTCCGCAATCAGAGACAATGTTCTGAGGCAAATCAAGCAGTTGGAAAATGTACTTGATGAATAGGTTGGCAAGATGAACAGCAGTAGAAAGACCAGTCAGAGGGGAAAAAAATAGCCATTTTGAAGAAACCGTCCACAATTACCCAGATCATGGTACAACCAGAGGATGGAGGACGATCCGTGATAAAGTCCATAGCGATATGTTGCCACAGACAAAGGAAGTTGAAGAACAGCAGGTGTCTGCTGAGCGAACTTGTTTTGTGCACATGTGTAACAGGAGGCAATATAGTGACAGACATCTCAGGAAAAAATAGGCTACCAATAGTGCCAGGAAATGAAGTTCAACATCTTGCAAACTCCTGGGTGCCCAGCCGATTAAGACTTATGTCCCCAAGCAAGGATGTACTTCTTGTTGGCCGTAGGAACAAATATTTTTCATGAGGGAATGTCCTCAACCAAGACAGGAGCAACATATATAATTCGGGTTGGAGCAATGATTTGTTGAGGCTCAGCAACCTGGTCTGTTAGGTCAAAGGAACACAAGAGGGCATCTGCCTTGATGTTCTTCTATGCAGTATGAAAGCGGAGAACAAAACTGAAGCCATCAAAGAATAGAGATGTGGCTTGACGAGAATTGAGCTGCTAAGGCGGAGTCCATGCTGGCCGACATGCAAATGTCCAGATAAGCAGTGGCGCCTGACCTTGAACTCCTTCCCGCTATTTCCTCAAAAAGGCGCCAATTTTTCCCGCTTTTTCGGGATGAAGATGACGCAGCAGGTATTTCAGTAGCCTCAGCGGCCATCTTTGGTAGAAGCGCTGTCTATTCACTGACAGCAAGCAGGATGATGAAAAGTCCATAAAACCACACTCCGATGTGGCGATTTTCTTCCTCTTGATAGCGCAACACTGCACAGCGCTTTTTGGAGGTTTTAGGCACACTTTGGGTATGTTTTTCAGTCCACAAAGTCCACTTTAATAAAACAGGCAATTTGTCACTTTGGTCACAGGGCAACTGTATAAGGCACAAAGTTCACGCTTCTTGCACTAGAAAGCGTGCGTATCCTGTTCGTGACGCCAAAAGAGAGGTGCAGCGTACTCAAGTTAGATTTAAAAATGTTCCTGGGTGTTGTAGTGCAATAGACACTAACCTGAGACGGCTGACTCTCTGCAAGGGCAGGTGATGATGAGAAATGTTCGTGACGCCAGTGCCAATTAAACGGTGGCACGCCGTTTGCTGATAGCAGGAATAACTGAGGAACCACGTGATGTTAAAACAGAATTCAAACTTTAGTAGTCATCATATAGGGACATTGACGGAAGCGCAGTTCCTTTGAAGACAGTTGATTTTCAATACAGTTGATGCAGGCAATATATATATATATAGCAAGGTGACTTTAGAGTGTTAAACACAGGACTTGCAGTACAGGCAGCTTGCACTCTATTCCTGACTGATCCTGGAACATAGAAACTCTTCTCCAAGGTCCAATGCCCTAGCTCTGGCGTATATCCTTGGTTTTATCTCTATCAAGTACCTCCTCTGTAGTCTTGAGTACCTCTTGCTTTTCTTGACTTGCCTCTGTCCCTCTCTCAGTTTCCTCAGGCTCTAGAAACTTCTGAATTCCCAGGCTGTTTAACAGTGGTCTTCCTGCTTCTGCATATATAAATTCAGGAGGGGAACCTTCTCCTTGGATCTGGAACCCGGTTACAGGGACTGCAATACCCTCTCCTGGTCCGCAGGCTTCAGGCCTGGACTTGACTCTGACATTGTCTAGTCTCCAACTCCAGACTCCAACTACAACTCTAGACTGACTTTTCCTTCCCTGACTGGGCCTTATATAGACTAGGGCTCCCTAGCTCCCTCTAGTGACTAAGAGCTAGAATGACACCCCTAGCAGGCCTGTACATGCACATTTTACAGCAACAGGGACATACATAGCATTACATTACATTACATTTTATAAAGATGACTTATACCAACTTCCCCATAAATAAGGGAGACGACAGCACACAAGTGACCCTTCTGTAGTGACGGGCATTACAGTCCCCGTACACTACATACCCCACTGCTTTAAGCTGAGTACGACCTCGTACTCCATCAGGGCCCACCCAACTGGAATTTCTACCTGAAACAGAAAAAGAGACATGCAGGCATACATATATGTAATTCATCTGCATTTACATTCATATCAGGTCCAATTGGCAAAGGTGAAGGGTGGTGACAAGGGGCGTCGTTCTCTTCTCTCAGGATAGTGAATGGAACTGGGGCGCTGACCTGGCACAGCGTGACATTAATACCAGGATAGTCCATGACAATGAATAAGTCCATAATAGAACAGCAAGAAACGGTAAAACAGTATAAAAGTTCTTGGAGGCTCAAAGAACAAATATGAGTCCGTACCCAGGTTATTTTCCTATAAATCACAGAGGCTCTCATGCGGTGGAGTCCATCTCTGGGCACATTTCCTTTTAAAAGAGCAAAAATCTCAGAGGCTCAGGTTCTATTGAGTCTATCTCCGGGCACGGTTCCTTAGTATCAAGTTGCACAATAAAATTGTATAATATAAAACAAGTGCTGTAATACCCCTGATCAACCTGAAAAGGGGGTTAAGGGTAAAAGGTGCAACAAAGGAACAGGCACAACTTGGCGTGGGATAGCAAAAGCAGGCAGGAGATCCTGGAAACAAACTTGGCTTTGTTGACTTTAATACTTCAGTAGTTAACACCTACCACTGAGCCGTGGATAAACTGGCAGCAGCAACAAATGACCAGGAAACATAGGACTCCTGTCCTGGAAGGGTTGACAACATCGTTCTTTGGTGAAATAAATCAAAGGCCTAGCAGGCTGATTCACAGGGGTATGTCATAATTACCCGGCTCTGCAGGCAAGTACGGCCTGTAGTAGTCCTCTACAGGAGGATGTGCCCACATAACGGTGTCAGGGGGCAGCTGCAAGGTAAAGGGGCCCCTAATAGGTATTGGCCCCATGGGCCTAGGGGTAAACCCTCGGGTGGACCGTATCGGTCCCGGCATACTGATTGTGGGTGGTGCTGCATTGGGTACCGCCGCCGCAAGCGGTCCGGTGGGCTCTGTGCAGCAGTTCACAGCAATAGCGGGTCCTCTTTGGGGCCGCAACGGAGCGGGGGTGACAGAAGGTGGTCTACGGGTGGAGACAGGCACCCTTACCTCATCCTTCTTAGGCGGCGTCCGGATCCTGGCGGTGGCAATCTTGCGCAGCTCCCGCAACTTTTCCTTCAGCCGGACGATCTGGTCACCGATGCTTTTTGTGTCGGAATCGCTGTCCTCTGCTGGCGCCGCCGGCGCAGGTACAGTCAACGATGCGTCGGACGCGGCCGCGTCAGGCTCCGGTGGCGCATCGGGTCTCCTACCCTTCCGGATATTCTCCAAGGTAACCCGAAGTCCTTTTAAGTTCTCCATGTCCTGTACGGTCTTCTCCCGACGAGGCAGCTCGGGGGAAGGATAGGGGCTCACCCATTTTTCCAACACGGTTGGCTGCCAGAAGACATTAGGCCCAATGAAGGAGCCCCGCTCTTGGAAGGCGTGATGGGCCGGCTCTGGAGAGCGTTCAGGTTCCCGCTCGCAGCCAGAGTAGTCTTCTTCTGCCTCCCAGTCCTCAGGTTCTCGCTTGGGACGGGTCACGGCAGTTGCATAAGGGCCTCTCAGGCTCTCGGCAGGGGTGAACTCCACTTCCTCTCCCTCGCGGAGGCTGTGCTGATAGGAAGGGAGGTAGTCTCTCTTGACAGATCTTCTGTTAACATATAAGTCTCTGCCCGTTAGATAATCTTGGATGAACCCGTAGCCCGGGTTTTGTCAAAGGACACCACCAACCCCTTTCTCCTTTCCAGGCGGGGTTGGGTGTTGGTGTGTCGTTCATGGATAGTCTTGGTCAGTTCCTCATAATATATTTTAGTCTTTGTATTCCGCTTTATAGCGGCCTCCCGGATCTCTGCCATTAGTGAGGACCACTTGAAAGAGGGCTGAAAGAAGTCTCTCCAAGAGCCATAGCAGGGCTCTGGTTCTTTCTCCCGTGGCGGGCAGGCGGGTTCCTCCGGTCCCGGAGAGTAGGCCGGTGGAGCCTCCTCTGGCTCTACACCAATATCAGTCATCTTTTGTGTTTCAGGCGCGGACGTTGCAGCAAAGCTGTGCTCACTCTCCAACATGCTCGATCCTTCTCTGGATAGCGACAGGGTGGCGCCAATAAGATCAGCCAGATCCTCCCATTGCACTGGGAGGCCGCCCCCCAGGTATTCCAGTATATGGAAGGCGGAGTCCATGCTGGCCGACATGCAAATGTCCAGATAAGCAGTGGCGCCTGACCTTGAACTCCTTCCCGCTATTTCCTCAAAAAGGCGCCAATTTTTCCCGCTTTTTCGGGATGAAGATGACGCAGCAGGTATTTCAGTAGCCTCAGCGGCCATCTTTGGTAGAAGCGCTGTCTATTCACTGACAGCAAGCAGGATGATGAAAAGTCCATAAAACCACACTCCGATGTGGCGATTTTCTTCCTCTTGATAGCGCAACACTGCACAGCGCTTTTTGGAGGTTTTAGGCACACTTTGGGTATGTTTTTCAGTCCACAAAGTCCACTTTAATAAAACAGGCAATTTGTCACTTTGGTCACAGGGCAACTGTATAAGGCACAAAGTTCACGCTTCTTGCACTAGAAAGCGTGCGTATCCTGTTCGTGACGCCAAAAGAGAGGTGCAGCGTACTCAAGTTAGATTTAAAAATGTTCCTGGGTGTTGTAGTGCAATAGACACTAACCTGAGACGGCTGACTCTCTGCAAGGGCAGGTGATGATGAGAAATGTTCGTGACGCCAGTGCCAATTAAACGGTGGCACGCCGTTTGCTGATAGCAGGAATAACTGAGGAACCACGTGATGTTAAAACAGAATTCAAACTTTAGTAGTCATCATATAGGGACATTGACGGAAGCGCAGTTCCTTTGAAGATAGTTGATTTTCAATACAGTTGATGCAGGCAATATATATATATATATATATATATAGCAAGGTAACTTTAGAGTGTTAAACACAGGACTTGCAGTACAGGCAGCTTGCACTCTATTCCTGACTGATCCTGGAACATAGAAACTCTTCTCCAAGGTCCAATGCCCTAGCTCTGGCGTATATCCTTGGTTTTATCTCTATCAAGTACCTCCTCTGTAGTCTTGAGTACCTCTTGCTTTTCTTGACTTGCCTCTGTCCCTCTCTCAGTTTCCTCAGGCTCTAGAAACTTCTGAATTCCCAGGCTGTTTAACAGTGGTCTTCCTGCTTCTGCATATATAAATTCAGGAGGGGAACCTTCTCCTTGGATCTGGAACCCGGTTACAGGGACTGCAATACCCTCTCCTGGTCCGCAGGCTTCAGGCCTGGACTTGACTCTGACATTGTCTAGTCTCCAACTCCAGACTCCAACTACAACTCTAGACTGACTTTTCCTTCCCTGACTGGGCCTTATATAGACTAGGGCTCCCTAGCTCCCTCTAGTGACTAAGAGCTAGAATGACACCCCTAGCAGGCCTGTACATGCACATTTTACAGCAACAGGGACATACATTGCATTACATTACATTACATTTTATAAAGATGACTTATACCAACTTCCCCATAAATAAGGGAGACGACAGCACACAAGTGACCCTTCTGTAGTGACGGGCATTACAGTCCCCGTACACTACACTTGTTGTTCCACAACTCTGAGGACAGTGTGTGGAACTGGATGGCATAACAGCCTAAAATCAAGATACGTAGGAACGCGCTGTAAAACGCTCAGGTCTGAACCGGTTGTGATGCATGGCACCAAGAGGACAAGCAGTGGGATAAGCTGAGGTCAGGACAGGCAGAGTTCATGCAGTATGGTAGTCAGCAACAGGTCAGGGCAGGCGACACAGGGTCATTCTGGTAAACAAGGTGAGGTCTGCCTCGGAAGGTCAGAACAATACTATAGTGCACCTTAGCAGGGCTAGACTAGCTTGGAAACTATAGCTCCGGTCTCTTCCCATAGGAGAAAATGGCCTATATACTGGTGAAAGTCGAAAAATTGGAATATCGTGCAAAGTTCATTTATTTCAGTAATGCAACTTAAAAGGTGAAACTAATATATGAGATAGACTCATTACATGCAAAGCGAGATATTTCAAGCCTTTATTTGTTATAATTTGGATGATTATTGCTTACAGTTTATGAAACCCCAAAGTCACAATTTTCAGGTACCCTTTGCCCAGGGGGTATGGATTCATTAGCTGACTAGAGTGTGACACTTTGAGCCCAGAATATTGAACCTTTTCACAAAATTCTAATTTTAAGCTGCATTACTGCAATTCCTTTTAATTTGCATTACTGAAATAAATGGACTTTTGCACAATATTCACATTTTTTGAGTTTCACCTGTAACTCTAGAAATGCTGCAATTGGATGGGGACAGATTAGACCACTTGTGCGCTGGGCTTTCAAGTGCAGGGGACAGCGTGCACACCTTAAGGGAGCTACCAGCAAGAAGTAGGCAGAGATGGTTAGTATCACATGACTGTGCTTGCCAGTTTTTGAATGTGGTTATTAATGAAGCAATTTCACTGTAGGACACATGTGGTGTATATGCTTGAGATTTTCCACTACAGAACTGATGGCAGAACATTTGTAGTGTATTACAGTACCAGCACAGTGGATGACATTTTAGAAAATCTCACCCACACACTGCAGGAAAAAAAAATCCCAGTGCAAATTTTTTATCTACAGCATGCCAATTTATGCTGTGGAATTTACCCTTTGCTGTGCATAGATGTCTGATGAAAAATCCAATCCAAACAACATGTAACACATGCGATTCAGCGAAAAATCTGCCCTGTATAGTACCCTGAGAGTCAGTGGTGAAAATCTGCAGGGAGTGCCAGGATGATGTTGTAATTCTAAGGGTACTTTCACACTAGCGTTAAAGTTTTCTGGTATTGAGTTCCGTCCTAGGGGCTCAATACCGGAAAAAAACTGATCAGTTTTATCCTAATGCATTCTGAATGGAGAGCAATCCGTTCACGATGCATCAGGATGTCTTCAGTTTAGTCCCTCTTACGGTATTTATCCGGAGAAAATACCACAGCATGCTGCTGTATTTTCTTCGTCCAAAAGTCCGGAACACTTGCCGGAATGCCGGATCCGGCATTATTTTCCATTGAAATGCATTAATGCCGGATCCGGCACCATGTGTTCTGGCAAAACGGATCCGGTTTTCCAGTCTGCGCATGCGCAGACCTTTAAAAATGCAAAAAAAATTAATACTGGATCCGTTTTTCTGGATGACACCGAAGAGACGGATCTGGTGCTTCAATGCATTTGTTAGACGCATCCGCATCCAGATCCGTCTACAAATGCTATCCGTTTGCACAATGCAAGTGTGAAAGTACTCTTAAAACATTGAAAAGGGCAAAATAAAATAAAATAAAAACACTGTAGTGAAAGTGCCCCTTTTTGTGATGTATTGAGTGAAATCCACTGCATGTAAATCTGCATGCTAATACATCACTGCAAAGTAACACAAGGGGTTATCTCACAAAATATTTTTATACCAAAAGTCCAGAGAGGCTGTTAATAGCTGCTGTGAAGTAATTTATGGTGTTTCTAGTATAAAGAAAATAAAATTCTCATAATTTGCTCTCATCAAGTGTCCCCCTTGCTGCTGCTGCTAATCTGTGCTGCTGGGGATGGACTCTGGATAGAAACAGTCTCCTTCCCCTTCTGGCAACCAACAAGACAGCTCCTTCTTACTAATGGTACTTCTCCATCATATAGAATTTCAGGTCCCCATATATCCATCCAACTGACAGTTTTGTGAATTTGGGACACATCTGGTATATTGTGCAGAAAAAAATAACATTTTTAGAAATTGCCCTGATGTGTTAAAATTCATTGACAGCTTGCTGTCAGTGAATGAAAAAAAAAATCTTATTCACACTCAGAGGCTGAAAGTTACCTTGACCTCATACCCTGTTACAATGTATCAGTGCTAGTAAGAGCTATCTGCATAAGAACTTTTTTTCATTATTACGTATAGACCAGGGGTGGGGAACCTCCGGCCCGAGGGCCGTATGCGGCCCACGGTATCATTTCATGTGGCCCCCGGCCCCCTGCCAGAACATAATGTGAAAATGCTTATGACCCCTTCCATTATGGAAGCGGTCATTAGCATACGGGAGGCACAGGAAGGTGAGAACAGCACTGCACTGGCTGTCCTCACCTTCCCTGGTCTTCTTTCAGCCCCACACTGTGTCCTGACACATCCAGCGTCAGGACGCAGTGCACGTAGACGTGCACTATGACCTGACGCTGTGCGGTGTGAGGTGACAATATAGTGCGGCAGGAAGAAGAACAGGGAGGGTAAGTGAATCTGCCAAGAGGCAGCGCCGTACGGAGCTGGAGAGGTAAGTTTATTTGTTTATCTTAAATACAGTATCTGATCTGATGTCTGATTGGGGCTGATCTGAGGCTAAAGGAGGGTGGGGAGGGTCTGATGGGGGTCTGATCTGAGGCTTGGGAGGGTCTGATCTGAGGCTGGGGGTGTCTGATCTGAGGCTGGGGTTTGATAGGGGTCTGATCTGAGGCTGGGGAGGGTCTGATGGGGGCTGATCTGAGGCTGGGGAGGGTCTGATGGGGGCTGATCTGAGGCTAGGGAGGGTATTATGAAGGTCTGATCTGAGGCTGGGGGGTCTTATAGGGGCTGATCTGACCCTGGGGGGTCTGATGGGGGCTGATCTGAGGCTGGGCGTCTGATCCGGGTCTGGTCTGAGGCTGGGGGTCTGATGGGAGTCTGATCTGAAGCTAGGAAGGGTCTGATTGGGGTCTAATCTGAGGCTTAGAGGTCTGATGGGAGTCTGATCTGAGGCTGATGTAGGCCTGGGGGGTCTGATAGGAGGCTGATTTCAGGCTGATGGAGGTGGGGGCAGATATTTTGCTGAGAAAGGGACAAAGGCAGGGACAGTTGCGAAGAAAGAGGCAGGGAGAGTGAAAGCTGGGTGAACCCCTCTCTGGACCCCCTGGGTTTAGCTTCCTGCCATTAATGTCAAATAAGTAACATTCTGAACTTAAAAATTAGACTGCTATGTGTGGTCAATATGGCGCCTGTATTGTATGTAATATACTGTATATATATAGTGCAGGCGCTATTTTGTGCTGCAAAAATACAGCCCTCTAGATTATTTTAATTGAAGTGCAATTTCTGTAACTTATCCCTAAGTCAATTATATGTTTGACCAAATACAGCAGTAAAAATTTTTTATTGAGAATTTTGTATGGCCCCCGAATGATGTTACAAATATCCAAATGGCCCTTGGCGGCAAAATGGTTCCCCACCGCTGGTATAGACAGATCAAGGCCTTTTTCACACGTCCATTAAAAAGTCCATGACAAGATGGTCATAGATTCAGTAAAAGATGTCTGTGAAAAATCTATGTGTTGTTCTTTGTCTTTTGTGCGTTTTACATATTCCACAAACATGTTAGGCTAGAAATTAATTTTCAGAGAATCTGCTACCAATGGTCCATCAAAACCATGGACCAAATGCGGATGACATGCATGGTCTGTCTGTGGTTTCCAAGGACCTGTAGACCATGCAAAACCACTGATGTGTGAATGCATAATGGAGTGATGTGTAAGGCTGCTTTCACACTTGCGTTTTGGCTTTCCATTTGTGATTTCCGTTCAGGGCTCTCATAAGCGGTCCAAAATGGATCAGTTTGCATTCTAATGCATTCTGAATGGAAAAGGATCCGCTTAGAATGCATCAGTTTGCATCAGTTCAGTCTCCATTCCGTCTGATAAAACTGAGCCAAACGGATCCGTCCTGACTTACAATGTAAGTCAATGGGGACGGATCCGTTTTTACTGACACAATATGGCACAATAGAAAATGGATCCTTCCTCTATTGACTTTCAATGGTGTTCAAGACGGATCCGTATTGGCTATGTTAAAGATAATACAAACGGATCCGTTCTGAACGGATGTAGACGGTTGTATTATCTGAACGGATCCGTCTATGACTGATCCGCACAAAACGCGAGTGTTAAAGTAGCCTTAGACAGGCCGAAGTGTGCTCCTCATATTGAAGTTATAGATTCAAAATCAGGATGGATCAATTCCAGCTCAGCTTCACCGATAGCACCTGCAGAGCCCCTGGTAGGTAATGACACTGCACACGCATAATGATGGTGTGGGACAGCAGCATCCAAAATCCAGATATATGAAAGGAATGAACAGGTTTGTATTGTACTACACAGTTCAGTTGTCATGTACTTACCCATCCGCGCTCCTGCAGTGAGTCTGGCCTCTGTAATGTGCCACCACCGGCATCACTCCATTAGCTGACAGTGGGGATGATTGGCCAATTGGCGCAGGGACGCTGGGTCGATCAGGCTTGACACCAATGTCATGTGCTTCCTGTCGATGGAGTATTTAAACAGGCAACTGCCGGCCACAGTTGCCTGGGATTGTTCATCCTGTCTCACAAACTTTGTTGTATGCTCTCTGGATTCTGTATCAATGACATGCTGGCCGTTTGTGACCTTGCCTCTGTCTGCTTTGTCTTTGATGTTATCTCCTGGTATTTGACCTGCGTGTTGTCTCTCCTTTGGTTCTGTAATTGTCAGGTTTTCACCCAGTTTGTCTGACTATCCCTTTTCCTAGTTTAGGTTCCATGTACTTAGTTAGGCTAGGGGCCTTTGCCCAGTTGGGTGCTGGTATTTAAGGTGGATCGTCCAAGTAGTTAGGGGCAGTCGTGTGGGTGGAGTTCAGGGCTACACTGTTCCCTACCTAATGTGACTCCAGCCTGGTGCACTCAGTATATTATCTTTACTGTTGTTAATATTTCTCCAGCTTATTGGGTTTCAAATATTTTCTCTCAACTCTTCATCAGTCGCCATCTTCTATTAACTACATCATTGGGTAACTATGAGTGAATCCAAAACAGAGAAGAGGCACAAATCTTTCCATTATACCTTTTTTCTATAGATTGTTTGCTGTCCCACCTATGGCTTTCAACATGAATTCATTATTGTATTCTGTTGTATATTTGTTGAACACTGTACTTTGCTGCCAGGTTATATTTGGTTTTAAGAAGTTATCTATGATTGTTTTCGTTATGTCTTACATCTTGTGACTCCTCCTTTTCTGTGAGCTCACATCCTGTGTCTTTCAGTTTTTTTCCTGGTTGTCGGACATTCATAACAGCCGGAAAGATTTTCCTTTTACCTCAATCGTCATTTCTCAAGGTAAATAAATTACCTAAAGGCATATCCATTGCATCCACCCCACTGGAGTTCTACATGCAACTGGTGTTGCTAGGGGAATGAGTACAGTTCGCTATCTTCCATTACTTGTACAAGAGATTGCCACTCACACTCAGCAGAGACTTCTCTCATGTAAATCAGTGGTAGAACAGGTTACACTCCTGGTTTTGGCTTACAAATGCTGATGCAAAAAAAGTGTAAAAAACTGAAAGATCAGCCGTACATAAACATCGGCATTACCTCTTAATAAGGCCTCTTTCACACTACCGTTTTTTTTTTTTCAGTTTTGCGGGCCGTATACGGAACCATTCATTTCAATGTTACCGCCCAAAAAACGGAATGTACTCCATATGTATTCCGTTTCCGTGTTTCTGTATCTCCGTTCCGTGCAAAGATAGAATATGTCCTATATTTAGCCGCAAATCACGTTCCGTGGCTCCATTAAAGTCAATGGGTCCGCAAAAAAAATGGAATGCATACGGAAATGCATCCGTATGTCTTCCGTATCCGTTCCGTTTTTGCGGAACCATCTATTGAAAATGTTATGCCCAGACCAATTTGTTCTATGTAATTACTGTATATGCCATACGGAAAAACGGAACGGAAAAACAGAACTGAAACAGAAACACAACGGAAACAAAAAAATGAAACAACGGATCCGTGAAAAACGGACCGCAAAACACTGAAATAGCCAAACGGTAGTGTGAAAGAGGCCTAAGGAACCACAAATCCTTCAGGGAAGGGAGAAGCAAGTCCAAACTCCACTGGTCCTCCTCTCACCGCTCAACACTGCTAAATAACATCTAAGGGTCCATTCACACGTCCGCAATTTCGTTCCGCATTTTGCAGAATAGAATTGCGGACCCATTCATTTCTATGGGGCCGCACGATGTGCTGCCCGGATCCGGAATTGCGGATCCACACTTCCGGGTCCGCAATTCCGTTCCCGATAAAAATAGAACATGTCCTATTCTTGTCCGCAATTGCGGACAGGATTAGGCATTTTCTATTAAGTGCCCGCGATGTGCCGTGGATCCGCAAAACACACACGGACATGTGAATGGACCCTTATAGTTACTGAACCTGCACTTCCTTGCAGCGTCACGCATGATCCATCTATCCATGAAATGTTAACCCACGTTCTGTGTGTAACATCATCAATGTAGGTCCGGATAGTGCGGATCTACACTGGTTTTTCAGTACCTGTTTCCCCAGTTTTATTACAGTCACAATTGTGTAGGCGAGAAGGAGAGTTCACATCACCATTTCATTTTACGTTCTTCTGATCCATCAGAAAAACTGAAGAAAAACGGGATCCTGTAAAATATTGATCCTGTAAAAAACGGATCCTTTAAAAAAAATGTATCCTGTGCATCAGTTATGCACGTTTGGAATAGAGGAGTGAGAAAGTGTGTGTGTTGCTCACAGGAGGGCCGGTAACGGACCCCCACTAATCGGATACTAATAACCTATCCAGAGGATAGGTCATCAGTATAAAACTCCTGGAAAACCCCTTTAAGGGTCCATTCACACGTCCGTATGTGTTTTGCGGATCTGCAAAACACAGACACCGGCAATGTACGTTCCGCACATCGCCGGCACTCTCATAGAAAATGCCTTTTCTTGTCTGCAATTGTGGACAAGAATAGGACATGTTCTATTTTTTTGCGGAACGGAAGTGCGGATCCGGAAGTGCCCCCATTGTCTGATAGGTGCGGGTCCTAAACAGAAACCCGAAAGTGGTGGAGGGCGCACTGCGCATGTGCAGCTGACCTCCATTCATTCCTATGGGGCCCCGGAAAATAGCCATGCGCTGGCTCGGCTATTTCCGTCGGGTTAATAGAAGTAAATGGGAGCGGTGGCTGGTCATGCGAGGTGCGCTCCCATTCTCTTCTATGGGGAGAGCGCTGGGTGGGCTGTCAGAGGGAGCCCAGGTCTGGAGACTGGGTACTGGTTGGGGCAGCTGTGGGAAGCCTGCCTATGTCTGTGGACAGGTGTGTTGGGTCTCTGGAACTTCACGTATTTGGCCTCCATACTTCCACGACTTTCTCTTACAGGAAATACACAATGAATCGTGTCTGAGGAGCGCCCTCTTAATTTATCTGGATTGGGCAGTGTGGATAATACAAGTACTTTATATTTCTCAAACTCATGTGTCATCACAGAGACACGTCACATCCACATCTCATGCCAACAGCCTCACACAAAGACCAGCGGAGGAAACAACAGCAGTGACCCCTACTGGCTGAGTGCTGGAACAGCAAGTAAATAACTTTACTTGATGAGGACTGTAGAGCTGCTTCAGCCTGGGGTCCACAGACACTTTGACACATTCCTCTATCACAAGCATAGAGCACATTTAGTGCCTGATTCATACACATCCATATTCATTTTATACAGGGGGTATAACGAAAGCAACTCAATGTACAGTATAGGCCCAATAGAGCTTTTAGCTTGGGGAACACATGGCAGTGACACCATTATTATTGTATGTTAGGTATGTGGTCCTCTTCTCCCCCCCACCACCTTTCTCTCATTGGTTCGGGGCCATTTGAAGATTTGATCTGCGCCCTTCCCTCCCCTAACTTTTATTTTTTATTTTTGTCGCTTTGCTTTATTATCGGGGCTGTATCGCTCAGCTGGTGCTGAGTGGATCTTGGTGAATAAGGCTGGATTTAATATTGGATTAGAGTTACGAAATTTCTTGGTTTTAATTATTTATTAACCTATTTAAATTATTTATTGTTTATCCTTTACGTTTATTATTTTCCCAATTTTACGTTTACCCTTTTTAATCCATTAACAAAAGCGATGTGGTGTTTTTATTCATTTTAGATTCATAAGTTCATGAGGCTTTGAGAGGTGTCCTTTGCCATATGACCATTTACTGAAGACCCCTGTAAGGACTTTATGGATGACCAGAGATGCAGTCCTGTGCTTACATATTTCTTTACATCAAAAGGGATTTCCAGAACTTAGATACTGATGGTCTGCCCTAAGGATAGGTCACAAAAAATAGATCAGGAGGGTCTGACACCTAGCACCCCCACCAATCAGTTGTTTTGGGTAAATGCTTGAAACTATACAGTGAACAGAGTCAGAAGCACAAGGTTCTGTTCACACTATATTGGTCGTGCCAGGGTACTGCAGCTTAGTAAGGGTACTTTCACACTTTTCCAGCATAGAGTTCCGTCCTAGGGGCTCAATACCTGAAAAAAAAAGATCAGTTTTATCCCAATGCATTCTGAATGGAGAGCAATCCGTTCAGGATGCATCAGGATGTCTTCAGTTCAGTCACTGTACGGTTTTTTGACTGAGAAAATACCGCAGCATGCTGCAGTTTTCTCTCCATCTAAAATTCCGGAACACTTGCCAGAATGCCGGATCCGGCATTATTTTCCATTGAAATGCATTAATGCCGGATCCGGCCCCAAGTGTTCCGGAAAAACGGATCCGGTTTTGGGGTCTGCACATGCACAGACCTTTAAAAATGTGAAAAAGATAAATACCGGATCCGTTTTTCTGGATGACAACCAGAGAGATGGATCCGGTATTGCAATGCATTTGTGAGACGGATCCATCTACAAATGGTATCCGTTTGCATACAGATTGCTGGATCCGGCAGGCAGTTCCGGCGACTAAACTGCCTGCCGGAATCATACAACAAAAGTGTGAAAGTACCCTAACCCATCGTGGGAAACCACACAGTGGACTGTCCACTGTAGGACTTCCAGTTCCAGCTGAAGATAGTTCATTAATATCTAATTACTAGAAAACTACTTTAACCGCCTCCGGACCGCCTAACGCAGGATCGCGTTCCGGAGGCGGCAGCTCAGCGCACAGTCACGCATATATGCGTCATCTCGCGAGACGCGAGATTTCCTGTGAACGCGCGCACACAGGCGTGCGCGTTCACAGGATCGGAAGGTAAGCGAGTGGATCTCCAGCCTGCCAGCAGCGATCGTTCGCTGGCAGGCTGGAGATGCGATTTTTTTAACCCCTAACAGGTATATTAGACGCTGTTTTGATAACAGCGTCTAATATACCTGCTACCTGGTCCTCTGGTGGTCCCTTTTGTTTGGATCGACCACCAGAGGACACAGGCAGCTCAGTAATAAGTAGCACCAAACACCACTAAACTACACCCCCCCTGTCACTTATTAACCCCTTATTAACCCCTGATCACCCCTGATCAACCCTTATAGACTCCCTGATCACCCCCCTGTCATTTATCACCCCCTGTCATTGATCACCCCCTTGTAAGGCTCCATTCAGACGTCCGTATGTTTTTTACGGATCCACCGATACATGGATCGGATCCGCAAAACACATACGGACGTCTGAATGGAGCCTTACAGGGGGGTGATCAATGACAGGGGGGTGATCACCCCATATAGACTCCCTGATCACCCCCCTGTCATTAATCACCCCCCTGTAAGGCTCCCTTCAGACGTCCGTATGTTTTTTACGGATCCACGGATACATGGATCGGATCCGCAAAACACATACAGACGTCTGAATGGAGCCTTACAGGGGGGTAATCACCCCATATAGACTCCCTGATCACCCCCCTGTCATTGATCACCCCCTGTAAAGCTCCATTCAGACGTCCGTATGTTTTTTACGGATCCACGGATACATGGATCGGATCCACAAAACACATACGGACATCTGAATGGAACCTTATAGGGGGGTGATCAATGACAGGGGGGTGATCCCCCCATATAGACTCCCTGATCACCCCCTTGTCATTGATTACCCCCCTGTCATTGATCACCCCCCTGTAAGGCTCCATTCAGATGTCCGTATGTTATTTACGGATCCACGGATACATGGATCGGATCCGCAAAACACATGCAGACGTCTGAATGGAGCCTTACAGGGGGGTGATCAATGACAGGGGGGTGATCACCCCATATAGACTCCCTGATCACCCCCCTGTCATTGATCACCCCCCTGTCATTGATCACCCCCCTGTAAGGATCCATTCAGACGTCCGTATGTGTTTTGCGGATCCGATCCATGTATCCGTGGATCTGTAAAAAATATAAGGACGTCTGAATGGAGCCTTACAGGGGGGTGATCAATGACAGGGGGGTGATCACCCCATATAGACTCCCTGATCAGCCCCCTGTCATTGATCACCCCCCTGTCATTGATCACCTCCCTGTAAGGCTCCATTCAGACGTCCGTATGTTTTTTACGGATCCACGGATACATGGATCGGATCCGCAAAACACATACGGACATCTTAATGGAGCCTTACAGGGGGGTGATCAATGACAGGGGGTGATCACCCCATATAGACTCCCTGATCACCCCCCTGTCATTGATCACCCCCCTGTCATTGATCACCCCCCTGTAAGGCTCCATTCAGACATTTTTTTGGCCCAAGTTAGCGGAAATTATTTTTTTTTTTCTTACAAAGTCTCATATTCCACTAACTTGTGTCAAAAAATAAAATCTCACATGAACTCACCATACCCCTCACGGAATCCAAATGCGTCAAAATTTTTTGACATTTATATTCCAGACTTCTTCTCACGCTTTAGGGCCCCTAAAATGCCAGGGCAGTATAAATACCCCACATGTGACCCCATTTCGGAAAGAAGACACCCCAAGGTATTCCGTGAGGGGCATATTGAGTCCATGAAAGATTTAAATTTGTGTCCCAAGTTAACGGAAACGGAGACTTTGTGAGAAAAAAAATATATATTTCCGCTAACTTGTGCCAAAGAAAAAAAAATTCTATGAACTCGCCATGCCCCTCATTGAATACCTTGGGGTGTCTTCTTTCCAAAATGGGGTCACATGTGGGGTATTTATACTGCCCTGGCATTTTAGGGGCCCTAAAGCGTGAGAGGAAGTCTGGGATCCAAATGTCTAAAAATGCCCTCATAAAAGGAATGAGGGCCCCTTTGCGCATCTAGGCTGCAAAAAAGTGTCACACATCTGGTATCGCCGTAGTCAGGAGAAGTTGGGCAATGTGTTTTGGGGTGTCATTTTACATATACCCATGCTGGGTGAGATAAATATCTTGGTCAAATGCCAACTTTGTATAAAAAATGGGAAAAGTTGTCTTTTGCCGAGATATTTCTCTCACCCAGCATGAGTATATGTAAAAAAACACCCCAAAACACATTGCCCAACTTCTCCTGAGTACGGCGATACCACATGTGTGACACTTTTTTGCAGCCTAGGTGGGCAAAGGGGCCCACATTCCAAAGAGCACCTTTAGGATTTCACAGGTCATTTTTTACACATTTTGATTTCAAACTACTTACCACACATTAGGGCCCCTAGAATGCCAGGGCAGTATAACTACACCACAAGTGACCCCATTTTGGAAAGAAGACACCCCAAGGTATTCCGTGAGGGGCATGGCGAGTTCCTAGAATTTTTTATTTTTTGTCACAAGTTAGCGGAAAATGATGATTTTTTTTTTCTTACATATAACTACCCCTAAAATGCCAGGGCAGTATAACTACCCCACAAGTGACTCCATTTTGGAAAGCAGACACCCCCAGGTATTTCGTGATGGGCATAGTGAGTTCATGGAAGTTTTTATTTTTTGTCACAAGTTAGTGGAATATGTGACTTTGTAAGAAAAAAAATAAAAATCATCATTTTCCGCTAACTTGTGACAAAAAATAAAAAATTCTAGGAACTCGCCATGCCCCTCACGGAATACCTTGGGGTGTCTTCTTTCCAAAATGGGGTCACTTGTGGAGTAGTTATACTGCCCTGGCATTCTAGGGGCCCTAATGTGTGGTAAGTAGTTTGAAATCAAAATGTGTAAAAAATGACCTGTGAAATCCTAAAGGTGCTCTTTGGAATGTGGGCCCCTTTGCCCACCTAGGCTGCAAAAAAGTGTCACACATGTGGTATCGCCGTACTCAGAAGAAGTTGGGCAATGTGTTTTGGGGTGTCATTTTACATATACCCATGCTGGGTGAGATAAATATCTTGGTCAAATGCCAACTTTGTATAAAAAAATGGGAAAAGTTGTCTTTTGCCAAGATATTTCTCTCACCCAGCATGGGTATATGTAAAATGACACCCCAAAAAACATTGCCCAACTTCTCCTGAGTACGGCAATACCACATGTGTGACACTTTTTTGCAGCCTAGGTGGGCAAAGGGGCCCACATTCCAAAGAGCACCTTTCGGATTTCACCGGCCATTTTTTTACACATTTTGATTTCAAACTACTTCGCACGCATTTGGGCCCCTAAAATGCCAGGGCAGTATAACTACCCCACAAGTGACGCCATTTTGGAAAGAAAACACCCCAAGGTATTTCGTGATGGGCATAGTGAGTTCATGGAAGTTTTTATTTTTTGTCACAAGTTAGTGGAATATGAGACTTTGTAAGAAAAATAAATAAATAAAAAAATCATAATTTTCCGCTAACTTGTGACAAAAAATAAAAAGTTCTATGAACTCACTATGCTCGTCAGCGAATACCTTAGGGTGTCTACTTTCCGAAATGGGGTCATTTGTGGGGTGTTTCTACTGTCTGGCCATTGTAGAACCTCAGGAAACATGACAGGTGCTCAGAAAGTCAGAGCTGCTTCAAAAAGCGGAAATTCACATTTTTGTACCATCGTTTGTAAACGCTATAACTTTTACCCAAACCATTTTTTTTTTTTACCCAAACATTTTTTTTTGTCAAAGACATGTAGAACAATAAATTTAGAGAAAAATTTATATATGGATGTCGTTTTTTTTGCAAAATTTTACAACTGAAAGTGAAAAATTTCATTTTTTTGCTAAAAAAATCGTAAAATTTCGATTAATAACAAAAAAAGTAAAAATGTCAGCAGCAATGAAATACCGCCAAATGAAAGCTCTATTAGTGAGAAGAAAAGGAGGTAAAATTCATTTGGGTGGTAAGTTGCATGACCGAGTAATAAACGGTGATAATAGTGTCGTACAGAAGTGTAAAAAGTGGCCTGGTCATTAAGGGTGTTTAAGCTATGGGGGCTGAGGTGGTTAAAGGGGTTATGACATGATTGATGTAAAAAATGAAAATCAGAAAACATATAATACATGACAATCTCTTTCTAACAAAACTAGGACTAGTCCTGTACCTCACATGGGTCCAGAGACCTTCACATTCATTCCTCCAATTATTCTGTTAGATTATTATCTTCAACCTGGCAACTCAGGGGTTGTGTCCTTTCTGTCCTTTAGGTTCCATTCACACGTCCGTATAATGGGTCCGTTCCGCAAATTGCGGAGCGGGTGTGGACCCATTCATTCTCTATGGGGACGGAATGGATGTGGACAACAGTGTACTCTCCGTATCCGCATTTCCGGAGCGCACCCCCGATCTTCCGGTCCGCGGCTCCGGAAAAAAATAGAAGATGTCCTATTCTTGTCCGCAATTGCGGACAAGATTAGGCATTTCTTATGGGGGTGCCGGTCGGGTGTATTGCAATACACTACGGACGTGTGAATGGACCCTTAGGCCTATTGCACACGACCGTATGGCTTTTTCAGTGTTTTGCGGTCCGTTTTTCACAGATACGTTGTTCCGTTTTTTGTTTCCGTTGTGTTTCCGTTTCTGTTCCGTTTTTCCGTTCCTTAGGCCTCCTGCATACGACCGTTTTTTTTCCCGTTTACTCACCGTTTTTTGCGTTCCGTATACGGTCCGTATACGGAACCATTCATTTCAATGATTCCGCAAAAAAAAAATGAATGTACTCCGTATGCATTCCGTTTCCGTATTTCCGTTCTTCCGTTCCGTTTAAAGATAGAACATGTCCTATTATTGCCCGCAAATCACGTTCCGTGGCTCCATTCAAGTCAATGGGTCCACAAACAAACTGAACACATACGGAAATGCATCCGTATGTCTTCCGTTTCCGTTCCATTTTTTGCTGAACCATCTATTGAAAATGTTATGCCCGGCCCAATTTTATCTATGTAATTACTGTATACTGTATATGCCATACGGAAAAACGGAACAGAAACGGAAACACAATGGAAACAAAAAACAGAACAACGGATCCGTGAAAAACGAACCGCAAAACACTGAAAAAGCCATACGGTTGTGTGCAATAGGCCTTAGCCCTCATGCACACGACAGTATTTTTTCGCGGTCCGCAAAACGGGGTTCCGTTGTTCCGTGATCCGTTTCTGTTTTTTTTTTTCGTGTGTCTTCCTTGATTTTTGGAGGATCACCAGACATGAAAAGTGAAAAAAAAATCTAAGTCAAGTTTGCCTTGCAAATGATAGGAAAAAAAGGACGCGGACGCACGGACGCGAATGACAATCTTGTGTGCCTCCGTGTTTTTTCACGGACCCATTGACTTGAAGGGGTCCGCGAACCGTTGTCTGTGAAAAAAATAGGACAGGTCCTATTTTTTTGATGGACTGGAAACACGGATCACGGACGCGGATGACAAACTGTGCATTATCCGAGTTTTCAACGGACCCATTGAAAGTCAATGGGTCCGCAGAAAATCACGGAAAATGGAACAACGGACACGGAACACAACAACGGTCGTGTGCATGAGGCCTTAGGCTGGTGGAAGTTGAAGATTTAAACTGAGCACGTTCGTTCAAACAGCAGGTGGCGCTATACAGGTACATTTTATTGAATAGCTCAGTGGCTATGCAAAATTTTTCATTACAAAAATATTCAGATCCAGGTGCTGCTTTGATAAATGTAGAATATGTTTCGTGACATAACCCCTGTAAGTGACAATATATGGGACAGACCCACGGGGTGACCGTCCTAATGCAGGTCATAAATAAGTGTTTTGTGGACCACATACTGTAGATGCCTAGTATTACTAGAAGCTTTGGTATTTCCAGAATCAAATCCTATTTCTGAGCCTTGTTTCAGCAGAATCAGAGAAAATCATTCCTGGCTGGTTACAGATGCTGAGCTCACAGCATAAATATTCTAATATGATATAATATGCAGAGGAATCTCTGACAGGACCTGCACAATCCTAATTCCTATAGCAGAATAAGGAAGGCCAGAAGCTGGGACTAGAGCCAAACATATACATTACGGGGATCGCATGGAGGTAATAACCATGATGGAAGAAAAAAGCAGATAGTCAGCTCACCACTCCAAGTATCTATGCTGATAAGGGTCCATTCACACGTCCGCAATTCTGTTCCGCATTTTGCGGAACGGAATTGCGGACCCATTCATTTCTATGGGGCCGCACGATGTGCAGCCCGGATCCGGAAATGCGGACCCGCACTTCCGGGTCCGTATTTCCGTTCCCCCAAAAAATAGAACATGTCCTATTCTTGTCCGCAATTGCAGACAAGATTAGGCATATTCTATTATAGTGCCGGCGATGTGAGGTCCCCAAATTGCGGAACGCACATTGCCAGTGGATCTGCAAAACTCACACGGATGTGTGAATGAACCCTAAGGTCCCTTTCACATGAGCGAGTTTTCCGCGCGGGTGCAATGCGTGACGTGAACGCATAGCACCCGCACTGAATCCTGACCCATTCATTTCAATGGGTCTGTATACATGAGCGTTGTTTTTCACGCATCAGTTCTGCGTTGCGTAAAAATCGCAGCATGTTCTATAGTCTGCGTTTTTCACGCAGCCCTGGCCCCATAGAAGTGAATGGGGCTGCGTGAAAAACGCATTGCATCCGCAATCAAGTGCGGGTGCGATGCGTTTTTCACTGATGGTTGCTAAGAGATGTTGTTTGTAAACCTTCAGTTTTTTATCACGCGCGTGAAAAACGCATCAAAACGCATTGCACCCGCGCGGAAAAAACTGAACAACTGAACGCAATCGCAGACAAAACTGACTGAACTTGCTTGCAAAATAGTGCGGGTTTCACTGAACGCACCCTGAACGCATCCGGCCCAAAAACATGACATCCGTGTGAAAGAGGCCTAATAGTGCACGGAGCAGGCTCTTCATTCCAATGAAAAAAGGTTTGATCCCCCAACGCTGTTAAAAATGTTTTCCTTTTATTGTCACACTTTGTTCAGTAGATTGTGCAATGATTAAGAGCGTACATCAGATTGTTCGAAATGCGTGAGTGTCTCTCTGGCTGAACATGTCGAATATGTGATGTTTTAGAAGTGTGAATAAAAGGAGTTTTTTTTTAACGGTGCTGGAGGATCAAACCTTTTTTCATGTAGGTATAGCAGCTGCTATGGGGTACAACAACTAAGGTACATATCCACTCAGACATAAAGTGCAGTTACTGGTAAAATATATACTGTATAAGGTGCCATGGGAAGGTTGATATGACCCCATTCTAATTTTTTTTTTTACTATGGAGCCTCATGGTTACTTTCTGTTCATCATTACTTTTTGCATTTTTTGTGCTGTGACATCACTACATTATTCCTGTACTGTGACATCATATTTTCATTATACTTGCATATGACATCACTGTTGTGCCTATCTACTTTATCACTGTAAATGATCCCTGTACTATGACATCACTGTGTATTATGGCAAGATTGTGACATTTATATGTGCACTACACTGTGACTCCACCGTGCTCATTATTCCACTATTATTAGGCTACTTTCACATCTCAGTAGTGAATTCCGCCAGGCTGTTCCAGCAGAGAATCCTCCAGTACCGGTGCTGCCGAATACAAACGGCAGGCCCCATTAAGTATAATGGGGTCCTTCTTAGATCCGTAAGCTGTTCTAGCAGACAGTGAGCCGGGCACAAACCGCTGCATGCTGTGTGTCTAACTAGCCTTACATCACTGTCTATATTGTCCCTGTACTGTGACATCACTATGGACATTATCCCTGCACTATGACATCACTGTGTATTATGGCAATATTGTGACATTTACATGTGCACTATACTGTGACTTCACTGTGCGCATTATTCCACTATTATTACATTATGTACACTATCTACATTATCCCTACACTATGACATCAAAGTGGGCCTTAGCCCTGTGCATTAGGGAGACCAATTATAAGGTTTTCTGAAAATGTTGCTGAAAGTGGTCATGGTAGAAAGGGGCCCCATTCCAAGTTTTGCTATGGGCCCCCTCGGCCTGTGATTGGAATGTGGGAAGTCACTTTCCTATTATTTGCCCCATACGTCCTCATGTATGTATGAGAAACAAAATGTGCAGTGCACCATAATTACACAGCCACAGTGCCAATGCAGTCTGTGGATAAATAATGCCATGCCCAGATAGGGACTACACACTGGGGTGCACCTAGCCTTTCTGCTGCCTGAGGCGAAAATTTAAATGGTTCCCCCCTCCTGTTAAAGGCATACAGGTGAATACAGAAAGATGAACACTTCTACAACGGAAGCGCACATTTTTCATAGCACTGCCACTGCCCCCACTCGTCTCTATGTCTCGCCGCCTGAGGCAGCCGCCTCACCTGGCCTCATTGGAGGTGCACCCCTGACTACACACATTTTCTGAAGAGGAGGGGCAGATTTGGCATTAGGTCAACCAGGAAGTTATGACATCACGAGGCCAGTTACACCCTGAAAACTATTCAGTGTCTCAGCATTTGGGGCCTGCATGATTGTGAAACCCCAGAAGCCAGTAGACTACGTGGCATCATCCGCACAGACATCATCTAGGTTTTTAAAATTTTACAAAACGTTACATTTCCAGCTTACCTTTTTACAAATGCTCCACGTACAGTACATGGAATAAACAGGTAGTCCATATAGCATGTGAGAAGAAAGGTTTCCGACACTGTGATACTTTTCAGTAGAAACTTCCTCTTTATTAATGTAACATAAATCCATGTACAGACAAATCCTTACAACATGCGGTAGTTGACGCGTTTCGGACCAATGTCCATAGTCGTAACCACTTACGACTTACGATTAAGGACATTGGTCCGAAACGCGCCAACTACCGTATGTTGTAAGGATTTGTCTGTACATGGATTTATGTTACATTAATAAAGAGGACGTTTCTACAGAAAAGTATCACAGTGTCGGAAACCTTTCTTCTCACATATTTAAAATTATAGTAAGAATGGACACAGTCTACATGTAAGCCACAACCTCTGCCTGGTAACATGAGATAATAATACTCCTCCTAAGGCCACCTGCACACGTTGCGGAATATGTGCGTTTTTTTTCCTCGTGGGTTATTGTACGGAAAAACTGCAGCATAGTACTGTACCAGATTACACAAATCTCATGTACATTTTGTAGATTTTTCCTGCGTGGATATTGACCTCTTGAGTGGATTTCTAAAGGGTAAGATCTGCGGCAAAATCGCATCAAATCCGCACCAAAAACCGCTGTTAGAAATTGTGGATTTTTTGAGCAGCCCTGCAGCCATAGGGGGCCTGTCTGGTAGGGGCAGTATTAATGTATTGAGTAGAAGGTGAAGCATGAATAATGTTATTCCGTGGTTTTCCAGGTCAGCTAAAAAAATATGATAAATATGCAGTGATGGAAAAAAATTGGGGCATTGGGGGTCATTTACTAGTCTAAAGCCCACTGATGTGAATGGCCTCTTAATAAAGATGCCTGCACCAGAGACGAATACCTAAGACTAGTAGATTTCAGTTATAACTGACGTCAGTTTTCTGGCATAATTTATACTAAATGTGTCGGGCCTTACTGGACTTCCACTACGCTCTGCCCACTTTTAAAATAAAGTGGCAAGAGTGGTTGATCACCGAGATCAACCCTACCCTACCAGGCATATATCCTGGTAGGTTTGATCAAGCTGAGTAAAACAATACCTTTCTTATGTTCGTCGGTACTGTGGTTCCAGGGAAACACAAACTTTTTAAACGAGCCATTCGAGCACCAGCAGGCCAGCATATGCGATTAGAGCATGGCTGTCCGCCGATGGTCCTCATCCAACCGTACAGAGCTTGAGAGGATCTGCAGAAAACAATGGCAGAAAATCCCCAGATGCAGGTGTGCAAATCTTGTGGCATCACACCCAAGAATACTGGAGGCTGTAATCGCAGCCAAAGGAGCTTTAACTATGTACTGGGTAAAGGGTCTGAATACTTATGTCAATGTAGGGGTTTTGTTTATCCTTTTCAACAAATTAGGAAAGATTTCTAACATTTTGTTTTCACTTTGCAGATTGATGGGGAAGACTTTTTTTTTTTTAGTACAAGGCCTATAAGGCCTGGTAACTATATTCTGTTGTCTTGAAGGGGTTGTCTGACCTAGGAGCCGACCAACCCATTGCTCTGAACCCGTGCCCAGTAAAAATAAAAAACTGTCCACAGTCCCACCATCCCAGGCAGCTGTCAGGTTCCCATCTTCTTCTGGTCCGGAAATGGCTTGTTCCTGTGACCAATGTGACCAACCAATGAGAGGCCTTGGCGGTCACATGTGTTTGATTGGCCATAGGTTCAGAGCACTGGATTGGTCTGCTCCTAGGCCAGACAAACACTTAAAAGGGGTATACCATTGTATTGGCAATTTGCTGAGCCTGCCTACTCTTGCAGACCTCGCCTGCTGCCAATTTATACCCACCTACAACATGAAGCTACATTTAGATTTTTTCCCAGGTCAGTTTAAGTTCCCAATCCCCCGCTGAAGAGTTTGACTGCATATAGTGCACATGTAATGGCAAACATTGCTCAGATACATTGAGGGACATTTGTCAACCCCTGAACATCAGAATACGGACATAAAAACGTTGCAAACATGACTTGTGCAAAATTTACCAACTTTTAAGGGGTTTTAAGCCCCGCTTGCCTCTTTTCCCAAAACTACTTCGAGCAGAGTGGGGAGCAGGCAATCCCCTTAGTGCATATTACTCTGCTATATGAGACTAATAAGTATTACATCAAGGCATCTGTTTGTCTTGACAGTCAAGACCCCTCTCTACGTGAGTGAGTGCCCTCCTCTTACCACTGTCGGCACCACCGATGCACTACAGAAAGTCCTGCTCCAACTCTTTCCGAGATTTGACAGATAGACCATCCAGCTTCTTAAAGTCCCACTATTAGACCCTTTTTGAACTCAGCTAATTGCAGAAATGGTGCATGGGCATACCTTTGTCTAGTAAACATAGTAAACAATTCAACAACACCCAACAGTTTTGTAAGGGAGAAGATGCAAAACAGTGCTATCAGACAAAAAACAAAAGTGATGTCCGACAAAAAACAACAGTGATGTCAGACAAAAAAAAGTCTTTGGAGTGGAGCATCTGTATGTAAAGTAAGGATCTATTAACTGTGATCACTACATGTAACAACTTCCAGCTTTGTCATATTGTAAAATGGGCTTAATATCTTAAAGGGGACCTTTCATGGGTTTATGTATCACAAACTAGATGCAAACACTTTTTTTTTTTAAATACCCCTTTGTTCTGTCGTTGTGCCCCCCGCTCTTTTTGGTGCCTGATACGATAATTCAGAGTATGGCAAGCGCCCGACTGTACAGGGAGGGTGCTCAGGGACTGATGGTCCTCCCCCTCCCCCTTTTCCCCTTAGGGGCGTTTAGGGAGTCTGGCCCCGTCTCGGTAATGGTTAAGTAGGTTGCAGATTAGGGTCATTAAGTGTTAATTCACTGGGGATCCTCCTTAGACAGGATGGGGGCGGTGCAAGAAATCCTGAAGGTCACATATAGCTCCTCTCTGTTCTGGTCACTTCCTCTTGCAAGTGGAAGCAGATTAGCCCTCCCTCCTTCCCTTTGCGGTTATTTTTGGTAGGTGGGTCGAGGTGCACGGTTATGATCAGTTATGGATACTTGGTTATTCTGTTTTGTTTTTTCTATTCTTAAGAGCCTCCGCTGGGAGTCCAGCGGTTTTGGATATCGCTCCAATGATTACGGCTTTTGAGAGCTGTGAATTCTGGTCGAGTTTATGAAGTCACAGCTGGCGGCATTTGAGTACAGCGGAGATATGGTGGTAGCAGATGGCGTAACTGCCCGCTGGGAGTCCAGCGGTTGGCAGACCGCTCTGATGATTACGGTTTAACTTGGCCGCTGGGAGTCCAGCCTTTGGTTTATTAAGGTTTGCCGTTTTAATAAAGAAGCTGTGGCCGATCATCACCCAGCAATAAAATGATACAATTGTCGGTGTCTTTTGTTATGGGTCAAGGTTGGGTAAAGGGGCCATGGGTGAGTTAAAGGTGGTACTCCCTCCCCTGTTTACCTGGATACCAGCAGTCTCAGGGAGGAGGAGACATTTGGTTTCCTAAGTGACCGTCTCCTTCTCCCTGGCTGTGGAGCGGTTCTCTAGCATCACATCTAGGGAGAAGGAGCTGGATCAAAAAGGGGAGATGCAGCAGCGGCCGTGCAGGGATCCGGAGGGACGCGGGTGCCGGGGAGCAAGTAAGTATGCTCTAGAGGAGGGGCCCGGGCATTATGGGGGTCATTATAGGGATTGGATAACTCCTTTAACTCCTTCCTAATTATGTTCTTTTTTCATTTTCCAGTTGTTTACTTGTATAAGGTCCTGCACATGTATGATGACAAAATCTTGCAGGAAGAACAGTCCTCAGAATATCAGTAGTATCACCCCACAATGTTTCTGTTTAGGAACCGCCATTGCACATTTTCTTTCCTTCCAGCCTGGATCCAAGTGATCATATGTATTAAAATCATAGTAAATACACCTGTGCCTTCAGAGATGGTACATGGACCTGCCAAAAAGACTCTCCTAATACAACTCACAATCATAAAAGTGCGCCAATCCTGTGCCAGTCAGTAGCTCTACATCAGTATAATGGCCTGTACGTTCCATTATTTTATGTAATCTCAGATCTTCGTATTATTTCTTGTAACTAGGAGAACAGGGAAACTAGGAAGTATAGTACGTGATTAGGGCCAGGTCTGCGGTTCTGCTGAAGCTGCCCCGTTAGTGGTGGTGCCAGGCGTAGCCTCAGGCATCTTAAGCTGCAGATCTCCGAGCTACGTCTCAGACATTTATAATCATGTGAACGTCTCAGAAGATGATGTGTGCACAGGGCTGAGACTGAAAATACTGTGAACCATAGGGGGATATTCTATATTCACCCAGATAGGACAATTACCTAATAAAAGAGCTAGAGAAATGGAATGTTAAGTGTTAGAATAATGGCAGCAGTGGCCCGCATATTTGTGTATTTTGTGGCAGATTTGCCTATGGTGTACAATTGCTCTATGTGTGAACACACCCTTAATAAACCTGCACACATTGATGAAGATGCCCAACCTACATGTGAGCTGATCTGGGCGGTACAGTGGCGGATGTTAGGTTCAGTGGTGATGCTTTTTTCACGTTCCATAAATAATGGCCTGGATACAGGTGGCTGCCCAACATGAAGGCTGGTGTCCGGCCAAAGTGTAGATCAAACATGGTGGCACTGGCGCATATACTGAGATGTGTAGTGTACGGGGACTGTAATACCCGTCACTACCAAAGTGTCACTTGGTGTGCTGTCGTCCCTCCTTAGTTATGGAGAAGTTGGTATATGTCAGTTTTATAAAATGTCATGTAATGCAATGCTATGTATTTCCCTGTTGCTATGAAACTTGCAAGTACAGGCCGGCTAGGGGTGTCATTCCAGCTCTTAGGCATTAGAGGGAGCTAGGGAGCCCTAGTTTATATAAGGGCCAGACAAGGAAGGGAAAGTCAGTGTAACCTGATCTAGTGTGGAGTGCAGAAGTCAGTCTAGACCACAGCTCAGAAGTTTCTAGAGCCTGAGGAAGTGTCCAGAAGCTGAGAGAGACAGAGGCAAAGATCAGGAAAGCCAGAGGTACTCAGAAAGACAGAGGAGGTACTGATAAAAGCCATAGCCAAGGATATAAAGCCAGAATTAGGTTAATGGGCCTTGGTGAAGAATTGCTGTATTCCAGGATCAGACAGAATTAGAGTGCAAGCTCCTGTGCTGCAAGTCCTGTGTTCAACACTCTGTAATTACCCTGCTATAACTGAATTGCCTGCATCGACCGAATTGCAAAATCGACTGTATGCTTAGGAACTGCATTTCCACTATTGTCTCTGCTTGCAAAACTACTAAAGTTGGAGTTCTGTTTTAAAGCTACGTTTCCTCAATTTATTCCTGCATCTGCAAACGGCGTGCCAACGTTTACTTGGCACTGGCGTCACGAACTATTCCTTACCTATACCTGCCCTTGCAGAGAGTCAGCCGTACCAGGTTAGTGTCTATTGCACTACATCACCCAGAAACACCTATTGCACACAACTTGAGTACGCTGCACCTCTCTTTTGGCGTCACGAACAGGATACGCACGCTTTCTAGTGCAAGAAGCGTGAACTTTGTGCCTTATACCGTTGCCCTGTGACCAAAGTGACATTTTCCTGTTTTATTCAAGTGGACTTTGTGGATTAAAAATCGTACCCAAAGTGTACCAAAAACCTCTAAAAAGCGCTGTGCAGTGTTGCGCTACCCAGAGGAAGAAAATCGCCGCATTGGAGTGTGGTTTTGTGGACTTTTTGCAATCCTGCTTGCTGTCAGTGAATAGACAGCGTTTGTACCTAAAGATGGCCGCTGAGCTTGCTGAATTTACTGCTGCGTCACCTTCATCCCGAAAAGGCGGGAAAAATTGGCGCCTTTCTGAGGAAAAAGCGGGAAGAAGGTCAAGGGCAGGCGCCACGGCTTATCTGGACATTTGCATGTCTGCCAGCATGGACACCGCCTTCCATATACTGGAATACCTGGGGGGCGGCTCCCCAGTGCAGTGGGAGGAGCTGGCTACTCTAATTGACGCGACCCTATCGCTCTCCTCAGAAGGATCGAGCATGTTGGATTGTGAGCAGAGTGTTGCTGCAGCGTCCGCACCAAGGATTAAAGAAATGACTGACATCGGTGTAGAGCCAGAGGAGGCTCCACCGGCCTACGCTCCGGGACCGGAGCAACCCGCCTGCCGCACCAGGGAGAGAGAACCCGAGCCCTACTATGGCTCATGGAGGGACTTTTTTCAGCCATCGTTCAAATGGTCTTCCCTGATGGCGGAGATCCGAGAGGCCGCTATCAAGCGGAACATAAAGACTAAGATCGTGTATGAGGAATTGACCAAGACCATCCACGAGAAGCATACACACACCCAACCCCGCCTGGAAAGGAGAAAGGGAGTGGTGCTGTCGTTTGACAAATCCCGTGGCTACGGGTTTATTCAAGACTATCTTACTGGCAGAGACCTCTATGTCAATCGAAGGTCTGTCAAAAGAGACTACCTCCCTTCGTACCAGCACAGCCTCCGCGAGGGAGAGGAAGTGGAATACACCCCTGCCGAGGGCCTGCGAGGCCCTTATGCGACTGCTGTGACCCGTCCCAAGCGAGCACCTGAGGATTGGGAGGCAGAAGAAGGAGAAGACTACTCTGGCTGCGAGCGAGAACCGGAACGCTCTCCAGAGCCGGCCCATCACGCCTTTCAGGAGCGGAGCTCCTTCATCGGGCCGAACGTCTTCTGGCAGCCAACCGTGTTGGAGAAATGGGTGAGCCCCTATCCTTCCCCCGAGCTGCCTCGTCGGGAGAAGACAATATCTGAGCTGGAGCAGTTAAAAGGACTTAGTGCTACCTTTGAGAACATCCGGATGGGACGGAGACCAGATGCAAGTCCAGAACCTGAAGAGGCCGAGTCCGCATCATCGGTGACTGTACCTGCGCCGGCGGCGCCAGCAGAGGACAGCGACTCCGACACAGAGAGCATCGGTGAGCAGATCGTCCGGCTGGAGGAGAAGTTGCGGGAGTTGCGGAAGACCTACACCGCCAGGATCCAGACACCGCCGAGGAAGGATGAGGTAAGGGTGCCTGTCACCACCCGCCGACCGCCTTCTGTTGTCACCGCTCCGTCAGTGCCCCAGACCGGACCCGCGATTGCCGTAAATTGCTGCACCCCGAGCACCGGACCGCTTGCTGCGGCGGTGCCAAGCACGTCACACCCTGCAGTGATCATGCCAGGGCCGGCACGGTCCATCAGAGGGTTCACCCCTAGGCCTATGGGGCCAATACCTATTAGGGGCCCCTTTACCCTACAGCTGCCCCCTGACACTGTTATGTGGGCACATCCTCCTGTAGAAGAATACTACAGACGGTACTTGCCAGCGGAGCCAAGTGGATATGATGTGCCACTGTAATCAGCCTGCTAGGCCTTTGATTTATTTCCAAAGAAGTTAATGTTAACCCTTCCAGGACAGGAGTCCTATGTTGCTGGTCCTTTGTTGCAGCTGCCAGTTTGTCCACGGCTCAGTGGTAGGTGTTGACCACTGAAATCACAAAGTCAGCAAGGCCACGTTTGTTTCCAGGACCTCCTGCCTGCTTTTGTTACCCCACACCAAGTTGTGCCTGTTCCTTTGTTGCACCTTTTACCCTTCACCCCCTTTTCAGGTTGATCAGGGGTATTACAGCACTTGTCTTGGCTGTCCATTTTATTGTGCAACCTGTTACTAAGGAACCGTGCCCGGAGACAGACTCAAAAGTACCTGAGCCTCTGAGATTCTTATTCTTTTAAAAGTATTGTGCCCAGAGATGGACTCCACCGCATGAGAGCCTCTGTGATTAATAAGAAATTACCTGGGTACGGACTCATGTTTGTTATTTGAGCCTCCAAGAACTTTTATACCATTTTCTACTGTTTTATCATGGACTTATTCATTGTCATGGACTATCCTGGTTCTAATGTTACGCTGTGCCAGGTCAGCGCCCCCGTTCCATTCACTATCCTGAGAGAAGAGAACGACGCCCCTTGTCACTACCCTTCACCTTTGCCAATTGGACCTGATGTAAATGTAAATGCAGATGAATTACATGTATGTATGCCTGCATGTCTCTATTTTCTATTTCAGGTAGAGATTCCAGTTGGGCGACCCATGATGGAGTACGAGGTCGTACTCAGCTTAAAGCAGTGGGGTATGTAGTGTACGGGGACTGTAATACCCGTCACTACCAAAGTGTCACTTGGTGTGCTGTCGTCCCTCCTTAGTTATGGAGAAGTTGGTATATGTCAGTTTTATAAAATGTCATGTAATGCAATGCTATGTATTTCCCTGTTGCTATGAAACTTGCAAGTACAGGCCGGCTAGGGGTGTCATTCCAGCTCTTAGGCATTAGAGGGAGCTAGGGAGCCCTAGTTTATATAAGGGCCAGACAAGGAAGGGAAAGTCAGTGTAACCTGATCTAGTGTGGAGTGCAGAAGTCAGTCTAGACCACAGCTCAGAAGTTTCTAGAGCCTGAGGAAGTGTCCAGAAGCTGAGAGAGACAGAGGCAAAGATCAGGAAAGCCAGAGGTACTCAGAAAGACAGAGGAGGTACTGATAAAAGCCATAGCCAAGGATATAAAGCCAGAACTAGGTTAATGGGCCTTGGTGAAGAATTGCTGTATTCCAGGATCAGACAGAATTAGAGTGCAAGCTCCTGTGCTGCAAGTCCTGTGTTCAACACTCTGTAATTACCCTGCTATAACTGAATTGCCTGCATCGACCGAATTGCAAAATCGACTGTATGCTTAGGAACTGCATTTCCACTATTGTCTCTGCTTGCAAAACTACTAAAGTTGGAGTTCTGTTTTAAAGCTACGTTTCCTCAATTTATTCCTGCATCTGCAAACGGCGTGCCACCGTTTACTTGGCACTGGCGTCACGAACTATTCCTTACCTATACCTGCCCTTGCAGAGAGTCAGCCGTACCAGGTTAGTGTCTATTGCACTACATCACCCAGAAACACCTATTGCACACAACTTGAGTACGCTGCAGATGCGCTCCGCTGCGATTGGACAGCTCACAGCCAGGGAGAAGGACATGTCCCTTGAGAAACAGGACCGTCTTCTCCTCCCTGTACCGATGGTATGAATTTACATACCAAGCGGGAAACCAATACGAGGGAGCTCAGCGGGCGAATGGAGCGGCGCATAGAGAAAATAGTAAGCTCTGTAACATGCCATCAGTAGGCCCTACACAACCCGCTAGTTATATGATAATATTCGGACCAGTGAAAGGTCCTCTGCTATCAGTATGGTCCAGTAAAATAACAACAACTTATATATTTTTTTTTTACAATGGAACTCTATGGTGAACGGATGCAACTGTATGGCATCCATCTGAAGCATCCATTTAACACATATGTTTTTTGTATAAGTTAAACAGATGGGAAAAACACAATGAGAACCGAGCCTATAATTCGGTATTTGGGGAAGGGGGGCGTACTATCTCTCCTTACAGAGAGAGCACCTTAATCGACAAAAAGGGGTTGTCTCACTTTAGCAAGTAGTATTTATCATGTGGAGAAAGTTAATACAAGGCACTTACTAATGTATGGTGATTATCCATATTGTCTCTTTTGCCAGTTAGATTCATTCTTCCATCGAATTATACGCTGCTTGTTTCCATGGTTACGACAACCCTGCAATCCATCAATGGTAATTGTGCTTGCATAGTATAGGAAATAGCACCAGCCACCAGGGGTGTTGCTAGGGTCACAAAAGATCTGGGGCCCAAGCCCCAATGAATATGGCCCAGTTCTCTAAGTCGCCTTCCCCCCTCCCCCCACACACCACATTTTTCTGTACTTGCTATACAGCAGCACATACCTGTCACATCCAGAGCCTCCAGGTGGCGTCTCCTCCGATGTAGATCTTCTCTGTCATCATCTTCTCCATTTGGTCCGTAAAACTTCTTTCAGCCGCCTCGTCTCTGCAGAGTGTGACACACAGACATCTTAGCTTCCTCACATTTCTATCATCATCCCCCAACCTGGAGTCCCCACAGTTTTATTCTGCTGCTCACTGTGCTCCCCAATACCCCCAAATACTATCCTGAAGAAAAATTTGCGCCCCCATAGTAATAGTGCTCCTCATAGTCCCACCAATAGTAATTCTCTTCTAGAATGCCCTCATTAGTAATACTGTCCCCTACATTACCCCCCAACCTTGATAACACTCCCCAAGAGTGCCCCCATTAGTAGAGGAGCTCTCCAGTATTAACCGCCTCAGGACCGCCGTACGCAGGATTGCGTCCTGGCGGCGGCCCTGCTATTCTGGGTAGACGCATATACGCGTCCTCTCGCGAGAGGCGAGATTTCCTGTGAACGCGCGCACACAGGCGCGCGCGTTCACAGGATCGGAAGGTAAGCGAGTGGATCTCCAGCCTGCCAGCGGCGATCGTTCGCTGGCAGGCTAGAGATGCGATTTTTTTAACCCCTAACAGGCATATTAGACGCTGTTTTGATAACAGTGTCTAATATACCTGCTACCTGGTCCTCTGGTGGTCCCCTTTGCTTGGATCGACCACCAGAGGACACAGGCAGCTCAGTAATAAGTAGCACCAAACATCACTACACTACACCCCCCCTGTCACTTATTAACCCCTGATCACCCCTGATCACCCCATATAGACTCCCTGATCACCCCCCTGTCATTGATCACCCCCCTGTCATTGATCACCTTCTTGTAAGGCTTCATTCAGACGTCCGTATGTTTTTTACGGATCAACTGATACATGGATCGGATCCGCAAAACACATACGGACGTCTGAATGGAGCCTTACAGGGGGGTGATCAATGACAGGGGGGTGATCACCCCATATAGACTCCCTGATCACCCTCCTGTCATTGATCACCCCCCTGTCATTGATCACCCCCTGTAAGGCTCCATTCAGATGTCCGTATGTTTTTTACGGATCCACGGATACATGGATCGGATCCGCAAAACACATACAGACATCTGACTGGAGCCTTACAGGAGGGTGATCACCCCATATAGACTCCCTGATCAGCCCCCTGTCATTGATCACGCCCCTGTCATTGATCACCCCCCTGTAAGGCTCCATTCAGACGTCCGTATGTTTTTTACAGATCCACGGATACATGGATCGGATCCGCAAAACACATACGGACATCTGAATGTAGCCTTACAGGGGGGTGATCAATGACAGGGGGGTGATCACCCCATATAGACTCCCTGATCACCCCCCCTGTCATGGATCACCCCCCTGTCATTGATCACCCCCAGTAAGGCTCCATTCAGACGTCCGTATGTTTTTCACGGATCCACGGATACATGGATCGGATCCGCAAAACACATACGGACATCTGAATGGAGCCTTACAGGGGGGTGATCAATGACAGGGGGGTGATCACCCCATATAGACTCCCTGATCACCCCCCTGTCATTGATCACCCCCCTGTAAGGCTCCATTCAGACGTCCGTCTGTTTTTTTACGGATCCACGGATACATGGATCGGATCTGCAAAACACAAACGGACATCTGAATGGAGCCTTACAGGGGGGTTATCAATGACATGGGAGTGATCACCCCATATAGACTCCCTGATCACCCCCCTGTCATTGATCACCCCCTGTCATTGATCACCCCCTGTAAGGCTCCATTCAGACGTCCGTCTGTTTTTTACGGATCCACGGATACATGGATCCGCAAAACACATACGGACATCTGAATGGAGCCTTACAAGGGGGTGATCAATGACAGGGGGGTGATCACCCCATATAGACTCCCTGATCACCCCCCTGTCATTGATCACCGCCCTGTCATTGATCACCACCCTGTAAGGCTCCATTCAGATGTCCGTATGTGTTTTGCGGATCCGATCCATGTATCCGTGGATCCGTAAAAAACATACGGACATCTGAATGGAGCCTTACAGGGCGGTGATCAATGACAGGGGGGTGATCAATGACAGGGGGGTGATCAGGGAGTCTGTAAGGCTCCATTCAGATGTCCGTATGTTTTTTACGGATCCACGGATACATGGATCGGATCCGCAAAACAGATACGGACATCTGAATGGAGCCTTACAGGGGGGTGATCAATGACAGGGGGGTGATAACCCCATATACACTCCCTGATCACCCCCCTGTCATTGATCACCCCCCTGTAAGGCTCCATTCAGACATTTTTTGGCCCAAGTTAGCGGAAATTTTTATTTTTATTTTTTTTCTTACAAAGTCTCATATTCCACTAACTTGTGTCAAAAAATAAAATCTCACATGAACTCATACCCCTCGCGGAATCCAAATGCGTAATTTTTTTTAGACATTTATATTCCAGACTTCTTCTCACGCTTTAGGGCCCCTAAAATGCCAGGGCAGTATAAATACCCCACATGTGACCCCATTTCGGAAAGTAGACACCCCAAGGTATTCGCTGAGGGGCATATTGAGTCCATGAAAGATTGAAATTTTTGTCCCAAGTTAGCGGAAAGGGAGACTTTGTGAGAAACAATAATAAAAAATCAATTTCCGCTAACTTGTGGCAAAAAAAAAAAAAAAATTATGAACTCGCCATGCCCCTCATTGAATACCTTGGGGTGTCTTCTTTCCAAAATGGGGTCACATGTGGGGCAATTATACTGCCCTGGCATTTTAGGGGCCCTAAAGCGTGAGAAGAAGTCTGGGATCCAAATGTCTAAAAATGCCCTCCTAAAAGGAATGTGGGCCCCTTTGCGCATCTAGGCTGCAAAAAAGTGTCACACATCTGGTATCGCCATACTCAGGAGAATTTGGGGAATGTGTTTTGGGGTGTCATTTTACATATACCCATGCTGGGTGAGAGAAATATCTCGGTCAAATGCCAACTTTGTATAAAAAAATTGGAAAAGGTGTCTTTTGCCGAGATATTTATCTCACACAGCATGGGTATATGTAAAATGACACCCCAAAACACATTGCCCAACTTCTTCTGAGTACGGAAATACCACATGTGTGAGACTTTTTTGCAGCCTAGGTGGGCAAAGGGGCCCACATTCCAAAGAGCACCTTTCGGATTTCACAGGTCATTTTTTACACATTTTGATTTCAAACTACTTACTACACATTAGGGCCCCTAGAATGCCAGGGCAGTATAACTACCCCACAAGTGACCCCATTTTGGAAAGAAGACACCCCAAGGTATTCCGTGAGGGGCATGGCGAGTTCCTATAATTTTTAATTTTTTGTCACAAGTTAGCGGAAAATGATGATTTTTTTTTTTCTTACAAAGTCTCATATTCCACTAACTTCTGACAAAAAATAAAAACTTCCATGAACTCACTATGCCCATCACGAAATACCTTGGGGTGTCTTCTTTCCAAAATGGGGTCACTTGTGGGGTAGTTATACTGCCCTGGCATTCTAGGGGCCCTAATGTATGGTAAGTAGTTTGAAATCAAAATCTGTAAAAAATGGCCGGTGAAATCCGAAAGGTGCTCTTTGGAATGTGGGCCCCTTTGCCCACCTAGGCTGCAGAAAAGAGTCACACATCTGGTATTGCCGTACTCAGGAGAAGTTGGGGAATGTGTTTTGCGGTGTCATTTTACATATACCCATGCTGGGTGAGAGAAATATCTTGGCAAAAGACAACTTTTCCAATTTTTTTATACAAAGTTGGCATTTGACCAAGATATGTATCTCACCCAGCATGGGTATATGTAAAATGACACCCCAAAACACATTGCCCAACTTCTCCTAAGTACGGCAATACCACATGTGTGACACTTTTTTGCAGCCTAGGTGGGCAAAGGGGCCCACATTCCAAAGAGCCCCTTTCGGATTTCACCGGCCATTTTTTATAGATTTTGATTTCAAACTACTTACCACACATTAGGGCCCCTAGAATACCAGGGCAGTATAACTACCCCAAAAGTGACCCCATTTCGGAAAGTAGACACCCTAAGGTATTCACTGATGACATAGTGAGTTCATAGAACTTTTTATTTTTTGTCACAAGTTAGCGGAAAATGATGATTTTTTTTTTTCTTACAAAGTCTCATATTCCACTAACTTGTGACAAAAAATAAAAACTTCCATGAACTCACTATGCCCATCACGAAATACCTTGGGGTGTCTTCTTTCGAAAATTGGTCACTTGTGGGGTAGTTATACTGCCCTGGCATTCTAGGGGCCCTAATGTGTGGTAAGTAGTTTGAAATCAAAATCTGTAAAAAATGGCCGGTGAAATCCGAAAGGTGCTCTTTGGAATGTGGGCCCCTTTGCCCACCTAGGCTGCAAAAAAGTGTCACACATGTGGTATTGCCGTACTCAGGAGAAGTTGGGAAATGTGTTTTGTGGTGTCATTTTACATATACCCATGCTGGGTGAGAGAAATATCTTGGCAAAAGACAACTTTTCCCATTTTTTTTATACAAAGTTGGCATTTGACCAAGATATTTCTCTCACCCAGCATGGGTATATGTAAAATGACACCCCAAAACACATTGCCCAACTTCTCCTGAGTACGGCAATACCAGATGTGTGACACTTTTTTGCAGCCTAGGTGGGCAAAGGGTCCCACATTCCAAAGAGCCCCTTTCGGATTTCACCGGCCATTTTTTACAGATTTTGATTTCAAACTACTTACCACACATTAGGGCCCCTAGAATGCCAGGGCAGTATAACTACCCCACAAGTGACCCCATTTTGGAAAGAAGACACCCCAAGGTATTTCGTGATGGGCATAGTGAGTTCATGGAAGTTTTTATTTTTTGTCACAAGTTAGTGGAATATGAGACTTTGTAAGAAAAAAAATAAAAATAAAAAATCATAATTTTCCGAGTTTCCAGGCCATGGACCCAAAATGTCAACGTTTTGGTCCCTGAGCCACTTAGTTATCACTTTTGCCTTATGGCACGGTGCTCCATCGTGCTGGAAAATGCATTGTTCTTCACCTAAACTGTTGTTGGATTGTTGGAAGAAGTTGCTGTTGGAGGGTGTTTTGGTACCATTCTTTATTCATGGCTGTGTTTTTGGGCAAAATTGTGAGTGAGCCCACTCCCTTGGATGAGAAGCAACCCCACACATGAATGGTCTCAGGATGCTTTACTGTTGGCATGACACAGGACTGATGGTAGCGCTCACCTTTTCTTCTCAGGACAAGCCTTTTTCCAGATGCCCCAAACAATCGGAAAGAGGCTTCATCGGAGAATATGACTTTGCCCCAGTCCTCAGCAGTCCATTCACCATACTTACTGCAGAAGATCAATCTGTCCCTGATGTTTTTTTTGGAGAGAAGTGGCTTCTTTGCTGCCCTTCTTGACACCAGGCCATCTTCCAAAAGTCTTTGCCTCACTGTGCGTGCAGATGCGCTCACACCTGCCTGCTGCCATTCCTGAGCAAGCTCTGCACTGGTGGCACTCCGATCCCGCAGCTGAATCCTCTTTAGGAGACGATCCTGGCACTTGCTGGACTTTCTTGGACGCCCTGAAGTCTTCTTAACCACTTCCCATCTGGGCCCTTTGCCCCCTTCCTGACCAGGCCAAATTTTGCAAAACTGACATATCTCACTTTATGTGGTGATAACTTTGGAACGCCTTTATTTATCCAAGTCATTCAGAGATTGTTTTCTCGTGACACATTGTACTTCATGATAGTCATAAATTTGAGTCAAAATATTTCACCTTTATTTATGAAAAAATCCCAAATTTACCCAAAAATTTGAAAAATTTGCAATTTTCTAAATTTCAATTTCTCTGCTTTTAAAACAGAAAGTGATACCTCATAAAATATTTATTATTTAACATTCCCCATATGTCTACTTTATGTTGGCATCATTTTGGAAATGTCATTTTATTTTTTTAGGACGTTAGAAGGCTTAGAAGTTTAGAAGGAATTCTTAAAATTTTTAAGAAAATTGTCAAAATCCACTTTATAAGGACCAGTTCAGGTCTGAAGTCACTTTGTGGGGCCTACATAGTGGATACCCCCATAAATGACCCCATTGTAGAAACTACACCCCTCAAGGTATTCAAAACCGTTTTTATAAACTTTGTTAACCCTTTAGGCGTTCCACAAGAATTAAAGGAAAATGGAGATCAAATTTTTAAATTTCACTTTTTTGGCAGATTTTCCATTTTAATCAATTTTTTTCTTTAACACATCGATGGTTAACAGCCAAACAAAACTCAATATTTATTACCCAGATTCTGCGGTTTACAGAAACACCCCACATGTGGTCATAAACTGCTGTATGGGCACACGGCAGGACGCAGAAGAAAAGGAACTCCACATGGTTTTTAGATGCCATGTCCCATTTGAAGCCCCCTGATGCACCCTTACAGTAGAAACTCCCAAGAAGTGACCCCATTTTGGAAACTAGGGGATAAGGTGCCAGTTTTATTAGTACTATTTTTGGGTACATATGATTTTTTGATCATTCATTATAACACTTTATGGGCAAGGTGACCAAAAAATTGGTTGTTTTAGCACAGTTTCTATTTATTTATTTTTACAGCGTTCACCTGAGGGGTTCAGTCAAGTGACATTTTTATAGAGCAGATTGTTACGGACGTGGCGACACCTAAAATGTATACTTTTTCTCATTTATTAAAGTTTTACACAATAATAGCATTTTTGAAACAAAAAAATTATGTTTTAATGTGTCCATGTTCTGAGAGCTATAGTTTTTTTATTTTTTGAGAGATTTTCTTATGTAAGGGCTCATTTTTTGCGGGATGAGGTGACGGTTTTATTGGTACTATTTTGTGGGACATACGCATTTTTGATCACTTGGTGTTACACCTTTTGTGATGCAAGGTGACAAAAATTGCTTGTTTTGACAGTTTTTTTTTTTTTTTTTACGGTGTTCACCCGAGGGGTTAGGTCATGTGATACTTTTATAGAGCTGGTTTTTACAGACGCGGCGATACCTAATATGTCTATTTTATTTTATTTTTTCTATTTTAAATTTTTTTTTATTTTTTTTTACACTTTTCGTCCCCCATAAGGTCATACAAGACCTCTGGGGGACATTTGCTTCACTTTTTCTTTTTTTTTTCACAGTTGATTTCTCCTGTAACTGGGGCTGACATAGTAGCCCCAGTTACAGAAGAAATGCACCCCTAGAGAGGCTGTACAGCAGCAATCCAGCGCTGTACAGCCTCAGAGCAGCTCTGAGAGACCTCACACAGCCCCTGCACTCTCCGGTCACGGCGGTCACATGACCGCCGGGCCGGAACAGGAAGCGCACAGCGCTTCCTTCTCTGCAGACACAGCGCTCGGTGAGCGCTGTGTCTGCAGCGATCGTGAAGGCAGGGACACCTGGGAACTGTCCCTGCCTTGTCTTAGGGTTGCCCTGCTGTCACTGACAGCGGGCAACCCGATCAGCAGCTGCACGATTAGCGTGCAGCTGCTATTTCTGCCAGGACGTTCTAAAACGTGCTGTCAGAAATAGACGTCCACCCATAGGACGTTTATAGTCTATGGGCGGACGTGAGGCGGTTAACAAGAATTGAACCTCTTTCCTTGAAGTTCTTGATGATCCTATAAATTGTTGATTGAGGTGCAATCTTAGTAGCCACAATATCCTTGCCTGTGAAGCCATTTTTATGCAACGCAATGATGGCTGCATGCATTTCTTTGCAGGTCACCATGGTTAACAATGGAAGAACAATGATTTCAAGCATCACCCTCCTTTTAACATGTCAAGTCTGCCATTTTAACCCAATCAGCCTGACATAATGATCTCCAGCCTTGTGCTCGTCAACATTCTCACCTGAGTTAACAAGACGATTACTGAAATGATCCCAGCAGGTCCTTTAATGACAGCAATGAAATGCAGTGGAAAGTTTTTTTTGGGGATTAAGTTAATTTTCATGGCAAAGAAGGACTATGCAATTCATCTGATCACTCTTCATAACATTCTGGAGTATATGCAAATTGCTATTATAAAAACTTAAGCAGCAACTTTTCCAATTTCCAATATTTATGTAATTCTCAAAACTTTTGGCCACGACTGTACAATCCCATGTAAATAACATCCCTCCCTTCAGCCCTAACATACACTCCCAGCATTGCTCTGCCTCTCCCTTCACTTACCTCTCCTCATGTAGCAGACATCACCACAGCTTCTTCCCCAGAATTTCTCCTCTTCACTGCCCTCCTCTCCTTCACTGGTCACATGATGTTGACATCATCGCAGGTCCTTCTCAACCACTGCCTGTTTTACTGGTCACATGACTCTTCCAGTGCATTAGATTCAATTGTATTGCCGTTCTGAGGACGGCAATACAGTTGTATCTAGCTGGCTGGCAGGACATTCAGGGCCTGGGACTAAACATCAGGGGCCCAGGCTCCGAATGTTTTAACCTAGTAATGCCCCTGCCAGCCGCTTTTCTGGCTGGAACTGTGGGTGGCCGTAACCGTGGAAACGAGCAGTGTCTAATGTGATGGAAAAATGAATCCAGCCAGCAAAGAAGGCAATATGGACAATCACAATACATTAGTAAGTGCCTTGTATTAAGTTTCTCTACATAATAAATGCTATTTGCTCAAGTGACACAACCCATTTAAGGAGACTTATAGGCCATACATGCTCCTCTGGAATTCTGAGGAGAAAGGATGCAAATGAGATGTTAACAAGCTCTGCCTCTAATGCCACCAGATGTAAGGTAGCTATCCTATAAGTCAGGGATACCCAACCTGCAGCCCTCCAGCTGTTGCCAAACCACAACTTTCATCATGCCTGGACAGCCTACAGCTATCAGGAAATGCTGGGAGTTGTAGTTTTGCAACAGCTGGAGGGCAGCAGGTTAGGAATCCCTGCTATAAGTCAATATTCAACCCTTGAAATAGGCTTAGAGACATGGCAAACAAGGTGCTGGCTAATTTATTATCCAAGTCATGTCTCAAGGCCTATTTATAGGGTCGAACATTGACTTATAGGATAGCTGCCTTACATCTTGCGGCATTAGAGGCAGAGCTTGTTAAGAGCTCATTTGCATATAATTCAGTAGATACAGGTAATTCAGAGACACACAGCATTATAAATCAGTATAAGGCCTCATGCACACGACCGTTGTTTTATTCCGTGTCTGTTGTTCAGTTTTTCGTTATTTTCTGCGGACCCATTGACTTTCAATGGGTCCGTTGAAAACTCGGCTAATGCACCGTTTGTCATCCGCGTCCGTGATACGTGGTTCCAGTCCGTCAAAAAAATACTTGACTTAGACTTTTTTTTACTTTCCTTCATGTCTGGTGATCCTCCAATAATAAAGGAAGACACACGGAAACAAAAATGGAAACGGATCACGGAACAACGGAACCCCATTTTGCGGAACGGAACACAACAACGGTCGTGTGCATGAGGCCTAATACTGTGCGCTCCTGCGAAAAGAGCAGTGTCAATAACGGGAAATCGCGCTCACACATGGAACGGGATTTCCGCACTGGACACACTGGTCTGAAAGAAGCCTTAGGCCTCTTTCACACGGGCGTCGCGTGTGAGGGCCGGATAGGATGCGGGTGTGTCACGGGAAAATGCACGATTTTTCTGAGCGAGTGCAAAACGTTTTAATGCGTTTTGCACGCACGTGAGAAAAATCGGCATGTTTGGTACCCAGACCCGAACCCAGACTTCTTCACAGAAGTTCGGGTTTGGGTTAGGTGTTGTGTAGATTATTATTTTCCATTATAACATGGTTATAACATGGTTATAAGGGAAAATAATAGCATTCTTAATACAGAATGCATAGTACAATAGGGCTGGAGGGGTTAAAAAAAATCAAAAAAATAATTAAACTCACCTCATCCACTTGTTCGCGCAGCCCAGCTTCTCTTCTGTCTTCTTCATCACATGATCCATCACATGGCGTGAAAAACGCACAATATAGAACATGCTGCAATTTTCACGCAACGCACAAGTGATGCGTGAAAATCACCGCTCATGTGCACAGTCCCATAGAAATTAATGGGTCCGGATTCAGTGTGGGTGCAATGCGTTCACCTCACGTATTGCACCCGCGCGGAAAACTCGCCCCCCGTGTGAAAGAGGCCTTAGTGTTCTCCGTTGCAAATTCTATCAAAAATATGAGACAAAATAGCGTAGAATGCTGCACTTTTTTCCTGTAAAATGCTGGGCTTTATAATGGAAACCAGATGCCATTGTATTTATTGGGGTCTGTCAGGTGGCGTTGGATTCTGTAATTTGATGGAAATACTACAGTGATTTTTATTTTTCTTCTCCTATAATGGATCAGAGCAACAGAAATAAAAGTGCCAATGTGAATCCCCTCCTGTGTTGTCATGTACAGTTAAACAGGGAAAGGATTGTGGGGCTATCTGCCACAGCCCAAGATATAAGAAATTAGAAATTTCTCACAGAATGTCATTTTGTGACACAGAATTCATTTTGTGGGACCAAATATCGTTTTGTGACACAGAATGTAATTTTGTCTCACAAAATATTATTTTGTGACAGAGTATAGAGAGGGAAGGATGGAGGTAGGTATATACAGGGATGACTGGAGGAGGATATATAGTGTATATAGAGGGACGAATGGATAAGGGTATATAATGTATATAGAGGGAGGACTGGAGGAGGGTATATAATGTATGTAGAGGACTGGAGGAGGGTATATAGTGTATATAGAGGGATGACTGGAGAAGGGTATATAGTGTACATAGAGAGAGGACTGGAGGAGGGTATATAATGTATATAGAGGGAGGACTAGAGGAGGGTATATAGTGTATATAGACAGAGGACTGTAGGACGGAATATAATGTATATAGATAGAGGACTGGAGAAGGGTATATAGTGTGTATAGAGAGAGGACTGCAGGAGGGTATATAATGTATATAGAGGGAGGACTGGAGCATGGTATATAATGTATATAGGGGAGAACTGGACGAGGGTATATAATGTATATAGAGGGACGACTGGAGAAGGGTATATAGTGTATATAGATAGAGGACTGGAGGAGAGTATACAGTGTATATAAAGGAATGACTGGAGAAGGGTATCTAGTGTATATAGAGGGAGGACTGGAGCAGGGTATATAATGTATATAGAGGGTGGACTCGAGGAGGGTATATAGTGTATATAGAGGGAGGACTGGAGGAAGATATATAGTGTATATAGAGGGAGGACTGGAGGAAGATATATAATGTATATAGAGGGAGGACTGGAGGAGGGTATATAGTGTATACAGGGGGAGGACTGGAGGAGGGTATATAATGTTTATAGATAGAGGACTAGAGGAGGGTATATCATTTATATAGAGAACTGGAGGAGGGTATATAATGTATATAGATAGAGGACTGGAGGAGGGTATATAATGTATATAGATAGAGGACTGGAGGAGGGTATATATTATATATAGAGGTAGGACTGGAGGTGGGTATATAAAGGGAGGAGTGTATATAGAGGGAGGACTGGAGGAGAGTATATTTAGAGTATACAAAGGGAATATTGGAGGACGGTATATACAGGAAGGTTTGGAGGAGAGTATATAGTTTATATAGATAAATGACTGGAGGAGGGTATGTAATTTATATAGAGGGAGGACTGGAGGATGGTATATAGTGTATCTAGAGGGAGGACTGGAGGAGAATATATAGAGTATATAGAGGGAAGACTGGAGGAGGGAATATAGGTGGTCATTTATTAAAACTGGCGTTTTAGACGCCCTATATAGCGGTGGATCCGTCAAAGTTATGAAGAGGCGCTGGCTTCTACATAACTTTCTGTCTTACATTTAGACCATTTTCTACGCCTAAAACAGGCATAGAAAATGATTAATGAGAAGGGCATGTCGGCCCATCCCCTTCCCCGCCCACGCCACGCTCACTATTTTAGACCTGGCTTGAGGAGGGAAAAGTCGCAGATTGCAGCACAACTAACCATTGTGCCACAATCTGCACAAGAAATACACCTAATATAGGCGTGTTTCTGGATGATAAATGACCTCCATAGTGTATATAGAGGGAAGACTGGAGGTGGGTACATAGTGTATATAAAGGGAGGACTGGAGGAGGGTATATAGTGTATATAAAGGGAGGACTGGAGGAGGGTATATAGTGTATATAGAGGGAAGACCAGAGCAGGGTATATAGTGTATTTAGAGGGACGACTGGAGGAAGGTATATGATGTATATAGATAGAGGACTGGAGGAGGGTCTACTCACAAAAAGTTAGATATTTGGCTTGTAGGTGAAAATTCAGGATGAACCTAACATGCACTAGAACCTTTACAGGTGAACTTAATGTGACCTTCTCTAAACTTTGGAATGCACATGTCAAACTGTTCTCTAACAATGCGTTTAACTGCAAAATTCACAACAGGTGTTTGATCCGTGAATCGCCCAATCAAATTTCCTGTTTCAATTAAAATTGGTATTTAAACGGTCCTCCTCATCATGCTGTTCCTATTTTGACATCATGGAGACCAAGACGACCCCTAACAATTGTTCTACAGTACCCCGCCATTGCGAGGCTTCAAGCGGGATGTTCTCAGACGGAAGTGGCCACTGAGCATAAGGTGTCACAGAGTGTCATCAGCAGGTTGCAAAAGAGAAACAGAGAGACTAGAAGAGTCACAGAAAGGCATAGAAGTGGACGTCCTTTGGCCATATCCCACACTGATGACCGCTTCATTGTGAACAATGCCCTGCGGAACCGGATGATGAATGCCACACAACTCCAGGCACATTCAAAGGGAGGTGACAGGAACCCAAGTGTCACGTCAGACCATTTGAAACTGTTTACATCAGCATGGTCTGCATGCTAGATGACCTGCAAGGGTACCTCACCATACCACCAGGAACAGGCATCATTGTCTTGCATGAGCCAGGGAGCATCTACACTGGATGAGGAACTGTTGGGCCTTAGTGCTGTTCACTGATGAAAGTTGATTCACACTGAGCAGAAATGATGGCCACCAACGATGTTGGAGACGTCAAGGAGAGCGCTATGTATCAGGCCACTGAGCGTTTGGTGGGTGTGGTGTTACAGTGTGGGCAGGTGTGTCTACTCAATACAGAACTGCCCTACACTTTGTGAATGGTACAGTGACAAGCCCATACTACATGAATAACTTTATTAATCCAGTCATTGTGCCTCTGCATGAACAACACAGGCCTAATTTCCTCTTCATGGACGACAATCACCGGTTCATCGAGGTCGCATCATTAGGGAACGGCTGCTGGAGACTGGGGTACCTCAAATAGAGTGGTCTGCGCTTTCTCCAGACCTGAATCCCACTGAAAATCTATGAGATCATCTGAGTTGCCGTGTAGAGGTTCGTAACTCTGTACCTCAGATACTCATTACCTGAGGGCCACCCTTCAAGAAGAGTGGGATGCCATGCCTCAGCAGACAATAAGTTGATGTATACAGATAAAGGACTGGAGGAGGGTATATAATGTACATAGATAGAGGGAGGACTTGAGGAGGGTATATAACGTACATATATAGAGGGATATATAAAAAATGGGATATATACTATATATCTTCCTCCAGTCCTCCCTCTATATACATTATATGTCCTCCTTCAGTCCTCATTACAGTAAAGTAGGCCAAGCTGCAGGTAAGTACACCAGGTATTGCACCTTCACGCTCCGGGTTCACAGTAAACAGATGGGGGTCACGCACTGCCTGATAGTGACACAATATATGATGGAGAGGCGGGAGGCAGTACACCTCGGCGTAGTTACGCCAGCTCCATTCCTGAGAGCCTTTGAGCTTTGGCCAGGTGTGGTGCTTCACCCCCTTGATCTGCTTTTTACTTTTGTGGTTCATGCCAGTGTTTCCATCAATTGAAGAGATGTGTACTCCGCACACCTTCTACTACTCTCACGGGCACCCGTAGTGGATTAAACAATCAAATGTAAAAATTTGCACATAAATTGGAGTGCCGTGGATTAACCTTATATCTGTTCTACAACTCTCACGGGCACCCATAGTGGATTAAACAATAAAATGTAAAAATTAAAATTTTTAACATAAATTGGAGTGCCGTGGACTAACCTTATATCTGTTCTACAACTCTCACGGGCACCAATAGTGGATTAAACAATAAAATGTAAAAATTTGCACATAAATTGGACTGCCGTGGATTAACCTTATAAGTGTTTCCACCAATGTCTCCCGGTGCTCCGACCACCAATATCCCCTCAGCCCCGCCGGCCCACATCTCCCTAAACCAGTACCTATTGGCTAACAAGGAAGCAGGAAGTATCAAGCCCCACTGCCTGCACTGTCTGCGCAGGAACTTAAATGACCCGCAGGGGCTGTGCTGATTCAGCAGTCAAAGAAAAAAAAAAAATCAATATCACAATAATTAAAAAATGAACATCGTCAGGCTGAAAGAAAGTGAATCAAATTAATTTGTTTAATTCCGCAGCCCTACTTAAGTGCTAAACAACCTGAGCTATAGCGCTATGGTTAGGGCTACATGGCGCCATGTGTCGTGCATCAAAAAGGTACAACTACATTGCGACATGCTGCCACTACAACATGATGGTTGCACAAAAATACAACTTGGATGGATTTTTTACGACTTGTCGAAGTTTCAGCACGTCGCATTGCCACACCATAGACTATCATTACAATAAATGTTGCGTGACACATGTTGCAATGTACAGTCGTGGCCAAAAGTTTTGAGAATGACATAAATATTGGAAAAGTTGCTGCTTACGTTTTTATAATAGCAATTTGCATATACTCCAGAATGTTATGAAGAGTGATCAGATGAATTGCATAGTCCTTCTTTGCCATGAAAATTAACTTAATCCCCAAAAAAAACTTTCCACTGCATTTCATTGCTGTCATTAAAGGACCTGCTGGGATCATTTCAGTAATCGTCTTGTTAACTCAGGTGAGAATGTTGACGAGCACAAGGCTGGAGATCATTATGTCAGGCTGATTGGGTTAAAATGGCAGACTTGACATGTTAAAAGGAGGGTGATGCTTGAAATAATTGTTCTTCCATGGTTAACCATGGTGACCTGCAAAGAAACGCGTGCAGCCATCATTGCGTTGCATAAAAATGGCTTCACAGGCAAGGATATTGTGGCTACTAAGATTGCACCTCAATCAACAATTTATAGGATCATCAAGAACTTCAAGGAAAGAGGTTCAATTCTTGTTAAGAAGGCTTCAGGGCATCCAAGAAAGCGCCAGGATCGTCTCCTAAAGAGGATTCAGCTGCGGGATCAGAGTGCCACCAGTGCAGAGCTTGCTCAGGAATGGCAGCAGGCAGGTGTGAGCGCATCTGCATGCACAGTGAGGCGAAGACTTTTGGAAGATGGCCTGGTGTCAAGAAGGCCAGCAAAGAAGCCACTTCTCTCCAAAAAAACAAAAAAAACATCAGGGACAGATTGATCTTCTGCAGAAAGTATGGTGAATGGACTGCTGAGGACTGGGGAAAAGTCATATTCTCCGATGAAGCCTCTTTCCGATTGTTTGGGGCATCTGGAAAAAGGCTTGTCCGGAGAAGAAAAGGTGAGCGCTACCATCAGTCCTGTGTCATGCCAACAGTAAAGCATCCTGAAACCATTCATGTGTGGGGTTGCTTCTCATCCAAGGGAGTGGGCTCACTCACAATTTTGCCCAAAAACACAGCCATGAATAAAGAATGGTACCAAAACACCCTCCAACAGCAACTTCTTCCAACAATCCATTGGTGAAGAACAATGCATTTTCCAGCACGATGGCGCACCGTGCCATAAGGCAAAAGTGATAACTAAGTGGCTCGGGGACCAAAACGTTGACATTTTGGGTCCATGGCCTGGAAACTCTCCAGATCTTAATCCCATTGAGAACTTGTGGTCAATCCTCAAGAGGCGGGTGGACAAACAAAAACCCACTAATTCTGACAAACTCCAAGAAGTGATTATGAAAGAATGGGTTGCTATCAGTCAGGAATTGGCCCAGAAGTTGATTGAGAGCATGCCCAGTCGAATTGCAGAGGTCCTGAAAAAGAAGGGCCAACACTGCAAATACTGACTCTTTGCATAAATGTCATGTAATTGTCGATAAAAGCCTTTGAAATGTATGAAGTGCGTGTAATTATATTTCACTACATCACTGAAACAACTGAAACAAAGATCTAAAAGCAGTTTAGCAGCAAACTTTGTGAAAACTAATATTTTTGTCATTCTCAAAACTTTTGGCCACGACTGTAGTTGTACCCTTTGTACAATAAATATCATGTGACATTGGTGTGTCATGAATGTCACGCAACGCATTTCGCCATGTATGCAGTGTCCCACTCAAGTAACCGTGGGCGCCGCAAACGTGTTTTTATCATGTATTAATGTCATGTGATATGCCTGTATTTTGTATTTTATCTCCTGTCATATTCTCCATGTCACAATGTGATTTTACATGCAAGTATCCTTTATACAGGCCTAGTCAGGGTGCACTACACTCAATTCTCCACAGGATGGAGCAGTGTCAGTTTGTATAAATAGCTTAGCTCAGACCTAAGTTAGGCTGTGCAGTCATGTGGCGTGTGTGCAGTTGTGTGCTGTGCAGAGCAGTTCAGTTCCTGGTTGAGGTAAATCCATGTGACGAGACCAATCTCGCCACATTGCATTGGAGAAGCCTGGTTGCCCGCCTGCTTCCTTTAGACCATGGCCCCATGTTGAAACGCTTGATTTTCTCCTGCAAAGACTATGTGAAAGAATTTGGCTCCATGGCAATTGAACTGTATTCGTGTAGTCTGAGTGCCATTCACCTAATAATTGAATGCACTCAGACCTGAGCTATCTGGGGATATGTTAAATGTCTGTTTTATGCCATAGCTGCACAGTTAAATATTCTTATGTCTTTTATTGTCTTTTGCTACCATGTGGCTAATGAAGTTTTGCCATTGCCCTTGGAGATAAATTGGATTACTTCCCAATTGTCTCCAGGACAGAAGACATTGTGTAAAACTGTGTATTCTCCTGCCTGTGATAATTACATTAACCCATTGTGTAATGTAATTGTATCACAGGCAGAGGGGAGGATTTTGTGTGGGAGTGTCTGAGTGTATTGTACGGGGTTACTGGTTGTTTTACAAAATCCTGTGAGTGGTACTAATGTGTAAGAATGTGTATATAAGAACAATAAACACACAGCTCTGGCTGTCCACTGCTTTTCCCTCAACACAGAGCTTGGTCTCGTTCCTGGGGGGATTGTATGCTGTTCTAGTTCGACTGCTAGGAGTGTAAACCTTTCCTATGGTTTTTCCTATTCGGCTGTATGCAGTATTCATATGGTTTCCAGTTCAAGAGATTGGCGTCTTTAGTAGCTGCCTTTGCATTTGGAAAAGGGAATATCTCTTAAACGGCGTTTACCCCCTTTTATGCCCGGGGTGCCGACCCTCAACACAGGCTTGGTCTCGTTTTTTTTTTTTTTTTTGGGGGGGGGGGGGGGGGAGTTCTTCTGAACGGCGGTTTCACTCTCTCCTGCCGAGAGGATCGTAACAATCCAAACCAGTGCAGTTGAGCTCAGGTAAATCCAAGTGAGAGTTCAGTTGAATGCAGTTCTCTCATGAGCCTTCAAGAAAGCAACAGCGATGTAGCTGAATATCTGGAGGGAGGCCTCTTTCTAGCCTCTCTACTCTGTCCCTGTCGGTTCCATAGCCCAGGGTTAAGGCCTGCAAGTATTCTTCCTAGAGGTGAGCAATCCACTACTATAGATCGCTCTTCCAGGGTGACCAATGTCTAAATTGTATGCAGCCGAGTATATAAGGAATTATCACGTTTATGCAAGACAAAGGATTAGCAAGATAGTCATTACCTGAGGACTTATTATGCACCTTTGTAATAGGTGTAGGAGATAGCTTGAAGCATCTCCAGTTTAAATCCTGAGGACAGTCAGGCCAACTGTCAGAACAGCATTGGAATAGAAGTTTCAGGATTCAGAAAAGCACCTTTTTATTCAAGGATTAGAATCAGGCCGGAGCTGTTACCAGTGTAAGACTTTCATTATTACCAGTCTAGTCTGAGCAGTAGTTTTCTTATGTATTACAAGAGCCTGTACTCCATTGAGGATTTGCATTTCCCTTTCCCCATATGCATGGGAGATTGTGCTTAATGCCGGATTGTATCAAGAGACTGCTTAATGCCTATGGATGTATTGTAATCAAGGGTCATCATCAGTAAAGTGCCATTTGGAGTTTCACCCTGCTTGCCTCAGACTCAGTTCCTCTATTAATACTACAGTAAATGGTTGTACCTCCATATAAAAGGTACTGGCATCACGACTACAAGGAACATTGCCACTGGCACATTAATACAGACCACCAAGGGCACCTCAAACCCACATCTGGCCAGTGTCCCTTACACCAGAGTGTGCCCCAGAGAATCCTTGTGCCATTCTCCTTTTCACTTATGCGAGCCTACCCAGGGACGACATAACCGTGAGTAACCAGAACTGTATTTACCTCGGCCCACCTATAGCTCACACCGTGACCTCACACATAATTTCCCTGCAAGGTCTGGCATACCGCATAATTAAAATTGGCGTCACTACGAGCAGGATCAATAGCCTTTGAGCCTTATAGAACAGGATTTCTGATAAATATCCTATGTGTTTTAATGAACTGGACTTCTGCATTGTTGTATTGTTGTGCACTGCAATAATTGAAATTGGCGCTGTGTGTGAACTGGACTTGCAAAACCCTGCTTTATTGTGGATTGCCGATTGCGAATGAGCCCCAACTGTTTATTGCTTCTATTGGGCCAAGGAACTATTAAAACTGCTTAAATACTGTCTGCATGTGTTGCGCTATTCATCTACTACAAAACTGCATCGTTAAAACTGCAAAATTGTGGATTTTTGAAGTCAGTAGCGCTGCTTGCTGTTTTGCATTTAAAAATGGCCCCCGAAGGACTTGTAATTGTTTGCTGCGCCATCACTGAGCAGCTTGGCGGTAAAAACTAAAGACACTCCCCCTCTCAAAGCGTGAAAATTTGGCGCCACTGCATTTTGAAAGAAAACGGTAGAAATATTTCTGCTGCGCCACAGACCAAGCCTCATTAGCATGGATTACATGTGTGCACCACCTCCTCTATACTGGATTGCCTAGGGGGCGTGCCCAAACAGAGAGGAAGTCTGACGGAGCAATGGAATGGGTTGTTGAATGTCCTGCGGTCTGCAAGCATGTCAGAGACTGCGCTCCCAAGAGTGACTGGCACCGGAACAATTACCGAAACTCCAGAATCTGCCGATGCACAGCCCGGAGCCGCAGCATTTAAAATGGGTGAACGGGATCGGAGAGGCCGCCCTGCCCCTGCTTAAAGGGGTATTCTCAACACGCTATTTGATACTTACCTGCTCTCGGCGCGCTGTCCACTTCCTGGTTTCGGCACTCGGCAGGGGGCGGGCTCCATCTTGATTGAAGTCTTCTCCCGGCCGGGCCGCGCGCTGTACTGAACGCGCACGCCGAGGCCGCGCCTGCGCCCTGGTGACTTCTTCCTGGCAAGTATACTATACTGGCCAGGAAGAAATCACCATAACGCATGCGCGGCCTCGGCAAGCGCGTTCAGTACAGCGCGCGGCCGGCCGGGAGAAGAGAAGAAGAAGAGAAGAAGTCTTGAGAAGAGCGGTGGCCGTAACCAGGGGAGACGGAAGACAACAGTCAGGTAAGTATATGTTTATTTACTTCTAAGGGGTGGGAATTTGTTAATTAAATATATTTGGAAAAATGATCACTGTTAAATCATTAACAGATTTAACAGTGATCATTAAGATGAGAATACCCCTTTAAGTATGGACAGAGATTTCCCTAGGCCGAATCCTTTATGGCCTACTTTAATGCAAGAAATACGTGCCGCTGCTGTAAACAAAACGACACAAGCTAAAATCTACTTTGAAGAAGTTGCCAAAGCCATACATAAGGACCCAAGAGAATGTCAGCCCCCCCTGGAACGGAGGTCGGGCACCGTAATCACCTTTGACAAAGATCGTAGGTTCGGCTTTATTAAAGATCTTACCACTGGCCGTGATTTATTCGTAAACCGCAGATCGGTAAAGTGGAGCTACTTGCTGGGATACATGCACAATCTCCGAGAAGGTGAGCTCGTTGAATTTACCCCTGCGGAGGGCCTGAGAGGTCCGTATGCCACTGCTTTGACGCGCCCGCGGCCTAAACAAGAAAACTGGGAGGACGCTGATGAACTATCTGAAACTACCCCAGAGGTTCCCAGTAAACCGATCCATAACACCAACCAAGAGAAAGCCACCTTTATTGGACCTAATATATTCTGGCAACCTGTGTTGGAGCGCCCTATCAGCCCATATCCATCACCGGAGCTGCCGCGCAAAGTCCAAACGCCTGAGGACATTGTAAACCAAGAACGGTTTAGCGCTTACTTAGACCAAATGCGTCAAGACAAAATGAAAACTGCTGCTACAGAGCCTGCTATCCAAACCCAATTTCTACAAGAAAGAATTGCCAGTCTAGAGGTACAGTCGTGGCCAAAAGTTTTGAGATTTACATAAATATTGGAAATTGGAAAAGTTGCTGTTTAAGTTTTTATAATAGCAATTTGCATATACTCCAGAATGTTATGAAGAGTAATCAGATGAATTGCATAGTCCTTCTTTGCCATGAAAATTAACTTAATCCCAAAAAAACCTTTCCACTGCATTTCATTGCTGTCATTAAAGGACCTGCTGGGATCATTTCAGTAATCGTCTTGTTAACTCAGGTGAGAATGTTGACGAGCACAAGGCTGGAGATCATTATGTCAGGCTGATTGGGTTAAAATGGCAGACTTGACATGTTAAAAGGAGGATGATGCTTGAAATCATTGTTCTTCCATTGTTAACCATGGTGACCTGCAAAGAAACGCGTGCAGCCATTATTGCGTTGCATAAAAATGGCTTCACAGGCAAGGATATTGTGGCTACTAAGATTGCACCTCAATGAACAATTTATAGGATCATCAAGAACTTCAAGGAAAGAGGTTCAATTCTTGTTAAGAAGGCTTCAGGGTGTCGAAGAAAGTCCAGCAAGCGCCAGGATCGTCTCCTAAAGAGGATTCAGCTGCGGGATCGGAGTGCCACCAGTGCAGAGCTTGCTCAGGAATGGCAGCAGGCAGGTGTGAGCGCATCTGCACGCACGGTGAGGCGAAGACTTTTGGAAGATGGCCTGGTGTCAAGAAGGCCAGCAAAGAAGCCACTTCTCTTCAAAAAAAACATCAGGGACAGATTGATCTTCTGCAGAAAGTTTGGTGAATGGACTGCTGAGGACTGGGGCAAAGTCATATTCTCCGATGAAGCCTCTTTCCGATTGTTTGGGGCATCTGGAAAAAGGCTTGTCCAAAGAAGAAAAGGTGAGCGCTACCATCAGTCCTGTGTCATGCCAACATGAGACCATTCATGTGTGGGGTTGCTTCTCATCCAAGGGAGTGGGCTCACTCACAATTTTGCCCAAAAACACAGCCATGAATAAAGAATGGTACCAAAACACCCTCCAACAGCAACTTCTTCCAACAATCCAACAACAGTTTGGTGAAGAACAATGCATTTTCTAGCACGATGGAGCACCATAAGGCAAAAGTGATAACTAAGTGGCTCGGGGACCAAAACGTTGACATTTTGGGTCCATGGCCTGGAAACTCCCCAGATCTTAATCCCATTGAGAACTTGTGGTCAATCCTCAAGAGGCGGGTGGACAAACAAAAACCCACTAATTCTGACAAACTCCAAGAAGTGATTATGAAAGAATGGGTTGCTATCAGTCAGGAATTGGCCCAGAAGTTGATTGAGAGCATGCCCAGTCGAATTGCAGAGGTCCTGAAAAAGAAGGGCCAACACTGCAAATACTGACTCTTTGCATAAATGTCATGTAATTGTTGATAAAAGCCTTTGAAACGTATGAAGTGCGTGTAATTATATTTCACTACATCACAGAAACAACTGAAACAAAGATCTAAAAGCAGTTCAGCAAACTTTGTGAAAACTAATATTTGTGTCATTCTCAAAACTTTTGGCCACGACTGTACATCTAGAAGATCTACGCCACATTGCTGCACTCCAAGCAGACCAGACTCGACATGGTGAGTGTGAACAAATGCAGTCACATGAGAAAAACCGCACTCCTATGGACTCTGCTACATCAGAGCCAATTGACACTGTACCTTTAAATACAAAAGCTATTCCTGAGCCTATGATTTTAGCATCTGCAAGAAAATTATCCTATGCTACCAGCAGGGTCCGTCTACCAGAAGCACCTGCCCCACAACCTAAAGAGTCAATGCAATGGGTAGGTCCTTTCCCAATTTACTTACCAGCAAATGCCATTACAAAGGTTAACCCTTTATTTGATCCAAATTACCGACCACAGCTAAAAGCAGAGCCTGGATTCACCATCTTTGATGACCAAGGAAGAATGGATACTTTTTTATGAATAGGCCTGCTCACTTAAAGGGTTTCTATCACTTCGTATGACATAATTAGCTCTCAGACACTAGCGATCCGCTAGTGTCTGCTCTGGCCAACCATCCTAATATAACAGCTTTTGTGGCAGCCGTTTTGCAAAAAAAATAACTTTTATAAATATGCTAATGAGCCTCTAGGTGCTATGGGGGCGTCATTAGCACCTAGAGGCTCCGTCTACCTTCATACACAGCCACCGCCCAGCGCGTCCCTCCAGCCCGCCCATCTCCTGCTGAAAGCGATCCTCCGTGTGACGCAACGGACGAATTCTTGCGCATGCGCCGTGCGCGGCTGTATTCGGCGCATGCGCAGTGAATGTCTGACCGCTTCCCTGCTCAGACATCTCCACTGCGCCTGCGCCGATGACGTCATAGTGCTCCAAGGAACAGGCGCAGTGGAGATGTCTGAGCAGGGAAGCGGTCAGACATTCACTGCGCATGCGCCGAATACAGCCGCGCACGGCGCATGCGCGAGAATTCGTCCGTTGCGTCACACGGAGGATCGCATTCAGCAGGAGATGGGCGGGCTGGAGGGACGCGCTGGGCGGTGGCTGTGTATGAAGGTAGACGAAGCCTCTAGGTGCTAATGACGCCCCCATAGCACCTAGAGGCTCATTAGCATATTTATAAAAGTTATTTTTTTAGCAAAACGGCTGCCACAAAAGCTGTTATATTAGGATGGTTGGCCAGAGCAGACACTAGCGGATCGCTAGTGTCTGAGAGCTAATTATGTCATATGAAGTGATAGAAACCCTTTAATCCAATTTGTCATGACTTTTCCAGTTTGGGATTTCCATTGTTGCTACAATGTTTAGCTGCTGCCAGTTCACCACGGCTAGTGACAAGTTCCTGAAGTCACTCTTTTGATCCAATGCCACATTGTGCCTGTTTCAGGATTCCCTACTGAACACTACAATATTCTTAATCACCATTGTGCCTGTTTATTTTTGCACATTTTTCCCTTTCAACCCCCCTTTTCAGGTTGATTAGGGATTTTTGCAATGGACCGTGTTTTATAATGTTTTAAGCCAAATGCCCAGAAAGACATTTTCTGTGATTATTGCACTAAACTATTTAAAAAAGTTTTATATGCTATAATATTATATTTGCACTTTGATATATGGCAATGCTTCTAAGGACTCTTTATTGCCTGCCATGGACTCTTTTATTGCTCTTACTTATGATCTTCGCCCATATTTCCCCATCAAGCACTGAAAGATATCAACGCCCATTATTCACCCAAACTACTGATATGTATTATGTGACATATTTGCCTATAATGTATTTGTATTACATTTGCAAAGTCAATATTTTATATTTGCTTTCTTTTTGGAGGTGATTGTATATGGCGTATGTATTGGTGTTTTTCAGATGACCGTCTTCCTACTACTAGATGTGTCGGGGCGACACATGTTATACTACAGGGGTATGCAGTGTCCCACTCAAGTAACCGTGGGCCCCGCAAACGTGTTTTTTTTATTTTTTTTATCTGTTTATTAATTTTCATAGCATGTTTAACATACAGAATTAATCATATAACATGCCTTTTCGAACATTTTCAGATGTCTTGTCATAATAAAAGAAAAGGTAAAGTACAACTTCATAATTGACATTGATTACATCTACCATTTGTGATCATATTATCCAATGTCTGTATGATAATTATCTTCGCATTTGTTTGCAAACATCTTTCTAGAACGGATCCCCAAAACATTTCCCCCTTCCCTCATTTCCTCTCAGCATGCATCAGATATTGCAACTGTCATTTATCTCCATGGTTTGCAACTAACCTCGTTATACTTTTCAACGAGCTGTACCCCTATCTATCTCCTCTTCTCAGATCCAGCCTCCCCAATGAGTTTGAAACTAGCCCTTTGAGATACCATTCTGTGTCTGTGAATGGTTTTACAGTTTTCTGAATCTCCTCATCTGACATGAAAGCTTCCATAAAGGGCTTCCACTTTCTGAAGAAGGGCATGGTCATCTTAGTTCTTGTTTGTTCTACTTCAATTACCTCTAGCTTTAAACATTGTTTTAGTTGCAGGATTACTTCCATCACTGTGGGGCATAGCGGGTCTAACCATTTGCTCAGCAGGCATCTTTTAGATGCTAGTAATGTTAGGTGTGCGAGCTTGAGTTTAGACTTTTCCGTATCTATTGTCCCTGCCTGTAACAAAGTTTGTGCTGGGTCGTGTTTTATTTTGAGACCAAGCTTATCTTTCATATGCACTTCTAATTCTTCCCCAAACTTCTGCACTTGGGGACATGACCACAAACCATGGATCATATCTGTGTTTTCTTTATTACATTTAGGACAAGCTTATCAGTCACTTTGTTCCTGGTATAGAACCCATATATTGCTTGGTGAGCGATGCGGAACTGGGTTTCTCTCCATACCTCACTGACCGTGGAACTGCACACCATCTCCCACCCCCTTAGTATATCTTTTGGTGTCTTTATATTTGGAATATCTTTTTCCCATTTTTTTAATAAACGATGCACCTGTTTCTCAGACGTGTATCTTTTGATGCCTTTATATATATCTGACAGGTTGGGTACTGTGCCTGTATTACCCATCAGGGAGTCGAATGCATTGTGTGTATATTCTTGAGAGTAGTCTGCTAGTTTTCCTCTGAGCTTCCCCACTAGTCCATGGTATGTCAGAAACGAGGTCTTACTAATGCCTATATTTTGTTTAAATTCTGCATATGAATAATATCTCCCTTCAGCTTGATTCCAAAAATCCTTTATTTGTTTAGGGCCCTTCAATATGGAGGTGTTTGGTATGCCAGACCGAATGAGCGTCAATGGGTTTAGATATTTTGAGCATTGCCAGGAGAGTCCTAGTTTTTTCCTAACTGCTTTCCAAGCTGCATATGTGTCTCTAAAAAGAAGGCTCAGTCTAGGTTTTATTGGCAACTCAGAAAATCCCATATGTAGCAAAGTGGTCAGGTTCCAAGGACCCAACTTTTCTTGCTCTAGCTCATAGTTTGAGTACCTGCTTTTTCTTTTTATCCAATCAATACAGTGGCGCATCAAACTGGCCAGGTTGTATGTGCGTATATCCGGGAAATTGAGTCCTCCATTCTGCCTGTCCACCTGTAGAGTCTCTAGGATTATTCTCGGTCGCTTTGAAGCCCAAATAAAATCTCTGAAAGCTGATTCCACCAGTTTAATATCCGAGTGTTTTATTAATAACGGTATAGTCTGCATTAAATATAATATTTTAGGGACACTCATCATTTTGAGCAAATTACATCTCCCTACCAATGACAGAGGAAGTTTTGCCCATTTGTTCAGTTCCCCTGCTATCTTTTTTATTAATGGAGGATAATTAAGTGTGTTAATCGTGCTCGGGGTTTTCCCTACTAATATTCCTAAGTATTTAATATACTCTTTTGCAATGATTACCGGGCTATTCTTGAGAATTTTGTGGTCTTTGCGGTCCTTTTTTTGTTTTTGCGTGTGGGGCGTTATGTCAAGGAGTTCACATTTTTGTTTGTTTATTTTCAGCCCAGAGACCTTACCAAAATGTTCCAATTGTTGAAGAATCCCCTTTACTTGTGCCTCATGATTCTCTAAAAAAAAGAGGATATCATCCGCAAAAAGAGCGTGCTTTACTTCCCTCTTTCCTATTTTTATGCCTTTTATGTCTTTATTCTTTTCTATTGCTCTCGATAATGGTTCCAAGGCTATGTTAAATAATAGGGGCGATAATGGGCAGCCTTGTCTCGTTCCCTTCTGTAGGTGAATGCATGGTGAGTAAAATCCTTGGGTAAATATCCTAGCTTGTGGATTGGCATATAGCGTCTTAATAAAATTCCTGAACTGGCCACAGATTTTTCCGCATCTATACTTAATATTCCTGGCCGCGAGTGAACTGTGGGGTTTACCTGAACCGTATTCCAACACTGCCAATACCTTGCGTATGTTTGAGACTGCCGCCCTACCCTGTATAAAGCCCGCCTGGTGAGTGGAAATTAATCGTGGAAGGATCTTGGCCAGTCTGTCTGCCAATATCTTTGATATTATTTTTAAGTCCACATTAATAAGTGATATGGGCCTATAAGATGACGGTGATACTGGGTCTTTTCCAGGTTTCGGCAATACTTTAATATACGCCGTATTTGCCTGCGAGGGTATGCCTTTACCAGACATATATCCATTATACAAGGTTACCAAAATGGGGACTACCGACTCACTCATGATTTTGTAGAACTCGCCCATAAACCCATCTGGGCCTGGTGCTTTGCCATTCGATAGTTTTTTTTATACAATCTGTTACTTCTTCCTTCATTACAGGTGCATTTAGCATTACTAATTCCTCCTGGCTTATTTTCGGGAGGGGCGCTGAATTCAACCACATTTTTTCCTGGGTGTTCGCTTCGGGAGTGTCGGTATATAATTGGACATAGAATTCTTGTAGTATTTTGTTTATCTGTTGTGGATTGTTGTGCGTCACACCTTTTGCATCTTTCAGGGCCAGTATTGGAGGGTTGGAGGTGCGTCCCTTTGCTAGTCTCGCCAATAATTTCCCTGCCCTATTCCCGTGTCTGTAGTAAATCGCTTCCATTTTTGTAAGACTGTTTACCTCTTTCTGGTATAGCCAATCGTCATAGTCTCTCTTTGCACTCTCCCAGGCCTTCCTATTTAGTATTGCAGGATCACTTTTATATTTTGTGTATGCTAGTTCTAACTTTTGACTAAGGTCTTGAATTTCGATAGGCTACTCTTTTTTTGATGTGACACGTGTGAAATTATTTTACCTCGAACCACCGCCTTCCGGGCATCCCAGAGAAGTTGAGTATCTGTCGTGGCCTCGTTATCATCTTTATTTTCCTGCCACCATTGTTTGAGTTTGTCACAGAATGTGTCACTTTTGGTCAGATATGCAGGAAATCTCCATATACGATCTGTACCTCTCGGGACAGTGTCTCTTAAGGTTATCATGACCAGTGAGTGGTCTGATATCACCATTTCACCTATTTTTGCGGAGATTACCCTGGTTGTGTAGTGGCTAGACATGCAGACATAGTCAATTCTTGACCATGACTTGTGTGAGTGGGAGTAATACGTATACTCCCTGTCTTCAGGGTGTAGCAAGCGCCATACATCTTGCATGCCTAGCGTACGCAGCATGGGTGCTAACACTTGGTCAGAACTTCTCAGAGTTGGGCTATGTGGCTGAGTGGTCTTCCTGTCTGCGGTTATACTTTTTACAGTATTTAAATCTCCTGCCAAGATTTTAATTGGTGTGGCATCTGTAAGGATAATTTGGGTCAGGTTTTGGAAAAAGCACTTATTTGATATATTAGGGCCATATACATTGTATAAGCTTATCGACTCATTGTGTTTTCTTATTCCCAATCTGTGCCACCTGCCTTCCATGTCTGCCTCTTGATGGCAAACCTCTAATGAGAGGTTTTTCTTTATCAGGGTAAGTACCCCTGCCTTGCGTCCTACTGCTGGTTCTCCAAATACTTCTCCTACCCATAGCTTTTTCATTCTGTCAAAATCATCCACTAGGAGGTGAGTCTCCTGCAACATTGCTATGTCCGCCCCCAAACGCTGCAATTGCCTGAGGATCATCATGCGCTTGTGGGGCGAGCGTAGCCCTTTTACGTTCCAAGAGATTTCTCTAATATAACTGGTGCTTTATATTGCTTTTCTATCTTAGAGATATTTATAGGTCCTGGCGATAGCATGCTGAGGGAGTTCAATCTTGCATAACTGTACCCCAACTTAATATACTTAACTAACATTAACACATAACATGGGCTGACTATAACTGTCAGCGATAACAACCACATTACAATCCCAACATAGGTAGTACCCCAACTACTCTCTATGGTTGCTGCCTCTTGCTTTGTGACTCCTCTTCTTCCCACCATACATCAGCTTATACCTACTCCCCTCACTTCCCCTCTTGAGTTATTCAGGTATGCCCCTTTTATTCTTTGACCAACTACAATCCCTTGTCATCCCTTCTATAATGACCAATGCATTGGCGGCTGGCGTTGTTCCCTTTTCTTCTACTTATAAGCAACTGTGTTAAATTCTTTGCTATCTCCTTGGGCCGTCCTATATCAGGCTTACTGTTTATCAATGCCGCCGCCAAGGCATTTAGTCATGTCCCTTGATCAGATCTTGGCGCATACCAGGCTATTGTACCCCCCCCACACGGTATTTAATCATGAGATCACATTATCCCCCTTATCTCCGTGAAAATTTCAGCATATTATACAAGTCTCACGCGTTTGTTAATCCTCCTCGTCATCCTTGCATAACTTGCATAGATGTAGATATAGATCTTCTCCATGTCATGTCATGTCGCTTGGCTTCTGGGAGCTTTGCGTAGTTCATCAGACTGTGAGGAGGGAGCAGTGGTTGACGAGAATGCTGGTGCTGTTTTCTTGCGCGTCCGTTGAGATAGTGGCAGTGATTTTGCGCTTCTTTCTTCCTGCTCTATATCCAATATGGCGGCTGCCTCCCTTGGCGTGAGATAAGTCTCTACGGTGCCATCTTTCAGGGAGACCCGGAGAGTTGCTGGATAGAGTAGGGTAAATCTCGTTCCTCTGTTGTACAGCTCAGAACAAATGGATGAAAATGCCCGTCTGCGTTTTAGCACTTCTGCAGAGAAGTCATTGAAGATAAGGACTTTATGGCCTCTAATCTTGATATCCGCCTTGAGTGCCTTGTATGCTCTCAACATTTCAGCTTTTTCTGTAAAGTTGAGATATTTTGTGATAACTTGTCTGGGTCTGTGGCGCAGGGCTTGAGCCTCACTTTCATGCTGCTTTGGGGCTCGTGCTGATCTGAGGTCAGGGCCCACTCTGTGGGCTCTATCGACAGTGCACTCCTTTTGTAAATTCAGAGCTGCTGGTAGTTCTTCTTCACATATTTGTATTAAGTCCCGCTGCGGTATATCCTCTGGAAGGCCCACTATACGCAGGTTGCTTCTCCTCGATCTGTTCTCCAAATCATCTATTTTCTCCCCCAGCCTCCTAATCTCTCTTTCTGCAGATCTTAAAGCCGCACCTGATGCTTCCACCTCCGATGTTATGTCTGTATGCCTGGCTTCTAACGTATCCAGGCGCTGCGTGTTGTAAGTAACCTCCGCCTGCAACTGTTGGAGTGACTGTGTCACCGTAGAGGCCAGTGAACTCTGTAGGTCAGGTAATATGCGCGCCGCTACCTCCAGGTAGTCAATCTGATGTGAGCCCATTTCATCTCTTTCTCCTGCTATGGGCTGTGAGAGCTCCATCCCGGTGGCCATTACTGACCTGCTGCTCAGAGCATCCGGCGCTTCCTCCACGTGCGTCGGCGCCTTATCTGGGGCTCTCGCTTTATTTTTGCTCCCCATGCTGACCAGGAAGCGGTCCATACACCTCTGGGCGTGCTTTACTATCGCCCGATGTATTTATGGGGCTTGCGGTTCCTTTTGCGGGGGTGCCGTCTGCTTTTTTCGGGGAGGTGAAGCGGAGCTCTTATCGCCTGTTGCCGCGCATGGTGGCGCCGGAACCGGAAGTCGCAAACGTGTTTTTATCATGTATTAATGTCATGTGATATGCCTGTATTTTGTATTTTATGTCCTATCATATTCTTCATGTCACAATGTGATTTTACATGCAAGTATCCTTTATACAGGCCTAGTCAGGGTGCACTACACTCGATTCTCCACAGGATGGAGCAGTGTCAGTGTGTATAAATAGCTTAGTTCAGACCTAAGTTAGGCTGTGCAGTCATGTGCCGTGTGTCCAGTCCTGTGCAGTTGTGTGCTGTGCAGAGCAGTTCAGTTCCTGGTTTAGGTAAATCCAAACCAGTGCAGATGAGCTCAGGTAAATCCAAGTGAGAGTTCAGTTGAATGCAGTTCTCTCATGAGCCTTCAAGAAAGCAACAGCGATGTAGCTGAATATCTGGAGGGAGGCCTCTTTCTAGCCTCTCTGCTCTGTCCCTGTCAGTTCCATAACCCAGGGTTAAGGCCTGCAAGTATTCTTCCTAGAGGTGAGCAATCCACTACTATAGATCGCTCTTCCAGGGTGACCAATGTCTAAACTGTATGCAGCCGAGTATATAAGGAATTATCACGTTTATGCAAGACAGAGGATTAGCAAGATAATCATTACCTGAGGAGTTATTAAGCACCTTTGTAATAGGTGTAGGAGATAGCTTGAAGCATCTACATCTCCAGTTTAAATCCTGAGGACAGTCAGGCCAACTGTCAGAACAGCGTTGGAGTAGAAGTTTCAGGATTCAGAAAAGCACCTTTTTATTCAAGGATTAGAATCAGGCCGGAGTTGTTACCAGTTTAAGACTTTCATTATTACCAGCCTAGTCTGAGCAGTAGTTTCTTATGTATTACAAGAGCCTGTACTCCATTGAGGATTTGCATTTCCCTTTCCCCATATGCATGGGAGATTGTGCTTAATGCCGGATTGTATCAAGAGACTGTTTAATGCCTATGGATGTATTGTAATCAAGAGTCATCATCAGTAAAGTGCCATTTGGAGTTTCACCCTGCTTGCCTCAGACTCAGTTCCTCTATTAACACTATAGTAAATGGTTGTACCTCCATATAAAAGGTACTGGCGTCACGACTACAAGGGACCTTGCCACTGGCACATTAATACAGACCACCAAGGGCACCTCAAACCAACATCTGGCCAGTGTCCCTTACACCAGACTGTGCCCCAGAGAATCCTTGTGCCATTCTCCTTTTTACTTATGCGAGCCTACCCAGGGACGACGTAACCATGAGTAACCAGAACTGTATTTACCTTGGCCCACCTATTGCTCACACCGTGACCTCACACATAATTCCCCTGCAAGGTCTGGCATACCGCATGTAGCCCTAGCCTTAGTGTCAAGATGGTGTCTGATAGCTCCTTGGGTACTGAAAATTACCAGCACTTTAAGGTGTCAGTAAAACTAAAATACCTCCACTGGTCTCCTGATGACAATACCAGCTATTGTGGTTTACTGGCCAGGTGGTAACTCTACCTGTACACCGCGTATAACTCTGGCCATATGACCACCCATTATGTGTCATGCACGGCTCCATCAGCATCAGTGTTATTGAGATGTATGTGCATGTCCATATGTAAAAGTTATACAGTACACGACCAGATGTGTGTCCTATATACGGAACGGACTTTCTCTATGGTAGTGTAGCTACATACTGTATGTAAAGTATAATAAAACACAGCACAAGGGTCTAAATAGAACAATAGAATAAGAGTATGTTCTCACACCCAAAAAAGTTCCATGTGTTATCTGTCTTTTCTTATTAAAATGCAGTTTTCCATTTAAAGTGTTTTTTGGTGCATATTGTGAGTTAGTTTTTAGACTTCTCATTGGTTTCAGTGTGATTTTCCATACGGAATCTTCCCCAAGAATGAACATGTAGCTGTACCCATGCAATACATAGGGTAAAATGTGCTGAAAACCCACTGTAGATTTCACCGTATACATTGTAAGTGCACGGGGCAGATTTTCTGTAGCAGTTTTTCCACGGCAGATTTCTGGATTTAAAATCTGTATTGTGGGTCAGTTGTGGGTCATTTTTTTTATCTCTTAAAATCTGATCCACATTTCTGATACCGTAAAATGCTGCAGATTTGCGTCTGGCGAAGTGTGAAATTGGAAGTGGAAAATTTGCAGCATAAATTAAATAAATTCATTTTAAATCCTCACTGCTGGTCAAATTACGCTGCATTGTGAATGAGATTTCTTGAAATGTCATCCACATTGCTGGTACTATAAAACTCTGTGGACTTGCTGCATGCAAATCTGCAGCATTTTAGCCTAAGAGGACACGGACAAGGATTATTTGCATCCACATATGTGACTGCATTAATCACATTGACCCGTGCAATCATTTTCACAACATATTTTTTTCTGTTACAGAAATAAAATTTATGTAATGTATGAGGCAAAGTAGAACTTGTCCTGAAATACGTGTATGATTATAGCATCAGTTGGCCACCAGGTGGCGGTCTCATCTCACTTATAAAAAAAAAAAAAAATCTTTTTGGTAATTAATGATTTTAAACTTAGTAAATAAAGAATATGGGTACATTTCTAAAGCCTAACTTATCCTGGTCCCTGCTGTTTACATGATGTAGCCATATGTGAAGATAACCAATACGGTACTATATTATCATTGTGATGGGCTTGCATTTATTTATTTTTTTCATTTATATAGCATTTGCACATCAGTCCTTGACCTATTGGGGTTCACAATCTAAAGTCCATGTTAGGGTACATTTGCATCTGCGGCATGCCTGATCTGATACAAATGCTGGCTGTCGGACTGATAAAAAACGCTGCATGCAAGAGTTTTTGTCCCGCCGAAACCAGGCATTTATGCCAGAAAGCCCCAGATCATCACCGGATCCCATTACAGTCAATGGGGCTCTGGTTGTGAACTGTAGAATCCGGCAATGCCAAATCCGGTAATATCTGGCAGGCTGTTCTGGCAGTGGGCTCTCACTTCTGGAACAGCCTGCCGAATCCGCTGGCTGTGAACGTACACTTCAAGGGAGTCTGTCACCTACTTCACACGTTTTAAACTGATTATAAAGCTCTGTGGGACAGAAATACATGGCACAGATGTTGCCTGATGATACCAAAGCATAAAAAATGAAGTTTTTAAGATATGCAAATGAGCCATTGCAAGTGCCCAGGGGCAGCGCTTTCCGCTTTTGCTGCAAGTGTCCAGGCCCCCCCCCCCCTGGCATTACTCGCACTTAACTCCTCCCCTTTGTATCTTCGGGCCAGTCCTGTATCTTTGTGACATCATTCTTTCCTGCAGCTGAAATCAGGCGCCTTTTTTTCATAGACTTTCTATTGAGTTCGTCTACAGCCTCGCGCGCAGCAGCAGGAGAAGCTGCGCTCAGCTGAGCGCTTCTGACCCCTCGTTCTAGCGATTGGTGGGGGTCTCAGAGCTGGGACCCTCGCCGATCAACACTTCTGATATGTCCCTATGACATATTAACAATTGAAAAAAAGTGTAGTTACCCTTTAAATTATTTTCATTATAATAAAAAAGTCCTGAACTGTATTCCTTGATAATGGATCTGAACCCTGTGCACGTTTATACAAACGATCCGAATCTTTGCTCTGCTATAACAATCCTGCTGCTGTTTGTACATTGATATTCTTGTCAGCGATTCCTAAGCGCCCAGCAGAGTTTCATCTCTAAATGCTCTTAGTTTTGGGATTAACAATGGGAAATGCAGGAAATCGCAGACATGGGGGGTAGATAATTACACTGTTGATAAAGTGTTTCCGTAAAAACATTCTTTTGAAACTTGTTCCTGCAGTTTGTTTAATGCTGATTTTCAGAGAGATTTCAGAGAGATTGTGGTTGAGTTTACTACGGTTCTAACATATTTTAGGTGTTTAGTGGGGGTTGTGCGTACAAAAGTTGCAGAATTTTGTACAATTGTCTAATGCACAAAAATCTGCAATGGAGGCTCTGAACAGAGGAAGGCTACTTTCACACCAGCGTTTTCCGTTTCCGCTATTGAGATCCGTCAAAGGATCTCAATTGCGGAGGAAAACGCTTCAGTTTTGTCCCCAATTATTGTGAATGGGGACAAAACTGAACTGAAGGGAACGAAGTGCACCAGAATGCATTCTGTTCTTTTTTATTGCGTTGACATGACGCACACAAAAGCGCTCCAAGCAGGGATCTAAGTCAGTGGAGACGGATCCGTTTTCTCTGACACAATCTGACATGATAGAAAGCGGATCCGTCAGTGGTGTTCATGACGGATACGTCTTGGCATTGTTAAAGATAATACAATCAGATCCGTTCATAACGGATGCAGACGGTTGTATTATCATGACAGAAGCGTTTCTGCTGATCCATGACGGTTCAAGCAAAAGCGCTGGTGTGAAAGTAGCCGAAGCCTCCAACACATATGTGATCCTAGCCTACAGGGGCGGACAGGGAATTTAAGGCTGCTGCCAAAGTTTCAGGCTTTTTGATGCAGTTTTTGAACCCCAAATCAGGAGTGGATCACGACAGGAGAGAAAGTATTAAGGACAGATACAACGTCTTCCCCTTTTTTTTTAATCCACTTCTTGTTTGGGCTTCAAAAAATAAATAAAAAACCTGGCTGTGTGGCAGCACCCTAAAGTGGCCCTGGAAAAAACGTAAGGTAGAGCAATCCGTCCTTTTCTTACGGTGGAAACAGCAAAAATTCTTATTGTTGCCTTTATTCATTCTCGTCTTGACTACTGCAACGCATTACTAATCGGTCTCCCTTTCACTAAACTCTCCCCCCTTCAGTCTGTCCTAAATGCTGCAGCCAGGATCATCCATCCATCCAACTGCTACACTGATGCTACTAGTCTGTGCCAGTCGCTTTACTGGTTGCCCACCCACCACAGAATACAGTTCAAACTTCTCACCCACAAAGCTCTCCACAGTGCCGCACCTCCATACATCTCCTCCCTCATCTCCATCTACCACCCTACTCGTGCTCTCCGTTCTGTTAGCGACCTAAGATAAAAATTTTCTCGAGCTGCACCTACTCTCTGGAATACTCTGCCCCGGAATATCAGGTCAATTCACAACTTCTCCACCTTCAAATGTGCCTTAAAAACACACCTTTTCAGGCAGGCTTATCAAGCTACCTAAAATGACTTTTCCCCGACTAAACCTCCCCTCACCAACTCCTCTGGCCTGAACTCGAACCTCTAGCAGTCCCAAACCCGAAGCAGATCGGCCGGCACCACTCCTGCCAGTTCAATAATGGCTCAAATCCTACTTATCACAACCAACTACCTTATGTGTCACCCCCAATTCCTCATAGATTGTAAGCTCTTACGAGCAGGGCGCTGACTCCTAGTGTTTCAGTTGTATATTACCCAGTTACTTTTGTTTTGTACATGAACCCTATGAATTTGTAAAGCGCTGCGGAATATGGTGGCGCTATATAAATATATATTATTATTATTATTATAATACAAGTAGGCAGTGATAACACAAGCCAAAACCAGGAGTGGGTCCAAAACTCAGAAGAGGCACATATATTTCTATTAGACTTCTTCTCTGTAGTTTCCACTCTTGATTTTGGCTCACAAATACTGATGCAAAATACTGACCATATACTGACCGTGTGAAAGTGGCCAATCTGTTCTTTTTATCTGAATGGGGTTGTTTGGCTGGAACCATAGGAATTGTCTGCAACAAAATCTGCCATATGTGTGGGCACCCTTACCTGAGTACATCCTGAGCGTTGTTTTGCCGTCCTCAGCCTTGCTTTCTGTTTTCATTCGGGGGCCAATTCTGTCATCAGACTAGGGCTCCATGCTAGGGCCCACAAGTCACGGCAATACTGCGGGTTACAGAGACTCTGCATAGATTTTTATGTGGAAAAAACACAGTGTAAGGCTACATGCACACGGCCATTGTTTTGGTCCGCATACGAGACGCAGTTTTGGCGGCTCGGATGCAGACCCATTCACTTCAATGGGGCCGCTAAAGATGCGGACAGCACTCCGTGTGCTGTCCCCATCCGTTGCTCCATTCCGTGGCCCCGCAAAAAATATAACCTGTCCTATTTGCGGACAAGAATAGGCAGTTATATTAAAGGCTGTCGGTGCCGTTCTGCAAATTGCGGACAAAAGGACACCATCCGTGTTTTGCGAATCCGCGATTTGCGGACCGCAAAACACACAATAGTCGTGCATGTGGCCTAATACTGTACTAGCAAAGTGCATGAGATTTTACATGTCTTTTGTAAACTTAGTTTTATGGATTTTATAATCTCCAGCATGTCAATTGTTTGTGTGATTTTGTAAAGTGGTTTTCCCTACAGACCTCAATTGGGTTGTTTACATAAATAGAAAATCTGCACCAAAAACCAAATAACTGCACAAAAAATGCACCAAAACTGTGATAAATAGTGCAGAATTATGTGTGTTTTTTGTGTGACTTTGGTGCATATTTCATGTGGATTTTCTCCATACATTTATGCACCTGTGCAGGTGTAGTAACATCCTATCCTAACTATTAGATCGGTGGGGTTCCTAACACTCGTACCTCCTGCAGCCCCCCAACCATTCATCTCTATGGGAATCCAGGAGATATCTTCTATATGCATTCTGGATTTTTTCTCACCCCATCAATAGAGACGACTATACTCTTCTGTAATGCAGACCAGAATAATCACATTCTATAATGTGCGGAACAGCTACACGGATTCGCAGAAATTGCTGATATGTGCATGGCCCCATAGAAATGAATGGGTCAGTATACCATCTGCAAAAAATGCAGGTAGCACACGGATGGAAAATACAGTCATGTGCCTGAGACCTAAAGGTATCATGGAGCACAAACACGTACTTTTAGACAGTCTACAAGTTTGGCACAATATGAGCCTCTTTCAGTTCCCGGGGAAGGGGTGGGGAGAGGATAATGGTCTCTTTTAATGTTTTTCCAATATACACATAAACTTTCTAAATTGCCTCCAAATGTTGTTTGATTTACACAGAACATAAGCAAACATGGGCAGGAGCCAAAAAAAACAAATAAAAAAAAAGGTTGTTTTGTTTATTTTTGTGTAATTTTTCCGTAATTGAGCAATTAGACTAGGGATTAAATGGTCTGTGTGCGGTTTTTCTATTTAATTTGCCATCTCATTAATTCACTCACCCCACACTAATGTAACATTAATGTTGGCCCTGTTACTCACACAGCATTCCCAGACTTGTGATTCTTTCCCTAAGGGGTTCACCATCACCAAAGGGTGATTTAGCAGCCACCTCCTGGGCCTCTGTAATGTAATGTCTGTAATAATATGTGTTTCTTAAACTTTTTTTTTGTCACTGTGCCATCTATCATGGAAGTAAGGCAAGAATATTAGTAAATGCCTATAAAGAACAATGTTAGTTATTTTTCTAAATTATTATTTCCTTTAAAGCGCCATTAATCCCAGGGTGCTGTACATATGAAAAGGGCTTTTCATACATAATATAAGTTCAATAAGCATGAACTAACTCGTACGGGGGGAGGGGGGGGGACCCTGCTGGTGAGGGCTTACAATCTCAGACACTTATTATTAATGGAGGAAACCAAATAACCCTTAAGATCAGCCTGCAACAAACAACTGGTGAGTACTTATCTGGCAGATCCTGCCCTGCGCTGCGTTTCTCCATGTATTTCCCCAGCTGCAGCCAATCACTGGCTTCTTGGGTGCACTGCTGAAGCCAGTAATTGGCTGCAGTGGTCACGAGTCGTCAGCGTGATGTCACCACTGCAGCCAGGCCAGGAGGACCAGAGCTGTGGTGCTGGATCTGTCAGGTAAGTTCTTACTGGTCCTTTATTGGAATCTGTTTTTCTCCTGAAACCAGACAACCCTAAGCTGGGACTACATGGTGACATATGTTGTGCGACCAAAAAACATTTCTGTGGCATGTCTGCCACTTGCTGTTGCGTGGCTATTTAACAGCTGTGATTTGGATGTAAAAACACAGCTGTAACGGATCTCCTGGCACCCCGACCGGGTACCTCCGTCGATGGATGCTCCTAGCGCTTCCCGAGGACTCCAAGCACTCCACTTGACACCATAACCGCCACAGACCCCACGAACCGCCGAAGCTTGGTTGAGGTCTCGCCGTCTCCTACCCACCCTTGACCTACGACAAGGCTCCAGGCTCCAGTGGGTGAACCTCTCCTAAATGCAGACAGCAGGAACAGCTCTTACAAGAGCTAGTAGTTATAGCCATAGGAGTATAGCAAATCTTCAGCATATAGCAATCCCCAGTGTCGATCAGTTACCCAAACACCAGCCTCAACATGATGAAGGGTAAAACAGGAACTGTTTATTGAACACACAGTATTGACTTATATACACATTTTACAACAAGGGTACCACCCCCGTGGACCTGGTTGGGAACTGAGGACATGACATAGCAGCCAATCCTGTACAGTTTAAACACAAAAACTAACCCTATTCAACAAACACAATGGCATTGTCTGTGACGCAATTAACAAACACACTGGCATTGTCTTTGACGCAATCAACAATGAGCATGCAAACAGACATCTTCACCCCCTCCATAATTAATGAATGGGATGAGGAGACACATGTGATGGGATTATCTCCTTAGTGTATCATATGGTGATCTATTCATCTACGAGTTGGCTGCTATTATAATCAACTATCTTAATCCCATCACTAACACAATCAGTGGGAGTCTTGGTGCAGAGTTAACCCTTTTTTGTGTTGCTGAATCCACACCATGCCTTTTTAATGGGCCATAGGAAATATGTGGCATATAAATTACACACATAAATCAGGGTTCATAGTTCCTTGTAACCCCAAAAGGTCTTAGGGGGTCTCCATAGTTCTCGGTCCATAGTCTGTAGGAAGGAGGCTGGCCCTCAGGCTTCTTCAGCAGCCCCAGTGACGGTTCAGTCCGTCACAACAGCCAAGTGGCAGAAAAGTCGCCAGCAAGTCATATGTGACTTGCATTGTGGTCTGTGATGGCAAAGTTGCGTGTGACACAACTAAAAATCCAACAGTGACTCCACTGAAAATCATTAGATGTGAATTTTTGGAATCCACGTTGGTCCAGATTGGCCTAGGCTGCCACATGCAGGAAAGAATTATGATGCTTTACTGTAACCCCTCTGCCGAGTACGGGTAAACGGTGTCCTAATATTTCTCTGCCACAATCGGATGTTAGGCATTTATCCTGTTCCAAGGGTGAAGGATGTGCTATGTGGTACCTTGTTGCTGTCCCTTCAGGAACTGGTAGGCCCAGATAGGTTACCACCCGGAGCTTGGCTTCAATATTTTCGCCTTTGGGGGAGATTGTTGAAATTGGCCCCAATGTCTGTTCTATCTTCAAACTCTAAGCCCGTTGAATGTCTGTGCTTTGCAGAACTAGCACCAACTCGTACCATTTCCTGTATTTATAAATTGTTACTTGAAGAAGAGATGGGGGATTAAAGTCCAGAATTTATATTAAGTTGGGAGAGGGAATTGAGAAGGACTAACTCATTATAACAATGGAATTGGTCATTTATTTCATAACATAAGCTCTCTGTGTCTACTTGGATTCAGGAACTCAATTATAAAATTCTCACGGGCTGGTATATAACCCTGGTTAAATTACACCGTATATCCCCCTCGACCTCCGCGGAGTGTTGGAGGTGCTCTTTAGCCCTGAGCACCATGACACATTCTTGGTGGAATTGCCCTTTGTTTTCACCTTTATAGCATGATGTTACTTTTCTGTATAATTTCCTATGTCATGAGTCCCTGAACCTTATGCCCGAGATTGCAGTTTTATCTTTTCCTCCAGGGATTGACAGTCTTCAGAGGGCCTTTTACATCACTTTATAGAGGCTACACAACAGGTCATCCTTAGGCAATGGAGGTCTCCTAAGCCCCCTCCAGCGCTCAATGGGCTGATGGCGTGAACCTTATGATAAGAATTGATGAATTAAAGGCATCTGAGGATGGTAGCCTATAGTGAAGCATGGCAGCCCTGGTCTCAGTTCTGTTCTTCAAAGCTGTTTTCTTCCTGGATTGTGAACAGGGTGCCGCTATGCTGACACGGTGGATCACATGAAATGTGAAGATTAAAGATACCCAAGTTTCCCACCTCTCCCTTCTTTTTCTTTTTTTCTTAACCCTTTTTTTCCCTTCTTTTATTCTTATAGGATGCAGTAAATTTTTTATTTTTCTTACTTGAGTAAATATTAGAAATTGAGTAGCATTCAAAACACAAACATATGGTCTGACACTGCTCTTTTTATGTGGGAGTTTTTCCCATGCAGTTTGTTATATTTTATTGTTCAGATCCATAATAAAAACAAACAAAAAATACAATATACGGCACAATCACATCAGCTGACTTAAAAAAAACTGTCATTATCCAAATAATAATTGTCCAGAAGAGGGTGGCACAGGCCCATGGACATTTGCTGCTTTTTTACAATGCAGCCCTTGGCTGGTGCCTCAGGCTGGAAAGCTGCAGAACTCTCTTAGGCTGGGTTCAGACCTGAGCGTATTTGATATGCGCGTTTAACGCGCGTTTTTGTCGCGCGTTTTTTGCAATAGTAAACGCGCGTTTGACGCGCGTTTGTGTGATTGACTGCAGTGTCCTATGGCCACAAACGCGCGTCAAAACGCCCCAAAGAAGCTCAAGAACTTGTTTGAGCTTAGGGCGTTTTTCAGCGCGTTTAAACGCGCTGTAAAACGCTCAAGTGAGAACCAGGGCCATAGGGAAGCATTGGTTTTCATGTGTTGCGCGTTTGAACGCGCTGTAAAACGCTCAAGTGTGAACCCAGCCTTAATTTCTCTGCCAGAGACTCCATTAGATCTTTATTAAAATGTTGTTTTTTTTTTGTGTGGGATTTTAGTGGGGTTCAGATATAAGAAGAAAAGAAAAACAAAGAAGTCCTTCGGAAATATCTCTGGACACCCCCTCGCTGAGTTTGAATGGCTTTAAGTAAAATAATGTTTTACTCATATTTGTCCAACTAGAACTTGTAATGACAATGCTTTTAAAAGGGGGTGGGGGGGGGGGTACTTTGAAAAGAATCATTACAGTATAAAAATAGAAAGTAAAGTAAAAGTAAAAATAGTTATTTTATGAAAATCTTACCATTATCACTCCAGTGAATGTACTCCATAGAGGGTGGTTTGTAAAGAATACAAGACTGGCAAGATATCAGTACTGCATCCCTTCCTGACTATATGTACACAAAACCAATTATATCTATGTAAATAAATAGACACCAAGCCCATATATGGTTGAAAAGGTGTGCAGCTACCGCTTTATTAATAAAAACAACTAGTTATAAGACCTTGGCCGCAGTAGGGGACCATTAATATTACATACATCACCCCCTGGATGTCATATCATATAATTGCAGCCATGATGAGTATGTGGTCCATGATCTTCTGAGTGACATCACAAAACAAGTGGGACAAGATCCTCCTAACCACCAGCTGTGACATCTATGAAGAAAAGAGGAAAACAACATGAACCAATGAAAATAATACAATGAAGAAACACAAATAAGGACCATAAATATTACAAAGATAAAAAACAAATGATGAAACAAGCTAGATGCCATAAAAACAAGAAGGGGTGAATGGGAATGTAAAACCAAGCTGCAGCCGGTCCAAAGAGGAAGAGGACTGCGCAGCATAGGCTTTTATAACTAAACCCGTCCCTAACACATGATCTTTAACCAATCCACAGGGAGAAGACATACCGCCTCCCCATCCCACCTTAAAGGGGTTCTGCAGTTTTTTAAACTGATGATCTATCCTCTGGATAGATCATCAGCATCTGATTGGCGGGGGTCCGACACCCGGGATCCCCGCCGATCAGCTGTTTGAGAAGGCAGCGGCGCTGGCCGTAGCGCCGCGGCCTTCTCGCTGTTTACCACAGGCCCAGTGATGTCACGACTAGTATCACTGGCCTGGGCGCGGCTAAGCTTCATTCAAGTGAACAGAGCTTAGCCCCGCCCAGGCCATTCATACTAGTTGTGACGTCACTGGGCCTGCGGTAAACAGCGAGAAGGCCGCGGCGCTATTGCCTTCTCAAACAGCTGATCGACAGGGGTCCCGGGTGTCGGATCCCTGCCGATCAGATGCTGATGATCTATCCAGAGGATAGATCATCAGTTTAAAAAAACTGCAGAACCCCTTTAACCATCTCAGCCCCCAGTGCTTAAACACCCTGAAAGACCAGGCCACTTTTTACACTTCTGACCTACACTACTTTCACCGTTTATTGCTCGGTCATGCAACTTACCACCCAAATGAATTTTACCTCCTTTTCTTCTCACTAATAGAGCTTTCATTTGGTGGTATTTCATTGCTGCTGACATTTTTACTTTTTTTGTTATTAATCGAAATTTAACGATTTCTTTGCAAAAAAATGACATTTTTCACTTTCAGTTGTAAAATTTTGCAAAAAAAACGAGATCCATATAGAAATTTTGCTCTAAATTTATAGTTCTACATGTCTTTGATAAAAAAAAAATGTTTGGGTAAAAAAAAAATGGTTTGGGTAAAAGTTATAGCGTTTACAAACTATGGTACAAAAATGTGAATTTCCGCTTTTTGAAGCAGCTCTGACTTTCTGAGCACCTGTCATGTTTCCTGAGGTTCTACAATGGCCAGACAGTACAAACACCCCACAAATGACCCCATTTCGGAAAGTACACACCCTAAGGTATTCGCTGATGGGCATAGTGAGTTCATAGAACTTTTTATTTTTTGTCACAAGTTAGCGGAAAATGATGATTTTTTTCTTTTTTTCTTACAAAGTCTCATATTCCACTAACTTGTGACAAAAAATAAAAACTTCTATGAACTCACTATGCCCATCACGAAATACCTTGGGGTCTCTTCTTTCCAAAATGGGGTCACTTGTGGGGTAGTTATACTGCCCTGGCATTCTAGGGGCCAAAATGTGTGGTAAGGAGTTTGAAATCAAATTCTGTAAAAAATGACTTGTGAAATCCGAAAGGTGCTCTTTGGAATATGGGCCCCTTTACCCACCTAGGCTGCAAAAAAGTGTCACACATCTGGTATCTCCGTACTCAGGAGAAGGTGGGGAATGTGTTTTGAGGTGTCTTTTTACATATACCCATGCTGGGTGAGATAAATATCTTGGTCAAATGCCAACTTTGTATAAAAAAATGGGAAAAGTTGTCTTTTGCCAAGATATTTCTCTCACCCAGCATGGGTATATGTAAAATGACACCCCAAAACACATTCCCCACCTTCTCCTGAGTACGGCAATACCAGATGTGTGACACTTTTTTGCAGCCTAGGTGGGCAAAGGGGCCCATATTCCAAAGAGCACCTTTCGGATTTCACAGGTCATTTTTTACAGAATTTGATTTCAAACTCCTTACCACACATTTGGGCCCCTAGAATGCCAGGGCAGTATAACTACCCCAAAAGTGACCCCATTTTGGAAAGAAGACACCCCAAGGTATTCCGTGAGGGGCATGGCAAGTTCCTAGAATTTTTTATTTTTTGTCACAAGTTAGTGGAAAATGATGATTTTTTTTTTTTTTTTTCATACAAAGTCTCATATTCCACTAACTTGTGACAAAAAATAAAAACTTCCATGGACTCACTATGCCCATCAGCGAATACTTTGGGGTCTCTTCTTTCCAAAATGGGGTCACTTGTGGGGTAGTTATACTGCCCTGGCATTCTAGGGGCCCAAATGTGTGGTAAGGAGTTTGAAATCAAATTCTGTAAAAAATGACCTGTGAAATCCGAAAGGTGCTCTTTGGAATATGGGCCCCTTTGCCCACCTAGGCTGCAAAAAAGTGTCACACATCTGGTATCTCCGTACTCAGGAGAAGGTGGGGAATGTGTTTTGGGGTGTCATTTTACATATACCCATGCTGGGTGAGATAAATATCTTGGTCAAATGCCAACTTTGTATAAAAAAATGGGAAAAGTTGTCTTTTGCCAAGATATTTCTCTCACCCAGCATGGGTATATGTAAAATGACACCCCAAAACACATTCCCCACCTTCTCCTGAGTACGGAGATACCAGATGTGTGACACTTTTTTGCAGCCTAGGTGGGCAAAGGGGCCCATATTCCAAAGAGCACCTTTCGGATTTCACAGGTCATTTTTTACAGAATTTGATTTCAAACTCCTTACCACACATTTGGGTCCCTAGAATGCCAGGGCAGTATAACTACCCCACAAGTGACCCCATTTTGGAAAGAAGAGACCCCAAGGTATTCGCTGATGGGCATAGTGAGTTCATGGAAGTTTTTATTTTTTGTCACAAGTTAGTGGAATATGAGACTTTGTATGAAAAAAAAAAAAAAATCAGCATTTTCCACTAACTTGTGACAAAAAATAAAAAATTCTAGGAACTCGCCATGCCCCTCACGGAATACCTTGGGGTGTCTTCTTTCCAAAATGGGGTCACTTGTGGGGTAGTTATACTGCCCTGGCATTTTCCAGGGGCCCTAATGTGTGGTAAGTAGGTAAATGACCTGTGAAATCCTAAAGGTGCTCTTTGGAATGTGGGCCCCTTTGCCCACCTAGGCTGAAAAAAAGTGTCACACATGTGGTATCGCCGTATTCAGGAGAAGTTGGGGAATGTGTTTTGGGGTGTCATTTTACATATACCCTTGCTGGGTGAGAGAAATATCTTGGCAAAAGACAACTTTTCCCATTTTTTTATACAAAGTTGGCATTTGACCAAGATATTTCTCTCACCCAGCATGGGTATATGTAAAATGACACCCCAAAACACATTCCCCACCTTCTCCTGAGTACGGCGATACCAGATGTGTGACACTTTTTTGCAGCCTAGATGCGCAAAGGGGCCCAAATTCCTTTTAGGAGGGCATTTTTAGACATTTGGATACCAGACTTCTTCTCACGCTTTGGGGCCCCTAGAATGCCAGGGCAGTATAAATACCCCACATGTGACCCCATTTTGGAAAGAAGACACCCCAAGGTATTCAATGAGGGGCATGGCGAGTTCATAGAAATTTTTTTTTTTTGGCACAAGTTAGCGGAAATTGATATTTTTAATTTTTTTCTCACAAAGTCTCCCGTTCCGCTAACTTGGGACAAAAATTTAAATCTTTCATGGACTCAATATGCCCCTCACGGAATACCTGGGGGTGTCTTCTTTCCGAAATGGGGTCACATGTGGGGTATTTATACTGCCCTGGCATTCTAGGGGCCCTAAAGCGTGAGAAGAAGTCTGGAATATAAATGTCTAAAAAATTTTACGCATTTGGTTTCCGTGAGGGGTATGGTGAGTTCATGTGAGATTTTATTTTTTGACACAAGTTAGTGGAATATGAGACTTTGTAAGAAAAAAATAAAATAATTCCGCTAACTTGGGCCAAAAAAATGTCTGAATGGAGCCTTACAGAGGGGTGATCAATGACAGGGGGGTGATCAATGACAGGGGGGTGATCAATGACAGGGGGGTAATCAATGACAGGGGGGTGATCAGGGAGTCTATATGGGGTGATAACCACAGTCATTGATCACGCCCGTGTAAGGCTTCATTCAGACGTTCGGATGCGTTTTGCGGATCCGATCCATCTATCAGTGGATCCGTAAAAATCATGCGGACGTCTGAATGGAGCTTTACAGGGGGGTAATCAATGACAGGGGGGTAATCAATGACAGGGGGGTGATCAGGGAGTCTATATGGGGTGATCACCACAGTCATTGATCACGCCCCTGTAAGGCTTCATTCAGACGTCCGTATGTGTTTTGCGGATCCGATCCATCTATCAGTGCATCCGTAAAAATCATGCGGACATCTGAATGGAGCTTTACAGGGGGGTAATCAATGACAGGGGGGTGATCAGGGAGTCTATATGGGGTGATCACCACAGTCATTGATCACGCCCCTGTAAGGCTTCATTCAGACGTCCGGATGCGTTTTGCGGATCCGATCCATCTATCAGTGGATCCGTAAAAATCATGCGGACGTCTGAATGAAGCTTTACAGGGGGGTAATCAATGACAGGGGGGTAATCAATGACAGGGGGGTGATCAGGGAGTCTATATGGGGTGATCACCACAGTCATTGATCACGTCCCTGTAAGGCTTCATTCAGACGTCCGGATGCGTTTTGCGGATCCGATCCATCTATCAGTGCATCCGTAAAAATCATGCGGACATCTGAATGGAGCTTTACAGGGGGTTGATCAATGACAGGGGGGTGATCACCACAGTCATTGATCATGCCCCTGTAGGGCTTCATTCAGACGTCCGGATGCGTTTTGCGGATCGGATCCATCTATCAGTGCATCCGTAAAAATCATGCGGACATCTGAATGGAGCTTTACAGGGGGGTAATCAATGACAGGGGGGTAATCAATGACAGGGGGGTGATCAGGGAGTCTATATGGGGTGATCACCACAGTCATTGATCACGCCCCTGTAAGGCTTCATTCAGACGTCCGTATGCATTTTGCGGATCCGATCCATCTATCAGTGCATCCGTAAAAATCATGCGGACATCTGAATGGAGCTTTACAGGGGGGTAATCAATGACAGGGGGGTGATCAGGGAGTCTATATGGGGTGATCACCACAGTCATTGATCACGCCCCTGTAAGGCTTCATTCAGACGTCCGGATGCGTTTTGCGGATCCGATCCATCTATCAGTGGATCCGTAAAAATCATGCGGACGTCTGAATGAAGCTTTACAGGGGGGTAATCAATGACAGGGGGGTGATCAGGGAGTCTATATGGGGTGATCACCACAGTCATTGATCACGCCCCTGTAAGGCTTCATTCAGACGTCCGGATGCGTTTTGCGGATCCGATCCATCTATCAGTGGATCCGTAAAAATCATGCGGACGTCTGAATGAAGCTTTACAGGGGGGTAATCAATGACAGGGGGGTAATCAATGACAGGGGGGTGATCAGGGAGTCTATATGGGGTGATCACCACAGTCATTGATCACGCCCCTGTAAGGCTTCATTCAGACGTCCGGATGCGTTTTGCGGATCCGATCCATCTATCAGTGCATCCGTAAAAATCATGCGGACATCTGAATGGAGCTTTACAGGGGGTTGATCAATGACAGGGGGGTGATCACCACAGTCATTGATCATGCCCCTGTAGGGCTTCATTCAGACGTCCGGATGCGTTTTGCGGATCGGATCCATCTATCAGTGCATCCGTAAAAATCATGCGGACATCTGAATGGAGCTTTACAGGGGGGTGATCAGGGAGTCTATATGGGGTGATCACCACAGTCATTGATCATGCCCCTGTAAGGCTTCATTCAGACGTCCGGATGCGTTTTGCGGATCGGAACCATCTATCAGTGCATCCGTAAAAATCATGCGGACATCTGAATGGAGCTTTACAGGGGGGTGATCAGGGAGTCTATATGGGGTGATCACCACAGTCATTGATCATGCCCCTGTAAGGCTTCATTCAGACGTCCGGATGCGTTTTGCGGATCCGATCCATCTATCAGTGCATCCGTAAAAATCATGCGGACGTCTGAATGGAGCTTTACAGGGGGGTAATCAATGACAGGGGGGTAATCAATGACAGGGGGGTGATCAGGGAGTCTATATGGGGTGATCACCACAGTCATTGATCACGCCCCTGTAAGGCTTCATTCAGACGTCCGGATGCGTTTTGCGGATCCGATCCATCTATCAGTGGATCCGTAAAAATCATGCGGACATCTGAATGGAGCTTTACAGGGGGGTGATCAATGACAGGGGGGTAATCAATGACAGGGGGGTGATCAGGGAGTCTATATGGGGTGATCAGGGGCTAATAAGGGGTTAATAAGTGACGGGGGGGGGGGGGGTGTAGTGTAGTGTAGTGGTGCTTGGTGCTACTTTACAGAGCTGCCTGTGTCCTCTGGTGGTCGATCCAAACAAAGGGGACCACCAGAGGACCAGGTAGCAGGTATATTAGACGCTGTTATCAAAACAGCGTCTAATATACCTGTTAGGGGTTAAAAAAAACACATCTCCAGCCTGCCAGCGAACGATCGCCGCTGGCAGGCTGGAGATCCACTCTCTTACCTTCCGTTCCTGTGAGCGCGCGCGCCTGTGTGCGCGCGTTCACAGGAAATCTCGGCCATCGCGAGATGACGCGTATATGCGTGACTGTGCGCAGCGCTGCCACCTCCGGAACGCGATCCTGCGTTAGGCGGTCCGGAGGTGGTTAATTAAAGGATGCTTACCATTCAAAAGCTCCCCTGCAGGTAAGCTATAAAATAGCACACTAAGCAGGAGTTGTTAGAATCAAATTAAACTTTCTATGTGTGAATGTAATGATTTATGTGACTATAATATTAGAGTGAAAGGATAAGTTTATTGGGGAAACTGTACAATAGAAAGCAGGCTCTAGGACCCTGTTGGGCCTCTTCTAGCCTGGATACAAGATGAGATACGATTGGGCATGGAGACATACAAGTTCTGTATAGCATTCTGTAGATGCTGCACACTCATAGGTTGCCAAAGCTGGGGTTCCAGCAGTTCCCATATATCCTCGATTGCTGATAAATCTGTTGATCGAGGAGGCCAAGGAAGTGTTGCAGTCTGGAGGAGACATTCTTGCTGAAAAATGCCCATTAAAAGCCCTGCCATGAGAGGTAACATATGTTGCCGCAGGGTGTCCTGTACATATCACTGAGCTGTTAGTGTTGTATGACTACTAGGGGTGACCGACTGTTGTATGACTACTAGGGGTGACCGACTGTTGTATGACTACTAGGGGTGACCGACTGTTGTATGACTACTAGGGGTGACCGACTGTTGTATGACTACTAGGGGTGACCGACTGTTGTATGCAATCACAGCATCAGTCGGGGGAGTTTGTCGCTCAACAGCAAAGGTAGGATTGAAGCACTCACTATGAGGCCTCTCTACTTGAACTCAACCATCATCGGACTTGGATCCCAAACAGAACCTGGTAAAGATGATACAGTTTCACTTTCTTGCTGTTCAGGTTTCTTTTTCACACCACCACTGCAAACAAAGCAACATTGGCAGTGACACCAAATATCCTTCTGCTAAGCACCTGGAAATGGTTCGGGCAGAGACAGAGGTGTGTAATGAAGGTGCCACCTGTGTCTGGATGGTGGACAACGAAATTGTGAGAGCTACTCGCGGTTGTCAGTGGATCTTCTCTACTGGTGGTCTGTCTGGGCTGTCCGGAGCCTGTTCGCCATGTATTCATGCCTTCACATAACCACTGCTCCTAACAGCTAGGTTAGAATGGCCTAAATGGCAGATATTTCTTTGAAACGGCCATCCTGCTTCTCTTAGTCCAATGATGTGTCCCCCCTTAAGTCTGTCAATTAGGCAAAATGTCTTTGAGTGCGTAGTAAAGGCATGTCTAGAAGTCAACGATCTCTCACCAAGAGGTACACTACCCAAAAGTAGCCTCTGAGATCCTTTTTATACATCAGTGGAGGAAGCAATTTTACACCTTCTTGTGGCAGGACCCATTGTCTAATCAGACCACACCTGTATTCATTTACATATATACCTGAGACATAACTGAATGCGAGTATTGCATTAATCCGACATTTGTACCTGAGTGCGCTATTTTTTGTGTCAACGAATGTGCACTACATTCATGTGTATTCTGAATGTGTCATTTCAGAACCATGGGGATTAAAAGAAAACAGTAATTATACTGCAATCATTTTAATAGAGTACCATATGTTGCTGTTACAGACTACACATGACTATACAGCTGGAGCGCCCTCCTTGGCATCTGTATGCAGTATGGCAGCCAATGCTTGAGGTAATGAGTAAGATTCTGTGCCTTGCTGTGATGTGAAGATTAGCTGTTTTGTGCCTTGTTGCGTGTGCAATGTCTGGATTAGAGGAGGTGCTGAGACAATATTGACATAACCCAACCCCTCTGTATTGTAAGAGGGTGCTACCCACCATCCTCCATTTATCATTGCACGCCTTGTAAGGTGCATGGTGATTGTGAAGTATCTCAGCCCTGTATTCTTCTGGTTACAAATATTTTACTTGTCAGTGATCTGTGAAAAGAGATTACTGGTTGTGATGTCATCCATCATAGTAACATAGTTTGTTAGGTCGGAAAAAGACATCCGTCCATCCAGTTCAGCCTGCAGCTATCTTGCAGAGAATAATATTTTGTTGCTGTGATGTCATAGCTCGCGGAATAGTATACTGTTAATGTAATGATATAGCACAGGGAATAGTATTCAGATGCTGTGAAATCATAGGGCAGGGAGTAGTATACTGGCCCTGTGATGTCATAGTGCAAGGAATGGTATACTGGCCCTGTGATGTCATAGTGCAAGGAATGGTATACTGGCCCTGTGATGTCATAGTGCAAGGAATGGTATAATGGCACTGTGATGTCATAGTGCAAGGAATGGTATACTGGCACTGTGATGTCATAGTGCAGGGAATAGTATACTAGTTCTGTGATATCGTACAGGAAATAGTATACTGGGTCTGTGATGCCATATTACCAGGAATAGTATACTGTTGCTGTCAAGTCATAGAGTGGAAATAGTTTACTAGTGCCATGATCTCATAGTGTAGGTCAGGGGTTGGCAACCTGCAGCATATGTCCCAGAGGTGGCACGCAGAGCACATTTTTCTGGCATAATAGCTGTTGCCAAATAAAGGCATGACTTTTCAGTCTTCTCGCCATTTGTTGGATGCCTGCCGCCACGCTGTACGTCTGAATGAAAAAATCTTCAGCTGCATCATGCACGACGCGTCTGCTAGGCCCACCCCTCATGCTTCTGCCCCGGCCTCCACAAAGGAGCGATAGCAGAGAGTGGCACTCTCTGCTACTGGCTGCCTGCTACTGTACCTCACTACTGCTACTGTACCTCACTACTGCTACTGTACCTCACTACTGCTACTGTGCATTTCCTCCTCCTCAGTTCTGCCACAAATGAAGAAAAGTATTTGAATGTAATAGGGGTAGGGAGGAGGATGGTGAGCTTGGGAAGATAAGGTAACAAGCATGTGACCAGATTTGGAGGGTGAGCTTGGGTAGATGGGAGGACTAAGCATGTGAACAGATTTGGGGTGGGGGGAGGAAGGTAAGCTTGGGGAAAAAGGGTAACAAGCTTCTGAACAGATATGGGCTGGGTTCAGGGTGGTGAATTTGGAGAGATGGGGGAATGAGCAATATGACCATATTTGGGGTGGGGAGGAGGATGGTGAGCTTGGGAGGATGGGTGAAAAAGCACTGTGACCAGATTTGGGGTGGGGGAGGATGGTTAGCTGGGGAGGATGGGGGGACATGCAATGTGACAAGATATGGGGTGGGGGAGAATGGTGAGCTTGGGAGGATGGGGGAATGAGCACTGTGACCAGATTGAGGGTGGGGGAGGATGGTGACCCTGAATGTGATTGCTGGGGGGATAGGCGAGGCTGGTTGTGAAGGGAAGCTTTCTGACTACTTTAGGGGAAGGAGTGGTGAGCCTGAAAAGGATGGGGAGGAGGATGGGGAACAAGCTCTCTGACTAATTTGGGGTGTATGGTGGGGATGGTGAGTCAGAATCTGATTAGTCTGTGTGTGCGCGAGGGGGGATAGTGAGATCTAGGTGTGATTGGTGCAGCTCTGATTCTTATTATTGTGAGGGTGACCAGTATATGGGGCACCAATGTGTGGTGGACAGTGGTGATGGAGGGCAGCCCTCAGTCACTTAAAATGAGTTAGGGCTTCCTCCCCAACCGTCAGTAAGTGTATGGTTGGTCGGGGTTCCACCATATATTTGTCCCATAGTCGGATTCTCAGGAACAGTGACAAGCTTTACTAGCCGTATATTTGCCGGAAGGCAATTTTTCTAAAACAGTTAAAAACCTCTTTAACCACCTCAGCCCCCAGTGCTTAAACACCCTTAATGACCAGGCCACTTTTTACACTTCTGACCTACACTACTTTCACCGTTTATTGATCGGTCATGCAACTTACCACCCAAATGAATTTTACCTCCTTTTCTTCTCACTAATAGAGCTTTCATTTGGTGGTATTTCATTGCTGCTGACATTTTTACTTTTTTTGTTATTAATCGAAATTTAAAGATTTTTTTGCAAAAAAATGACATTTTTCACTTTCAGTTGTAAAATTTTGCAAAAAAAACGAGATCCATATATAAATTTTGCTCTAAATTTATTGTTCTACATGTCTTTGATAAAAATGGTTTGGGTAAAAGTTATAGCGTTTACAAACTATGGTACAAAAATGTGAATTTCCGCTTTTTGAAGCAGCTCTGACATTCTGAGCACCTGTCATGTTTCCTGAGGTTCTACAATGGCCAGACAGTACAAACACCCCACAAATGACCCCATTTCGGAAAGTACACACCCTAAGGTATTCGCTGATGGGCATAGTGAGTTCATAGAACTTTTTATTTTTTGTCACAAGTTAGCGGAAAATGATGATTTTTTTTTTTTTTCTTACAAAGTCTCATATTCCACTAACTTGTGACAAAAAATAAAAAGTTCTATGAACTCACTATGCCCATCACGAAATACCTTGGGGTCTCTTCTTTCCAAAATGGGGTCACTTGTGGGGTAGTTATACTGCCCTGGCATTCTAGGGGCCCAAATGTGTGGTAAGGAGTTTGAAATCAAATTCTGTAAAAAAATGACGAGTGAAATCCGAAAGGTGCTCTTTGGAATATGGGCCCCTTTGCCCACCTAGGCTGCAAAAAAGTGTCACACATCTGGTATCTCTGTATTCAGGAGAAGTTGAGGAATGTGTTTTGGGGTGTCTTTTTACATATACCCATGCTGGGTGAGATAAATATCTTGGTCAAATGCCAACTTTGTATAAAAAAAATGGGAAAAGTTGTCTTTTGCCAAGATATTTATCTCACCCAGAATGGGTATATGTAAAATGACACCCCAAAACACATTCCCCAACTTCTCCTGAAAATCATCATTTTCCACTATCTTGTGACAAAAAATAAAAAATTCTAGGAACTCGCCATGCCCCTCACGGAATACCTTGGGGTGTCTTCTTTCCAAAATGGGGTCACTTGTGGGGTAGTTATACTGCCCTGGCATTTTCCAGGGGCCCTAATGTGTGGTAAATAGGTAAATGACCTGTGAAATCCGAAAGGTGCTCTTTGGAATGTGGGCCCCTTTGCCCACCTAGGCTGCAAAAAAGTGCCACACATGTGGTATCTCCGTACTCGGGAGAAGTTGGGGAATGTGTTTTGGGGTGTCATTTTACATATACCCATGCTGGGTGAGAGAAATATCTTGGCAAAAGACAACTTTTCCCATTTTTTTATACAAAGTTGGCATTTGACCAAGATATTTATCTCACCCAGCATGGGTATATGTAAAAAGACACCCCAAAACACATTCCTCAACTTCTCCTGAATACAGAGATACCAGATGTGTGACACTTTTTTGCAGCCTAGGTGGGCAAAGGGGCCCATATTCCAAAGAGCACCTTTCGGATTTCACTGGTCATTTTTTACAGAATTTGATTTCAAACTCCTTACCACACATTTGGGCCCCTAGAATGCCAGGGCAGTATAACTACCCCACAAGTGGCCCCATTTTGGAAAGAAGACACCCCAAGGTATTCGCTGATGGGCATAGTGAGTTCATGGAAGTTTTTATTTTTTGTCACAAGTTAGTGGAATATGAGACTTTGTAAGAAAAAAAAAAAAAAAAAAAATAATCATTTTCCACTAACTTGTGACAAAAAATAAAAAATTCTAGGAACTCGCCATGCCCCTCACGGAATACCTTGGGGTGTCTTCTTTCCAAAATGGGGTCACTTGTGGGGTAGTTATACTGCCCTGGCATTTTCCAGGGGCCCTAATGTGTGGTAAGTAGGTAAATGACCTGTGAAATCCAAAAGGTGCTCTTTGGAATGTGGGCCCCTTTGCCCACCTAGGCTGCAAAAAAGTGCCACACATGTGGTATCTCCGTACTCGTAAGAAGTTGGGGAATGTGTTTTGGGGTGTCATTTTAGATATACCCATGCTGGGTGAGATAAATATCTTGGTCAAATGCCAACTTTGTATAAAAAAATGGGAAAAGTTGTCTTTTGCCAAGATATTTCTCTCACCCAGCATGGGTATATGTAAAATGACACCCCAAAACACATTCCCCAACTTCTCCTGAGTACGGCGATACCAGATGTGTGACACTTTTTTGCAGCCTAAATGCGCAAAGGGGCCCACATTCCTTTTATGAGGGCATTTTTAGACATTTGGATCCCAGACTTCTTTTCACGCTTTAGGGCCCCTAGAATGCCAGGGCAGTATAAATACCCCACATGTGACCCCATTTTGGAAAGAAGACACCCCAAGGTATTCAATGAGGGGCATGGCGAGTTCATAGAAATTTTTTTTTTTTGGCACAAGTTAGCGGAAATTGATTTTATTTATTTTTTTCTCACAAAGTCTCCCTTTCCGCTAACTTGGGACAAAAATTTCAATCTTTCATGGACTCAATATGCCCCTCACGGAATACCTGGGGGTGTCTTCTTTCCGAAATGGGGTCACATGTGGGGTATTTATACTGCCCTGGCATTCTAGGGGCCCTAAAGCGTGAGAAGAAGTCTGGAATATAAATGTCTAAAAATTTTTACGCATTTGGATTCCGTGAGGGGTAGGGTGACTTCATGTGAGATTTTATTTTTTGACGCAAGTTAGTGGAATATGAGACTTTGTAAGAAAAAAAATAAAATTTCCTCTAACTTGGGCCAAAAAAATGTCTGAATGGAGCCTTACAGAGGGGTGATCAATGACAGGGGGGGTGATCAATGACAGGGGAGTAATCAATGACAGGGGGGTGATCAGGGAGTCTATATGGATTGATCACCACAGTCATTGATCATGCCCCTGTAAGGTTCCATTCAGACGTCCGTGTGCGTTTTGCGGATCCGATCCATCTATCAGTGCATCCGTAAAAATCATGCGGACGTCTGAATGGAGCTTTACAGGGGTGTGATCAATGACAGGGGGGTAATCAATGACAGGGGGGTGATCAGGGAGTCTATATGGGGTGATCACCACAGTCATTGATCATGCCCCTGTAAGGCTCCATTCAGACGTCCGTGTGCGTTTTGCGGATCCGATCCATCTATCAGTGGATCCGTAAAAATCATGCGGACGTCTGAATGGAGCTTTACAGGGGGTTGATCAATGACAGGGGGGTAATCAATGACAGGGGGGTGATCAGGGAGTCTATATGGGGTGATCACCACAGTCATTGATCATGCCCCTGTAAGGTTCCATTCAGACGTCCGTGTGCGTTTTGCGGATCCGATCCATCTATCAGTGGATCCGTAAAAATCATGCGGACGTCTGAATGGAGCTTTACAGGGGTGTGATCAATGACAGGGGGGTAATCAATGACAGGGGGGTGATCAGGGAGTCTATATGGGGTGATCACCACAGTCATTGATCACGCCCCTGTAAGGTTCCATTCAGACGTCCGTGTGCGTTTTGCGGATCCGATCCATCTATCAGTGGATCCGTAAAAATCATGCGGACGTCTGAATGGAGCTTTACAGGGGTGTGATCAATGACAGGGGGGTAATCAATGACAGGGGGGTGATCAGGGAGTCTATATGGGGTGATCACCACAGTCATTGATCATGCCCCTGTAAGGCTCCATTCAGACGTCCGTGTGCGTTTTGCGGATCCGATCCATCTATCAGTGGATCCGTAAAAATCATGCGGACGTCTGAATGGAGCTTTACAGGGGGGTGATCAATGACAGGGGGGTAATCAATGACAGGGGGGTGATCAGGGAGTCTATATGGGGTGATCACCACAGTCATTGATCATGCCCCTGTAAGGCTCCATTCAGACGTCCTTGTGCGTTTTGCGGATCCGATCCATCTATCAGTGGATCCGTAAAAATCATGCGGACGTCTGAAAGGAGCTTTACAGGGGGGTGATCAATGACAGGGGGGTGATCAGGGAGTCTATATGGGGTGATCACCACAGTCATTGATCATGCCCCTGTAAGGCTCCATTCAGACGTCCGTGTGCGTTTTGCGGATCCGATCCATCTATCAGTGGATCCGTAAAAATCCTGCGGACGTCTGAATGGAGCTTTACAGGGGTGTGATCAATGACAGGGGGGTAATCAATGACAGGGGGGTGATCAGGGAGTCTATATGGGGTGATCAGGGGTGATCAAGGGTGAATAAGGGGTTAATAAGTGACGGGGGGGGTGTAGTGTAGTGTGGTGCTTGGTGCAACATATTACTGAGCTACCTGTGTCCTCTGGTGGTCGATCCAAACAAAGGGGACCACCAGAGGACCAGGTAGCAGGTATATTAGACGCTGTTATCAAAACAGCGTCTAATATACCTGTTAGGGGTTAAAAAAATCACATCTCCAGCCTGCCAGCGAACGATCGCCGCTGGCAGGCTGGAGATCCACTTTCTTACCATCCGTTCCTGTGAGCGCGCGCACCTGTGTGCGCGCGTTCACAGGAAATCTCGGCCATCGCGAGAGGACGCGCCGGCGCGTCGACTCGGAATCAATCAACCACCTCCAGGACGCGTCTGTGCGTACAGCGGTCCGGAGGTGGTTAAAGGGTTTCTGTCACCCCACAAAACTCCTTTTTTTTTTTTTGGATAGTTATATTCCTTATAGGGCGATATAGGAGAATATTATAGTCTTACTTACTTTCATGCGGCCGATTCTTTAGAAAACGAAGTTTTATAATATGCAAATCAGGGCTCTACCAGCAAGTAGGGCGTCTACCTGCTGGTAGCCGCAGCAGAAAACCGCCCCCTCGCCGTGTTGATTGACAGGGCCAGCCGTGATCTCCTCCTCCGGCCGGCCCTGTCAGTATTTCAAAAATCGCGCGCCTCTGGTCATTCGGCGCAGGCGCTCTGAGATGAGAAGGCTCGTCTCCTCAGCACTCCCTCAGTGCGCCTGCGCCGATGACATCACCGAAAGAGAAGACGTCATCGGCGCAGGCGCACTGAGGGAGTGCTGAGGAGACGAGCCTCCTCATCTCAGAGCGCCTGCGCCGAATGACCAGAGGCGCGCGATTTTTGAAATACTGACAGGGCCGGCCGGAGGAGGAGATCACGGCTGGCCCTGTCAATCAACAAGAGGAGGGGGCGGATTTCTGCTGCGGCTACCAGCAAGTAGACGCCCTACTTGCTGGTAGAGCCCTGATTTGCATATTATAAAACTTCGTTTTCTAAAGAATCGGCCGCATGAAAGTAAGTAAGACTATTATATTCTCCTATATCGCGCTATAAGGAATATAACTATCCAAAAAAAAAAAAAAGAGTTTTGTGGGGTGACAGAAACCCTTTAAGCCGTGCAGGTCAGTCAGTGTTGTTGAGAATTTTAGGACGTAGCTAGTAAATACCTGGTTTATATCACATGTTTGTGTTATATTACTTTCCTGTATGGCTCGGCACACTGAGCGCTTCAGCTTTGATTTTATTTTTAATCAGCACTCCATACAAAAAAGGTTGCCGACCGTGCGTAATAGAATACTGTTGGTGTGATGTAATAGTACAAGGATGATATACTAGTGCTGTGATGTCATAGTACAGGGAATAGTATACTGGTGCTGTGATGTCATAGTTCAGGGAATAGAATACTGATTATGTGATGTCATAGTGCAGGGAATAATATACTGATGCTGTAATGTCACAGTTCAGGAAATAGTATACTGGTTCTGTGATGTCAGTGCAAGGAATTATATACTGGTGCTGTGATATAGTCCAGGGAATAGTATTCTGGTACTGTGATGTCATAGTACAGAGAATAGCATAATGGTTATGTAAAGTCTTAGTGCAGGCAATAGTATACTGGTGCTGTGATGTCATAGTGCATGAAATTGTATTCTGGTGCTGTGATGTCATAATACAGAGAATAGCATACTTAGTAAGCGCCACAGCACATAGCGAGGGTGCTTTTGACTGCAGAGACTGGATTGGTAGCCCAGGGGTTAAGTCACCATGTCTTCCTGCAGAGGGGTGTTTTTTCTCCTCCAGGCACAGCTCTGCATGTTTTGTGTTGCTGGTCTCCCCTCCCCTTATCCCTCTCCCCGCCCCCTTCCTTCTGGTGCAGTTTAGATGGTTCCCTCCTGTCCCTCCCCTAGAGTTAATAAATAGGAGGGCTTACCCCTTCTTGGTACCTTTTTCACTGGCACCTTCACCAGGAATGTTTCCTTCTGCAGGTATGGCCGACGAGAAAACAGTTTTGACAGTCATCTCTGCCAAGCTCCAAGCTGAGGGACTGGGATTCTTATCCTGCTTGTTGGCTGGCTTGCAGGAGCCCCCTCCTGCTCCGCCAGCATCTTCCTCGGTTGGGGCCAGGCGGATCGCACGGCGCACTCGCCCTGCATGTCGACTAAGCCCCAGCCAGGGGGGAGGGGGTGTTTCCTGTGCGCCTGCTGGGCCCTCTGTTGTCCTTCCGGCAGCACGTGCTGTGGCCCAGCCCCCCGCTCCTGCCTCGTACACTCCCGCTTCAGCGCGCTCGGCAGGAAACAGCTCGCCCATTGTTTACCCCCCTGCCCACCCCCCCTCCCTCAATAACTTTACCAGTTCGGGTAAGCAGGGGTGCGCAGTATCCAGCGAGCTTAAAGCGAACCTTTCACCAGGATTTCACCTAATAAACTATTACCAGTACCTTATAGATTATGCTCATTCTGTTTAAATGCATTCTTGTCCCGCTTTCCTGAAATGTATATTGATGAAAATAACGACTTATAAAGTCCTTGTCTCCAGCTCCTGCAGTCACGGTGGAAGTCAAGGGGGTAGCCCTTCCCTCACTCCGGGCTGTACCTCCCCTGCCCTAACCCCTCCTCTAACTAGTGAAACTGACACCCGGCTCAGTCGCCGGGACCGCGCTTGTACTGGCGCGCGCCTGAAGAACAGAAGACAGGGAGGCATCGGGAACGGACGGCGCATGCGCAATTCACTCACAGGATCGCGCTTCAGTCCGCGCCTAGACGGGATCGCGCTGCTACTGAGACCAATGGCGCATGCGCCGCCAGTACAAGCGCGGTCCCGGCGACTGAGCCGGGTGTCAGTTTCACTAGTTAGAGGAGGGGTTAGGGCAGGGGAGGTACAGCCCGGAGTGAGGGAAGGGCTACCCCCTTGACTTCCACCGTGACTGCAGGAGCTGGAGACAAGGACTTTATAAGTCGTTTTTTTCATCAATATACATCCCAGGAAAGCGGGACAAGAATGCATTTAAACAGAATGAGCATAATCTATAAGGTACTGGTAATAGTTTATTAGGTGAAATCCTGGTGAAAGGTTCACTTTAACTGGACCTCTGCTTTCCTTTCCGGCAGCGTTTTCTGTGGCCCCTCCCCCTGCTCCTGCCTCGCGAGCTCCCGCTCTGGCACGCTCTGCAGTCCCCAGCGCAGCCTCTCTGTATACCACCTGCCACCCCACGCAGGTGCTCTCCCTCCACATCCCCTGGGTGTTGCTCCGACCGCCACGCCAGGCGCAGGTCGGGAAGTCATCATCATAGCTGTTCCCGTCACCGCTCACAATCCTCTCGGCGGAACCGCAGAGATGTCCGCTCCAGGTCCTCACGTTGGCGGTCGCCTTCTTCCTCGGATGTCAGTTCCTGCAGCGCTAGCTCTGGCAGGTCCCATTCATGCCGGAGGCGGGTAACTACGCACTCTGCCAGAAGGTCGCCCCGCGGGGCCAGTCGAGTCAGCGCGGTCCAGGAGCCAGATCCTCTGGTTGTTCCTGTGGAGCCTCCGTTGACTTCATCTGGTGGTAAGTTTATTTTCACTGTGGCCTGGGGTTCGGCTTCTATGGGCCAGCAGTTAGTTCCTGTCCTTAAGGCTTTGCTATCTCAGATGGACCTGGGGGGTTCTTATGTGTCCCTAAGCCCACTGCCCGGGGTGTCCCGCCGCCTAGGGCCAGCGATCACAAAGAATCCCTATTTAGTGGTTACCGTCGACCAGCACACAGTTGATAAAGAGCGTAGGCCCAACTCCGATAGATTTATTGATCGCAGGCCCAAGGTGGCTCACACCATGGGTAATTGGTTACAAGCGTTCTCAGTATTAGGTTATGTTATGGGGCAGCAACATCCAGACTGTTGTTCAGAATTATTTGTGTACATGGATTCTATATACAGTGCTTATAAGTCCCATGGCGGGTCCGCTTGGTGGCGGTTTGACAAAGAATTCCGTAGACGTTTGGCACTTCAGCCGGAAATTGGTTGGGGAGTAAAAGCCACAGATCTTTGGCTACTTCTGATGATGTCTCAGAGAGTCCACCCCTTTCCAACCGTGGCCCCTGTCTCCTCCAAAGGTCAGGGGCCTGTGGTCGTTCACAGACCGGGAGCTTGCTGGCTCTATAATGAGGGCCACAGCAAATTCTTTGCACTGTGTAAGTACAAACACGAATGCTCGGTATGCGGTGGCTCCCACCCGGCCATTCGATGTTAACGACATGCAGCCCTCAGACCACACTAGTGGGAAAGACTCCAGTAGGCGTGGTCTCGATGTCCCTGTGACTTGTCCAGTACCCCAATAAACGTGCCGCCGTCCAACTGCCCTTTGGTTTTTCCTTAGTTTTTTTCATTCCTTTCCATTTTTTCAGTTCCCCCACTCATGCCGATAATTTGTCCTCCGCCAAACGCTACCCAGCCGTTTCGCGGGGAAAAATTCAAAAGGAGGTTGAATTGGGGAGAATAGTTGGTCCATTTGCTTCACCCCCTTGTCACTAAGCGGGAGACTGGGAAGTTTTGCCTGATTCACCACCTCTCCTTCCGCAAGGAATCCTCGGTTAACGACGGTATTTCAAAGGTTTCCTACGTTTCATTTGACAGAGCGGTCACTTTGGTCAGGGAGGCAGGCAAAGGGGCTTTGATGACAAAATCAGATATAGAAGCGGCCTTCCGGCTGCTTCCAGTGCACCCGGATTGTTACCTTCTGCTGGGTTGCATGGTAGATGGGTTATTATTTTGACACCTGTCTCCCCATGGGTTGCTCCAATTCCTGCCACTTTTTTAAATTATTTAGTTCCTTCTTGGAATGGGTCATTCGCTATGAGACTGGTTCCCTCTCTATCATTCATTATCTGGACTATTTTCTTTTTGTTACCCCAGGAGATTCCTCCCAGTGTCAATTCCTTTTGAACTCTTTTTTTTTTCTTTCCATGTACCGTTTTGGCGTCCCCCTTTCTGCCGATAAGACCTTTGGCCCTTTTTTAGGGATGGAGATTGACTCATCTTCAATGGTTTATCGCTGGTGTTGAGCGCGAATATTCGTATTACTAATTTTTGTCACGAATATCGGCCCTTCGAGAATTCGTGAATATTTAGAATATAGTGCTATATATTCATAATGACGAATATTCTTATTTTTTTTTTAACACAGTACACACCAGGTGATCATCCCTCCCTTCTAGCTTGTGGGCCAATGAGAAGGCTTTGTCACATCTTAGCAACATCCCTAGCAACCAATAGAAAAGTTGCCTACCCCTTACTATATAAGAACCTCCCTAGCAGCTATTTTCTAAAGTTTATTGCAGTTATGAAAGAGACAGCAGTGTCATTGCTGTGCTCTGTGCTTTGTGTTATTACATTAGACAGTTAACTTATATATAATTCACATAGTTAGGGGGAGATAGTCAGTGTAGGTTAGATTGATCTATAGTGTAGCTGATAGGTTCTGCTGTCCATACATACATGCTACAGACATAGTGCTGTGATGTCACAAGTTGCATGTATTGCGAAAAAATATGCGCATCATTAATTGCCGAAAATTCGCATATAAAGCTATTCTAATGTTCTGCCATGCCAACCATTTTCTCCAGTCTCAAGAAACTTATACCAGCTTAAAAAATGTAGCATAAGTGACCCACGTCTGTATTTTGTGCGCATTACGCAAATATTACATTGCCGATTTTCATTCCATGTTCTCACTAAACTAGTTCAGGTGTTGGAACAGGTCTGCTCCTCTGCTGCCGAAGTTTTATTTTTCCGTGCTGCCTTTTGCCTTGCTTTTTTCAGCATGTTTAGAATTGGCGAGCTTCTTCCTCAGTCCAGGTTTCGCCCCGGCGGCCTTGTTCTTGCTGACATCTCTGTTTCAAACTCGTCTGTTCGCATTGGTGTCCGACCCTCGTAAACTGACGTTTTTTCTTGCGGATCCTGGGTTCCTTTGTACCGTATCGAAGGCACGGTTTGCCCTTTTCGTGCTGTAGTGGACTTCCAATGCCTCTCAGGGACATGGTGTATCTTTTTTATGCCATGCCTCTGGCTTGCTTCTCACTCGTTTTCAGTTTTGCTCCATTTTCCACTGTTCCCTAGCGCTCCTGTGTCTTTCCGCCTCTGAATATGGCTCCCGCTCATTCCAGATTGGGGCGGCCACTGAGACCCCTAGGGCTGGTTTACCGGATTCGGAAGTACAGCGCATTGGTAGGTGGAAATCAACATGCTTTGCGTCTTATGTTCGTCCTGAGCTATTATAGTTATTTTCCTTTTCAGATTCTTCTCGCCCTACGGTTTGTTTTCTGGGGCATTCTTACATTCTCTGGGGTGGACAAAGAGCGGAGTTCAGGCCAGGGGCCGAAGCCTGGGTTTCCGGAATGTGGAGGTCATGTGGCGTGGCATTCGCGACCTTCGGTGGTCACAAGTACTTCCGGAGGCTGTTAACCTCAGTAAGGTGGTGCAGTCATCTTAGTTATTTATGCTAGGGGGAATGACCTCTTCATGCTCAAAGTTTCCGAGCTCATCACCCTTATTAGCACTGATTTGGAGAGAATTCCTACCTTTTTTCCGTAAATTATTTTGGTTTGGTCAGAGATGGTCTCCAGTTACTTGGCAGGGCACCAGGGACGTGGGGGCTATTGAGAGAGGCAGACATACTGTTAATGCTAGGACCTCTCATTTTGTTTGTTCCCGTGGGGGTGTGGTGGTTCGTCATCACCAGCTTGAAGGGGACAACCAGCACCTTATGCGACCTGATGGGGTGCACCTGAATGAGATTGGCCTAGATATTTTTCTTTCAGGCCTTGTTTCTGTTGGGTGGGGGTCGGAGCGCCGTGTAGAGGTACACGGGCTCCTCCGTGGAGGTCGGTTGAAATAAAATACTAAAAGTGGAGGAGGCAGTGGGGCATATCGCTTCTCACACTACTGGAAGTGGTTGTTGATGCAACCCCCCAGCCACAGGGGGATAACTTGTGAGGTGACAGTGTACCAAGGAATAATAACAGTTCTTTACTCACAGTTTTGACGCTCCCTGGGCTGGGCTGCAGTGAAGGGGAGAACAGCACTAGATTCTCCGGGGCACACTCTATTACAGGGGACACCGGCCAGGTGGTGATCGAGGTGCCCTTGATGGTGATTGGATTTCTGGGTGCTTGTGCAGCTGGGCCCCTGAATTAGGTAATATCGTGACGCCAGCACCTTGGTGGTGCAAAATGATGAGAGTGGTTGTAGTATGGAGATGGAAGAATGAGACAGGGTTCGAATCCAACTAAGAACTTTACTGTAAGCAGGGTCTTGACAGCAATTTACATCCAGATATAAACAGTCTCTCATGTATATGGAGCTTGAATACTGTAAATCCCTTATAACAGGCTTTATGTGTGGTCCTGTATCAGGCTCAGGTCTTGCTACAGTATGAAAGGTATCTTTTCACTGGGACTTAGCGCTTTGCCTTGTTCTAATCTCAGTAACAGTGGTTTAGGTCATTATCTTCTACACCCAAATGCTACAACAGATGGCCTGTCTGTCTTTAAAGTAACTGTGAGGCTGCCGGAAGCTAATAAACCTTCACCTTGGTACAAAGGCGCCTAAAAGCCTAGTATAATGGCTATTGTCCTTCCTTTGTCTTTCACATAGAAATGATAAAGTCACCTGGCACTCCAAAAGAGTAGACGGTAGAAGAAGGTCTCACCTCTGCCTGTTTCTTGGCTTGACAACTGAGACAATGAATTGGCTCCTCTGGGCCGTGGAGCCCAAGAGAGAGCTGAGAGGAGGGAGTCCTCTCCTTCCCCCTGCTCCTCACTCCAGCTCCTTCCACTCCAACTACTCTAACCAACCAACCAACTAACTAGGCCTGAACTGTGGTATATATAGACTATGGTGCTATCCCCATCTAGTGGTGGAATAAGTGTAGTGCACCTGACAGCCTGTTAACAGGGATTTTACTGCTAAGTCACAGAAATATGCAAATAACATGAATATGACAAACTTTGCAGTACCCCCGTACACAAGTGGGATGCTGCATAGGCATTTGAAAAAGTTAGGTGGTTTCTGTGAAGAACAAGTTAAAGATACATAAAGCGGTGACCGACCCTCACTTCAACAAAAAAAAAAACTGTTGCCTCTGTCGTTATTTGGTTAGGCGGGGAAGACATGTGGTTGGGTGGCTGGGCTGTTAGTTCTCTGCAGTCAGTGTTGTGAAGTCATAGTGCAGGGAATAATATACTGGTGATGTGAAGTCAAAGTGTAGGGAATATTATAGTGGTGTTGTGATGTCATAGTGCAGGGAATAGTATTCTGGTGCCGTGATATCACAGTTAATGAAATAGTTTATTGGTTCTGTGATGTCATTATTCCAGCAATAGTATACCAGTTCTGTGATGTAAAGATAATGGTGCAGATAATAGTATGATGGTGCTGTGATGGCATAGTGCAGGGAGATGTATACTGGAACTGTGATGTCACAGTGAATTAAATAGTTTACTTGTGCTGTGATGTCACAGTAAATGGAAAAGTATATCAGTGCTGTGATGTCATTATTCTAAGAATAGTATACTGGTGATGTCATAATGTAGGGAATTGTATACTGGTGCTGTGTAGCTTCATATTGCTCTACCTTCTACACTCTTCTGGGAAGGAACACAGCTCATAAAATAACTAGATTTGGCCCAAGGTAATGTGATTGTTAGATCCCACTGTACACCCCCAGCTCTGCAAATAACCCACACTGGTGTCCTGACAGGAATCGGCGCTGTGTTTGTTGCTTGTCTTTGAGGTTTTTCTTGGATATAACAATGCTTTGTCTGGAGAAGAAAAACAAGTCTTTATTCCAGACTTTACTGATCATTGATGTTATGTAGAAATCATTCACTGCCCTCTTCAGTGGATGAACATGTTTAACAAACTACATCATTCAGCAGAGCTGAGGGAGCGGCTGAGATGATATCAGCGATATGGAGGATGTGAAAACAAATGTAACATTCCAAACCATACAATGTATAATATCTGCAACTATATTATTCTATTATTTACCATCAATGATCACAAAAGTAACCTCAGGTGTACTGATCCATATAACTTAAAGGGAACATCAGGCAGTGAAAGGGTCCTCTGGGACTGAGCAATTGATGACCTTTCTTTAGGACAGATTATCAGTATCAGATTGGCAAGGGTGAAGTGAATGGGAGCAGCTCTGCAGTAACCAGCCCCAGCCACCAGTGGACCAAGCTGTGAAGTTCCGGTGCCTGTGGGAGCCGGTATAGAGGATGGGAGTGGTAGTGGCCCTGATGTAGTGTAGTTGTGTCATGGTGTCCTACTTCAGGCCGATGCTCTCTGGGGGTCTGTTGCAGTGAAAGTTGTAGTATTGAAGAATGAGGCCAGAATTGAATGTAACAAAGTTCTTTCAATAAGTGCAACGTAGAACTTGAAAATACAAACAGTAGTAGCAGACTTTAGTGCAACTCTCTTCTGGCACCAGCAAGGATATTGAGGCAGGTTGGTTGGTGGCTATTCAGCACGTAGTTGATACTGGCCTAGTGGATGTTTGGTGATGGGTGTCTTTGGCCCCTTTTTATGCAGAATCTGTATAGCAGGTCACTCTGCTATTTCTTATCTTCTCAAGGCTTTACTTGAGGCAATTTAGTAATGGTTCTCAGAGGTGTAGCTAGGCTTTCTAGCACAAGCACAGCAGTGTAAATGAACCGTTACTTGTAACCACTGGCCTATTGGGATTTAGTTCCCGTGGTTTAGGCAGCTTGATGCTCCTGACAGGTTCCTTTTAAGGCAAGGGTATAGTCATGTCAGACATGGCAGAAACCACACATATTTACATGATTTTTTTTGTGGTTTCACCATAGTTGTGTTTGTAGTTTTAGGCAAAAATAGATCCCATTCACAGATTTGCAACAGTAATAAAACAGAGACAATACATTTTTCTGCAGAATAGTGAGCGCAGCTCTGGAATATGATACAAGACAAAGGTTTTGTCTCACTTGGCATTTATCATGTAGACAGGGTTAATACAAGGCATTTGATAATGTATTGTGATTGTCCTTATTGCTTCCTTTGCTGGCTTGAGTAATTTTTCCATCACATTATACACTGCTTGTATCCATGGTTACGACCACCCTGCACCCTACGACCACCCAGCAGCAGTGGCCATGCTTGCACACCATACAAAAAGGTGCTGGACAATGCGCACCCCCGTGGTCCTAGCCACCAGCAAGGCCTGCACTTTTTCCTATATTGTACAACCATAGCCGCCATTGCTGGATTGCAGAGTGGTCATAACCATGAAAAACGAGCAGTGTATAATGTGATGGAAAAATGAATCCAGCCAGCAAAGCAATCCATATGGACAATGATCGTACATTAGTAAGTGCCTTGTATTAAGATTGTCTATATGATAAATTCCATTTGCTGAGGTGAGACAACCCCTTTAATTCAGGATCGGTACAGCATAAGTAATGCAATGTATGTACACAGTGACTCCACCAGCAGAATAGTGAGTGCATCTCTGGAGTGTAATACAGGATGTAACTCAGGATCAGTACAGGATAAGTAATGTATGTACACAGTGACTCCACCAGCAGAATTGTGAGCGCAGCTCTGGAGTATAATACAGGATGTAACTCAGGATCAGTACAGGATAAGTTATGTAATGTATTTACACAGTGACTCCACCAGCATAAATAGTGAGTGCAGCTCTGGAGTATAATACAGGATGTAACTCAGGATCAGTACAGGATAAGATATGTAATGTATTTACACAGTGACTCCACCAGCAGAATAGTGAGTGCAGATCTGGAGTATAATACAGGATTTAACTCTGGTTCGGTACAGGATGAGTAATGTAATGTATTTACACAGTGACTCCACCAGCATAAATAGTGAGTGCAGCTCTGGACCTGCTGTTCCTGAGCTGCAATTACCTGTGGGTGTGGTCGCCTGTGGCTGCGTGTGCTGGAGCTCCTGAATCGCTTGGAGGAAAAATCTATCCACCTGAGGCCGGCTCTCTCCTCCTCAGGGAGAGAGTGGGTTCTCAGGCATAGGTGAGGAAAGCAAGCCACAGGCTCCTGTTCCCAGCGGCATGCCATCAGGATCAGGAGGAGCCAGCGTTTGGCTTGTATGGAGGACTCAGGGGTAAGAAGATCTGGCAGGAGTCGCAGCAATGTGGCTTCTGTCTCCCCTGAGTCTGTGGACAGTAGGAAGAGCCGCAAGGCTGGATCCACTAAGTACAACCTGAATGCCAGCTCAGATGAGAGGGGCCCTTCTGGGGCCCTGCGAAAGCCGAGTGTTCACAGAGGTGAAGCAGATCTTGAGGAGCAAGGCTGGGGTGTACTGAGGGCTCGGGAGTACATTTCCACCTACGGCTCCCGGTCATGAGCCACCTCCATGAATATGAAGACGTGAGTAAGACCCTGAGGAGGCTCCGGGAGGAGCTGTGCAGGTTGAGGGCTTGTGCTGAAGTGGCCCCCATGAGGAAGAAGCAGGTGCTGCAGAATCAAATAAAGCAGCTTCAAGCTGAGATTGGCGAGTTGTAGGAAAGAGGAACTGTACTCAGAGACAAAAGCGGCACGTTTAAGGAGAAACTACTAAACGGAGATTGTTTTCAGATGGGGCTGCAGCCTGACAGCCAGGTGGAGAAGGACCAAGCAGTCGAGCAGGATGATGATGGTGACCAGCAAGAGCCACCTGGCAGCCTGCAGGAGCAGCAGCAGGTTCTGTACAGTGGGCCCCCTGCACGCCAAGCAGCAATGTCACCCAGCTGCGGCTCTGGCGGTTTGGGGGATGAGTGTGAGACCTGTAGTCCGGGAGGGGCCCTCATGGAGGAGATCCAGCTCCTACAGTCCCTAGTGCGTTTCCAGGACTTGTGCTTTGGTGATGAGCTGCCACAGGAGATGCCTGGGGAAGGAAAAAAGAAAAAAGCTAAGAAGACCAAGCTCCAGGAGCAGGTAAGATTTGTATACACCCCCCTCCCTGGGACCCCCGGGTCGGCTGGCTCACTGTATTAGCCCCTCTTCTCAGCCCAGCCTGTGTCCTGCAGTGGACTCGGTGCAGGAGAGAGGGGAGAGTGAGGTATCCAATATGGTGGTGAGCTCCGTCTCTGTTTGCAGTAACGGTGATGGAGCTGGTGCAGCACAGGCTGAAAAGCCGAACAGGAAGGTTACCGTGGGGGATAAGAGAAAAGGCTCTGGCGCTGGAGTTTGCTTCCTGATGGGAGGGGGGGAGGCTCCACGCCAGAGTTGGCTGTGAGAGCTCCAGTGGCTCCGACCGCTGATGACGCTGTTCCTTCGGGGCAGCAGAGGCATGAAGGAGCTGCGGGGGCTATGGCGGTTACACCCCCCAATAAAGGACTAGAACTGGGACTAAAACCTTTGTTTTGTATTGGCGCTGCTGGTCCAGATGAGCGGCGCCATGAAAAAACAGATCAGCAGCATCTGGGTTTGGATCAGTGGCACCCAGTAATTGATCAGCGGCGCCCAAAAGTTGTAAAGAATAGTACTGATGAAGCGGAGGGCAATGATAAAAGTGGGGTTGGGGCTGCTTCTAAACTGTGTAAGCATGCTAACTGGCCCCTACACAAGGGGCTGGCGGCCTATCTTTTGGAGGCAGCTCTGGTCCCAGGGCCCAGTGATGCTGAGGTACCAAAGCTTACACCAAAACACACCAGTGCTGATTTTTTAAGTGCATTGGAGATATTCAGGAGATACTCAGGAGGTAATCTGGAGGTGGATACAATCTAAACAAGAAAGATTTGTTTGTTTAAAATATTTCCCCTCGTTACAATGGCAGACCTGGTTCTGTGCAGGAATTGTTGTGCTTTTATTTCAGGTTCCACTCTTCAGAGGTTTGGATACTGTCTGATCTGTAGACAGCTCTCCATAATGCAGCAGGAAATCGCCTTTTTGAAATATGAGATTTGTAAATTAACCATTAAACAAACTCAGGCTGAGAACGTTGCAATGCCACTGCCACAGAGGCCCCCTAGAAATGGAAGATGGGTTACTGCAGAATCTTGTAGACTGAGAGTTGTGGATAGAAGACATGTCCCACAGTCTGTGGCTCTCCATAATTCATTTGCAGCACTTTCAGAGTGCAAGAGCAACATGGAGGATGGCTCAAGCACAGTGGGTGAGAAACAATCATCTCCCATGCCTAAAGTATGCAAGACTGCAGCCAAACACAAAAAGGAGAAGGTGAGGACTGATAGTAAGCAGCTGTTGGTGGGCGATTCCATCATAAGAGGTGTGAAGTTTGAGGAGAATGGTGTTGTGAGATGTCTCCCTGGTGCTACCGCTAGCAGGGATAGACGACAGATCCTTAATATTGTTAGGCAAGCAAAGCAGGAAAGGGAGGTGGATGTTATTGTCCATCTTGGGACAAATGATCTGGCTTGCAATGAGGTTTCAAAGGTGAAAGAAGCTTTTCACACACTTGGAAATGATATACGGGAGGTTGTAACAACTGTTTCATTCTCTGCAGTTTTGCTTGTGCATAACCTTCGCTTATCTAGACTTTAGTAAGGATTTTGATACTGTCCCACATAGAAGGCTTATCAATAAATTAGAGTCTTTGGGCTTGGACTCACATATTATTGAATGGATTAGGCAGTGGCTGAGGGACAGACAACAGAGGGTTTTAGTCAATGGAGTATATTCAGACCATGGTCTTGTTACCAGTGGGGTACCTCAGGGATCTGTTCTGGGACCCATATTGTTTAATATCTTTATCAGCGAAATTGCAGAAGGCCTCGATGGTAAGGTGTGTCTTTTTGATGATGACACAAAGATTTGTAACAGGGTTGATGTTCCTGGAGGGATACACCAAATGGAAAAGGATTTAGGAAAACTAGAGGAATGGTCAAAAATCTGGCAACTAAAATTTAATGTTGATAAGTGCAAGATAGTGCACCTGGGGCGTAAAAACCCAGGAGCAGAATATAAAATCAGTGATACAGCCCTAACCTCAGTATCTGAGGAAAGGGATTTAGGGGTCATTATTTCAGAAGACTTAAAGGTAGGCAAACAATGTCATAGAGCAGGAGGAAATGCTAGCAGAATGATTGGGTGTAAAGGGAGAGGAATTACCAGTAGAAAGAGGGAGGTGCTCATGCCGCTCTACAAAGCACTAGTGAGACCTCATTTGGAGTATTGTGCGCAGTACTGGAGACCATATCTCCAGAAGGATATTGATAATTTGGAGAGAGTTCAGAGAAGAGCTACTAAACTGGTACATGGATTGCAGGATAAAACTTACCAGGAAAGATTAAAGGACCTTAACATGTATAGCTTGGAAGAAAGACGAGACAGAGGGGATATGATAGAAACTTTTAAATACATAAAGGGAATCAACAAGGTAAAAGGGGAGAGAATATTTAAAAGAAGAAAAACTGCTACAAGAGGACATAGTTTTAAATTAGAGGGGCAAAGGTTTAAAAGTATTATCAGGAAGTATTAATTTACTGAGAGAGTAGTGGATGCATGGAATAGCCTTCCTGCAGAAGTGGTAGCTGCAAATACAGTGAAGGAGTTTAAGCATGCATGGGATAGGAATAAGTATGAGTGAAGGAATGTGTAGGGGAGAATGTGGGAGGAGGTGGGGGGGGGAGTGTTTTTGTTAATAAAAATGTAGGGTTTGGATGGTGGAGTGAGTGGTGGTAGAGGGGAAGGAAGGGTGGGCACAGCATCCATTATAAGTGAGGTTGGTTTGGTGATGGAGTATATGGAAGTGGGTGGTGGAGGGTCTTTGGTAAGAGGGGAGTGTGTGGGACCTGGTCCAGTTGCCCCCCCTGGCTGTGGAAGCCCCTGTGCACAGCTATGCTAATGTCGTAGCTGGGGAAAATAGAGGGTCCTCCTTGTCCTCTGGCTCTGGGGATGGCTTTTTGCAGCGGCGTCTTCTGGAGGCTCTAAAGAGAGGGGGGAGAGAACAATCAATGTAGAGGGTAGGGATCTATCTTCTGGATAGCGAGGCATGCCCTCTTAGCCTTCCGAGAGGTCTCTCCTGACAGCTGGGCCGGGTGGTCTCCATAGGAATGTGGTCCATCTGAGGTGGAGGGGCAGTGATACATGTCCTTTAAGGTCAGAAGTAGTTGACCTCCTGCTAAAGATGGGCTTCAAGGCGACTGACCGGCCAGGGAGGAAAAGTAAGCAACTGAGGCATCAGGAAAAACGCCAAAGGGAGAGGGAGACGGGCGAGTCTCGGGAACCTCAGGCAACTGGGGAAACTAGGACAACCTCTGATCTCGCCCCTGAGGCTATTGCTACTGCTGAGGCCCAAAGGGACAGTGAACTGGATGAGGAAATTAGGAGGATCCGGGAAGAGGAAGGTGCCATCTCCTCAATATCCCCCCATGACAAAAGTATAGATGGGAAAAGTGGGGGATGGCAAGAGAAAAAGCAGGGTAAAAAACTTATAGGGGAAAAAGGGAGATTTAAGGTCTTCTCCCACTTACCAGCAAGGATGGAGGTGAGATGGACACATATGCTTCTTTGAAAAGGGGTAAGCCATCATCTGAAGGCGCAGCTCTTTTGTACCTGATGAAGGGGAGTGATTCCCCGAAACGCATTGTATTGCTGCATTAAAAGATTCCTTCTTGACCCTGGTGGCTGGTAGACGGTAATTCGCGCCGTGGGACGTGTTTTGTTTTCTTGCACTGAAGGCAAGGATGGCATGGGCAGTGGGAAAAAAAAGCCATCTAATTCAATCACCCATGATGGCGGCACCCACTCCGTTGACACTGGCGTCCATTAATGTCGCCAGCATTACATCAGATATGGCTAGATTTGCGTCCTTTGATTTTTTTCAGTCGGGTTGAAGCTGACATTTTATTTTTGCAGGAGATCAGGCTGCCAGATTTGGTGGCCGTATTTAAAGCTAAAAGGGAGTGGAGGCACAGAGACTCCTACTGGTCTCTTGCAGCAGAGCCGTATAGCGGGGTGGCAGTCCTTTTTACCACACAGGTAGAATGCCGACAGGTTATTAAACTAGAAATGGGGAGGTGTCTGATCTTGGATGTCCTCATGAAGGGACAAGAACTTTGTCTAATTAACATCTATGGTCCCCAGTCCAAGTAGGACCTGAAGTGTTTCTTTATGAGGATCAAGCCCTATCTTTTTACAAGTCGGCAGGTGGTCTTTGGAGGGAACTTTAATACTGTCCCGAGGCCCCAGGATAGGGGAGGTTCCAGGAACAAGCTGACTTATGATAGCGTCGCGCTCAATAGTATAGCTAGTGAGGCTCGCCTGGTGAATGTCCACATCCGGCACACCCCAGGCCACCCGGGGTTCACCTATCATAGGGGTAGTTGTAGGTCTACAATAGAATAGGTTTTATTTAAAGGAGGAAGACGTCTCTTCAGCCGTGTCTGCTGTGGAGGTTGAGTTCTCCGATCACTGTTTGATTTTGTTTTCCCTGAATGTTACAGAGACCCCCCCCGGATGGGAAGAGGCTACTGGAGGCTCAATTTATCTCTCTTGGAAGCGGAGATAAGACAGTCCTTTGAGGATTTTGTTCAGAGCCAGGTACCATTGCTGGATCTCTGCAGCAGTAAGTCTGAGTGGTGGGAGATGTTCAAGGAAAGGGTGGGGAGATTCTTCTGCCAGCTCTCGAGCCTCAGGAGTCTGAATAGATACCACCTTTATCAGGGCCTGAGGAGGAAACTCGAATGTCTTGTCTCGACTGGGGGTAGCCGTGAGGAGATCTCCAGAGTGAAGTCTTTGCTTATGAGGTGTCAGTACGATAGACACGCATCTTTGATTTTTGAGAGGGATTACGGGAAATACCGCTCACCCAACCCTTACAGAAACTGCAGGATGTCAGTGAGTAGTAAGATTGTGTCAGGACTGATTGATAGTATGGGTTCCCTGAGAAGTTCCAGATCAGGGATCTTGGAGGTCGTCAGATTCTTTTACTCATATTTCATGGCGAAGAGGGATCATGATCATGATAAGATATCAGCTTTCCTGGCTGAAACTGTTTCTGAACCAGGGGTAGACCCCTCTCTTGACGTTTTGACTGAAATGATCCAAAAAGAGGAAGTCAGTCTGATGATTGAGGTGCTTGATCCCAAAAAATCGCCAGGTCCGGATGGCTTAACATCTGAGTTTTATGAGACCTTTAAGGACACCTTAGTTCCCCTCTTGACTGAGGTATTCAATAAGAGTCTCTCCTCGGCTACTCTACCAAAGTCAATGAGCAGGTCGGCCCTGATCATTCTGTCAAACGGTAAAGATTCTGGCAAAGGTACTATTTAATCGGTTGGTGAAGTTTGTGCCCCAGCTCTTTTCTGGGGCCCAGCATTGCTCTGTTCCAGGCCGCGGTACTTTTAGTGCTGTGTTCAGTCTCCTGGAGGCCATGGAGCAGGGCAGGTCACTGGAAGGGGTACATGCGGTCCTTGGATCAGGCAAAAGCATTGGATTGCGTTGACCACGAGTACCTCGGGTCTGTCCTCTTAGATATGGCCTGCCGGGGAGTTTGTTGATTGGCTTAAGACCTTGTATGCAGGAGGAGAGAGTTTTCAACTTGTGAATGGTTAGATTGGCCACCCTTTTGAGGTGGGATCTGGGGTTTGCCAGGGTTGTTCTTTGAGCCCGCTTTTGTACCTTTCTGGATTCGGGTCTACAGTCTGTTCTTCCAGATGTTATGGGAAAACAGACTGAACCTTGTCAAGAGGGAGGTTACTTACCATACGAGGAGACTAGGAGGGTTGGCTTTGGTCACCCCTGTGGTGTTCCTGGTGAACACCTTTATTAAGATTAATCCCGCAAGCCCGCGGGTAGTCTCCTGTCGGGATGCTTTTGGTCTTTCTTCCAGGAATAGGAGACAGGGGGGAAAGTGAAGGATCTCCGCACACCACATGGGCATATCATGGCTTATGCTGCCCTGGTTCTGAAGTTATTAAGTCAGTGGGGTCTGGGGATGTGGGAAATCAGGACTCAGTCAAGGAAACTCCTTGACCAGAGGGTTCTGTTGACCCATTTCCAGAAACCTCTGGCCCTCAGGGACTGCCCAAGTCAGATATGGGGGTCGGGTTACGGCCTTTGAATTCCATTAGGATCCCTTTGAAGTTTTTTTTACTTGACTTGGTGCTGCTTCCATGGGAAACTGTGTGTGAGGGACAATCTAAAGTGTAGGAGCTCTGAGGATAGGGGGTGTCCCCGAGAGGAGTGCGGTGGTGTGCTGGAAAGCATGGACCACTTCCTGCTTCATTGTCCCTTTAACACAGAGGTTTACACCAGGGTGGGGACCTCCATCGGCTGGCCTAGGCTGGTCACTGTTTTCTATGCGGAATGGGCCTATGGAGCATTCCTACACCTGGGTGGTAGGGACCGCTGCACTTTATTCCTAGTCAGCTCAGTGGTCAGGTAATACACGTGGCATGCACGATGTTTAGTCTCGACGCAGCGCAAAATCCTCCCCGTGGAATAGGTGGTTAGGAACATTCTTGGAAACCTGGTGAAGGTGCGCTCTCTGAAATATGAGAAGTTGGGGGCGGGTAGAGCCTCTCCCCTCTGGAGGGGTTTTGCCTTAGGGTACCCTAGGCTGTTGTCTCCGTTCTTGGTGGTGGGCTGATGCTGACACTCTAGATTTTTGTTTTGTTTTGGTGGCTGTATGAGGACATAGGGCTTGCAGGCACCGAGCTGAAAAGCCTCACTGTGGGTGATATGGGTGGTCTGCCATGTATTTTAGTTTATATGTCTATATGTATATTTGTATATATTGGTATGTAGTGTGTACATATGTTGTATATTTGTATAGTAATATATATGTTTTATAATTTGAGTTGTTGGGATTAGTGTTAGGTTGGGTGGTAGGTAAATGGGGGGAGGGTTCTAGGGTTCCATGGGACATTGGGGACTTTTGGGGTATATGAGAAGTTGTGGGCTGGTTCTTAGACATCTGTTATCATGTACTGGGGGCTGCTGTGTGTAGGTAGGGTGCAACTAGATCAGGAAGGTTAGTACATTGATATTGAAATAAAAATTTAAAATATTGTAACTACTGTATATAGTGGGTTTTCTATGGGGGTATTCTATGGGGAAGTGAGTGTTGGGTTGGACCGATGTTGTCTGTACCGTGCTGAGGTGCATTATGTCCTGTATTTTTGGTTTGGGTTTTGTGTTATGTTTTGGTGTGAATTCTGTATTTATTTATTTGTTATGTTTTAAAAATTTTAATAAAACAAATACAGGATTTAACTCTGGATCGGTACAGGATAAGTAATATAGTGTATGTACAGAATGACTTCACCAGTAGAATAGTGAGTGCAGCTCTGGAGTATAATACTGGATGTAGCACAAAATCAGTATAGGATAAGTAACGTCATGTACAGTACAGACCAAAAGTTTGGACACACCTTCTCATTCAAAGAGTTTTCTTTATTTTCATGACTATGAAGGCATCAAAACTATGAATTAACACATGTGGAATTATATACATAACAAACAAGTGTTAAACAACTGAAAATATGTCATATTCTAGGTTCTTCAAAGTAGACACCTTTTGCTTTGATTACTGCTTTGCACACTCTTGGCATTCTCTTGATGAGCTTCAAGAGGTCGTCACCTGAAATGGTCTTCCAACAGTCTTGAAGGAGTTCCCAGAGATGCTTAGCACTTGTTGGCCCTTTTGCCTTCACTCTGCGGTCCAGCTCACCCCAAACCATCTCGATTGGGTTCAAGTCCGGTGACTGTGGAGGCCAGGTCATCTGGCGCAGCACCCCATCACTCTCCTTCATGGTCAAATAGCCCTTACTTTCAACGTTTTCGCAGGTACAGCATGCATGCCAGGCACACTCTATTATATAAACATGATCAAGCGCTAGATAAAGCCAGAAGCAGTCATCCGCCAGCAACCAAGAAAGCCATTCCCTACTCACAATACCAACGGGTAAAAAGGATCGTAACTGACCCTGATACCTGTCAAACAAGGATGAAAGAAATGACAAGTAAATTTCTCAATAGAGGTTATCCCAAACACCTATTAGAAACTCAAAGGAAAAAACTTGATAAACCACAGGGACAGAAAACCAATAAATCGCCACGTATTCCATTAGTGGTGAAATATCACCCATGGACACAAAAAATCAGGGGTATCATTAACAAGCATTGGCACATAGTTTCGAGATCATACCCTCAGATAGAGGCATTTCAAAATCCACCAATGATGTGCTTTAAAAGAGCGGATAATATCCGCAACAAAATCATTAGAGCTGACATAGGCACCAATAGACCAAACCTGAGGCAAACTACACTGACCACCCCACGTCAGGGCACATTCCCATGCCTGAATTGCAATAACTGTTCCAGTGTCATGAAAGGTGCCTTTTTAACTCATCCCCACTCCGGTGAACAGATCCCAATCAAGGGCATGTTCACATTCGATAGTAAACACGTCATATACATTCTTAAATGTCCCTGCGGCCTACTCTATGTAGGTGAAACCTCAATGCGGATAAAAAACAGATTAAGTAAACATAAATCCACTATCCGCACTGAGAATTTACTGCTTCCTTTACCACATCCTTTCCATGAGAAATGACACGCAATATCCCAACTGCGATTCCAAGTCATTGAAAGTGTGCCATTACCCCGCCGCGGTGGCGATAGAAACAAACTGCTTCTAAAGAGAGAAGCGTATTGGATCCACCGGCTACAAACGGTGGAACCAAGAGGTCTCAATCGAGATTACAATATTTCTGGCTTTATCTAGCGCTTGATCATGTTTACATAATACTTATATTTTGATTCATGTTTTATTTTCAGCAGACTTGAATTTCTACCGCTCTCCATTGACTCCTATGGTCTATGGTATCTACATTGCAGAATCTGTATCGGCCTCCATGTGGGAGGAGCTTTACATCACATGACGTCAGTTCCATTGTTGTCCTTTTAATGTATATAAGGCACAATGGTAGGAGTGTATTATATAGTCTAAAGAAAGCACGATTGTGTGCTGAAACGCGTCACTATGTATGAATAAGTGACTGAATAAATCGCAGTGAAAATCTATCGCGAGTGCCGGTCTTCCTTTTCTATATTGCACGTTGGGACCCCTGCCTACTGACACGTGCACCGCAACCATTCCAGTGCAGTGCCGACCTTCATCTATAATACATGCTGCCATGTAAAGAGATACTGGTGGTGGAGTGGTCGAGGATTTAAAGGGGTTGTCCAAGTTTTCAAGTTATCCTCTCTACACCATAGGGTATAACTATATGAATAGTGGGGTCCGATTCTGCAACCCCCACTGATCCCATATGCCCTGCTGCTCCATTCATTCTCTTTGAGACAACTGGAATTAGCAAGCGCTGTACTCCGCCATCTCTGGCGACCCCATAGAGAATGGATGGAGAGGCAGGGCATATGCTCGACCTGCCACTCAGTCAAGAAGGGGGATCAGTGGGTGCTCCAGCGTTCAGACCCCCACGGATCACTTCGTTATCCCCGATCCTGTGAATAGAGGATAACTAGAAAAGTGGACACAGGTCCTTTAACAGGCAAGCATTTATATTTTAGTTTAACACATATTTTGGGCCAGATTTTTAATTTTTATTTTATTTTATCTTTTACATCCAAAGAAAACTTTTAAAGATAGGGAATGTGAAAAGGTCCAACAGCTATGACACAACAGGTGATAAGTGTCTGATTGTGTGCATAGATTGACGCTAATGTAATTGAATGTCTCAGGACCCCTTTTTTCATGATCAGTGGGTGTTCCAGCAGTCAGGTGCCCAGTAATCTGATATTTATCACCTATCCTGTAGATAGGCGATCGGTCAATATGGTAGGACAACCCTTTTAAATATAATGTAGATTATGTACAATATGAGAAGGTTAAGATTTGATAAATTTAATGCCAGACATTTATGCATAAAGGGGTTAAACGGGTTTTCTCACTTCAGTAAATGGCATTTATCATGCAGTTAATACAAGGCACTACATAATAGACAAAAAAAAAATCACAGAAAAAACAAAGACAAAGACAATAAAAACATCCTGAACGGTATGATAAATATGCGGAAGTCCCTGGCCACATTCACGAAAAAAAATCACAGAAAAAAAAGATAATCATGCACTAACAAAATAGATGCAAGCATTGTATATGGACAAAGTCCTCACTCTGATGTAATAAAATCTGAGACACTTAGCCAATATATTTTGATCAAAACTCATCTGTGCCCACCTACCCAGTGCCAAGGTGATCTCAGGTCAGGCGGGTCCTACGCTAAACCTACCTAAGCCATTGGGCTTCTATGTTCAGGAGCGCAGACTCCGCAATACTCCGCAATACAAGGCACTTACTAATGTATTGTGATTCTCCATATTGCCTCCTTTCCATCACTTTATACACCGCACGCATCCGTGGTTACGACCACCGTGTAATCCAGCAGCGGTGGCCGTGCTTACACACTATAGGGAAAGGCTGGAAGTGCGCATAGACGAACACTTTTACCTATAGTGTGCAAGCACAGCCACTGCTGCTGGATTGCAGAGTGGTCAAAACCATGGATACATGCTGTGTATAATGTGATGGAAAAGAGCCAATATGGAAAATCACAATACATTATTAAGTGCCTTGTATTAACTTTCTCTACATGATAAAAGTCATTTGTTGACGTGAGACAGCCCCTTTAAATGTGCTACACTTAATAGGGTTAGGCATACATGTATTGGTGTGTGCTAAATATGTTCTATGTATCAATGGTGTATGTGCAGCATGTGACATATGCATCAGTGGCATGTGAGCCATGTATAAGTGTCTTGTGTCCCACATGTGTCCAGTGAGTGATTGGTGTGCGCTGCGTGTGTCTTGTTTCTGACTGACTTAAGTGCAGGATATCCATATATCTGTAAGATTATGGTACTTTCACACTTGCAGCAGCAGGGTCCGGCAGGCTATTTTAGTGGGGGAACAGCCTGCCGGATCCGTGCTTACGCTAGCCCACCGTGCCGCGGGAAGTCCGCTCCAGTCCCATTCACTATAATGGGGGCATGCCAGAAGTGGCCGCAGCAAGGCAAACATGCCGAAAGGTGGCCAGACAAAAACTACAGTGGACTTCCGGCAGCACGGTGGGCTAGCGTTAGCATGGATCCAGCTGCTGTTATCCCACCAGAACAACCTACCGGACCCTGTTACTGCAAGTGTGAAATTAGCCTAAATTCTGCCACATGTATGTTTGTGCAACTTATCACTGTAAGGGCTCATGAACACAAATATGGATCTACAGTCAGGTCCATAAATATTGGGACATCGACACAGTTCTAACATTTTTGGCTCTATACACAACCACAATGGATTTGAAATAAAACGAACAAGACGTGCTTTAACTGCAGACTGTCAGCTTTAATTTGAGGGTATTTACATCCAAATCAGGTGAACGGTGTAGGAATTACAACAGTTTGCATATGTGCCTCCCACTTATTAAGGGACCAAAAGTAATGGGACAATTGGCTTCTCAGCTGCCCCATGGCCAGGTGTGTGTTATTCCCTCATTATCCCAATTACAATGAGCAGATAAAGGGTACAGAGTCCATTACAAGTCTGCTATTTGCATTTGGAATCTGTTGCTGTCAACTCTCAAGATGAGATCCAAAGAGCTGTCACTATCAGTGAAGCAAACCATCATTATGCTGAGAAAAACAAAACAAAACATCAGAGAGATAGCAAAAACATTAGGCGTGGTCAAAACAACTGTTTGAAACATTCTTAAAAAGAAGGAACGCACCGGTGAGCTCAGCAACACCAAAAAACCTGGAAGACCACGGAAAACAACTGTGGTGGATGACCGAAGAATTCTTTCCCTGGTGAAGAAACACCTTTCAAAACAGTTGGCCAGATCAAAAACACTCTCCAGGAGGTAGGTGTATGTGTGTCAAAGTCAACAATCAAGAGAAGACTTCACCAGAGTGAATACAGAGGGTTCACTACAAGCTGTAAACCATTGGTGAGCCTCAAAAACAGGAAGGCCAGATTAGAGTTTGTCAAACGACATCTAAAAAAGCCTTCACTGATCTGGAACAACATCCTATGGACAGATGAGACCAAGATCAACTTGTACAAGAGTGATGGGAAGAGAAGAGTATGGAGAAGGAAAGTAACTGCTCATGATCCTAAGCATACCACCTCATCAGTGAAGCATGGTGGTGGTAGTGTCATGGCGTGGGCATGTATGGCTGCCAATGGAACTGGTTCTCTTGTATTTATTGATGATGTGACTGCTGACAAAAGCAGCAGGATAAATTCTGAAGTGTCTCGGGCAATATTATCTGCTCATATTCAGCCAAATGTTTCAGAACTCATTGGACGGCGCTTCACAGTGCAGATGGACAATGACCCAAAGCATACTGAAAAAGCAACCAAAGAGTTTTTTAAGGGAAAGAAGTGGAATGTTATGCAATGGCCAAGTCGATCACCTGACCTGAATCCGATTGAGCATGCATTTCACTTGCTGAAGACAAACCTGAAGGGAAAATGCCCCAAGAACAGACAGGAACTGAAGACAGTTGCAGTAGAGGCCTGGCAGAGCATCACCAGGGATGAAACCCAGCGTCTGGTGATGTCTATGCGTTCCAGACTTCAGGCTGTAATTGACTGCAAAGGATTTGCAACCAAGTATTAAAAAGTGAAAGTTTGATTTATAATTATTATTATGTCCCATTACTTTTGGTTCCTTAAGAAGTGGGAGGCACATATGCAAACTGTTGTAATTCCTACACCGTTCACCTGATTTGGATGTAAATACCCTGAAATTAAAGCTGACAGTCTGCAGTTAAAGCACATCTTGTTCGTTTCATTTCAAATCCATTGTGGTGGTGTATAGAGCCAAAAATGTTAGAATTGTGTTGATGTCCCAATATTTATGGACCTGACTGTATTTCAGTCAGCAAATTGCGCATCCGCAAAACATGGATACCGGGTGTGTGCATTCTACATTATGCAGAGCAGAAAATGGCCGGCCCCTAATAGAACACTCCTTTCCTTGTCTACAGTGGCATACCTCTAATTGAGGCAGACCACGCAGCTGCTATGGTGCCCGTAGGGGAAGGGGGCCCGGCTGTGGAGGAAATGCCCAGTCCCCTTATTACCATTAGTACAACAGCTCTGGTCTAGAGTACTTGCCAGGGGCTCTGGCTCCGTCTTCCAGCTCCCCTCACTGCTTTTCCTCAGCAGGCTGTGCTCTGACTTCCCCCCTCCCCCCAGAAAGGCCCCGATCATACCATGAGGAGATGCCTCTAGCCTCTAGCAGCAGCCTGCACATGTCCTCAGGGGCTGCACTGCTGAGAAGAGGTCAGTTATTCAGAAGCTACAGCAGGATGTGCTGCTGCCATCAGAAGCCTCCCCAGTGCTCCCCTCCCCCACTCTGCTCCTCTTCCCTGTCCTGGCACACTGCAGAGTCCTCCTCTGCTGTTATGTAATCCATGTGCAGCAGTCGGGACAGAGGAAGGAGGGAAGAGAGCCTTCTGCACTGTCCAGCTGAGGAGAAGATGACCTCCCATCAATCCTGACTGTTTACCCTGGAGACATGCTCAGAAGGTAAGTGTGTGCCAGTGTAATATGTGTGTGTTTGGCACCTGTGTTTCGTCATCATCCGAGACGCGCTGCGATGTTCTTCCCATGTACTCATCTTGAAAAATAAGTGGTTGGGCATCGGTGCACTCAATCTCTTCCACTTCTGGGGCAGGGCTAGGTGGATGGCCCTGGGAAACCCTGCTAACAGAGTCATCAAAAAGCAGAAGAGACTGCTGCATGACTTGGTGCTCAGACTGCTTGGATGATTTGCAAGGGGGTGAGGTGAAAGACTGATGGACATCGGCTGCAGGTGCCAACTGTGGTCTTTCAGCGGGAGACAATGTGAAGGAACTGGATCCACTGTCAGCAACCGAATCTACTATCGCCTGTACTTGTTCAGGCCTCACCATTCGTAGAGCAGCATTAGGCCCGACCAAATACCGCTGCAGGTTTTGTCGCCTACTCGCACCTGAGGAAGGGGTTTCACTTTTGCTTGTAGATGGCACAGATCGACCACGTCCTCTCCCTGCAACAGGAGCTCCACCAGCAGCACCACGACCTGGGCCACATCCCTTATTTGACGCTCTCCTCATATTTTTTGAATTTAGGATCTTGCCCTAAATGGGTGTTTAATTAATAGTAAAAAAAGAACGACAGTATGTAAAGGGTGTATTTCACACGGCCTGAACCAGACTAGGCCTCAATTAAAGATTTCTTTGCACAAAATAGCTGTATTTCAAATGCCTAATTCAAACCCCTGTATGTATAGAGGGGATCTCACACTCCCTGAATCATTGTAGGCCTGAAGTAAATATATCTTTGCACAAAAAGGCTGTATTTTAAATGGCTGTATTTCAAATGCCTAATTCAAACCCCTGTATGTAGAGGTGGTATCTCACAGGGCCTAAACCTCTGTAGGCCCGAATTCAATATTGGTGCACCAAATGGCGGTATTTAAAATCTCTGAATGTAACCCAAATGTATTAAGGGTGTATCTCACAATGACATCTGCATCAAAGGCTGCCAACTAAATTTTTGGAGCCCAAACGACTGTTTGTTTAACAACTGAATATGACAGCAGTATATAAGCCTGTAATTTCACACGTGCTGATGCTGCAAGGCCTGAAAATAGTGTTTTTTGTCAAATAAGTGTGTTTTTCAAACCCCAGAAAATGATGGGTGTATTTCTAGCTTAAATTGCACACTGACTAATCCAGATGTTGTAATTTGCCGCCACAAAATGGTGATTTGCAATGTCCCAAAAACTCAGATGCAGTGCTGGTGCACTGAGCATGCATAAAATGGCCGCCGCCACCCACCTAACTAACAGAATTTTAAAAGTTAGTATTTTTGGTCAATGAGCTCAGGGCAGGGTAAAACGATAGTGCCCTGCACCCACACAACTATTTGTCTGTAGATCGCTGAGTTAGATTCTCTCCTATGCTGAGTTAGATTCTCTCTCTCCACAGGGTTTTTTTTGCCTTCCTCTGGATCAACTTGTAGAATGACAGGCCGAACTGGATGGACAAATGTCTTTTTTCGGCCTTATGTACTATGTTACTATGTTACTATGCTCTCCCTGAAATCACAAGTCCAGCAGCATCCTCTCCCTACACTTGTAACAGCAGAGTGACGTGCATCGCTACGTGACCCAAGCTTATATAGAGCCTGGGTCACATGCTGCTCTGGCCAATCACAGCCATGCCATTAGTAGGCATGGCTGTGAAGGCCTCTTGGGGCAAGTAGTATGACGCTTGTTGATTGGCTGCTGTGCAGCCTTTCAAAAAGCGCCAAGAAAGCGCCGAACCCAAACTTTTACGAAAATGTTCGGGTCCGGGGTCCAAAAATCCTAAAGTTCGGGTTCGCTCAACCCTAATCCGAACACAATAGTCTAAGTTGGTGAAGTGAAATGAGAAAAAAAATATAAATAAAATTATTGTTTAGAAATAGAAAACAGAAAATTGACATGTGTGTATGTATTTTACCCCCTTTGTTAGGAAGCCATAAAAAGCTCTGGTGTAACCAATTACCTTCAGAAGTCACATAATTAGTGAAATGATGTCCACCTGTGTGCAATCTAAGTGTCACATGATCTGTTATTACATATACACATACCTTTTTTGAAAGGCCCCAGAGGCTGCAACACCTAAGCAAGAAGCATCACTAACCAAACACTGCCATGAAGACCAAGGAACTCTCCAAACAAGTAAGGGACAATGTTGTTGAGAAGTACAAGTCCTGGTTAGGGTTTAAAAAAATATCCAAATCTTTGATGATCCCCAGGAGCACCATCAAATCTATCATAACCAAATGGAAAGAACATGGCACAACAGCAAACCTGCAAAGAGACGGCCGCCCACCAAAACTCACGGACCGGGCAAGGAGGGCATTAATCAGAGAGGCAGCACAGAGACCTAAGGTAACCCTGGAGGAGCTGCAGAGTTCAATAGCAGAGACTGGAGTATCTGTACATAGGACGATAATAAGCCATACGCTTCATAGAGTTGGGCTTTATGGCAGAGTGGCCAGAAGAAAGCCATTACTTTCAGCTAAAAACAAAAAGGCACATTGTGAGTTTGCGAAAAGGCATGTGGGAGACTCCCAAAATTGATGGAGGAAGGTGTTCTGGTCTGATGAAACTAAAATTGAACTTTTTGGCCATCGAAAAAAAAACTGCTGTGTCTGGCGCAAACCCAACACATCACATCACCCAAAGAACACCATCCCCACAGTGAAACATGGGGGTGGCAGCATCATGCTGTGGGGATGTTTTTCAGCAGCCGGGACTGGGAAACTGGTCAGAGTTGAGGGAAAGATGGATGGTGCCAAATACAGGGATATTCTTGAGCAAAACCTGCAGCACTCTGTGCGTGATTTGAAGCTAGGATGAAGGTTCACCTTTCAGCAGGACAATGACCCCAAACACACTGCTAAAGCAACACTGGAGTGGTTAAAGGGGAAACATGTAAATGTGTTGGAATGGCCTAGTCAAAGCCCAGATCTCAATCCAATAGAAAATCTGTGGTCAGACTTAAAGATTGCTGTTCACGAGCACAAACCATTCAACTTGAAGGAGCTGGAGCCGTTTTGCAAGGAGGAATGGGCAAAAATCCCAGTGGTAACATGTGGCAAGCTCATAGAGACTTATCCAAAGCGACTTGGAACTGTGATTGCCGCAAAAGGTGGCTCTACAAAGTATTGACTTTAGGGGGGGTGAATACTTATGCACATTGACTTTTTCTGTTATTTTGTCCTATTTGTTTGCTTCACAATAAAATAAATAAATAAATAAATAAAAAAAACATCTTCAAAGTTGTGGGCATGTTCTGTAAATAAAATTATGCAAATCCTCAAACAATCCATGTTAATTCCAGGATGTATATATGCGTGTGTACTAAATGTACAGTATATATGATGTGTGTGTGTGTGTGTATATATACACTGCTCAAAAAAATAAAGGGAACACAAAAATAACACATCCTAGATCTGAGTTAATTAAATATTCTTCTGAAATACTTTGTTCTTTACATAGTTAAATGTGCTGACAACAAAATCACACAAAAATAAAAAAATGGAAATCTAATTTTTCAACCCATGGAGGTCTGGATTTGGAGTCACACTCAAAATTAAAGTGGAAAAACAGACTACAGGCTGATCCAACTTTGATGTAATGTCCTTAAAACAAGTCAAAATGAGGCTCAGTAGTGTGTGTGGCCTCCACGTGCCTGTATGACCTCCCTACAACGCCTGTGCATGCTCCTGATGAGGTGGCGGACGGTCTCCTGAGGGATCTCCTCCCAGACCTGGACTAAAGCATCTGCCAACTCCTGGACAGTCTGTGGTGCAACGTGACGTTGGTGGATAGAGCGAGACATGATGTCCCAGATGTGCTCAATTGGATTCAGGTCTGGGGAACGGGCGGGCCAGTCCATAGCATCAATGCCTTCGTCTTGCAGGAACTGCTGACACACTCCAGCCACATGATGTCTAGCATTGTCTTGCATTAGGAGGAACCCAGGGCCAACCGCACCAGCATATGGTCTCACAAGGGGTCTGAGGATCTCATCTCGGTACCTAATGGCAGTCAGGCTACCTCTGGCGAGCACATGGAGGGCTGTGCAGCCCTCGAAAGAAATGCCACCGCACACCATTACTGACCCAATGCCAAACCGGTCATGCTGGAGGATGTTGCAGGCAGCAGAACGTTCTCCACGGCGTCTCCAGACTCTGTCACATGTGCTCAGTGCGAACCTGCTTTCATCTGTGAAGAGCACAGGGCACCAGTGGCGAATTTGTCAATCTTGGTGTTCTCTGGCAAATGCCAAACGTCTTGCACGGTGTTGGGCTGTAAGCACAACCCCCACCTGTGGACGTCGGGCCCTCATATCACCCTCATGGAGTCTGTTTCTGACCGTTTGAGCAGACACATGCACATTTGTGGCCTGCTGGAGGTCATTTTGCAGGGCTCTGGCAGTGCTCCTCCTGTTCCTCATTGCACAAAGGCAGAGGTAGCGGTCCTGCTGCTGGGTTGTTGCCCTCCTACGGCCTCCTCCATGTCTCCTGATGTACTGGCCTGTCTCCTGGTAGCGCCTCCATGCTCTGGACACTACGCTGACAGACACAGCAAACCTTCTTGCCACAGCTCGCATTGATGTGCCATCCTGGATAAGCTGCACTACCTGAGCCACTTGTGTGGGTTGTAGACTCCGTCTCATGCTACCACTAGAGTGAAAGCACCGCCAGCATTCAAAAGTGACCAAAACAAGCATAGGAACTGAGAAGTGGTCTGTGTTCACCACCTGCAGAACCACTCCTTTATTGGGGGTGTCTTGCTAATTGCCTATAATTTCCACCTGTTGTCTATCCCATTTGCACAACAGCATGTGAAATTGATTGTCACTCAGTGTTGCTTCCTAAGTGGACAGTTTGATTTCACAGAAGTGTGATTGACTTGGAGTTACATTGTGTTATTTAAGTGTTCCCTTTACTTTTTTGAGCAGTATATATATATGTATATATATATATATATATATATATATATATATATATAATCAATGAAATGAGGGCAGCACTCCAGTCTTGTGGTGAAAAAAGGTTAATTTTATTACACCCAACAGCAATGCAGCATTTCAGCTCTCTCAATGGAGCCTTTGTCAAGCTTGTGTGCTGCCCTCATTTCATTGATTTTGTTCCGATGTTCCTGGTCCGGGAATTTGAGTGGGATTTGCACCTGGCAACCTGGAGAGGGCTGCTGTTTTACTTTTTCCATATATATATATATATATATATATATATATATATATATACATATACATACAGTGGATATAAAAAGTCTACACACCCCTGTTAAAATGTCAGGTTTCTGTGATGTAAAAAATGAGACAAAGATATATAATTTCAGAACTTTTTCCACCTTTTAATGTGACCTATAAACTGTACCACTGAATTGAAAACATACTGAAATCTTGTAGGTGGAGGGAAGAAAACCAAAAAAAATAATAATAATGTGATTGCATAAGTGTGCACACCCTCTTATAACTGGGGATGTAGCTGTGTTCAGAATTAAGAAATCACATTCAAAATCATGTTAAATAGGAGTCAGCATACACCTGCCATCATTTAAAGTGCCTCTGATTAACCCCAAATAAAGTTCTGCTGCTCTAGTTGGTCTTTACTGAATTTTTCTTAGGCTACTTTCACACTGGCGTTTCTGGGTCCGCTTGTGAGATCCGTTTCAGGGCTCTCACAAGCGGCCCAAAATGGATCAGTTTTGCCCTAATGCATTCTGAATGGATAAAGATCCGTTCAGAATGCATCAGTTTGCCTCCGTTCAGCCTCCATTCCGCTCTGGAGGTGGACACCAAAACGCTGTGCCTGCAGCGTTTTGATGTCCGCCTGACGATGCAGAGCCAAACGGATCCGTCCTAACTTACAATGTAAGTCAATGGGGATGGATCCGTTTTCACTGACACAATATGGTGCAATTGAAAACGGATCCGCCTCCCATTGACTTTTTTTTTTTTGTTCATGGTAATGCAAACGGATCCGTTCTGAACGGATACAATGCATTATCAGTGCGGATCAGTCTGTGCAGATACAAGACGGATCCGCACCTAACGCAGGTGTGAAAGTAGCCTGTCGCATCCCACAGCAAAAGCCATGGTCCACAGAGAGCTTCCAAAGAATAAGAGGGATCTCATTGTTAAAAGGTATCAGTCCGGGTCTGCAATTCCGATCACGAAAAATATAGAACATGTCCTATTCTTGTCCGCAATTGCGGACAAGATTAGGCATTTTCCATTAAGTGCCGGCGATGTGCGGTCCGCAAAATGCGGAACGCACATCGCCGATGTCCGTGTTTTGCGGATTTGCGGATCCGTGGATCCGCAAAACACACACGGACGTGTGAATGTACCCTAAAAGGTGGAAAAAGTTCTGAAATGATTTATCTTGGTCTCATTTTTTTACATCACAGAAACCTGACATTTTAACGGGTGTGTAGACTTTTTATATCCACTGAATATGTATATATATATATATATATATATATATATACACACACACACACATACACACATGTAGCAGACTTAACACACACCTGATGAGTTTTCACATTTAGTTAATGCGTTATGAGTAGTGTTGCGCGAACTTGTGTTTCAAGTTCAGCGTACAAGGTTTGGGTTTTCTAAGAATGCCGTTATGGATTCTGGTACCACGGACCACAAAGGAATTCTTTGACGGCATCCACCATGAACGCCTATAAGAGGCTTTCTGTATTGCATTTCGTCATAATAGTAGTCTATGCTGACCATGCTATGCTGTCATAGAATGGTCCGTGGTAGCAGAATCCATAACGGATTTCTTAGATAACACGAGCCCGAACCTTGTATGCCAAACTTAAAAATACAAGTTCACTCAATATTAGTTATGACTGTAACTGTTAAAGGGGTTGTCATATCCCCTTCTTCCCCCACTCAGCCCCTCTGATATGACCATCGGAGCATTTCATGCTCCAATGCTCTCCCTTGCCCTGCGCTGAATTGAATAAAAAATGGTACGGACACGGAAAAAAAATAAGTTTGTGTGCAGGACCCCTAAGCTGGGCCCCCGGAATCAGTTACACTAGTGGGCCCTAACTATCCCAGACCGACACTGACCCGGCCCCTGTTTGCAAATCCCTAAAACTGCTCCAACACACATTTATTTTCCGTAGTAGCCTGCTACCTATCCTGTGCCTCAGACTGTTCTGTCCTAGAGACCTTGGGGGTCTTCACCTTGACTTTTTATGCTGCGCTGCCGTAAGATTCGACTAATTTATGATGTGGTGTGTGTCCCACCATAAATTAGGCGTATCTATAACAGCCGTATGCCTGAGTGGAGTAGCTATTCCCTCTGGGGAGTAGTTTTTCGCCAACATTTACACCTGGAAGCAGGTGTAAATGTTAGTAAATTTGCTTTGATCCCGGTCCCAGCCCCTGCTAAGTGGCAAACACAGCATAAAAACGATTTTCTGTCGCATAGGTGTTTAGAAAGTCGCAGAAAGGGATTTTGCTACTTTTTTATGCCTAAAACAGGTGTAGCGCTGATAGTAAATGACCCCCCTCAGCCACCCGATGCATCTATAATAATAAGCTGGGTAGTTTATTATAGAATCTGTCTTTTTTATATGAATGTATAGACAGATTGACATGCTGTACACTGAATATCTGTATGCAGTGCAGTCAGTGTACTGTGTCATGTGCCACTTGTGCAGATGGTGTGGACTAGGGGCCCACTCTGGCTTAGGAGTGGGTGATACCTCTTCTCCCCTATGGTCCAGTCCGAACTTGGCTCAGTAAGTAAGGGGCCCCACTGCCTCCTTAAAACCAGGCAGTAGCAGCTTACTACTGACTATTAGTTTACAAGGAATGGGGTGAGCAAATGAATTTCATAGTGCAAAATTAATGGACTGTTAGACATAAGGGGTAATCAGTCATGAGCTATTACTGAAGAGCCAGGGGCCATCTGCTCTCTGTAACTGCCCCTGAGAAAAACACATGAAGAAAGTGAATGTTGAACTGAAAGTTTGCTTTTTATCCGCAATAGAACTGAAAAATAGAACTGCTGGTAACAAGAACCTGTTACACACAAACATCAACCAAGGTAACCCAAAAATCCAAGATATTCACTTTACAGGTAATAGTAATTTAAAATCTATTTTGACAAATGCCAGAAGTCTAGCCAGCAAAATGGGGGAGCTGGAGCCTATGGTACTAGAAGAACACGTAGATATAGTTGGTGTGGCTGAGACATGGTTGGGCTCTTCACATGACTGGGATGTAAATATTGAGGGTTTTACACTATTTAGGAAAGACAGGGTCAATAGAAAAGGTGGTGGGTGTGCCTGTCTGTGAGGAGTGATCTAAAGACAAGTGTGAAAGAGGCGGATGGTGAGGATGGGTGGAAGTTCAAAGGGATATAAACACTGAAAAAATAATACTTGGTGTAATCTATAGACCCCCTAACATCACAGAGGAGATAGAAATGCAACTGTATAACCAAATAGAGCGGGCTGCACAGGCTGGTACACCGGTCATAATGGGAGATTTTACCTTCCCAGACATTGACTGGGGTCATGGTTCTGCCTCAACCGCAAAGGGGAGAAGATTCCTCAAGTGTCACGGATGGTGTACAGGAAACAAGACAATACAATATAAACAATGACTCACTGGATCCACAACTAAGGAACAAAAGGGAGACCCCTGCATGAGACCTGCCGCTCTCCCTTATTGCTCAGCCTATGCGACCACCCCAAAGGTGGATGGGCGCATATCCACGTACCTCGACTATCTTACACCTGAAGACCCTACAATAGTGAGGGGATACGACCACCGGCTCCCTACACAGACACGGAGGGAGTCAGGGTCACCTGGATCCAGAAAACAGAAAATCATAAATACATAAACAGCACTTATCTTGTAGACGACTGGGGACTGTGGACTGAGAACTAGGAACAGCATGCACACACACTCCAGGAAGTTGTATAAGGCGCACACTACTGCATTCTGGGGAGGAACTTAAAGGGCAGCAATCAGTCCAACTGCATGACAGCTGAGATAGACTAACGAGATGAGGAACTCAACCAAAACAAAGAAATTCAAGGAGGAGGATCTGAAAGGCTCCTGTCAGAGCTTCTCAACTGTCTGGTTGTGACAGTACCCCTCTCTCTACGAGTGGACTCCGGACACTCAGGGCCCACCTTCTCAGGATGGGACCTATGGAAAGCCCTGATGAGACGAGTGGCCTTAATGTCCGTCACTGGGACCCACATCCTCTCCTCAGGACCATAACCCTCCCAATGAACGAGGTACTGGAGGGAACCGCGGACAAGACGAGAATCCACAATCCTAGAGACCTGAAATTCAAGATTTCCATCAACCATAATCGGAGGAGGAGGCAAAGGCGAGGGTACAATAGGTTGAACATAAGGTTTCAATAAGGACTTATGAAAAACATTATGGATCTTCCAAGTCTGAGGAAGATCAAGACGGTAGGCAACAGGATTGATGACAGACAGGATCTTGTAAGGCCCAATAAACCTAGGACCCAACTTCCAGGAGGGAACCTTCAATTTGATATTCTTGGTAGACAACCACACCAGATCACCAACATTCAGGTCCGGACCAGGCACACGTCTCTTATCTGCCACATGCTTATATCTCTCACTCATGCTCTTTAGATTATCCTGAATCTTTTGCCAAATAGATGACAAAGACGAGGAGAATCTGTCCTCATCAGGTAAACCAGAAGACCCCTCTCCCGAGAAAGTCCCAAACTGCGGATGAAACCCATATGCACCAAAAAATGGTGACTTATCAGAGGACTCCTGACGACGGTTATTTAAAGCAAACTCAGCAAGGGACAAAAAAGAACACCAATCCTCCTGATTCTCCGCCACAAAACAGCGCAGATATGTCTCCAGATTCTGATTGACGCGCTCTGTCTGGCCATTCGACTGCGGGTGGAAAGCAGAAGAGAATGACAACCGAACCCCCAAGCGAGAACAGAAAGCCTTCCAGAATCTGGAAACAAACTGCGTGCCCCTATCAGAGACTATGTCTGAAGGAATACCATGCAATTTGACAATGTGGTCAATAAATGCCTGCGCCAGCGTCTTAGCATTGGGCAAACCAGGAAAAGGGATGAAATGCACCATTTTGCTAAAACTTCCCCAAGGAACGAGGCAAGTCCGTTATGAAGTCCATGGACAGATGTGTCCAAGGACGGGAAGGAATGGTTAAGGGAAGGAGAGGACCTGATGGCCGTGAATGAGGGACTTTGGCACGAGCGCAAGTCTCGCAAGCTGCCACAAAACCCTCAACCGACTTACGAAGCGCAGACCACCAGAATCTCCGAGCGATGAGATCCAGTGTGGCTCTTGCCCCCGGGTGCCCAGCAAGGACCGTATCGTGGTGTTCCTTAAAAATCTTGTGTCTCAAAGCGAGAGGCACAAACAACCTCCCAGGAGGACAAAGATCAGGAGCCTCTGACTGGGCTGCCTGCACCTCTGCCTCCAATTCAGGAAAAAGAGCAGAGACCACCACACCTTCAGCCAAAATGGGACCCAGGTCTTCAAAATTCCCACCTCCCGGAAAACAACGTGACAGGGCATCTGCCTTCACATTCTTAACCCCAGGGCGGAACGTGACAACAAAATTAAACCTTGAAAAGAACAAAGACCATCTGGCCTGTCTCGGGTTCAGACGCTTGGCTGACTCCAAGTAGGCCAGATTTTTATGGTCAGTAAACACGGTAATAGGGTGTCTGGCTCCCTCTAGCCAATGGCGCCATTCCTCAAAAGCCAACTTGATGGCCAACAATTCCCTATCTCTCACATCATAATTTCTCTCTGCGGAGGAGAGTTTCTTCAAGAAAAAGGCACATGGTTGCCATTTGGCAGGAGAGGAACCCTGAGACAAGACCGCACCCACCCCTACCTCAGAAGCATCAACCTCAACTATGAAGGGTAACGAAATATCAGGTTGTACCAGGATGGGAGCGGAAGCAAAACTCTCCTTGATATTAGAAAAGGCCTTACGCGCCTCTACCGACCAGGAAGAAAAATCTACCCCCTTTCTGGTCATATCAGTGAGTGGTTTAACAACAGAGGAATAATTCTAAATAAATTTCCTGTAATAATTGGCAAAGCCCAAAAAACGCATCAGCGCCTTCTGATTCTCAGGAAGCTCCCACTCAAGCACAGCGCGGACCTTCTCGGGGTCCATGCGAAAACCAGAAGCGGAGAGAAGAAACCCCAGAAATTGAATTTCTGGAACCGCAAACACACATTTTTCCAGTTACGCGTATAATTTATTCTCCCGCAGGATGAGCAAGACCTGACGTAAGTGTTCCTTATGAGTCTTGAAATCAGGAGAAAAAATCAAAATGTCATCCAAATACACTAATACAAATTTTCCCATTAAATGATAAAAAAATGCTGTTCACGAAATGCTGAAAAACGGCTGGGGCATTCATCAAACCAAAAGGCATAACCAAATTCTCAAAATGGCCCTCAGGGGTATTGAAAGCCGTCTTCCATTCGTCTCCTTCTCTGACCCTGACCAGGTTGTATGCCCCTCTTAGGTCTAATTTGGAAAAGATTTTAGCCCCAACAACCTGGTTAAACAGGTCCGGGATCAGAGGAAGCGGATAAGGGTCACGAATAGTGATACTGTTCAGCTCCCTGAAATCCAGACAAGGTCTTAAAGAACCATCTTTTTTCTTAACAAAGAAAAAACCAGCGGCAACAGGTGACTTCGAGGGTCGTATGTGTCCTTTTCTCAGACTCTCAGAGATATAAGCACGCATAGCGACCCTTTCAGGTTGGGAAAGATTGTATAAACGAGATTTAGGCAGTTTGGCGCCTGGGATGAGATTAATAGGGCAGTCGTACTCCCTGTGCGGGGGCAAATCCTGAACTCCACTCTCAGAGAAGACATCCGAAAATTCAGAGAGGAAAGGTGGTACAGTCTTAGTAGAAACCTCAGAAACAGATGTCATGAGGCAATTCTCTCTGCAAAAGTCACTCCAACCATTTATTTGCCTCGCTTGCCAATCAATGGTGGGGTTATGTTTAGTGAGCCAGGGTAGCCCCAACACTAGAGGAGTAGGCAAACCGCTAAGGACAAAACATGACACATCCTCAACATGAGCATCACTCACAATTAAACGAATATTGTGAACTATGCCCTTTAATGATTTCTGAGAAAGTGGAGCGGAATCAATAGCAAAAACAGGAATATCCTTTCCCAAAGTGCATACCTGGAAACCATGAGTTATTGCAAATTGATTATCAATGAGATTGACAGCTGCTCCACTATCCACAAAAATCTCACAAAAAATGCTGTTGCTCTCTAGCGCCACCCTAGCAGGCAGGACAAAACGGGAACTACAAGCAAACGGAAAACCTTCAATTTCCGCCTCAACCCTGCCAATAGTAACAGACGTATCATTTTTAAAAGATTTTTTCCTTTTTGTTTCTTTATTACTCCCAGAAGACTGCCTGAATCTCCTAGAGGGACAAACATTTGCCAAATGATTTATACCTCCACAACAAAAACAAACCCTCCCATGCGGGCTGAATCTTCTATTGTCAGAGGCAATCAACCCCAGCTGCATGGGCTCCTGCTCAGAAGGGGCTGACAGCGACTGAGACCCCTGCGCACAGAAAGAGACCGCTGCACTGTCCCGGGACTGAGTATGACAGGAAGGAGAGATCTCTCCTCTCTCTCTAAGACGCCTGTCAATACGAACAGCCTGAGACATAGCAGAATCCAAGGAGGTAGGTCTCTCATGAAAGGCAAATGCATCTTTCAATCCCTCTGAAAGACCATGGCAAAATTGACTTCGGAGTGCAGCATCATTCCAACCAGTATCAGCTGCCCATCTCCGAAATTCTGAACAGTATATCTCTGCGGATTGTTTACCCTGGCATAACAGACGTAGTCTAGACTCAGCCAGAGCAATACGATCTGGATCATCATATATCTGACCCAGGGCTAAAAAGAATTCATCCAATGAACGGAGGGGCCGTGCCCCCTCCGGCAGCGAAAAGGCCCAGGATTGAATGTTACCCCTGAGCAGCGATATAATGATCCCCACCCTCCGTTCTTCATCACCAGAGGAATGGGGAAGAAGGCGAAAATGGAGTTTGCAAGCCTCTCTAAAACTCACAAAATACTCACTACCCCCGGAGAACGTATCCGGGAGCGAGATCTTAGGCTCAGAACAAACTCCATGAACGCAAGCTGAACCGGTCACTTGAAACTGAGAAAAAGTCTTACGGAGATCAGCTACCTCCAATGAAAGACCCTGGAAGCGCTCAGCCAAAAGTGAAACCGGATCCATGCTTGAGACGGTTTTGGCGGCTTATAATGTCACGGATGGTGTACAGGAAACAAGACATTACAATATAAACAATGACTCACTGGATCCACAACTAAGGAACAAAAGGGAGACCCCTGCATGAGACCTGCCGCTCTCCCTTATTGCTCAGCCTATGCGACCACCCCAAAGGTGGTTGGGTGCATATCCACGTACCTCGACTATCTTACACCTGAAGACCCTACAATAGTGAGGGGATACGACCACCGGCTCCCTACACAGACACGGAGGGAGTCAGGGTCACCTGGATCCAGAAAACAGAAAATCATAAATACATAAACAGCACTTATCTTGCAGACGACTGGGGACTGTGGACTGAGAACTAGGAACAGCATGCACACACACTCCAGGAAGTTGTATAAGCCGCACACTACTGCATTCTGGGGAGGAACTTAAAGGGCAGCAATCAGTCCAACTGCATGACAGCTGAGATAGACTAACGAGATGAGGAACTCAACCAAAACAAAGAAATTCAAGGAGGAGGATCTGAAAGGCTCCTGTCAGAGCTTCTCAACTGTCTGGTTGTGACATCAAGTTGCTGCAGGACCACTTTATGGGCCAGTTTGTAGAAGCTCCCACTAGGGGTGATGCTCTGTTGGATCTGGTAATCTCTAATGATGCAGAGCTTGTTGGAAATGTTACTATTCAGGAAACACTAGGCAATAGTGACCACATCATAATTATATTCCCCCTAAAATATAAGAAACAAACTCTGTCAGGCAGAGCAAAGACACTGAATTTTAAAAAGGCTAATAAGCCTATAGACCTTACTTTACCTATTAAACGTCTATGAGGGACAGTATCAAAAGCCTTTGCAAAATCCAGAAACACTACATCCACAGCCGCCCCTCAGTCCAGGATAGTACTCACCTCCTCATAAAAACAAATCAGGTTAGTCTGACAACTTCTGTCCTTGGTAAACCCATGTTGGTTATCACTTATAATATTATTTACAGTCACATACTCCTGTATATAGTCCCTTAAGAGTCCTTCAAACATTTTTCCCACAACAGAAGTTAAACTAGCTGGTCTATAATTACCCGTGGAGGACCTTGATCCTTTTTTCAATATGGGCACCACGTTTGCCTTGCGCCAATCACTTGGCACTGTACCAGTACCTAGAGAATCTTTAAAAATTATAAACAGGGGCACAGAAATGACTGAACTGAGCTAACTGGTTATAAGTGGTGTACCCCAAGGTTCAGTGCTGGGCCCTCTATTATTTAATTTATTTATTACTGATATCGAGGACGGCATCAATAGCATTATTTCTATTTTTGCAGATGCTACTAAGCTGTGTAGTACTGTACAGTCTCTGGAAAATGTCCATATACTACAAGCTGACTTGAACACTCTGAGCTATTGGGCATCAACTTGGCAAATGAGGTTCAATGTGGACAAATGTAAAGTTATGCATCTTGGTAGTAGTAATCTCCGTGCATCATATGTCCTAGGGGATGTAACACTGGGAGAGTCACTTATAGAGAAGGATTTGGATGTCCTTGTAGATCATAGATTGAATAACAGCATACATTGTCAATCAGCTGCTTCTAAGGCCACCAGGATATTGTTAGGCATTAAGCAAGGCATGGACTTGCGGGACAGGGATGTAATACTACCACATTACAAAGCGTTGGTGCGGCCTCATCTGGAATATGCAGTTCAGTTCTGGGCACCAGACCATAGAAAGGACGCTCTGCAGCTGGAAAAAGTACAGAGGAGAGTGACTAAAATGATAAGGGGCATGGAGGGTCTTAGTTTTGAGGAAAGATTAAAATAATTAAATTTATCTAGTCTTGAGAAGAGACGTGTAAGGGGGGACATGATTTACCTATACAAATATATAAATGGGCTATACACAAAATATGGTGAAAAACTGTTCTATGTAAAATGCCCTCAACAGACAAGGGGGCACTGCCTCCGACTGGAGAAGAAAAAGTTCAGTCTCCAGAAGCGTTAAAGCTTCTTTACTGTAAGAACTGTGAAGCTGTGGAATAGACTTCCTCAGGATGTGGCCACAGCAGGAACAGTGGACAGTTTTAAAAAGAGTTTAGATGAATTCTTAAAAGTAAACAACATTAATGCTTATGAAAACGTGTCTGAGTCTCACTTCCTTCTGGGATTCGCGTCCCCACCTATCCCTTGGTTGAACTTGATGGACTTATGTCTTTTTTCAACCGTATTAACTATGTAACTATATAAAATAAATTCTCACTATACATATGTAAGGGCAAGTTCACACACCACAGTTTGCATGCAATGTTATTAAGGCTGCGACACCACGGTGATATGTGTCGGGTGACAACAAGTTGCTGAAAAGTTGCACAACCAAAAATTTGTGTGACTCGTCTACCACTTGTTGTCTCGCTGTAATGTCACAGAAATGTCACAGGCGTGTCGCATGTCGCACACAACTTACATTAAAGTCAATGGAGTAAAAGTCATGTGTGACCTGAGCAACAAAATCCATCAGGTCTGGATTTTCTCTGTTACCACGTTCACATAGCAGCATGTATGTTGCATTGCAACACCATTAAAAGTCATTCGATGCAATGTCACACGTTGCTATGTAGCCTCAGCCATAATCTGACCATATCAATTGCTGTCTGTCTGAGAAGTCAGGTCTTAGACATTGTATCATGTGAACTTACCAGAAGTCTTAATGTGGACATCTCTGAAGTTCATAGACTCAGAATCTCTAAAGAAGTGAGGCACGGACCTTTTCCATGATCAGTTTCCAGAAAGCGTGTTTTTTTTCTGGGTAAATCCCAGTAACTGATTGCAGACCGTCGCTCTGGGATTTGCACCTCTGAATTCAATGCTTTGTTATATTTTGCCATCACTGCATCTTTGATGTTGATGTATTTTTAATCACAACATGATTATCTGTTACTCATTTAAGATTTGAATGTGTTTTTCGAAAATTGTCCTTCATCCAAATCCTGCTTTCCCAGATGTAGATGCCTGCACTCTGTACACTGCATGCCAAACCAAGTGGCGCTCAGAGGAATCCCTGGGCTGGCAAGCTAAAATCTGGCTTACACTTGTAGGATTACTGCTCTGCAACAGTCCAAAACCAGACTTGCCTCTCTGATTACTAACTAAATCCACACGCGGGGTATACAGAGAGGAATTATGGCAGGCTTTTAGTGTCACTAGCGCGATTATGGTGTTGGTACATGCTAGGCTTCAGTGGCGACTGGGGGATGTCCAGATGTTAGGTGCCATCCCGTGGTCTTTATAATTTACTAGACCGAAGCTGCTCGTTGTTCCACATTTAGAAAATTATGCAGAATGGATCCTGGTTTGGCACAGTATAGATAAACTGCATTAATGGTGTGGCATCACATTGTGATTAGCTTTGGAGCACCTAATGGACAAGAAAATTATTTTGAATATCTGGTAGGATGTCAGCTCTGTGACCAAGGAGGGTCTTTCTTCTATGAAATTGATCAGGTTCTGAAAGACATTGTCAGAGTAATGCAGTAGCTTTTATTCAGGAATTGCTGGAGTCTTTCATTTTTTGGCAGCATGCAATATTTTAATCTGACACATTAAGTTTCAGTTTGTGTGAGTTTGTTGATTAAACCTTGATAGCGCAGAATTGAATGGAAACTCCCACTAAACACTGTATTGTTCTGGTCTGTTAGTTCTTAATGTGATAGAGTTGTTCTTCAATAAATAACCAGATATTGTGTGTGTTAAAGGTGGCTTTCCCCACATGCGTAGTCTTAAAGGGAAACTACAAAGTGAATTTATTGCATAGTATTTAGATTTCTATGATTGTAATGCCACATTTACAAGTCAGTGTTTTGGTCAGGGACTTCCATCAGTGATTTTGAGCCAAAACCAGGTGCGGCTCTAAACACAGAACCTAAGTAGATCTTTCCCTTATACCTTATGTCTGTGTAGGCTCCAATCCTGGTTTTGGCTCACAATCCTCGTTTTGTCTCTTAGGTCGTTAACAAGTTGTCCCCCAAATAAGTGACAATTTTCTAAAGGGACACACACCTTAAGAAGGTCTGCATATTCCACCACTAGCCCCCCTTCCTCTGATGTCATGGCGAGGCTAGTGTTTCTTCTAATGGCCTTTTACGACTGAGTTTTATGAGGTCAGTTTAAAAAAGGTTTTACATTAAAATCTCTCCACTAAGATATATTTTCTTGTGGACATCATAGTGACCTAATACTACCTTCATCCAAGCCATCATAATGTTCCACACATGTGCATATCGAACATGGAGGGATTAGAGGCAGTATTTGACGAGTTCCTTAACCGCCTCCGGACCGCCGAACGCAGGGACGCGTCCTGGAGGCGGTCGATTCATTCCTCCTGGATGCATATACGCGTCCTCTCGTGAGACGCGAGATTTCCTGTGAACGCGCGCACACAGGCCCGCGCGTTCACAGGATCGGAAGGTAAGCGAGTGGATCTCCAGCCTGCCAGCGGCGATCGTTCGCTGGCAGGCTGGAGATGCGATTTTTTTAACCAATAACAGGTACAGTACAGACCAAAAGTTTGGACACACCTTCTCATTCAAAGAGTTTTCTTTATTTTCATGACTATGAAGGCATCAAAACTATGAATTAACACATGTGGAATTATATACATAACAAACAAGTGTGAAACAACTGAAAATATGTCATATTCTAGGTTCTTCAAAGTAGCCACCTTTTGCTTTGATTACTGCTTTGCACACTCTTGGCATTCTCTTGATGAGCTTCAAGAGGTAGTCCCCTGAAATGGTTTTCACTTCACAGGTGTGCCCTGTCAGGTTTAATAAGTGGGATTTCTTGCCTTATAAATGGGGTTGGGACCATCAGTGGCGTTGAGGAGAAGTCAGGTGGATACACAGCTGATAGTCCTACAGAGGTAGTCCCCTGAAATGGTCTTCCAACAGTCTTGAAGGAGTTCCCAGAGATGCTTAGCACTTGTTGGCCCTTTTGCCTTCACTCTGCAGTCCAGCTCACCCCAAACCATCTCGATTGGGTTCAGGTCCGGTGACTGTGGAGGCCAGGTCATCTGGCGCAGCACCCCATCACTCTCCTTCATGGTCAAATAGACCTTACTTTCAAAGTTTTCCCAATTTTTCGGCTGACTGACTGACCTTCATTTCTTAAAATAATGATGGCCACTCATTTTTCTTTACTTAGCTGCTTTTTTCTTGCCATAATACAAATTCTAACAGTCTATTCAGTAGGACTATCAGCTGTGTATCCACCTGACTTCTCCTCAACGCCACTGATGGTCCCAACCCCATTTATAAGGCAAGAAATCCCACTTATTAAACCTGACAGGGCACACCTGTGAAGTGAAAACCATTTCAGGGGACTACCTCTTGAAGCTCATCAAGAGAATGCCAAGAGTGTGCAAAGCAGTAATCAAAGCAAAAGGTGGCTACTTTGAAGAACCTAGAATATGACATATTTTCAGTTGTTAATATAATAATCACAGGTCGGCACTGCTGTATATGGTCACCGTGCACGAGTCTATGGGATGGCGTCCCAATGTAGAATCAATAAAGAAGACCGGCACTCGCTGTTGATAATTCTTTCTTTGTATTTATTCAGTCACATGTACAGGCAATAAGTGACGCGTTTCGGTGCTACCGCACCTTCCTCAGACTTATCATCATACAAAGAACATTTCATGTTTAAATAGAGCGCCCAAACACAGGGAAATGACATCACACAGAAAACCACAACCACCAATCAGTGTTAAAACGAAAAACATATGAGTTCCTTTAAATTCACTTTAGTTTGTTCCTTACTTCTTTCTTCCTTCATTATGTTCGCTGTAAATAATATATAGAAAAAAAATCCATTTGTTTTCTTACAAAGGATATTTTTGTCAAAAAATTATTATTTTCATTATTTTATTTTTTATTTTTATTTTTTGTTTTAAACTTTTTTATTTGTTTTTAATTGCACTATTGCAATACTCAAAAATATAACATTATAGAAAAATTATTATCCTGGGAAAAATATTATTATACCAAGGTGATCTATCAGAGGAAGCTTTGTACATTATACTCACGGTTGAGTCCGTGGGGCTCAATCGTTCGTAATCGATGTATCCAATAAGCCTCCCTCTGCAGTAATAACTTGTTCCTATCTCCACCCCGACGTGGAAGGGGTACACTGTCTATAATCTGGTAACGCAACTGTGCCACTGTGTGTCTATGTGCATGGAAGTGGAATGGTACAGGAAATAATAAATTTTGCTTGCGGATGGTGGACTTGTGGTTACTAAGTCTGTCTTTCATCCTAGTGGAAGTCTCTCCCACGTACAATAGACCACAGGGGCACTTTAAAATATATATAACAAAACGACTGTCACAGGTGAAATTTTTTTTTATAGGTATGCGTTCGCCAGATTGTGGATGTGTAAAGTGTGTACCCTTGATTACACTAGAACAGTGTACACAATTTACGCAGGGAAAAGTTCCCATTTTAGGAGTAGCCTACGTGGCTTCCCAATTTCAAAGGGTTAAGCGCATAGTGGGCACAGCTGAATTATGTAAGGAAAGATTAGACGAAATGAGCCAGAAATTTAAGGAGAGAGGTTATCCCGATCACTTATTAAAAGAACAAAGGAACCGAGTCGAGATAAAACAACAGGATAAGCCCTTAAAAGAACCACGGATTCCACTTGTAATTCAGTATCATCCATGGTCTCAGAGATTGAGAGGGATAATAAATAAACATTGGAACGTTGTGTCAAAGTCGTACCCACAAGTAGTGGAGTTTAAACTACCACCTATGATGTGCTTCAAAAGAGCCAGAAATATACGTGATAAGATAGTACGGGCGGACATTGGAAGTAGCAAAACTGGATCTATACAGAGAGTACTGGCTACTCCTAAAATGGGAACTTTTCCCTGCTTAAATTGTGTACACTGTTCTAGTGTAATCAAGGGTACACACTTTACACAGTGTACAAAGCTTCCTCTGATAGATCACCTTGGTATAATAATATTTTTCCCAGGATAATCATTTTTCTATAATGTTATATTTTTGAGTATTGCAATAGTGCAATTAAAAACAAATAAAAAACTTTAAAACAAAAAAAAAATAAAAAATAAAAAATAAAATAATGAAAATAATAATTTTTTGACAAAAATATCCTTTGTAAGAAAATAAATGGATTTTTTTTCTATATATTATTTACAGCGAACATAATGAAGGAAGAAAGAAGTAAGGAACAAACTAAAGTGAATTTAAAGGAACTCATATGTTTTCGTTTTAACACTGATTGGTGGTTGTGGTTTTCTGTGTGATGTGATTTCCCTGTGTTTGGGCGCTCTATTTAAACATGAAATGTTCTTTGTATGATGATATTTTCAGTTGTTTCACACTTGTTTGTTATGTATATAATTCCACATGTGTTAATTCATAGTTTTGATGCCTTCTGTACTGTATATTAGACGTTGTTTTGATAACAGCGTCTAATATACCTGCTACCTGGTCCTCTGGTGGTCCCTTTTGCTTGGATCGACCAACAGAGGACACAGGCAGCTCAGTAATAAGTAGCACCAAACACCACTACACTACACCCCCCCCTGTCACTTATTAACCCCTTATTAACCCCTGATCACCCCATATAGACTCCCTGATCACCCCCCTGTCATTGATCACCCCCCTGTCATTTATCACCCCCTTGTAAGGCTCCATTCAGACGTCCGTATGTTTTTTACGGATCCACTGATACATGGATCGGATCCGCAAAACACATGCGGACGTTTAAATGGAGCCTTACAGGGGGGTGATCAATGACGGGGGTGATCACCCCATATAGACTCCCTGATCACCCCCCTGTCATTGATCACCCCCCTGTAAGGCTCCAGTCAGACGTCCGTATGTTTTTTACGGATCCACGGATACATGGATCGGATCCGCAAAACACATACAGACGTCTGACTGGAGCCTTACAGGGGGGTGATCACCCCATATAGACTCCCTGATCACCCCCCTGTCATTGATCACCCCCCTGTCATTGATCACCCCCCTGTAAGGCTCCATTCAGATGTCCGTATGTTTTTTACGGATCCACGGATAAATGGATCGGATCCGCAAAACACATACGGACATCTGAATGGAGCCTTACAGGGCGGTGATCAATGACAGGGGGGTGATCACCCCATATAGACTCCCTGATCACCCCCCTGTCATTGATCACCTCCCTGTCATTGATCACCCCCCCGTAAGGCTCCATTCAGACATCCGTATGTTTTTTACGGATCCACGGATATATGGATCGGATCCGCAAAACACATACGGACATCTGAATGGAGCCTTACAGGGGGGTGATCACCCCATATAGACTCCCTGATCACCCCCCTGTCATTGATCACCCCCCTGTAAGGCTCCATTCAGACATTTGTTTGGCCCAAGTTAGCGGAAATTTTATTATTATTTTTTTCTTACAAAGTCTCATATTCCACTAACTTGTGTCAAAAAATAAAATCTCACATGAACTCACCATACCCCTCACGGAATCCAAATGCGTAAAAATTTTTAGACATTTATATTCCAGACTTCTTCTCACGCTTTAGGGCCCCTAAAATGCCAGGGCAGTATAAATACCCCACATGTGACCCCATTTCGGAAATTAGACACCCCAAGGTATTCGCTGAGGGGCATATTGAATCCATGAAAGATACTCAGGAGAAGTTGGGGAATGTGTTTTGGGGTGTCATTTTACATATACCCATGCTGGGTGAGAGAAATATCTCGGTCAAATGCCAACTTTGTATAAAAAAATTGGAAAAGTTGTCTTTTGCCGAGATATTTATCTCACCCAGCATGGGTATATGTAAAATGACACCCCAAAACACATTGCCCAACTTCTCCTGAGTACGGCAATACCACATGTGTGACACTTTTTTGCAGCCTAGGTGGGCAAAGGGGCCCACATTCCAAAGAGCACCTTTAGGATTTCACAGGTCATTTTTTACACATTTTGATTTCAAACTACTTACCACACATTAGGGCCCCTAGAATGCCAGGGCAGTATAACTACCCCACAAGTGACCCCATTTTGGAAAGAAGACACCCCAAGGTATTTCGTGATGGGCATAGTGAGTTCATGGAACTTTTTATTTTTTGTCACAAGTTAGTGGAATATGAGACTTTGTTAGAAAAAATAAATAAATAAACATTTTCCGCTAACTTGTGACAAAAAAAAAGAAATTCTAGGAACTCGCCACGCCCCTCACGGAATACCTTGGGGTGTCTTCTTTCCAAAATGGGGTCACTTGTGGGGTAGTTATACTGCCCTGGCATTCTAGGGGCCCTAATGTGTGGTAAGTAGTTTGAAATCAAAATGTGTAAAAAATGACCTGTGAAATCCTAAAGGTGCTCTTTGGAATGTGGGCCCCTTTGCCCACCTAGGCTGCAAAAAAGTGTCACACATGTGGTATTGCCGTACTCAGGAGAAGTTGGGGAATGTGTTTTGGGGTGTCATTTTACATATACCCATGCTGGGTGAGATAAATATCTTGGTCAAATGCCAACTTTGTATAAAAAAAATGGGAAAAGTTGTCTTTTGCCAAGATATTTCTCTCACCCAGCATGGGTATATGTAAAATGACACCCCAAAACACATTCCCCAACTTCTCCTGAGTACGGCAATACCACATGTGTGACACTTTTTTGCAGCCTAGGTGGGCAAAGGGGCCCACATTCCAAAGAGCACCTTTAGGATTTCACAGGTCATTTTTTACACATTTTGATTTCAAACTACTTTGCACGCATTTTGGCCCCTAAAATGCCAGGGCAGTATAACTACTCCACAAGTGACCCCATTTTGGAAAGAAGACACCCCAAGGTATTTCGTGATGAGCATAGTGAGTTCATGGAAGTTTTTATTTTTTGTCACAAGTTAGTGGAATATGAGACTTTGTAAGAAAAAAAATCATCATTTTCCGCTAACTTGTGACAAAAAATAAAAAGTTCTATGAACTCACTATGCCCATCAGCGAATACCTTAGGGTGTTTACTTTCCGAAATGGGGTCATTTGTGGGGTGTTTGTACTGTCTGGCCATTGTAGAACCTCAGGAAACATGACAGGTGCTCAGAAAGTCAGAGCTGCTTCAAAAAGCGGAAATTCACATTTTTGTACCATAGTTTGTAAACGCTATAACCTTTACCCAAACCATTTTTTTTTTTACCCAAACATTTTTTTTTATCAAATACATGTAGAACAATAAATTTAGAGAAAAATTTATATATGGATGTCGTTTTTTTTGCAAAATTTTACAACTGAAAGTGAAAAAATTGTTAAATTTCGATTAATAACAAAAAAAAGTAAAAATGTCAGCAGCAATGAAATACCACCAAATGAAAGCTCTATTAGTGAGAAGAAAAGGAGGTAAAATTCATTTGGGTGGTAAGTTGCATGACCGAGCAATAAATGGTGAAAGTAGTGTAGTGCAGAAGTGTAAAAAGTGGTCTGGTCATTAAGGGTGTTTAAGCTAAGGGAGCTGAGGTGGTTAATTACTACATCTTATAGAGCCCTGATTGAGGTGACATTAGGGAGCACACTGGCCAAATATGGATTTGGTCCGGTATTCCTTTGATGAATATTCATCTGTATGAGTTTTTATACATGACCCCTTCTGCAGGTGAAGGTAAGTGATGCTGATTATGTAATTTTTATCTTTCTACTCACTTGCATTCCAACACTGTGCTCCAACAAACCAGCAGTAAAATGCATTGAGAGGGTTCCTCTTTGAGTCCTCTCCACATGAACTTTTTTTTGTGTTAGTTCCATTTTTTTGGGCCCGTATATAAAACCATTCACTTCAATGAGGCAACAAAAAATGACTCTGTCACAAAGAGGGTGAGGGGATGGTGCACCACTGACTCCAACCACACCCCTGTCCCTGCCTACTTGCCCTATCCGTCCTAAATAACGGAGCGCAACTGGGCAGCGTTCCCTAGCCTTGGTAAGTGCAGAGGGACAACAAGACAGACAAATATAGAATGGTAAACAAGCTGAGTCAGAACCAGCAGGTAGCTACAGTACAAGAGGATAAGCAAAGACGGGTCAAAAACAAGCCAAAGTCAAAAACCAGGAGAAACAAAGCAGACACAAGGAGCAAGCAAGGACAGAGACGATCAAGTCAGGAGTCAAAAGCCACAGAATCACACAAGGAACTCTGGATAGTACCTTATTCACAGGCAACCTGTGGTCAGCAGGTTGCCTGTATATATAGTGGGGAAGAGGAGTCACGTGACGTGGCCAGTGCCACATGATTCATGCAACCAGCCGAGTGCTTAGCTCATCGCTCGGACTCCTTATAGTTGCCATGGGAGTGGAGGACGCCAACCGCGCTAAGGAAGTGAGTGCGGCCAGGTCCTCCTCGCCCCCCGTTGCGGTGAAGATGAGGACGCAGCACACGTCCTCGCTCCGTACTAGCCTCGTGACAGTACCCCCCCTTTTATGAGGGGCCACCAGACCCAAAGTCACTGGAGATGGTTTGTCAGTATGATCATGATGAAACTTTTTAATTAACCTAGTAGCATGAATCCGATTAACCGGTACACAGGACCTTTCCTCAGGTCCATAACCCTTCCAATGAACCAGGTATTGAAATGAGTATCGAACTCTCCTGACGTCAATGATTTTAGAAATGACAAATTCATTTTGATCATTCACCTGTACCAGGGGAGGGGCTGCCTGCGATGGAATTTCGGGTGAAACATATTTCTTAAGCAATGATTTGTGAAATACATTGTGAATATGGAACGAATCTGGCAGCTTCAACCTAAAAGATATGGCATTAATAACATCGAGGATCTCATATGGACCAATAAAACGTGGTGAAAACTTCCTGGACGACACCTTTAGTGACAAATATTTGGTGGACAGCCAAACCTTTTCTCCGACCTGAAAGTCCACCCATCTGGAACGCTTCCTATTAGCCTTAATTCTCTGATCCTCCTGAGCTTTTTCCAGGTTCATTTGAACCCGAGCCCAGACTGTGCACCGTTCTGACGTTACCCTATCAGCTTCAAGGTTAGGCGAAGGAACAGATGAACCAGAATTAAATCGAGGGTGGAAACCAAAATTGCAGAAAAATGGAGACACCCCAGTGGAAGAGTTCACACGGTTATTAATGGCAAACTCTGCCAAAGGGAGGTATTTTACCCATAACTGCTGGTTATCAGAGATGTAAGATCTTAGAAATTGTTTAACAGCGTGATTAAGCCGTTCGGTTTGTCCTTTGGTCTCGGGATGAAAAGCTGACAAAATGGACAAAGATATCTCTCATCTCTGACAAAAAGCGCTCCAAAATTTAGAGACAAACTGGACATCCCAGTCAGACACAATGTTTTCAGGAACTCCATGCAATCGTACCACTTGTTCCATAAACACAGAAGCCAGAGTCTTGGTATTCGGGAGATTGGCTAGAGGAACGAAGTGTACCATTTTACTGAATCTATCGACCACTACCCAAACCACTGACTTACCATCAGAGGGTGGCAAGACAGTAATGAAATCCATAGAAATGTGTGACCAGGGTTTACTAGAAATGGGCAATGGTCGTAACTCACCAGCAGGACGCGTTCTTGGAGTCTTGGACTTGGCACATATCTCGCAAGCAGAGACATAAGACCTGACATCCCTAGATAAAGTGGGCCACCAATAAGACCTGGACACAAGTTCTCTGGTGCCCTCAATACCGGGATGCCCACAAAAAACTGAATCATGACACTCACCAAGCAGCCGGAGACGGAAATGCCCAGGAACAAAAAACTTATCTGTAGGTGTCTATGCTGGAGCTAGATGTTGCTCTGCCTCAATATGAGACCCAAGATCCGCAGATAATGCTGCCACAATGATGTTAGCTGGTAAGATTTGTTCAGGAGGAATGTCAGGGGGTTGAAATGCACAAAAGCTTACTTACTTCCTGGCCTAAAAGTAATCGAGAAGTTAAAACATGTGAAGAATAATGCCCATCTAGCTTGATGAGGATTCAGCCTTTTCACAGACTCAAGAAACAATAAATTTTTATGGTCAGTGACAACAGTGAAACAATGTTTGGCCCCCTCTAAAAAAAAATTCTCCACTCCTCAAAAGCCAATTTGATGGCTAACAATTCCCGATTACCAATATCATAGTTCCTCTCAGTGGGAGAAAACTTCCGTGAGAAAAATTCACAAGGTCTTAAATTAGTGAGGTTAGAGGGTCCCTGGGAAAGAACAGCTCCTCCCACCCCATCCTCAGAAGAATCCACCTCCACTATGAAAGGTTTGTCTTGATCCGTCTGAATCAAGACTGGGGCGTTCCTCAAAAATCTTTTAAGTGTTTTGAAGGCTTCAATGGCCTCCAAAGGCCAGTTAACAAGATCCGCCCCCTTCTTAATAAGGTCGGTCAAGGGTTTAGCAATTACTGAAATTTTTTGGATAAACTTACGGTATTAATTGAAGAACCCTAAAAAGCGCTGTAAGGCTTTTAGGGATGACGGTCTCACCCAGTCTAAAATAGCTTGTATTTTACCAGGATCCATTTTAAATGCATGTGGAGTGAGGACATAGCCAAGATACAAAATTTCTTGTACCCCAAAAATGCATTTTTCTAACTTAACAGATAGTTGATTTTTTTTTTAGAATATCAAGTACTTGTCTGATATGCATAACATGAGAATGCCAACTCAAAGTAAAAATCATCAAGATACACAATCATAATTTTGCCAATAAATTCCCTGAAAATGTCATTCATGAAATTTTGAAAAACCGCAGGAGCATTACTAAGCCCAAAAGGCATGATCAAATATTCAAAATGTCCCTCCAGAGTGTTAAAAGCAGCTTTCCATTTGTCCCCTTCTTTAATTCGAACTTAATTATATGCTCCTCTCAAATCGAGTTTGAAAAACCATGAAGCCCCCAGAACCTGATTGAACAGATCGGAGATTAAAGGAAGGGAATATTGATTCTTAATGGTGATCTTGTTCAATTCCCGATAGTCAATACAGAGTCTAAGGCCTCCGTCCTTTTTTTTTTTTTACAAAAAAGAACCCCTCCCCCATAGGAGACACAGAGGGTTGAATGTGTCCTTTAATCAGACTTTCCTTAACATATTCTCTCATGGAATTGCGTTCAGGACCAGATAAATTATATATCTGCCCCTTAGGAAACCTAGACCCTCCCACTAGTTCAATAGTGCAATCATATTATCTATGGGCGGGTAAGCTCTCGGGGTCAGATGAGGAGAATACATCCATATATTCTTCAATGAATGGAGGTAATGTCTTGGATTCTGCTGAGACCCCTGCATGCACAAAAGATAAACAAGAATCACATTTAGGGCCCCATTTTTCAACCTCCCCTCTGGCCCAATTTATCACCGGGTTATGCAATTGGACCCAGGGCATTATAACAAAATAATAGCAAAGACAGGTGCACTCTGCAGTCTTACTAAACCCTCAAACTGATTTCAAAATTGAGAGATTAGTCAACATGTCCTACGGTGTAGAACATGTCTAAGCCCAGGCACCACGCCAAGGTTTCTCAAGTAGCCCGGGACCTAACACTCTCCTAACTGAGCCGTATGGGCAATACCAGGAGCCAGTGGGCAAACCACAGGAGCATGAGGCCGACTCACAAACAACTCACCAGTTACAGTCAAGTCCATAAATATTGGGACATCGACACAATTCAAAATTTTTTGGCTCTATACACCACCACAATGGATTTGAAATGAAACGAACAAGATGTGCTTTAACTGCAGACTGTCAGCTTTAATTTGAGGGTATTTACATCCAAATCAGGTGAACGATGTAGGAATTACAACAGTTTGCATATGTGCCTCCCACTTGTTAAGGGACCAAAAGTAATGGGACAGAAAAATAATCATAAATCAAACTTTCACTTTTTAATACTTGGTTGCAAATCCTTTTCAGGCAATTACAGCCTGAATCTGGAACACATAGACATCACCAGACGCTGGGTTACATCCCTGGTGATGCTCTGCCAGGCCTCTACTGCAACGGTCTTCAGTTCCTGCTTGTTCTTGGGGCATTTTCCCTTCAGTTTTGTCTTTAGCAAGGGAAATACATGCTCAATCGGATTCAGGTCAGGTGATTGACTTGGCCATTGCATAACATTCCACTTCTTTCCCTTAAAAAACTCTTTAGTTGCTTTTGCAGTATGCTTTGAGTCATTGTCCATCTGCACTGTGAAGCGCCATCCAATGAGTTCTAAAGCATTTGGCTGAATATGAGCAGATAATATTGCCCGAAACACTTCATAATTCATCCTGCTACTTTTGTCAGCAGTCACATCATCAAAAAATACAAGAGAACCAGTTCCATTGGCAGACATACATGCCCACGCCATGACACTACCACCACCATGCTTCACTGATGAGGTGGTATGCTTAGGATCATGAGCAGTTCCTTTCCTTCTACATACTCTTCTCTTCCCATCATTCTGGTGCAAGTTGATCTTGGTCTAATCTGTCCATAGGATGTTGTTCCAGAACTGTGAAGGCTTTTTTAGATGTCGTTTGGCAAACTCTAATCTGGCCTTCCTGTTTTTGAGGCTCACCAATGGTTCACATCTTGTGGTGAACCCTCTGTATTCACTTTGGTGAAGTCTTCTCTTGATTGTTGACTTTGACACACATACACCTACCTCCTGGAGAGTGTTCTTGATCTGGCCAACTGTTGTGAAGGGTGTTTTCTTCACCAGGGAAAGAATTCTTCGATCATCTACCACAGTTGTTTTCCATGGTCTTCTGGGTCTTTTGGTGTTGCTGAGCTCACCGGTGTGTTCCTTCTTTTTAAGAATGATCCAAACAGTTGTTTTGGCCATGCCTAATGTTTTTGCTATCTTTCTGATGGGTTTGTTTTGTTTTTTCAGCCTAATGATGGCTTGCTTCACTGATAATGACAGCTCTTTGGATCTCATCTTGAGAGTTGACAGCAACAGATTCCAAATGCAAATAGCACACTTGAAATTAACTCTAGACCTTTTATCTGCTCATAGTAATTGGGATAATGAGGAAATAACACACACCTGGCCATGGAACAGCTGAGAAGCCAATTGTCCCATTACTTTTGGTCCCTTAACAAGTGGGAGGCACATATGCAAACTGTTGTAATTCCTACACCGTTCACCTGATTTGGATGTAAATACCCTCAAATTGAAGCTGACAGTCTGCAGTTAAAGCACATCCTGTTTGTTTCATTTCAAATCCATTGTGGTGGTGTATAGAGCCAAAAATGTTAGAATTGTGTCGATGTCCCAATATTTATGGACCTGACTGTACCTCCAGCATGTAACCATGCTTGCAATGGGAGGAGGGAGGAGTCTGCGAGTCCCACTCAAGACTGGCTGATATGTCCCAGGCCTCACAAGTGCACCTAAATGTGGCCTGTAGATGGAAAACAGGCACATTTAAATTGGAGTTTATACACCTCCAGGAATCTCTATATATACAAACTGAAAAGACTAGCGTGGTATTAGCAGGAGGTGCTCAAACCCACATGCAGTCATGCATATATATAGGGGAGCAAATCCTGCACTTGTGGCCCGTTGCTATTGGCGATCCCCAGCAAAAATGCATACGGTGGAGGATGCCCGCAGCGAACCACAAGTACCACAATAGACATCCTACACAAGGTAGCAATTGTGTGGATGTCATAATCAATATAACAATATAACAAAATAATAGCAAAGACAGGTGCACTCTGCAGTCTTACTAAACCCTCAAACTGATTTTAAAATTGAGAGAATAGTCAACATGTCCTACGGTGTAGAACATGTCTATGCTATTATTTGCTATTATTTTGTTATATTGTTATATTGATTATGACATCCACACAATTGCTACCTTGTGTAGGATGTCTATTGTGGTACTTGTGGTTCGCTGCGGGCATCCTCCACCGTATGCATTTTTGCTGGGGATCGCCATTAGCAAAGGGCCAAAAGTGCAGGATTTGCTCCCCTATATATATGCACGACTGCATGTGGGTTTGAGCACCTCCTGCTAATACCACGCTAGTCTTTTCAGTTTGTATATATAGAGATTCCTGGAGGTGTATAAACTCCAATTTAAATGTGCCTGTTTTCCATCTACAGGCCACATTTAGGTGCACCTGTGAGGCCTGGGACATATCAGCCAGTCTTGAGTGGGACTCGCAGACTCCTCCCTCCTCCCATTGCAAGCATGGATACATGCTGGAGGTAACTGGTGAGTTGTTTGTGAGTCGGCCTCATGCTCCTGTGGTTTGCCCACTGGCTCCTGGTATTGCCCATACGGCTCAGTTAGGAGAGTGTTAGGTCCCGGGCTACTTGAGAAACCTTGGTGTGGTGCCCGGGCTTAGACATGTTCTACACCGTAGGACATGTTGACTAATCTCTCAATTTTAAAATCAGTTTGAGGGTTTAGTAAGACTGCAGAGTGCACCTGTCTTTGCTATTATTTTGTTATATTGTTATATTGATTATGACATCCACACAATTGCTACCTTGTGTAGGATGTCTATTGTGGTTCGCTGCGGGCATCCTCCACCGTATGCATTTTTCCTGGGGATCGCCATTAGCAACGGGCCACAAGTGCAGGATTTGCTCCCCTATATATATGCACGACTGCATGTGGGTTTGAGCACCTCCTGCTAATACCACGCTAGTCTTTTCAGTTTGTATATATAGAGATTCCTGGAGGTGTATAAACTCCAATTTAAATATGCCTGTTTTCCATCTACAGGCCACATCTAGGTGCACCTGTGAGGCCTGGGACATATCAGCCAGTCTTGAGTGGGACTCGCAGACTCCTCCCTCCTCCCATTGCAAGCATGGATACATGCTGGAGGTAACTGGTGAGTTGTTTGTGAGTCGGCCTCATGCTCCTGTGGTTTGCCCACTGGCTCCTGGTATTGCCCATACGGCTCAGTTAGGAGAGTGTTAGGTCCCGGGCTACTTGAGAAACCTTGGCGTGGTGCCCGGGCTTAGACATGTTCTACACCGTAGGACATGTTGACTAATCTCTCAATTTTAAAATCAGTTTGAGGGTTTAGTAAGATTGCAGAGTGCACCTGTCTTTGCTATTATTTTGTTATATAGTTATATTGATTATGACATCCACACAATTGCTACCTTGTGTAGGATGTCTATTGTGGTACTTGTGGTTCGCTGCGGGCATCCTCCACCGTATGCATTTTTGCTGGGGATCGCCATTAGCAACGGGCCACAAGTGCAGGATTTGCTCCCCTATATATATGCACGACTGCATGTGGGATTGAGCACCTCCTGCTAATACCACGCTAGTCTTTTCAGTTTGTATATATGGACCCAGGGCATACCTAACACTACATCAACGGGTACATTTTCCAAGATCAACAGAGAGCAATTCTCAGTATGGCACACCAATACAGTTAAAGTAATTTCGGGAGTGTAAAACTTGATCATTCCTCCCGATAATGGGGTGGAATTTATGGCTACCATGAAACAGGGCTGGGAAGGGTAAACATGGGGATCCCCACCTGAAGAGCAAACTTGAGATCAATAAAGTTAGCGGCAGATCCAGAGTCGATAAACGCATTTCCCCAACCCTTGTTAGGCCCTAATGAAATAGTAACCGGTACTAACAATTTACTTTTAACCACCCCAGGGAGTACCTTGTCTTTAGATCCCTCAGTTTTGGGTGATATTCCGGAAGGAGGGATCTTGGGACACTGCTGGATCCAATGATCGGAGTCGCCACAGTAAAAACATGTACCATAGCAGCGGCGTTGGTCTCTTCTGGTCATACCAATCTGCATGGGTTCATCAGCAAAAGGCTTGGACTTGATTCCCACGGGACAGACCTCTGGTTTGGACATAACCTGGGAAGAAAACAAATGTTCCCGCTGTCTCTCCCTAATGCGTCTGTCCAGTTTTACTGCAAGAGTCATGGTTTCTTCCAAGGTCTCAGGGGAAGGATAACCTACAAGCATATCTTTAAGATTCTCAGACAAACCAGATATGAAATGACTTTTGAGAGCAGATTCATTCCAACTAGATGGAAAGCACCATCTTCTAAACTGAGTACATATTCCTCTACCGGTTGGTCACCCTGCACCAAAGCTTTCAACTGACTCTCTGCTACGGTTGCTTTGTCCAGTTCATCGTATAGCAGCCCTAGGGCCTGAAAAAATGCATCAACTGACTCAAGACACGGCGAGTCGGGGGGTAATGAAAACGCCAATTCCTGGGGGTCACCCTTTATAATTCCCACTCGCTGTGGCCCGAGGCCAGAAGAATGGGATCGCAGTCTGAAATATAGTTTGCAACTCTCCCTAAAGGTTTGAAAACTTTTGCGGTCCCCCAAAAACCGCTCAGGAAGTTTAACATGGGGTTCCACTTGTAAGGCAGACGGAGAGGAGACAGTGAGGTTAGGGCCTTGAACTTGTAACCTCTCTCCTAGCTCCTGAACAACCTGGGCCAGGTTCAGGACATGATCCGTCAGATTTTGCAGGGGATTCATAGTGGTAAAGTGGGTCTGTGAATCTGTCACAAAGAGGGGGAGGGGATGGTGCACCACTGACTCCACCCACACTTCTGTCCCTGCCTACTTGCACTATCCGTCCTAAGTAAGGGAGCGCAACAGGGCAGCGTTCCCTAGCCTTGGTAGGTGCGGAGGGACAAACAAAACAAACATAGAATGGTCAACAAGCTGAGTCAGAACCAGGAGGTAACTACAGTAGAAGAGGATATGCAAAGATGAGTAAAAAACAAGCCAAAGTCAAAAACCAGGAGAAGCAAAGCAGACACAAGGAGCAAGCAAGGACGGAGACGATCAACGAGTCAGGAGTCAAAAGCCACAGAATCACACAAGGAACTCTGGATAGGACCTTATTTACAGCAACCTGTGGTCAGCACAGGTTGCCTGTATATATAGTGGGGAAGAGGAGTCGTGTGACGTGGCCAGCGCCACATGACTCATTCCCCTGCAACCAGCCGAGCGCCAAGTGCTCAGCTCAGCGCTCGGACTCCTTACAGTTGCCATGGGAGTGGAGGATGCCGACCGCACTAAGGAGGTGAGTGCAATCGGGTCCTCCTCGCCCCCCGTTGCTGTGGAAACGAGGACACAGCGCACGTCCTCGCTCTGTACTAGCCGCAGCACGCTGGCTGCACTTAGGAGGGGAAACGTGAAGCCGGCGCCTCGTGACAGACTCTGTGTGCATTCACTGTCCGTATGTCCTCATGGCAGTTCCACAAAAAAATAGAACATGTCCTTTTAGTGTCCACATTATGGACAAGGATAGGACTGTTCTATTAGGGGCCAGCTGTTCCATTCTGCAAAATGTGGAATGCACACGGCCACAAAACATCCAATGGTTGTGTACATGAGTTCCAGAGTCATCTCAATGCATTTACTGCTGGTTTGTTGGAGCACATAATTGGAATGAAAGCGAGTATGAGGATAAAAATGACATAACCTGACTCTGCATCACAATATTCAACGCTTACTCTAGTTTGGAGGGTGTTTCATAGCTGAAAGATTCCCTTTAAAGACAGTCTGTCACCTATGGAACTGACACTAATTCCAAGGCATGCAAACATAGTGCGCATAGCACTGGGGCCTTACATTTATTGTATATGATAGAAAAAGCTCCCACCATATACGTTACATGTATTCATAGGATTCAGTTCCACTGAAGTCCAAAAAGTGTCCTTTTGACTTTCTTTGTGGTGGTATGTGTCCGCATACCTTTTTTCAGCTGCATAGTAAAAGAAAGCAAATGGTGCTTTCCTATAGAGAGGACCACTACAAAGCAAAAAATAAATAAAAATAGGGGGCCACTTGCATGCTTTTATAGTTGCATTATATGTCTGGAGTGTGTATATCTCATTAAAGGCTTGAACATTGCGTGCACAGAGCCAAGTCACAGATTTCTCAAATGTACTGTATTTTTCATGTATTCCCACAAAAAATAAAAATATTCAGGCATTTGAACTGTTCCTAAAACAGAAACTGCCTGGGGAAAAGTTATTTCATTGTGGGATAAGAATCAGTGATCTGCAATGTGTTCTTGGCGTTTTGACGAGAGTGACAGGACGTTCTACGTATTTCCATGCTGTGACTTACTACGTGGACTTTTCTTTTTGTCGGGCATGAGGCCAGGGATATTGTAGGGCTGGGCAGTGTTGGAATGGAGCTTAATGTTAATCTAAACCTTACAAGTGACTTTAGCTTCAAATAGCAGACATGTATGACACACATGGGGGAGATTTACTAAGCTAAATGCACCAGAATTATGGCACTATTTAAACCAAATTTATTCTGTGTTTTTGATACTTTTTGTGCCTCACTCTACAAGAAGGTGTGGCTTAACAAATAGAAATAGCAGCATGGTGGCTCAGTGGTTAGCACTGGTGCCTTGCAGTGCAGAGGTTATGAGTTCAAATCTGATCAAGGACAACATGTGCTCGGAGAATGTATGCTCTCCATGTGTTTGTGTGGTTTTCCTCCAGGTACTCTGGTTTCCTCCCACACTCCAAAGGCATACTGATAGGGAATCTAGATTGTGAGCTCCTCTGGGGACATTGAGTTATGAGAATGTCTGTAAAACACTGAGAAATAGGTTGGTGCTATGTAAGTAAAATAAATAAATAGAAAGTATTTCTAAAATATAGATAATATTGTGCTCTCATGTTTCTTTACAAGAACCAGGGGACACAGTATAGAATTTGCTAGGGGAAATATCAGAACCAATGTCATGAAGTATTTCTACACCAAAAGAGTAGTTCATGCTCTGGAACAAACCACCAGCAGATGTGGTTGGGAAATCAACAGTAAATGAATTTAAACATGTGTGAGATAAATACTACAGTCAGGTCCATAAATATTGGGACATCGACACAATTCTAACATTTTTGGCTCTATACACCACCACAATGGATTTGAAATTAAACAAACAGGATGTGCTTTAACTGCAGACTGTCAGCTTCAATTTGAGGGTATTTACATCCAAATCAGGTGAACGGTGTAGGAATTACAACAGTTTGCATATGTGCCTCCCACTTGTTAAGGGACCAAAAGTAATGGGACAATTGGCTTCTCAGCTGTTCCATGGCCAGGTGTGTGTTATTTCCTCATTATCCCAATTACTATGAGCAGATAAAAGGTCTAGAGTTAATTTCAAGTGTACAATTTGCATTTGGAATCTGTTGCTGTCAACTCTCAAGATGAGATCCAAAGAGCTGTCATTACCAGTGAAGCAAGCCATCATTAGGCTGAAAAAACAAAACAAACCCATCAGAGAGATAGCAAAAACATTAGGCATGGCCAAAACAACTGTTTGGATCATTCTTAAAAAGAAGGAACACACCGGTGAGCTCAGCAACACCAAAAGACCCAGAAGACCATGGAAAACAACTGTGGTAGATGATCGAAGAATTCTTTCCCTGGTGAAGAAAACACCCTTCACAACAGTTGGCCAGATCAAGAACACTCTCCAGGAGGTAGGTGTATGTGTGTCAAAGTCAACAATCAAGAGAAGACTTCACCAAAGTGAATACAGATGGTTCACCACAAGATGTGAACCATTGGTGAGCCTCAAAAACAGGAAGGCCAGATTAGAGTTTGCCAAACGACATCTAAAAAAGCCTTCACAGTTCTGGAACAACATCCTATGGACAGATTAGACCAAGATCAACTTGCACCAGAATGATGGGAAGAGAAGAGTATGGAGAAGGAAAGGAACTGCTCATGATCCTAAGCATACCACCTCATCAGTGAAGCATGGCGGTGGTAGTGTCATGGCGTGGGCATGTATGTCTGCCAATGGAACTGGTTCTCTTGTATTTTTTGATGATGTGACTGCTGACAAAAGTAGCAGGATGAATTATGAAGTGTTTCGGGCAATATTATCTGCTCATATTCAGCCAAATGCTTTAGAACTCATTGGATGGCGCTTCACAGTGCAGATGGACAATGACTCAAAGCATACTGCAAAAGCAACTAAAGAGTTTTTTAAGGGAAAGAAGTGGAATGTTATGCAATGGCCAAGTCAATCACCTGACCTGAATCCGATTGAGCATGTATTTCACTTGCTAAAGACAAAACTGAAGGGAAAATGCCCCAAGAACAAGCAGGAACTTAAGACCGTTGCAGTAGAGGCCTGGCAGAGCATCACCAGGGATGTAACCCAGCGTCTGGTGATGTCTATGCGTTCCAGATTCAGGCTGTAATTGCCTGCAAAGGATTTGCAACCAAGTATTAAAAAGTGAAAGTTTGATTTATGATTATTTTTCTGTCCCATTACTTTTGGTCCCTTAACAAGTGGGAGGCACATATGCAAACTGTTGTAATTCCTACATCGTTCACCTGATTTGGATGTAAATACCCTCAAATTAAAGCTGACAGTCTGCAGTTAAAGCACATCTTGTTCGTTTCATTTCAAATCCATTGTGGTGGTGTATAGAGCTAAAATTTTTAGAATTGTGTCGATGTCCCAATATTTATGGACTTGACTGTATATCCTAAGATATGTAATACTATAAAGACAGACTCGGTGGACCATGTAGTCTTTTTATGCTGTCAATCATCTATGTTTCTATGACCATAGGGATGTAACATTATCAGCCTTTTTGATAAATTTGGCGCAACTTAGACTGTCTGGTCTATGGGTCTGTATACATGGGTCAGTGTACAGAGCAATGATCAGGAATTAACTGTTCATTCCCAGTTATTGCCGGCTTGTTATGCTGCATTTCCATACAGCAGTTATTGCAATTGTATGGGGATGAACGATTGCTACTACGATTATTCATCCCTACACAGATGAAAGATGTTGTTCCATCTGGGAGATTTATGGCATTCAGTAGGATATTTCAGAGCTAGACCCGGATATATCCCCATTTTCAACCAGGCAGCCCCCCTGACATGAGCATCTGAGAATGAAACGCTCTGATGCTCTCCCTTGCCCTGCGCTGATTTGCGCAGGGCAAAAGCATTTTCTGGAGATCGGTGATGTACCGGGCTCTTCAAGGGTAAGCCAGGCGGAGGCTTCTGCCCAGCATTGAGCCTGGTGATGTCATCAGCCTGTGAAACAGTTAGGGCAGAGCTAAAGCCCGCCCATCAGAGCTGGTGACATCACCGGCAACACTGCTAGGTGGAAACCTCCGCCTAGCAGTGTAATAACAAACAAAAAAGCCCTTGTTTTGAGCGATACAGCGCAGGGCAAAGGAGAGCATCGGAGCAATTCATTCTCCGATGCTCATGTCAGGGGGGCTGCCTGGGTGAAAATTGGAATATGTCCAGGTTCAACTCTGAACCCAGACAACCCCTTGAAAGGCTATTTACACCTTTGGAGAAGGTGTTTATGATGGCATTTTACTCATTTTTGGCTAAAAATCATATTTTCAATTGGCCTTTATTAAAATATTGAGCCGTTCTGTCACAAAGGGTTTTTCTAACTGTGTGATTGGTACTTTCACTTTCTGCCGGTCATCTAGTAACCATTATCTCTAAAGTACTAAGAGGTCATAAACACTTGATAAGCCAAATTCTTATCAGTAAGATAAGAACTGAGCCATAATGAGTGTTTATAATGTCAGATGGCAGAGTAAGGATCCGTTCAGATCCCCAACTTACAGAAAAGAGAGAAAATCCAGAAGCCTTTAAATGCCAGATAGGTGTTGGTCCCACCTCTGGGACCCGCTGCTATATCAAGAAGGGACCCTGAAGTGAACGGTGAGAACACCATGCATGCTCAGCATCCTCTCCATTCACTGGACTTTTGAAAGAGGTTGAGCATGTATGTGCATGGGGAAGTTGAGAGAGATAGCTGTTTGGTCAACAGCTATGGATCGTGTATGGACACCTTAATTGGGCACTTACGATGTAGACAAGACACACTGAAGGACAATGTGCTAGACTTAAAGTGGAAGTGAATTCATAGAAGAGAGAATGAGAGCAGATGTAAAGATTTATAGGTCAGTAGATGCAGGGCTGGCCTTAGGTGTTCAGGCGCCCTGTGCGAGCTAATCTTGTGGCGGCGCCCCTCCCCCCCATTGGGACCCATAATGCTGCTACATGATACAATAATTTACAAATTTAAAAGAGAGGCCCTTTTAAGTATAGATACAAAAGAAATGCAAGATTCGCAGCAGCAGTTTACAGATAATATGAATTTCCTAAATGTAGTACGCCAACATTTGCGCCAAATAAAGCATAGATAAACAAAATACCAAATAACATAGGGCTGCACTAGATACCACCTAGCGATCAACTGAATAATACATAAAACCCTGTACTGCAGGTATAGATCAACCCCTTCATCAATCCCCAGGCTGCACCCCTTCATCAACCCTTTGCACCCCTTAATCAGACCCCTGCTCCCCTTAATCATACCCTGTCACCCATACCCAGTCCCCTGCCCCCCTTAATCGTACCCAGTGTCACCCAGAGCCAGTCCCCTGCCCCCTTAATCATACCCTGTCACCCTTACCCAGTCTCCTGCCCTTCTTAATCATACCCAGTGTCACCCTTACCCAGTCCCCTGCCCCCTCAATTAGACCCTGCCCCCCTTAATCATACCCAGTGTCACCCATAGCCAGTCTCCTGCCCCCCTTAGGCCTCCTGCACACGACCGTTGTGTGCACCCGTGGCCGTTGTGCCGTTTTCCGTTTTTTTTCACGGACCCATTGACTTTCAATGGGTCCGTGTAAAAAACGGAAAATGCACCGTTTTGCAGCCGCATCCGAGATCCGTGTTTCCTGGCCGTGAAAAAAATATGACCTGTCCTATTTTTTTCACTGCCAACGGTTCACGGACCCATTCAAGTCAATGGGTCCGTGAAAGAACACGGATGCACACAAGATTGGCATCCGTGTCCGTGATCCGTGGCCGTAGGTTAGTTTTTATACAGACGGATCCGAAGATCCGTCTGCATAAAAGCTTTTTCAAAGCTGAGTTTTCACTTCGTGAAAACTCAGAACCGACAGTATATTCTAACACAGAAGCGTTCCCATGGTGATGGGGACGCTTCTAGTTAGAATACACTACAAACTGTGTACAAGACTGCCCCCTGCTGCCTGGCAGCACCTGATCTCTTACAGGGGGCCGTGATCAGCACAATTAACCCCTTCAGGTGCCGCACTGTTAACTGTGCTGATCACGGCCTGTAAGAGATCAGGGCTGCCAGGCAGCAGGGGGCAGACCCTCCCCCCCTCCCCAGTTTGAATATCATTGGTGGCCAGTGCGGCCCCCCCCCTCTATTGTAATAATAGGTTGGTGGCCAGTGCGGCCCCCCCCTCCCTCTATTGTAATAATTCGTTGGTGGCACAGTGTGCGCCCCCCCCTTCCTCCCTCCCTCTATTGTAATAATTAGTTGGTGGCACAGTGTGCGCCCCTCCCTCCCTCTATTGTAATAATTCGTTGGTGGCACAGTGTGCGCCCCCCATCGGCCCCCCTCCCTCTATAGCATTAACAACATTGGTGGCCAGTGTGCGGCCTCCCATCTCCCCCCCCCCCCATCATTGGTGGCAGCGGAGTTCCGATCGGAGTCCCAGTTTAATCGCTGGGGCTCCGATCGGTAACCATGGCAACCAGGACGCTACTACAGTCCTGGTTGCCATGGTTACTTAGCAATAGTACAATAGTAGAAGATTCATACTTACCTGCTGCTGCGATGTTCGTGTCCGGCCGGGAGCTGCCTCCACCTACTGTTAAGTGACAGGTCTGTGCGGCGCATTGCTAAATGAACCGTCACTTACCAGTAGGAGGAGCTCCCGGCCGGACACGAACATCGCAGCTCCCAGGTAAGTATGAATCTTTTACTATTGTACTATTGCTAGTAACCCGCTGCCACCAATGATCGGGGGGGGGGGGGTAGATGGGAGGCCGCACACTGGCCACCAATGTTGTTAATGCTATAGAGGGAGGGGGGGCCAATGGGGGGCGCACACTGTGCCACCAACGATTTATTACAATAGCGGGAGGAAGGGGGGGGGCCGCACACTGTGCCACCAACGAATTATTACAATAGAGGGAGGAAGGGGGGGGGCCGCACTGGCCACCAATGATATTCAAACTGGGGAGGGGGGGGGTCTGCCCCCTGCTGCCTGGCAGCCCTGATCTCTTACAGGGGGATATGATAGTACAATTAACCCCTTCAGGTGCGGCACCTGAGGGGTTAATTGTGCTGATCACGGCCCCCTGTAAGAGATCGGATGCTGCTAGGCAGCAGGGGGCAGTCATGTACACAGTTTGTAGTATATTCTAACTAGAAGCGTCCCCATCACCATGGGAACGCCTCTGTGTTAGAATATACTGTCGGAAATGAGGTTTCACGATCTAACTCATATCCGACAGTATATTCTAACATAGAGGCGTTCCCATGGTGATGGGGACGCTTCAAGTTAAAATATACCATCGGATTGGAGAAAACTCCGATCCGATGGTATAAAAGGGACTCCAGACTTTACATTGAAAGTCAATGGGGGACGGATCCATTTGAAATGGCACCATATTGTGTCAACGTCAAACGGATCCGTCCCCATTGACTTGCATTGTAATTCAGGACGGATCCGTTTGGCTCCGCACGGCCAGGCGGACACCAAAAAGACTTTTTTTTCATGTCCGTGGATCCTCCAAAAATCAAGGAAGACCCACGGACGAAAAAACGGTCACGGATCACGGGAAAACGGGACCCGTTTTTGCGGACCGCAAAAAAATACGTTCGTGTGCAGGAGGCCTTAATCATACCCTGTCACCTTTACCCAGTCCCCTGCCCCCCTTAATCATACCCAGTGTCAACCAAAGCCAGTCCCCTGCCCCTTAATCATACCCAGTGTCACCCTTATCCAGTCCCCTGCCCCCTTAATCATACCAAGTGTATGTCACCCTTATCCAGTCCCCTGCCCCCCTTAATTAGACCCTGCCCCCATTTAATGAAAGATATTTGGTAAAGAAAAAAACAAAAAAAAAAAACAGGTACTCACTATTTGAAGTCTTCTGCTCCCTCCCTGTCTGCAGAGCACCGGCTGCCGCCCTCACACATTGAGCGGATCCTTCCACGGCTCTCTGTGAAGGCGCAGCATTTGGACCCTGTGCCTGCACCCCTAAGCTCCTCCTCCACGCTCCGGAACCTGACCTGGCAGCTCCAGCGGCTCAGCTCGCCTCACACAATCTCGGGCCGGCTTGCTGTAATAGACCGACTGCGAGCTGTGTCGGCCACCGGGCGCCCCTGTTGCCATTGGCGCCCTGTGCGGCTGCACAGCTCGCACACCCCAAAGGTCGGCCCTGAGTAGATGTATGCAGGACAAAGAAGTAGATTTGGAAGGAAAGGTTTGTGAATGAACATAAGAAACAAGATAAGGAAAGCTAATGGAAACCAAAGAGGTAAAAAATCAGCACCAGTGTAGAATGAAGGATCAGATGAAAAAATAAAGGAGCCTAGAGCAGTGGTCCCCAACCTTTTTTTCACCAAGGACCAGTTTCATGCAAGACAATTTTCCCAGGGACGGGGCTTAGGGCATGGGCGGGGCTGACTGATTCACGCGCATAACAAAACACAAGGTGCATATTAAAATATATAACACTATATAACGACTATATAAACTGACACTGGTCTCTGCTGCACTGGTCTCTGCTGCACTGGTCTCTGCTGCACTGTACCGTATTTTTCGCCCTATAAGATGCACCTAGGTTTTAGAGGAGAACAATAAGAAAAAAATATTTTTCATTACACCTCAGGTCAGACCAGCAATCAGACCACCAATGTTAATCAGACCTCAGATCAGACTCCCAATGGCTCAGATCAACCCCCAAACCTTTAGCCATAAGTCAGCCCCCCATGTCAGCCATAAGTCAGCCCCCCATGTCAGCCATAAGTCAGCCCCCCATGTCAGCCATAAGTCAGCCCCCCATGTCAGCCATAAGTCAGCCCCCCATGTCAGCCATAAGTCAGCCCCTCATGTCAGCCATAAGTCAGCCCCTCATGTCAGCCATAAGTCAGCCCCTCATGTCAGCCATAAGTCAGCCCCTCATGTCAGCCATCAGCCCCCAGTGCAAATAAAATAAAATAAAAACACTTACCTCTCCTGCTCCTGGTCACCATCGCGATCCTCTTCATTCTGCTGTCGGCTGGCTGTGTATAGCGGCGCACAGCGTGAGGTCACAGCCGATAGCCGAGCCGTGGACCAGGAAGCGGTGAGTACAGATCCTTCACCGCTTCCTGGTCCTTCTGTACTAATGAAGCGCTTCCATAATGGAAGCGCTTCATTAGTACAGCGTTAAAGACTGCCCTGATCGCCGCGGCCCGGCAAACCATCTTCCAGGGCCCGGTCCTGGGCCGCAGCCCGGCGGTTGGGGACCGCTGGCCTACAGGATAGTGGAGCAAAGAGAAAACGGTGGGCGAATGGACATAATGGAGAGGTTATGCATATGGGAAGGGAAAATACTCGTCACTAGTACATACTAAATGGTAAAACATTGGGTAACACTGACATGGAAAAATACTTTTAATGGACAGCAAACTAAACTGTAGAAACCAGTGTCAGGCAGCTGCCGCCAAGGCCAATAAGATAATGGGTTGCATCAAAAGGGGCATAGATGCCCGTGATGAGAACATAGTCCTACTTTATAAATCACTAGTCAGACCACACATTGAGTACTGTGTACAGTTCTCAAGAGACATGGCAGAGCTGGAGTAATTATGCCGGTCTTAATAACCCCTTGCGCTGACGGTGGATCTGCTAAAGTTACGTAGAGGCACCGTCCTCTACATAACTTCGCCTCATCCACCGCCGGGCTAAATGTGAGCCAGCTTCCTAGCTGGCTTAAATTTAGACCATTTTCTACGCCTTAAACAGGTGTAGAAAATTATATATGAGACGGTCCTGATGGCCCTTCCCTGCCCACGCCATGAACCCTTTTTTAGACCTGGTATGAGTGAGGAAAAGTCACAGATTGCCGCACAAATAACCTTTGCGTCGCAATCTGCAACAGATATCCACTAGAAAACCAGTAAACTAGTAAATGACCCCCTATTTTACTATGAGATCTGGGATAAAGAAAATAGTACAAGACTAGGAAAACAATGGAAAAGAAGAAAAGAGGAGTGCAGGAGGTATGGACTCTATAAGGATTAGAAGAGAGTGGCAGGGGAAAGTGGGGGAAGAAAAAACATTCCCACCCCCCCCCCCCCCCCCAGGTACATGCACGTTGATGCCTTATTGTAAATACAGCCCTGAAGAGAGGTGAAGATCAATGCACATGAGCAGGGAGCGATAGAATTTGTAGATTTTCTGTAGATGTATCAGTATAGTTTCTGCCTGATGAAGGTGTGCAGGAATCCTCACTCTCTGGGTGATTTCTGACTCATTTGACTCTGGAAACTGTGATGGAGACGGCTGCATTGGTTCCAGAGCCTGAGCTTTGTGCCTGTGACACCCCGCAGAGGATTACTGTAGTATAGAAGTTTATTACGTTGTAGTTATTCCACACAGTTATATTTGGAAACACGTTCAGTATTTCTTGGTTACTGTTTCTATGTGTCATTTGGATAGAAGTGTTTGCTGTATTTTACTTGTAGATGGTTCACGCTTGGACAGTTATGATATAAGTGCAGTAAAGTGAAATCGACCAGATCTCTAAATCTTCCTGTTGGACCCGCCTACAGTAAACTTTCAGTGACATCATTGCAAGACGTGTCACTCATGTAACGTAACTGTTGTAACATATGTTCTTCCTTTACTTCTCTACATCTCCATCCTTAATGGTGATTTGTCCTCCTAGTTCTGAGTCACCTCTGTGGAGGTGTCCTATAATGGTAGTCGCCAGGACCAGTTATGGACAGTACAAACTGACCTCTACCCACATTTTATTTACATTAGTAGTACTCTTCTAAAGAAAACTATACAACTTGCAACTTAATGTTTAGCGAGTTATAATGAAATCAAAATGAGTGAAGTTCTCCCCATAAAAGGGGGAATTTATGTCATGGGACACAGTGTGGATATTCCCACAGGGACTATGGAAAAAGGAGGGAAATAAATAAAACATCTATAATTAACTTAAGTTGGACACAAATGACAAGGCTGGAACATCTGGCTTCAGTTTTACACTTTCTAAATACATTAAAACTTATTTTCAAAGGAAAATAGTGCTCCTCAGAAGGTTGCCAACCATGAGAGGGGAGTATGATGGGAGTGCAGTAACGTTATGGGGCTGCTTCCTACATTACCTATCAGTGATGTGTGTGCGTAGATGATGCAGGGTTATACCGGTGGTAAGATTCAAGTGACCTCATTCAAAACCTGAAAGTATAGGTTTGACTGTGCTTTATCTACAATATCCTATCAACCATGTCACTTTTTTGGGCCATCACAAGCAACATCTATTCTTGCAGATATAACGCAGATCCCATCTAAGATTAGTTTTAAGACTGGCATGATATTTGGATACAAATCCTGGCACCTTTGATAGGAAGGTTGGAGGATATCACTGAAGTGATGAGATTTCCTGTAACATTGCCCATGCCTACTCCTTAGTGAGAATGCGCCTGGAATTGATCATGTTTTACCTGTGGACAATATCCTGTATGGAGACAATGCTTTATATACAGAATATTCTGTCCATCAAAACAAGATTCCCCTGACTCAGACTACCCACTAATCAGACACTCAACTCTAAGTAAACAGTGCTTGGTTCCATCCTTCCATTTTTATTTCAGCTTTTCCCTGTTGACCTAACATAGTAAAAGATGTATATTAATCCTTTTGTTATATTTTGGTTGGAAAACATTCAAGCCAAATTCCTTATCCTAAAATGGAACACGTCTGTCATGGTGACTTACACCTTTACTTATTTTCTCTTATGGCCGTGACTGGATCTAATGTGAAGATTGACGGAGGGACCCTCGATCTTGTAATAATTGTTCATGGGGATTTTATTTGGAAAGGTGCTATCCCTAGGATAAAAAAAGAAGTGCTTCAGCTCCCAGTAAGAGAGGGTGGATTAGCTGTTCCTAACTGTTTTTTTTTTATTATTTAATAACACAATACAGTCAGATAAAAGGTAGTTTGAATGGTTTAGTGGGAAGGCAGGAATTAAATAAATTGGGCTGGAGAGAGGAATGGAATCACTTAGAGGTATTGGAATCAGGTAAACTGGGGAAAAATATTACAGGAAATGGAATATTGAATTCACTGGAGTATATATGGGTGGAAGTTAAAAAAAATATTAGAGATTAAAGGTTTTTGCAGTATACACCTATTTGGAAAAAATTTCATTTAAAGGAATTGCAAACGATTAGGCTTTATATAGACTGGGGAAAAAAGGGGATGAAATATTTAGGTCAAGTATTTGAGGAAGATAAACTGAAGGATTTTAATACCCTGGTTAGGGAGTTTGGGATTCCCCAAAAGGATATCTATAAATATTTCCAGCTTAAAAATGCCTTGAAGACAGCAGTGCATGTAGATAAATACAGAAAGGAACAATCAGATAGAATAGATAAATTCACCAACGGAGGAGAGAAAAGAGGAATAACCGCAAAAAGATACGGGATTTTGATGGAAGGAAAAGAAAAACTGATTATAATACTTGCTAGAGGAAAATGGGAAAAAAGAACTTCAGTCTTTTACGGAAGAGAAATGGAAAGATGCTCTTAGAAGTTATACTATGGTGTCGGATAGGGGTTCACATAAGATATCAGTTTTTTATAGTGCATAGGCTACACCGATCTCCTTGGGTGTTAAAGAGAATGGGTGTGAGAACTTCAGATAAGTGCCCAAAATGTAGGGGAGAGAATGCAGATCTTATACACTGTTTTTGGAGATGCCCTAAACTTTTTAGGTACTGGAAAGAAATAGTAGAGTTTGTATCAGTATTTTTGGATGTTCAAGTTTTTGAAGACCCAGTAGTCTGTATATTAGGGGCAACTGAACATCTGAAGTTAAATAAAGAGACACGATTGGTTTTGGGTAAAGTACTATTTCAAGCTAGACTCCTTATACTTAGGAAATGGGTAAAGGAAGATCCCCCCCCCCCCCCCCCCCACAGTGGGACAGTGGCGAGAAGCAGTTGCTAATTTGATTAAAGTGGAACGGGTGACGAGAGATATACTGAAAAAACTGGAAAAATTTATGAAATATGGAAAAATGGTTATACTAGGGCCGGATGTTTATGTTCCTTTTTTTTTCTCTTTTCCCCGTCCCTCTCTCTCTCTCTCTCCAAGGGTGGGGGTGGCTATTTGGGATAAAATGTTACTATAATATTCACTGGTGTAAAATGGACTTTTGTATTTTTGTGATTTTTGTATATGTTTTTATAAAATAAAAATAAAATAGGCTACTTTCACACTCGCGTTTGGTGCGGATCAGTCATGGCTCTGCACAGACGGATCCGTTCAGATAATACAAACGTTTGCATCCGTTCAGAATGGATCCGTTTGTATTATCTTTAACATAGCCACGACGGATCCGCCTTGACCACCATTGAAAGTCAATGGAGGACGGATCCGTTTTCTATTGTGTCATAGAAAATGGATCCATCCCCATTGACGTACATTGTGTGTAAGAACATTTGTCTCGGTTTCGTCAGACGGACACCAAAACGCTGCAAGCAACGTTTGGGTTCCGCCTCCATAGCGGAATGGAGACGGAACGGAGGCAAACTGATGCATTCTGAGCGGATCCTTTTCCATTCAGAATGCATTAGGGCAAAACGAATCCATTTTGGACCGTTTGTGAAAGCCCTGAACAGATCTCACAAACGAAAACCAAAGCGCCAGTGTGAAAGTAGCCTAAAACTATCTCATGTGCCTATTTAATACATAATAATAGCCCATGTGTCTTATTAAAACAAATTAATAAACCTTAAATACACAAAAAAAAAAAAAAAATAATTGTTCATAAAGTAATGCCATCCTTGTCTGAGTAGTAATGACCATGTACTAGGATTGCATAAATCTATAAGGGTCTATCTACACGAGCAACTGAAGAAAATCTTAGACATGTGAGCTGTTGAGTTCAGTCTCATGTTTTGGAGTTAAGTGACAAATTATAGCTCAGAAAACTTCCTTCTTATATTTCGCTACATATATAAAGTTCTACTAAAATGTTGTGTCATCAGTTTCCCATTCTGGTTCAGGTTTCAGCTCTTTTTTTTTTTATATATATACAGGATCTAGATCATTGACTTCATAATATTGACATCTGAGTTCACAGGCTGAGTTCACGCTTCAGTTATTTGGTCAGTTATTTCCATCAGTTCAACCAGGTTCATGTCAAAAACACAGAACAGGTGTAAATCTTTCCATTATACCTGGACACATTAGGTTGTGAGCCTCTGGGGATAGGATGTGAGATGCTTTGCGGCATACAAGAGAAAATTAATTAGGTGTCCCCTATGCTACCAGCAGATGACCTTCTCTGACATCTTCTCAAGGTCCTAGGAATTATTTCCCTTGTCTTGGTCTAGTTACTGAAGCTGCACAGAAAGTGTGTAAGTGTGAACTGCCAAACCCGGAAAGGACATGAAATGCGTCATATTGTTCAGAGCTCACATTTCTCTCTGTTAAAAAATCAGAACCATCTGCAGCTCGCTGAGTGACCCATAGGTAGGTGTAACATGCCCCAGACCCCAGTAACAAGGGAACCTTATTTTATTAGTCCTCTCACAGTTTGCGCTCATTGTTTCCTCACTTCCTTTTTAAGATCAGCAGGTTTCTTTTATTGGGAAATTCTGAGTTGAACATTAAGTGCCGTGTCTTTTCAGAGGATTCATTGTTCTATCTTTGTGTAGGTTCTCTATGTGGAAACAACTGACTGAAACTAGAAATGTTGCAGAAAAGGTATAAAACCAATGACTTGCTTTCTATATGACATTTTACCCCATGAGAAAGCCCTTTTTCAATATATAATGGGCCTGCTATGGTGCAGGCCACCTAGAAACACAATGGTACAGCAGCGTTCTGCGGGCGCTAAGATATGTGCGAACAATAAAGGGGTTCTCTGGGAATTTGATATTGATGGCCTGTTTTCAAGACTCCCAGCCACCCCGCTGATCAGCTGTATGAAGAGGCTGCTGCTCTCACTGGAGCTCCGTTGAGCGTTCCAGCCTCTTTACTGTTTACCAAGCACACTGCTGTAAGTTGTATAATGGCTGTGCTTGGTACTGCAGCTCAGCTCCACTCATTTGAATATATCTGAGCTCTACCTAGGCCATGTGACCAATGAACGTAATGTCACATGGCCTAGGTAGAGGCCTAAGTGCTCAACGAGCATTGCGAGCAAACAGCTGATCGGCGTGGGTGACAGGAGTCGGACCCCCCATCCAGGGGCGTAGCTATAGGGGGTGCAGCGGTAGCAGTCGCTACCGGGCCCAGGAGCCTGAGGGGCCCAAAGACCCTTGTGCCGCACAAGAAGACACTGGTATTATAGAAAGTGCATGCAAGTTACACCTCTGGCTGGACAGAAAGGGTTAGGTTAAGAATTTGGTATGGAGGAGGGGGGGTGCAGTTAAAATTTTTGCCTCATGCAGCACGAAGGTTTAAGGGAAGGGGGGCCCAAGCTGAACTCTTGCACCATGGCCTATGAGCCTATAGCTACGCCCCTGCCCCCATCGATCGGATATTGATGACCTGTCCTGAAAATAGTTAATCAATGTTGAATTCCCAGATAACCCCATTCAGTAAATGAATTTAGATTGCATTACTGCTATTTTCCCTGTAATTTACATGTACAATTCTCTTGTGTGATGCCTCCTGCCACTACAAGGTGACTTTATGCTGCAGGCCAACAATTGTTTCATTAAATGGTTGCATGCATTTTACAAATTTGCGACACTTATTAAATCATACCTCCAAAAACTGAAAACTCTAAGTACAAGGCAAACATATGGTGCCCAGAAGCTTTTAATAAATATGGCTACTCAGAAGAAACATTGGGACATCTCTTATAGGCCATGGTGATTCCTGCTGAAATTTCACCTAGATCCTGAGACTGAAGGTGTTGATGATCCAGTGGAGATCATGGAAATAAAGTGAACGGAGTCTGGTCCGAGCCTGAGCATATCACAGCAAAAGGTTCAATGTTTCAAGTTTAGGCAGTGGCAGTATACACCATCATACCTCCCCATTTTCTATTGTTAAATTACTTTTATTGAAGACAATAACATAACATATATTGAATCGACATGGAGTGATTTACGTTGGTGCCACATAATGCAATATCTGTGTATAGTTGGACCATTATGGTTGGTGAAAAAAAAAAAAAAAAAAAGATCAAATTAGGCAAGATGGAAAATCACACTCGGCAAGCATGAATAAGTACTATAACTGACAACGTACATATAGACAGAGAGGGGGGGAGAGACAGAGAGGGGGGGAGGTATGCTAATTTACATTTTAGTAAACCATAAAGCTGGGGGCTGCTATGAGGCATGGGGCTCTTATCTGAGGTCTGATTGGGGTCATTCATATTGGGGTCTGAGCTGAGGTGTGATCTGAGGTCTTATGGGGGTCTTATTAACATTGGGGATCTTATTGGGGCTGTTAGCTGAGGTCTGATTAACATTGGGGGTCTGATTGGTGGTCTGACCTGAGGTGTAATGAAAAAAATTTTTTTTCCGGCGCAGCTGGGAAAAAAAAGGCCTCACAGTCTCCCACACATTCTAACCGGCCAAGCGAGCCAGCACCCCTGAGGCCAAGCCTGTCAGCACCCCTGAGGCTAAGCCAGCCAGCACCCCTGAGGCTAAGCCAGCCAGCATCCCTGAGGCCAAGCCTGCAAGCCCCCCTGAGTCTTCAGAACTGTAAGTAAATTATAAGCTTATAATATGAAAGAGACTAATTATGTCTGAACAGACATATAGCGCGATTAATTATTTTATTTTTTTTGGGGGGGGGGGGGTCAGGGTGGCAGTGGATCTTGGGTGAGTTCCCACACTTTTTTTTCCCAGGACTTGACCCCTGATCCAGGGGGTCCACGTCTTAAGATATCTCTCATCAGTATCTTCATCCTCCGCCAGCAACTCCTCCATTCTGCGGATCTTTTCAAATGTATCTAGCCAATCTCTAATGTGTGGAGTGTCTCGGGATTTCCAATATCTGGGTATAACCAGGCGAGCGGCCTGTACAAAAAATCTTAGAAGCCCTTTTTTAATGCATAAATGGGACCAGGGAGCATAGATAACAAAGTCCCTTCAAGGGTCCACTGTGTTGATTGACCGATAACCTGATTATACAGATCATTCAAGGCCCTCCAGAAGGGTCCTAGACGGTCACACTGCCACCATATATCAGTACTTGAACCTACTGCTCTTTCACATCTCCAGCATGTGTCCGAACAGGTAGGATAAAAAGAGTGTAGGACAGCTGGAGTCCTATAACATCTGGACAAAATCTAGATTTTTTTTTTCCTGTAAACTGCAGCTAATGGAGGATTTGTGCGACAACGTAAATGCTTTTTCCCATTGTTCTGCTGGGAAAGATCTTCCTAATTCCCTCTCCCAAGCCGCCACATAAGGCAGGGAAGATGGGGGACCTCCGCTCTCCTAAAGCAGCCCGTAGACCAAGGACACCAGATGTGTGGGTGGAGTTGTTTGTAGGCAGAGGGATTCAAAAGGTGTGATATCACTAATAAGTTTTTGATGCTATTTAAATAGAACCAAGCCCCTCTATTATCCTTCCCAGGAAATGAATCAAGTGGGCGAATGGCGTTTTTTACAATAAGCTGATATGCCCTGAGGTTTTCTTCCCTCCGAACTCCAAGTTACCCAGGGTAAAGTCCGGATTGTCAAATATAGGCCTAGAGGTACTGCATATTTGTCCCACACTTGCAGTATTCCTGAAGTTATTTGGGGAAGGTGCAGTGGTCCGTTTGATTTGTTTATCCACAGTAATTCTTGGGCTGGACACCCCACTTCCCGCCTTTCACACTGAATCCAACGTTTGGATGTACCACTATGGAACCAGTCATAGGCGTGCGCAGCCTATTGCTTTAGGGTGTGCACCCTAAAGTACAAACACACGCGCGTATGTGTGTATATATATATATATATATATATATATATATATACAGTACAGACCAAAAGTTTGGACACACCTTCTCATTCAAAGAGTTTTCTTTATTTTCATGACTATGAAAATTGTAGATTCACACTGAAGGCATCAAAACTATGAATTAACACATGTGGAATTATATACATAACAAACAAGTGTGAAACAACTGAAAATATGTCATATTCTAGGTTCTTCAAAGTAGCCACCTTTTGCTTTGATTACTGCTTTGCACACTCTTGGCATTCTCTTGATGAGCTTCAAGAGGTAGTCCCCTGAAATGGTTTTCACTTCACAGGTGTGCCCTGTCAGGTTTAATAAGTGGGATTTCTTGCCTTATAAATGGGGTTGGGACCATCAGTTGCGTTGAGGAGAAGTCAGGTGGATACACAGCTGATAGTCCTACTGAATAGACTGTTAGAATTTGTATTATAGCAAGAAAAAAGCAGCTAAGTAAAGAAAAACGAGTGGCCATCATTACTTTAAGAAATGAAGGTCAGTCAGTCAGCCGAAAAATTGGGAAAACTTTGAAAGTAAGGGCTATTAAGGGTTGCTGGGTTACCTGCTTTGTTTGGATCTCGGCTTCATTAATGAAGCTGGTTAGCCGGATGGTTGCCTGGCGACAGTACACGCCTCTATACACCGCATCATAGGAAGAGGTACGGTCATGTGAACTCAAGCCGAACAGCTGAGATATCACAGGATGACGGCACGGCATGACGCTGAGGGGGCGTAGAGTAGGGGCGGGGCTACCTGGCCTTTTTAAACAACCCGCGAACGCGGCTCCATTGCCACTGCTACACGCGGGACGCCAAGGAGCACCTTCCACCTAGCGATATCTGGGAACGGTTGTCATTTAGAACTGGACAGATAAGTGTACCACGCTGACATACTTATTCATCATAGTGATTCAGTATGGCTCGTATTTAGCACTGTACGGATCTTTAACTTATGCTGGGGGTTACAACTAGCATGGATCTGTTACACTGCAAACGAAATTGACACCTTGACTCATTGTGATTTATTTGTAATCTTATATGTGGTGTATTCACTATATTTGGATTTAAGTCACAGCAGTCTATGTATCTTGATAGACCGCTGTGATTAAGTGACACAGGATTGCTCTTGACTCACTATCCGGTTTGTGACATATAACCGGATGGTGGTTGATATATAGTCTGGGTCTACACAGGACTCAATATCTGGAACTAGATACCATCCTGTGTCACGTGCTTTGGTTGGAAGAGGTACCCTTATATCAAGGAGCCTCTTGTATATAATTTTGTCCCCTGATGAATCAGACATCACTGAGGAAACGCGTCGGGACACTGTTTCTATTCTGATTATTACCATCTATTTGTGGTTGACATTGACCAGGTTCTGCGATCCCTTACAACGGCATTGCCATCCGACCTGGAATCCAATCACTACGTCCATTTTGCCAACTTTTGTGCCCATACCCGATAGAGCAATTCATTTCATCAAAGGACCATCTATTCTGTCTATCGGGCCAAGCTGGGCAGTCCATCTTTAGGGAGGGCGAATGCAGGTATTTTGCATTAGATAGTGGTGTGACTTAGACAGACTAGGGACATCTAGGGTATAGTCCCAGCAGTGTGTCCCTCTGCCTTGGTACTCACGTACCCTTCACCCTATCTATTTCTTACGCTATCCCTGTTTATGGTTCCTTCCCGTCTCCGTCTATTTTTTCAGGAGACTAGTGTAACCAGTGGTTACAGATATATTCTCTTCTTTAGTGTCTATATTTAAGGGCCTATCTTTTTATTATTGACATAATTAAATGTTAAGTTTTAAACCAAATGAAATAAGCTACCCACAACCTGTTAATTTGTTCTTGATTAAAAGGGTTTAGCTCGCTATTTAGTGATTATAGCCTGACCCGCTGAAATACGGTTCTGTAAACTACATTCATTTCTTTTTGGAGTATGGCTGGCTTCCTCTCCATTGGCGTTGACAAAACACAGTTGCTCTCTGATGCCAATGAGGTTTTCTCAGAGAAGACCTTGACACAGAGCAAATACGCACCTTCATTTAAGGCCGCTTTCAAGGACCTTACCAAGGTTTACAAGGAACAAATATCCTCATGGTGGGAGATTCAATCATTAGAGAACTATTTGAAAAATAAGATCGTACCCAGAGGACTGAGGATTACCCTAACTCCAGCAATCAGATGTAGGTCTACCTCTCTGATGAGCAAGTGGGAGGACGAGGCTACAAAAAGCTCTCTCAGATTTATGCATATATTGCTGGAAGAAGAAAAGGTTAACCTGGTTAAATTGGAAGGTAAACTAAAAGATCAAATTGAACTCACACAGAAATTTGGGGGAGAGACTGAGTTTGCTAACAAGGAACTTCAATTGAAGAATACTGTTGACAAATTTCAGTTTCACCTCAAGGAGCGGAAACACCGCCAATTTAACCGGGACCTCCAAGATTTTAGGGACAACCGGGTGTACTCCATGCTAGATCGCAATATATCACAAACGAAGCGTCCTGAGGTGGACATCACATCTAGTGACACTGAGGCCTCTGAAAACGAAAGGGAGGGGAATCAGACATCTGGAGGGAGAGGTAGGGGCTATAGGAAAATACAAAACTTCAGAGGTAGAGGGGAGAGGAATAATCAGAGAGGTAGGCAAGATCAAGGTGGGTCTGATTTTTTAGATACACCATACCCCCTGCGCAATCGAGGGACTCAAAAATCACCACCCCAGACCAACAGGCCGTTAGGCAACAAAACCAGATAATTAACCTCTCTGATCAGTTACTTCAGGGTTCAGAAATGAACATACTCTGTAAAGGCCTTTCATTTGTTCCTACCCCTAATTTTAACCTCTTCAATTGGGTTAGAGATATCCATCTCTTTGCTCGTAAACTTAGATGGCGGAAACACTTTGCGCTCATCGCAAGGCGGGAGAGCAAAGAGATGGGTATCTCACCTGATATACTTCAAGATGTCCGCCTCTTGTTCAGTTTGAGCGATAGTACCCCCCACGAGGGTAAGGGTCCCTTCACTGGGCTCAAAAATAAGAGCATAAAGATGCCTCCCCTGGGGGATCCAACATGCATAGACGTGTTCGTTAACCAAGTTTGTCGAGATCTATCTAATCTTACCTCTTTGCAGGGGGGCTTTAATTGTAGCATCAGTGAATACAAAGCATTGCCAGATCTTTAGAAGAAGAAAAATCTCACTTCAAACCCTCAGATAAGGGGGGCAATATTGTCTTGATGGACACGGATGACTACAGAAAGATGTGTAAGACCCTTCTTGATGACAAAGAGACATATGAGAGACTTGGGGGTGATCCTACAGCCGTCTATCAGAAAGATCTAATTGATATATTGCGACAGGCAAAGACTGATAATTTGATATCTGGGGATGAACTTGATTTTCTTTATAAGAAACACCCCATGGTAGCCACATTCTACAGCTTGCCTAAAGTTCATAAGGGGGGTACCCCGGTTAAAGGGCGCCCAATTGTGTCAGGCGTCAATAGCCTGACCCAAAATTTAGGAATCTATTTGGATCACATCCTGGCGCCTTTTGTGAAAGCACTGCCCTCATACCTGAGGGACACGAGTGACCTCCTTGGTCGACTAGAGGGAATCAGTCTAGAGGCGGATACATCACTAGCCTCAATTGACGTTGAGGCCCTCTATTCCTCAATACCCCATGATCTAGGTATGAGGGCAGTGCAATCATTTCTCCTCACTAGGGGACAACAGTTCTATCCACACAATGGCTTTGTCCTGCGACTGTTAAACTTTGTCCTGACGAGGAATTATTTTTTGTTTGACGGGGTCCTCTACCACCTGCTCAGGGGCACTGCGATGGGGAGTTCATGTGCCCCGTCGTATGCAAATTTGTTCCTGGGCTGGTGGGAGAGGACATTGGTCTTTGGTGACACTCCCATCATACACACCCCATGCATCGTTACTTGGGCAAGGTTTATTGATGATGTCTTTGTTGTCTGGAAAGGGGGAGAGCGAGATTTCTGTGATTTCGTTAAAAATCTAAACGTGAATGACATCAACATGAGATTTACTTCAGTCTTTGAAAAGGACACCCTACCCTTTCTTGATATATTGATCTCAAGAGACAAGAAAGACGCACTACAAACAAGCACTTTTAGGAAACCCACCTCCACCAACTCACTCCTACACTGGAGTAGCCATCATCCCTTTCCCCTGAAGAAGGGAATACCGGTGGGACAGTACCTGCGCATTAGGAGGAACTGTTCCACCTGGGAAGCCTTTAAAGAACAGGCAAATGACTTGAGAAGTCGTTTTCGGGAGAGGGGTTACCCTGATAAAGTGCTTAAACTTGCCTTCAAGAGAGCATGTGAAAGTAAGCGAGAGGATCTCCTTCATCCGAAACCGAAAAAAACTGGGGATGGCTTTATACGCCTCATAGGCACGTTTGATGATGCCTCAAATGAAATCAAACAGATTTTGAGGAATCACTGGGAGGTCCTCCTAATCGACCCGGACATCAAAAAGGTGCTTCCTGAGCGGGTACAGGTCACATATCGTAGAGGCCTGAGCCTCAGGGACCGCCTAGTGCACAGCCACTACAGTGAGGCACGTGATCTTAAAGGGACATGGCTTCAGCGCCCGATCGGTTGCTTTCACTGTAGTGGCTGTGTGGCATGTCGATACGTTACACAGGGACGGTCATTCCGTGCTAACGTCACTGGTAAAACCTACCTAATTAAACATTTTATTAATTGTCGCACTCAAGGAGTAATCTACAGAGCGAACTGTAGATGCGGCCTTGAATATATAGGGAAGACCACCCGTGAATTGCGACGAAGAGTGGGTGAACATCTTGGTGATGTGAGGAATGACAGAGATACGTCCCTGGCAAAACATGTCAACATGATACATGGAGGTGATGTGTCATTTTTGAAATTCATGGGAATTGAGACCGTTGTAAGACAACCCAGGGGGGGAGATTGGGATCGGAGGATTTTACAGAGAGAGACATGGTGGATCTTCCATCTTAAAACAGTTGTGCCTACGGGTCTAAACGAACAACTGTCGTTCAGTTGTTATATAGATCCATAGTGTCTCTCCCTGACAACTGGGCATACTATCCGACCATATCTTCCACCTCCTGTACCCACATAACATTAACAACAAATATGAACTGTAGGATAAAATAAGCTTCCTTTATTTTTAACTTGGTTTGGCTATTTACGGAGGATGAGCCCCTTTTCCTTTGAAGGGGTGCGACAGCCGCTGCTGGCAACGCTATTAATTTTGAGGAACTACCTTAGAAACTTCAAGACTCCACTATGTGAACTGCAAACTAGGCACACAGGTGGACACTATATTGTACTTAGGTGGTAGCAAAAGTTGGGCCAAACTTGCCCTTTGACCCGATCTTTGCACCATAACACACCCGCCTCACACATGCGCAAGAGAGAGTGTTCGCCGTAGGATCAGTTACTAGTCAGACGGCCGGTTGCTGGGTTACCTGCTTTGTTTGGATCTCGGCTTCATTAATGAAGCTGGTTAGCCGGATGGTTGCCTGGCGACAGTACACGCCTCTATACACCGCATCATAGGAAGAGGTACGGTCATGTGAACTCAAGCCGAACAGCTGAGATATCACAGGATGACGGCACGGCATGACGCTGAGGGGGCGTAGAGTAGGGGCGGGGCTACCTGGCCTTTTTAAACAACCCGCGAACGCGGCTCCATTGCCACTGCTACACGCGGGACGCCAAGGAGCACCTTCCACCTAGCGATATCTGGGAACGGTTGTCATTTAGAACTGGACAGATAAGTGTACCACGCTGACATACTTATTCATCATAGTGATTCAGTATGGCTCGTATTTAGCACTGTACGGATCTTTAACTTATGCTGGGGGTTACAACTAGCATGGATCTGTTACACTGCAAACGAAATTGACACCTTGACTCATTGTGATTTATTTGTAATCTTATATGTGGTGTATTCACTATATTTGGATTTAAGTCACAGCAGTCTATGTATCTTGATAGACCGCTGTGATTAAGTGACACAGGATTGCTCTTGACTCACTATCCGGTTTGTGACATATAACCGGATGGTGGTTGATATATAGTCTGGGTCTACACAGGACTCAATATCTGGAACTAGATACCATCCTGTGTCACGTGCTTTGGTTGGAAGAGGTACCCTTATATCAAGGAGCCTCTTGTATATAATTTTGTCCCCTGATGAATCAGACATCACTGAGGAAACGCGTCGGGACACTGTTTCTATTCTGATTATTACCATCTATTTGTGGTTGACATTGACCAGGTTCTGCGATCCCTTACAACGGCATTGCCATCCGACCTGGAATCCAATCACTACGTCCATTTTGCCAACTTTTGTGCCCATACCCGATAGAGCAATTCATTTCATCAAAGGACCATCTATTCTGTCTATCGGGCCAAGCTGGGCAGTCCATCTTTAGGGAGGGCGAATGCAGGTATTTTGCATTAGATAGTGGTGTGACTTAGACAGACTAGGGACATCTAGGGTATAGTCCCAGCAGTGTGTCCCTCTGCCTTGGTACTCACGTACCCTTCACCCTATCTATTTCTTACGCTATCCCTGTTTATGGTTCCTTCCCGTCTCCGTCTATTTTTTCAGGAGACTAGTGTAACCAGTGGTTACAGATATATTCTCTTCTTTAGTGTCTATATTTAAGGGCCTATCTTTTTATTATTGACATAATTAAATGTTAAGTTTTAAACCAAATGAAATAAGCTACCCACAACCTGTTAATTTGTAAGGGCTATTTGACCATGAAGGAGAGTGATGGGGTGCTGCGCCAGATGACCTGGCCTCCACAGTCACCGGACCTTAACCCAATCGAGATGGTTTGGGGTGAGCTGGACCGCAGAGTGAAGGCAAAAGGGCCAACAAGTGCTAAGCATCTCTGGGAACTCCTTCAAGACTGTTGGAAGACCACTTCAGGGGACTACCTCTTGAAGCTCATCAAGAGAATGCCAAGAGTGTGCAAAGCAGTAATCAAAGCAAAAGGTGGCTACTTTGAAGAACCTAGAATATGACATATTTTCAGTTGTTTCACACTTGTTTGTTATGTATATAATTCCACATGTGTTAATTCATAGTTTTGATGCCTTCATAGTCATGAAAATAAAGAAAACTCTTTGAATGAGAAGGTGTGTCCACACACAGTTATATTACACAGTTATATTACTCCTGTACATTATACAGGGGTCACATAACTGAGGAGGGCTATCAGGGGACATTATACAGGGGGTAATATAAATGAGGGGTATCAGGGTAAATTATAAAGGGGGTAATATAACTGAGGAGGGGTATCAGGGTACATTATACAGGGGTAATATAACTGAGGAGGGCTAACAGGGGACATTATACAGGGGGTAATATAACTAAGGGGTATCAGGGTACATTATACAGGGGTAATATAAGTTATTTTACCCCTGTATAATGTCTGACAGCCTTCCTCAGTTATATTACCCCTGTATAATAATGTACCCTGATACCCCTTAGTTATATTACCCCCTGTATAATTTACCCTGATACCCCTCAGTTATATTATATAACTTAGGGGTATCAGGGTACATTATACATGGGACAACTGAGGAGGAGTAGCACTGTCAGACAGGGTACATACTTCTTTTTTATAATACCGGAGCAGCTGGGCACCAAGTTCCCTTCCAACACTATCCCGCCACACCGCTGTCCTCACCTCACTAGCAGGCGCGCGGGGCACACAGCGTGACGTCAACTCTGCCGCCCAGACGGGACCACTCCCAGCCTGCGCCTGCACAGCACACACAGCTCTGCCTCCGCCGGGTCCGCCCCCCTATGCGAATTACTAGCCGGCGGCCAGTGTAACAGTTAAAGTGGAATCAGCGGGGCGGCACCCGGGAGCACGGAGGTGACAGAACCTCAATTTTGAGGCTTAATTAGGGTGTTGTAAGGGTGTTTTCTTGACCAGGGAAAGAATTCTTCGGTCATCCACCACAGTTGTTTTCCGTGGTCTTCCGGGTCTTTTGGTGTTGCTGAGCTCAGCGGTGCGTTCCTTCTTTTTAAGAATGTTCCAAACAGTTGTTTTGGCCACGCCTAATGTTTTTGCTATCTCTCTGATGGGTTTGTTGTGTTTTTTCAGCCTAATGATGGCTTACTTCACTGATAGTGACAGCTCTTTGGATCTCATCTTCACAGTTGACAGCAACAGATTCCAAATGCAAATAGCACACTTGAAATGAACTCTGGACCTTTTATCTGCTCATTGTAATTGGGATAATGAGGGAATAACATACACACCTGGCCATGGAGCAGCTGAGCAGCCAATTGCCCCATTACTTTTGGTCCCTTAACAAGTGGGTGGCAAATATGCAAACTGTTGTAATTCTTACACCGTTCACCTGATTTGGATGTAAATACCCTCAAATTGAAGCTGACAGTCTGCAGTTGTTTAATTTCAAATCCATTGTGGTGGTGTATAGAGCCAAAAATGTTAGAATTGTGTTGATGTCCTACCCCTCCCCTCGCCTCGGATCGTGTCAGAAAACAACTACCAACCTAGGAGATGAGCCAGCCCAAATAAAGTCTAGGAACATTGATCTGAAGGCTTTGAAGAATCCACACAGTAATGGAATAGGAATACTTCTAAAGAAATACAATATCCTTGATAAGGCCTCATGCACACGACCGTTGTTTGGGTCCGCATCTGAGCCGTTTTGGCGGCTCGGATGCGGACCCATTCACTTCAATGGGGCCGCAAAAGATGCAGACAGCACTCCGTGTGCTGTCCGTATCCATGGCTCCGTTCCGCGGCCCCGCTAAAAAAATATAACATGTCCTATTCTTGTCCGCGCTTTGCGGACAAGAATAGGCATTTATATTGCCTATTGCGGACCACAAAATAACTGAACAGTCGTGTGCATGAGGCCTTAACTTGTGTATACTCCCAAACCAGGATAAAGGTAATTTCTTCCAAGCCTGCAGATCCCTCTTAATTCCCTCCAGGAGTGGAGCAAAATTCTTGGTATAGAGATTATGTAAGCGGAAAGGTATAGTCGCTCCTAGGTAGGTGATATGTCCCTGAGTCCATTGAAAGGGGAATGAAGACTGTATTGACTGTAACGTTTCGAGCGGTATGTTGACATTAAGTATCTCGGATTTGTGAAGGTTCACCTTGAAATTGCTAATGTCACTAAAGATCAAGAACTCCCTCGAAACGTTGGGGAGGCCGACAAACGGGACCTCCTAACTTTCTAAATGAACAAAAAGGGACACATTGTGCGGCAACGTTTTTCTGCACTAGGCCATGCCTCTAACTCCACCCAGAACATAACTACACACCTAATTCCAACCAGTCCTCTTAATGCCCCCACATAGTAATTATTCCCCCTTCATGCCACCGAACAGTATATATGCCCACATTATGTCACGTTATGGGTCCGCTCACGGTATTATGCACAGCTGTACCCCTAGTAATATGCTCTGTTATGTGCCCCCCATTAATATGTCCAGATGTACCCCTAGTAATATGCCCTGTTATGTGCCCCCAGTAATATGCCCTGTTATGTGCCCCCAGTAATATGCCCAGCTGTGCCCTCATTAACCACCTCAGCCCCCAGTGCTTAAACACCCTGAAAGACCAGGCCACTTTTTACACTTCTGACCTACACTACTTTCACCGTTTATTGCTCGGTCATGCAACTTACCACCCAAATGAATTTTACCTCCTTTTCTTCTCACTAATAGAGCTTTCATTTGGTGGTATTTCATTGCTGCTGACATTTTTACTTTTTTTGTTATTAATCGAAATTTAACGATTTTTTTGCAAAAAAATGACATTTTTCACTTTCAGTTGTAAAATTTTGCAAAAAAAAACGACATCCATATAGAAATTTTGCTCTAAATTTATAGTTCTACATGTCTTTGATAAAAAAAAAATGTTTGGGTAGAAAAAAAATGGTTTGGGTAAAAGTTATAGCGTTTACAAACTATGGTACAAAAATGTGAATTTCCGCTTTTTGCAGCAGCTCTGACTTTCTGAGCACCTGTCATGTTTCCTGAGGTTCTACAATGCCCAGACAGTACAAACACCCCACAAATGACCCCATTTCTGAAAGTACACACCCTAAGGTATTCGCTGATGGGCATAGTGAGTTCATAGAACTTTTTATTTTTTGTCACAAGTTAGCGGAAAATGATGATTTTTTTTTTTTTTTTTTTTTTTCTTACAAAGTCTCATATTCCACTAACTTGTGACAAAAAATAAAAAGTTCTATGAACTCACTATGCCCATCAGCGAATACCTTGGGGTCTCTTCTTTCCAAAATGGGGTCACTTGTGGGGTAGTTATACTGCCCTGGCATTCTAGGGGCCCAAATGTGTGGTAAGGAGTTTGAAATCAAATTCAGTAAAAAATGACCTGTGAAATCCGAAAGGTGCTCTTTGGAATATGGGCCCCTTTGCCCACCTAGGCTGCAAAAAAGTGTCACACATCTGGTATCCCCGTACTCAGGAGAAGTTGAGGAATGTGTTTTGGGGTGTCTTTTTACATATACCCATGCTGGGTGAGATAAATATCTTGGTCAAATGACAACTTTGTATAAAAAAATGGGAAAAGTTGTCTTTTGCCAAGATATTTCTCTCACCCAGCATGGGTATATATAAAATGACACCCCAAAACACATTCCCCACCTTCTCCTGAGTACGGAGATACCAGATGTGTGACACTTTTTTGCAGCCTAGGTGGGCAAAGGGGCCCATATTCCAAAGAGCACCTTTCGGATTTCACTTGTCATTTTTTACTGAATTTGATTTCAAACTCCTTACCACACATTTGGGCCCCTAGAATGCCAGGGCAGTATAACTACCCCACAAGTGACCCCATTTTGGAAAGAAGACACCCCAAGGTATTCCGTGAGGGGCATGGCGAGTTCCTAGAATTTTTTATTTTTTGTCACAAGTTAGTGGAAAATGATGATTTTTTTTTTTTTTTTTTTTTTCATACAAAGTCTCATATTCCACTAACTTGTGACAAAAAATAAAAACTTCCATGAACTCACTATGCCCATCAGCGAATACCTTGGGGTCTCTTCTTTCCAAAATGGGGTCACTTGTGGGGTAGTTATACTGCCCTGGCATTCTAGGGGCCCAAATGTGTGGTAAGGAGTTTGAAATCAAATTCTGTAAAAATTGACCTGTGAAATCCGAAAGGTGCTCTTTGGCATATGGGCCCCTTTGCCCACCTAGGCTGCAAAAAAGTGTCACACATCTGGTATCTCTGTATTCAGGAGAAGTTGAGGAATGTGTTTTGGGGTGTCTTTTTACATATACCCATGCTGGGTGAGATAAATATCTTGGTCAAATGCCAACTTTGTATAAAAAAATGGGAAAAGTTGTCGTTTGCCAAGATATTTCTCTCACCCAGCATGGGTATATATAAAATGACACCCCAAAACACATTCCCCACCTTCTCCTGAGTACGGAGATACCAGATGTGTGACACTTTTTTGCAGCCTAGGTGGGCAAAGGGGCCCATATTCCAAAGAGCACCTTTCGGATTTCACTTGTCATTTTTTACAGAATTTGATTTCAAACTCCTTACCACACATTTGGGCCCCTAGAATGCCAGGGCAGTATAACTACCCCACAAGTGACCCCATTTTGGAAAGAAGAGACCCCAAGGTATTCGCTGATGGGCATAGTGAGTTCATGGAAGTTTTTATTTTTTGTCACAAGTTAGTGGAATATGAGACTTTGTATAAAAAAAAAAAAAAAAAAAAAAAAATCAGCATTTTCCACTAACTTGTGACAAAAAATAAAAAATTCTAGGAACTCGCCATGCCCCTCACGGAATACCTTGGGGTGTCTTCTTTCCAAAATGGGGTCACTTGTGTGGTAGTTATACTGCCCTGGCATTTTCCAGGGGCCCTAATGTGTGTTAGGTAGGTAAATGACCTGTGAAATCCTAAAGGTGCTCTTTGGAATATGGGCCCCTTTGCCCACCTAGGCTGCAAAAAAGTGTCACACATGTGGTATCGCCGTATTCAGGAGAAGTTGGGGAATGTGTTTTGGGGTGTCATTTTACATATACCCTTGCTGGGTGAGAGAAATATCTTGGCAAAAGACAACTTTTCCCATTTTTTTATACAAAGTTGGCATTTGACCAAGATATTTCTCTCACCCAGCATGGGTATATGTAAAATGACACCCCAAAACACATTCCCCAACTTCTCCTGAGTACGGCGATACCACATGTGTGACACTTTTTTGCAGCCTAGATGCGCAAAGGGGCCCACATTCATTTTATGAGGGCATTTTTAGACATTTGGATACCAGACTTCTTCTCACGCTTTGGGGCCCCTAGAATGCCAGGGCAGTATAAATACCCCACATGTGACCCCATTTTGGAAAGAAGACACCCCAAGGTATTCAATGAGGGGCATGGCGAGTTCATAGAAATTTTTTTTTTTTGGCACAAGTTAGCGGAAATTGATATTTTTTATTTTTTTCTCACAAAGTCTCCCGTTCCGCTAACTTGGGACAAAAATTTCAATCTTTCATGGACTCAATATGCCCCTCACGGAATACCTGGGGGTGTCTTCTTTCCGAAATGGGGTCACATGTGGCGTATTTATACTGCCCTGGCATTCTAGGGGCCCTAAAGCGTGAGAAGAAGTCTGGAATATACATGTCTAAAAAATTTTACGCATTTGGATTCCGTGAGGGGTATGGTGAGTTCATGTGAGATTTTATTTTTTGACACAAGTTAGTGGAATATGAGACTTTGTAAGAAAAATAAATAAAAATTCCGCTAACTTGGGCCAAAAAAATGTCTGAATGGAGCCTTACAGAGGGGTGATCAATGACAGGGGGGGTGATCAATGACAGGGGGGGGTGATCAATGACAGGGGGGGTGATCAATGACAGGGGGGTGATCAATGACAGGGGGGTGATCAATGACAGGGGGGTGATCAATGACAGGGGGGTGATCAATGACAGGGGGGTGATCAGGGAGTCTATATGGGGTGATCACCACAGTCATTGATCATGCCCCTGTAAGGCTTCATTCAGACGTCCGGATGCGTTTTGCGGATCCGATCCATCTATCAGTGGATCCGTAAAAATCATGCGGACGTCTGAATGGAGCTTTACAGGGGGGTGATCAATGACAGGGGTGTAATCAATGACAGGGGGGTGATCAGGGAGTCTATATGGGGTGATCACCACAGTCATTGATCACGCCCCTGTAAGGCTTCATTCAGACGTCCGGATGCGTTTTGCGGATCCGATCCATCTATCAGTGCATCCGTAAAAATCATGCGGACATCTGAATGGAGCTTTACAGGGGGGTAATCAATGACAGGGGGGTGATCAGGGAGTCTATATGGGGTGATCACCACAGTCATTGATCATGCCCCTGTAAGGCTTCATTCAGACGTCCGGATGCGTTTTGCGGATCCGATCCATCTATCAGTGGATCCGTAAAAATCATGCGGACGTCTGAATGGAGCTTTACAGGGGGGTGATCAATGACAGGGGTGTAATCAATGACAGGGGGGTGATCAGGGAGTCTATATGGGGTGATCACCACAGTCATTGATCACGCCCCTGTAAGGCTTCATTCAGACGTCCGGATGCGTTTTGCGGATCCGATCCATCTATCAGTGGATCCGTAAAAATCATGCGGACGTCTGAATGGAGCTTTACAGGGGGGTGATCAATGACAGGGGTGTAATCAATGACAGGGGGGTGATCAGGGAGTCTATATGGGGTGATCACCACAGTCATTGATCACGCCCCTGTAAGGCTTCATTCAGACGTCCGGATGCGTTTTGCGGATCCGATCCATCTATCAGTGCATCCGTAAAAATCATGCGGACATCTGAATGGAGCTTTACAGGGGGGTAATCAATGACAGGGGGGTGATCAGGGAGTCTATATGGGGTGATCACCACAGTCATTGATCATGCCCCTGTAAGGCTTCATTCAGACGTCCGGATGCGTTTTGCGGATCCGATCCATCTATCAGTGGATCCGTAAAAATCATGCGGACGTCTGAATGGAGCTTTACAGGGGGGTGATCAATGACAGGGGTGTAATCAATGACAGGGGGGTGATCAGGGAGTCTATATGGGGTGATCACCACAGTCATTGATCACGCCCCTGTAAGGCTTCATTCAGACGTCCGGATGCGTTTTGCGGATCCGATCCATCTATCAGTGCATCCGTAAAAATCATGCGGACATCTGAATGGAGCTTTACAGGGGGGTGATCAATGACAGGGGGGTGATCAGGGAGTCTATATGGGGTGATAACCACAGTCATTGATCATGCCCCTGTAAGGCTTCATTCAGACGTCCGGATGCATTTTGCGGATCCGATCCATCTATCAGTGCATCCGTAAAAATCATGCGGACATCTGAATGGAGCTTTACAGGGGGTGATCAATGACAGGGGGGGGTGATCAATGACAGGGGGGTAATCAATGACAGGGGGGTGATCAGGGAGTCTATATGGGGTGATCACCACAGTCATTGATCACGCCCCTGTAAGGCTTCATTCAGACGCCCGTATGCGTTTTGCGGATCCGATCCATCCATCAGTGGATCCGTAAAAATCATGCGGACATCTGAATGGAGCTTTACAGGGGGTTGATCAATGACAGGGGTGTAATCAATGACAGGGGGGTGATCAGGGAGTCTATATGGGGTGATCAGGGGCTAATAAGGGGTTAATAAGTGACGGGGGGGGGGTGTAGTGTAGTGTAGTGGTGCTTGGTGGGACTTTACTGAGCTACCTGTGTCCTCTGGTGGTCGATCCAAACAAAGGGGACCACCAGAGGACCAGGTAGCAGGTATATTAGACGCTGTTATCAAAACAGCGTCTAATATACCTGTTAGGGGTTAAAAAAAACACATCTCCAGCCTGCCAGCGAACGATCGCCGCTGGCAGGCTGGAGATCAACTCTCTTACCTTCCGTTCCTGTGAGCGCGCGCGCCTGTGTGCGCGCGTTCACAGGAAATCTCGCGTCTCGCGAGAGGACGCACCGGCGCGTCCACCCAGAAGAGCAGGGCCGCCGCAAAGACGCAATCCTGCGTACGGCGGTCCTGAGGTGGTTAATATGTCCAGCTGTGCCCCCAGTAATATGCTTAGCTATTTGTCCCCAGTAATATGCCCTGTTATGTGCCCCCAGTAATATGCCCTGTTATGTGCCCCCAGTAATATGCCCAGCTGTGCCCTCATTAATATGTCCAGCTGTGCCCCCAGTAATATGCTTAGCTATTTGTCCCCAGTAATATGCCCAGTTATGTGCCCCCATTAATATGTCCAGCTGTGCCCCCAATAATATGCCCAGTTATGTGCCCCCAAGTAATATGTCCAGCTGTACCCTCCAGTAATATGCCCAGCTGTGCCCCCAGTAATATGCCCAGCTATGTGCCCCTCACAGAAAGTACAAAAAATAAACACCACATACTTACCTTGTTCCTAGCAGCAGCAGCAGGACATTGGCTGCTCTGGTCTGTGGAGGAGGCGGTGCCGGCTCTCTGCTTCATCATAAAACAGGCAACTGTCTCTGCTTTCTATGGAAGCAGGGACAGCTGTAGTGTACGGGAGCTGTAATGCCCGTCACTACAGAAGGGTCACTTGTTGTGCTGTCGTTTCCCCTTATTTATGGGGAGGTTGGTATGAGTCATCTTCATAATGTAATGCTATGTACTTCCCTGTTACTGTGAAATTTGCATGTGCAGGCCTGCTAGGGGTGTCATTCCAGCTCTAAGTCACTAGAGGGAGCTAGGGAGCCCTAGGTTATATAAGGCCCAGTCAGGGAAGGGAAAGTTTAGTTTAGACCGTGTCTGAGAAAAGGCCAGGCCATGGGCCTGTGAGAGCAGAGCAGGCCTGGAGCCTGCAGACTAGGAGAGGGTATTGCAGTCCCTGTAACCAGGTTCCAGATCCAAGGAGAAGGTTCCCCTCCTGAGTTTATATATGCAGAAGCAGGAACACCACGGTTAACCAGCCTGAGGACACTGAGAGCAGAGTCAAGTCTAGGAAAGCAAGAGGTACTAAAGACAGCAGAGGAGGTACTTGATATTTATAGACCCAAGGATATACGCCAGAGCTAGGGCATCGGGCCTTGGAGAATAGTTTCCATGTTCCAGGATCAGTCAGGAATAGAGTGCAAGCCGCCTGTACTACAAGTCCTGTGTTTAACCCTCTGAAATCACCTTGCTACATATGGCCTGCATTAAATGTACCAAAACTAACTGTCTTCAAAGGAACTGCGTTTCCAACTATGTCCGTGTATGACAACCACTGGAGAACAAGTAAAGCATAAGTTGTTTTATTATTACGTGGTTCCTCAGTTATTCCTGCTGTCAGCAAACGGCGTGCCACCGTTCAATTGGCACTGGCGTCACGTACCTTAAAGGGACCTTGCCCCCCAGGCACATAAAACACCTGCAACATCCAGGGCACCTCACCCAACATCAGGCCTGGTCCCTAAGTACAGAGTGTGCCCCAGAGGACTTTTGTGCCAGCCTCTCCTTCACTGCTGTATGCCTGCCCAGGGTTTCCATACATAACTGTGAGTAACCCTCGCTTGCCATTGACCGTGACCTCACATTCGCAATACCCTGCAGGTCTGGCGTACCGCACAGCTGCCAGAAAGTGGGACATAGCTCCCCCGTACTGGGACAGCGGGACAACCACTGCAATGTGGGACTGACCCACCAGATCCGGGACGGTTGGGAGGCATGCACCATATTTTATATCAACCTATGCCACATTATTATTAATGAGTTCCAGCTGCTCTGGATACTGTGCCCACATGCTACATGATGACTTCACAGAACGTCGGCATCTATAGACATTATTGTTATAAAGTGATCTCCAGGTCCTGATGTTGTTTTCTACAAAATATTCACGTTTGAATGTATAGCATGAACCCGTCTAGGCATGTGACATATGGCAACTACCACTGTTTTCTCAGTGCCACCACTCTCAGAAACCTCATTGAAGTGACAACTCTCAGAATTGCTTGAAGACTTGCTCACAGTGGGATTTGTCTACCTGTAGACACCTTTCTCTTGTTTTCCCTTGCAGTTACTATTGATACTAGTTAGTATTCATACACCTCAGGTGTCTCTTCATCAGATATAATTGTCACTGTTGGTCTCTGCTTCGTGGCATTGCCCAATTTCTCGCGAGTGTATTCAGTGAGAAAAATACGCTTCATGTGTCATACGCTCATATGACATGGACACACAGCATTATAATGATATAAATCACAATAATATAGAATCACAATTTTGGGGCTATCCGTGAGTACTGAGCGTGTCGTCATCCCCAGGAAACATTATTTTTAATCAGTGTATAACATAATACAATATCATATACACAGTATATCACACCACAGCCCCTCTTCTGAGCATGCTGTGATGCCAGTCTTTGGCCAGTAGGTGTCTCTGTTGTTGCCTTGCAGAGAAGTACCGTAAATACACAATTGAGCCTCTCCTATAGACATCTGAGTTTTATGTCATAAATCAATGTAATAATGCACAAATTCGGACAAAGCAATAAATAGTCATCACATGTAATGGACTTTTCTGCTTAATGCAGGACGGGGAGTAAACGTTACATTTGCTTCTACCGTCTTGTGTGCTCTGGCTCGGGGTAGTTCTGCTGATTCTATAAGTTGTTGTTTTTGTTCCTGGCTTCGAGCCTTATTTGTCAGCTGCCTGGAGTGGCTCCAGATCTTACAGTGAATTAGCCGGTTACTCTGTATTGTTATTTTCCACCATATTTTGTATTTGGAGTTCACTTCTCATAGTTGTATCTGTAGGTCCTATATAACATCTGCAGCAGTGCCTTTATCAAACATGTTTTTCACATATGGGAAATGCATGCTATTTGTGGAATGCTCCTGGATTTTCAGTAATGAACATGATTTACCCGCTCCTGGCTCTTCCATGCCTTCTGCTATTTGTGGAGTGTAAGCTCACATGTTACTGCTGCGGATTTATAGCTGATGGGAGTACTGACCTTCATGCCTGATTAATACCTGTCAGGTTAACAGAACTTCATGGGCTTCATTTATAAACAATACTATGCCAGGTATTGGTGTAAAAAAGTCACAAGACCCCTTTTTGCAACTTTTTAAGTGCCGGTGTGACAATATCTTGTGGCACGGGCGATTTTATGCTGTGGCGGGGGCCAGGCTGGGATATTGGCCCCAGCAAATTTACCAACATTTACACCTGGAAACAGGCATGGAAGAGGAGTGAAAATGACTCCAGTCAGGGGCTGGCATAGTTTTTACTCCAACAGCACAGACTGCTGGAGATGTGCCTAATTTATGACGAGGTCTGTGCCTCGTCATAAATTAGATGCTTCTTCGGCCAGTGCAGGTCAAAAAGCAGGTCTTTGATAAATCCCATGTGTTTTCTGCGCACCTGATTTCAACACTATCACAGGTTTAGTTGAGTTAGGGCTCTTTCACACGAGCGGGTGCCGTGCGTGGAATCCGCTGCGTGAAAGACAGCCAAGCCCCGCAGAGACATGGAGCATTAACATGATTGATAAGGCTCCGTGCCCTTATGTGATCTTTTTACTACAAAACCACGGTGACAACTTTATCTCACTGTGATTTTGTAGTAAAAAGATCACAGAAAGGCAAAGAGCATTATCAATCATGTTACTGCTCTGTGTCTCTGCTGTCCGGAGCGGGGCTTGGCTCTCTTTCTCGCAGCGGATTCCACGCACGGCATCCACTCGTATGAAATAGCCCTTAATGTGGCCTAAGGCCAGAAAAACTGTGCATGTTGATTCGGTTTGTCATTGGCTGACAAGTCCAAGGGCGACTGAGGTGAAAGGACAAACATCTCTCAGATATAGATAAAATTTGATAGACTAGATGTCAGTAGAGCTGATACACTGTGGAAAGGTTTTATTTGTTGTGTACACAGGTTTCTTTTGTTGTGTTTTTTAGAATGTGCAGCAACCCGCAGGGGAGGAGAGGATGAGAGGAATGGTAGTGGTTACGTTGGAGGTAGTGGTACTCACAGATCACGGTGACAGGCCTCTCACTGTACCGCTCCCTGGGGCAGTGAATGAAGGGCGCACCCTTGCTCCCCTCCGGGCACTGCCTTAGGACTCGTTCACATTTCTGTGTCAGTGTCACATCCGTAGGGTTGCCACCCGTACGGGAATGACCCGGGCAGTCCGGGTTTGCAATCCTGTGCCCGGGTACAAGCCTTTCTCAGACCCGGGCACAGGATCAGCTGTGAATGATGGCGGCGGCGGCTGGGCACAGGGAGATGAGCGCTTCCATTGTGGAAGCGCTCATCTCCATAGTCATCTGTATCGCTGTCCTCGGGACAGCGATACAGACGGCTGTGCTGCGGCAGGGGAGGGAGAGGCGTCTCCCTCCCCTGTTCCTCTGATAGGCTGCAGAGACAAGGCCCGCAGCCTATCAGAGGCCGTTGCAGGCGGCGCGATGACGTCATCATGCCGTCTGAGCCATACAGCACGGTACACAGGCCAGGAAGAGGCCTGCGTCGCATCGTTGGAGGTAAGTAAAAAATTTTTTTGTTTTTTTTTAGAGAAGAGAGGCACCTGAAATTGGAAAATATGGGGGAAGGGGTGGAAAGAGGCACCTTATACTGGCACATATTGGGGAGGAGGAGAAATGAGGCACTTGAAACTGGCACATATGGGGGAAGGGGGGGAGAGGCACCTTATACAGGCACATATTTGGGGGGGGGAGAAAAGAGGCACTTGAAATTGGCACATGGAGGGAAGGGGTGGAAAGAGGCACCTTATACTGGCACATATGGGGGGGGGGGGAATGAGGCACTTGAAACTGCCACATATGGGGGAAAGGGGGAAAGAGGCACCTTATACTGGCACATATTGGGGGGGAGAGAAATGAGCCACTTGATACTGGCACATATAAGGGAAGGGGGGGGAGGCACTTTATACTGGCACATATTGGGGGGGAGAAATGAGGCACTTCTTACTGACACATGGGGGGGCATCTATGGGGGGGCGCTTCTTACTGGCACATTATTTGGGGGCTTCTACTGAGGCCACAAAGAAGGGGTATTTTATATGGGGGGCTCTGCATTGTACTAGTATTATCAGGGGATTTATCTGTTTCTGCAGTATAGTATTGGGGAGCACAGCGGCACAGTATTGGGGGTAGTAGGAGGATTTGTCCAGAAGATGGGAGGGTGATGGAAAAGTAGTAAACTAAGATTTTTTTTTGTTGTTGTCAAACTGCAGAGACGAAAAATGGCGACAAAATGGTAGTTTGGTCTGAAGGTCTGAAAGGAAAAGATGAGGAAAGAGAACATCTACATCAAAGGAGACGTCACTGGATGTAAGAGGTATGGGGCGCTGTATTTCTGTAGTGACGGGATCAGGGGCGTAACGATTGCGGTGTGACAGCGTCCAGGGGTGGAGGCGGGACATGGGCGTGGCTGGAGGAGGTACATGGGTGGGGCCTGGAAGGGGGCCCTCCCTCCCTTCTGTTCGGGTTTGGCTTGAAGAAAAGGTGGCAACCCTACACATAAGTGAAAAAAAGCGTACGTATTTCATCCGTGAAGCGGTCCGTGAGGGATCCGTGGTTGGTCTGTGTATCATCTGTAATTCACTGACGTTGCTCAGCTGAAAATTTATTTCCAAAGAATCTCCTATTAGGCCCCTTTCACACGGGGGAGTTTTCCGCACGGGTGCAATGCGTGAGGTGAACCCATTGCACCCGCACTGAATCCGGATCCATTCATTTCTATGGGGCTGTGCAAATGAGCGGTGATTTTCACGCATCACTTGTGCGTTACGTGAAAATCGCAGCAAGCTCTATTTTGTGCGTTTTTCACGCAACGCAGGCCCCATAGAAGTGAATGGGGCTGCGTGAAAATCGCAAGCATCCGCAAGCAAGTGCGATTTTCACGCACGATTGCTAGGAGACGATCGGGATGGAGACCCAATCATTATTATTTTCCCTTATAACATGGTTATAAGGGAAAATAATAGCATTCTGAATACAGAATGCATAGTACAATAGGGCTGGAGGGGTTAAAAATAATAATAATTTAACTCACCTTAATCCACTTGATCGCGCAGCCCGGCTTCTCTTTTGTCTTCTTTCTTCAGGACCTGGGTAAAGGACCTGTGATGACGTCACTGCGCTTATCACATGGTCCGTCACATGATCCATCACCATGGTAAAAAATATCATGTGATGGACCATGTGATGAGCGCAGTGACGTCACCACAGGTCCTTTACCCAGGTCCTGAAGAAAGAAGACAGAAGAGAAGCCAGGCTGCGCGAACAAGTGGATTAAGGTGAGTTAAATTATATATTTTTTTTTTTAACCCCTCCAGCCCTATTGTACTATGTATTCTGTATTAAGAATGCTATTATTTTCCCTTATAACCATGTTATAAGGGAAAATAATACAATCTACCCAGCACCTAACCCAAACCCGAACTTCTGTGAAGAAGTTCGGGTTTGGGTACCAAACATGCCGATTTTTCTCACGCGCGTGCAAAACGCATTACAATGTTTTGCACTCGCGCGGAAAAATCGCTGATTTTCTCGCAACGCACCCGCATCTTATCCGGGCAAAAAACATGACGTCCGTGTGAAAGAGGCCTTAGTCTTCAGTGAAAAACAGACGCAACACGGACACAACACGGATGTGTGTCAGTGATTTTCACGGACCTATAGACTTCAATGGGCATGCTTGGTCCGCATCATGGATCAAAGTAGTACATGTCCCTGTGATTTTTTTTTACTGACCCACGGTCAGTAAAAAAAATACTGAAATGTGAACAGACACACTTAAATCAATAGGTACGTGTGCTGTCAGCAGAAAGTGCGGACAGCACGTCAGTGAAAAACGGAAATGTGAACGAGGCCTAATTCCTGTCTGATGGGGTGCCCTTCATGTTAGATGAGAGTTTGGCAGGCTACAAGGCAGGAGTATGGATGTAGGGCCAGCGGATTGTGGAGGCAAAAAAATAAAGGTGCACATTCACTGTAGTGTCTGCGCCTGTTTTTAGTCTATAAAATGCTATTTTAGACAGTCTTATTTTTTTAGTTGTGTTTACTACTAAAATTGCGCCTGTTTTCTACCTTTTTTCTACCTTTTGCAAGTTTTTTCTGACCTATTTATGTAGGTGCCCCCTTTTTGTACTTGAATTTGTCGCAAAACAGTCTAATTTTTACTCCACTGCAGGGCTGGTGTACTTTTCTTCATCTGTTTTCAGTGGCGAAGTGTGACTTTTTGCCTGTAAAAGTCGCACAGGTGGAACTTTTTTCATGCGCAAATAAATTAGACTAGTCTAAGTGAATATGAACCTGTCTAACTGAAAAACAACCACCAGACATCAGACTAAGGCTACATGCACACGACCGTTCAGTTTTTTGTGGTCCGCAAAACACGGATGGCGTCCGTGTGCGTTCCGCAATTTGCGGAAGTGCACAGACAGCCTTTAAAATAACTGCCTATTCTTGTCCGCAAAGCGCGGACAAGAATAGGACATGTTATATTTTTTTGGCGGGGCCACGGAACGGAGTAACGGATGTGGACAGCAAACAGAGTGCTGTCTGCATCTTTTGCGGCACCATTGAAGTGAATGGGTCCGCATCCGAGCCGACAAAACTGTGGCTCGGATGCGGACCAAAACAACGGCCGTGTGCATGAGGCCTTTGATAAATACGCTTAATTTATCAGCTGCTGTGCGACTTTTAATAAATACTCGGCAAAAAAAAGACAGCCGAATGAAATACGCCAGTCTAATTTTATGGACAAAAACAGGCGAGCTTGATAAATGTTCCCCAAATGTCCTTTCTGAGTTGACGATGAGGGTTGCAGTACAAGTAGCAGAGGTATCATAATTCAGAGGTATTTCATAGACATTTTTTCCCCAATGGCCGTATACAGGCAGGAACAATGATGGCAGTTGTAGTACTCCCAGTCTCTTTCTCTCTCTAAAGACACTTTGCAATCATTGCAATCAAAGTGTGGCACCCCAGTCCGACACTGTGTGTACATGTGCTGCTAGATCGCCACTGGCACGTCCACAATATACATTTTCCATAGCTGTGAGTGTTTTTATTCAGTCAAAAAACTATTTTATATACAGTCAGGTCCATAAATATTAGGACATCGACACAATTCTAACATTTTTGGCTCTATACACGATGTGCTTTAACTGCACTGTATTTACATTCAAATCAGGTGAACGGTGTAGGAATTACAACAGTTTGCATATGTGCCTCCCACTTGTTAAGGGACCAAAAGTAATGGGACAATTGGCTTCTCAGCTGTTCCATGGCCAGGTGTGTGTTATTCCCTCATTATCCCAATTACAATGAGCAGATAAAAGGTCCAGAGTTCATTTCAAGTGTGCTATTTGCATTTGGAAGCTGTTGCTGTCAACTCTCAAGATGACATCCAAAGAGCTGTCACTATCAGTGAAGCAAGCCATCATTAGGCTGAAAAAAAAAAAGCAGCATTAGAGAGAGAGCAAAAACATTAGGCGTGGCCAAAACAACTGTTTGGAACATTCTTAAAAAGAAGGAACGCACCGGTGAGCTCAGCAACACCGGAAGACCACGGAAAACAACTGTGGTGGATGACCGAAGAATTCTTTCCCTGGTGAAGAAAACACCATTCACAACAGTTGGCCAGATCAAGAACACTCTCCAGGAGGTAGGTGTGTGTGTGTGTGTCAAAGTCAACAATCAAGAGAAGACTTCACCAGAGTGAATACAGAGGGTTCACCACAAGATGTAAACCATTGGTGAGCCTCAAAAACAGGAAGGCCAGATTAGAGTTTGCCAAACGACATCTAAAAAAGCCTTCACAGTTCTGGAACAACATCCTATGGACAGATGAGACCAAGATCAACTTGTACCAGAGTGATGGGAAGAGAAGAGTATGGAGAAGGAAAGGAACTGCTCATGATCCTAAGCATACCACCTCATCAGTGAAGCATGGTGGTGGTAGTGTCATGGCTTGGGCATGTATGGCTGGCAATGGAACTGGTTCCCTTGTATTTATTGATGGTGTGACTGCTGACAAAAGCAGCAGGTTGAATTCTGAAGTGTTTCGGGCAATATTATCTGCTCATATTCAGCCAAATGCTTCAGAACTCATTGGACGGCGCTTCACAGTGCAGATGGACAATGACCCAAAGCATACTGCAAAAGCAACCAAAGAGTTTTTTAAGATAAAGAAGTGGAATGTTATGCAATGGCCAAGTCAATCACCTGACCTGAATCCGATTGAGCATGCATTTCACTTGCTAAAGACAAAACTGAATGTGCCACATTTTCAAGTTATCTTGTAACGGTCGCGTACACACACACACAGGGGGGAGGGAAGTGACCACTGCGCTCCACCCTTACCCCTGGCCCTGCCTACTTGCCTCGCGAGTCCTAATGACAGGGGACAACTGGACGGCAATCCCTAACTTGGAATAAGTGCAGGGATGACAGACAGACAAACAATAGGACATGAATGGACCGAGTCAATACCAGGAAAGCTACAAAGTACAAATGGAGCAAGCAGAGAATTGTCAGGAGAATCCGGGGTCATAAATACCAGGAGAGACGTGAAGTACCAAAGGAGTCAGCAGAGGATCGTCAGGAGGAGGCCGGGGTCAAATACCAGGAGAGCAGCAAAGTACACAAGGAGCAGGCAAAGGATCGTCAGGAATTCAGCAGGAGGTAAGTACGCCAGGAAAGACCAAATCACAGGTGGAACCTAAATTAACAGGCAACCTGTGGCCAGCAGGCTGCCTGTATTTATAGTGGGGAGTGAGGGTCATGTGACATGGCCAGCGTCACATGACCGACAGACCAACCAGTCGAGCACCGAGTGATCAGCTCGGCACTCAAGGCAAACTAGGAGCAGGGAGCCACCCAGCTAGTAAAGCCGCCCTGGGAATGAGGTCAAACACAGAGCCTCATTCCCAAAGCTAAGCAACAGTTCTGCGGGCAATGGGGGACCGAGTGCACCTTCGGAACCCCGTTACAGTACCCCCCCTTTTACGAGGGGCCACCGGACCCAAGACTTCAGGCGATGGCTTTTCAGGGTGTTCTAAATGAAATTTTCGAACAAGTCTAGGAGCATGAACCTCCCTGGCAGGTACCTAAGATCTCTCTTCAGGTCCATAACGCTTCCAGTGAATCAGGTACTGCAAGGAATTACGCACCTTCCTGACATCCACTATTTTAGACACCACATACTCGACAGCATCATTAACAACAACCGGCGGAGGCGAGGCTTTTGATGGTACTACCGGTTCAAAATATTTTTTAAGTAGAGACTTATGGAACACATTATGAATGTGGAATGACTCGGACAGCTCTAACCTAAAAGATACCGGGTTAATCACCTCCGTGATCTTATATGGTCCAATAAAACGAGGAGCAAACTTTTTAGAATCTACCTTAAGAGAGAGATTCTTGGAGGACAACCATACCTTATCCCCAACCTGAAAATTCACCCCCCTTGAACGTCTCCTATCGGCCTTGAGTTTCTGAGAACTTTGAGCCTTTTCTAAGTTCGATTGAACCTGGGCCCAAACTGTGCACAGTTCAGAGGAGAGCCTATCCGCCTCAGGGTTAGAGGAGGAGACGGATGACCCAGAATGAAAACGGGGATGGAAACCATGGTTACAAAAGAAAGGTGAAACCCCAGCAGAAGAATTGACACAGTTATTCAAAGCAAATTCAGCCAATGGAAGAAATTTCACCCATAATTGCTGGTCATCAGCAACATAATAAATTTACGATAGTAATTGGCGAAACCTAAGAACTGTTGTAAGGCCTTTAAGGATGAAGGTCTTACCCATTCCTTAATTGCTAGTACCTTACCAGGATCCATCTTGAAGGCGTGAGGAGTCAGAACATGCCCTAGAAACAGAATCTCCTGTACACCAAAGACACATTTCTCTTGTTTAGCGGATAGCTGATTCTCCCTCAACACCTCTAATACTTGTTTAACATGAGACACATGGGATTCGAAGTCAGGAGAGAATATCAAAATGTCGTCAAGATAGAAAATAACAAATTTACCTAAGAACTCCCTAAGAATGTCATTCATGAAGTTTTGGAACACAGCTGGGGCATTGCTGAGTCCAAAAGGCATCACCTGATATTCAAAGTGTCCTACCGGAGTATTGAACGCCGTCTTCCATTCGTCTCCCTCCTTGATTCGGATTAGATTGTATGCCCCTTTCAGGTCAATTTTGGAAAACCAGGTTGCCCCCAGAACCTGGTTAAATAAATCCGGAATCAATGTGAGGGAGTATCTATTCTGGACAGTGATTTTATTTAATCTCCGGTAATCGATACATGGCCTAAGACCACCATCTTTTTTCTTAACGAAGAGAAACCCCGCCCCCATAGGAGAGACAGAAGGTCTAATATGCCCTTTACCAAGGCTCTCCTTAATATAATCTTCCATGACCTTGCGTTCGGGCATAGAAAGATTATAAATTCGTCCTTTAGGAAACTTGGCCCCCTCTACTAGCTCTATGGTACAATCATAAGGTCTATAGGGGGGGTAGAACCTCCGGGGTTGGTGATGAGAATACATCAGAATATTCTCTAATAACAGAGGGTAAAGTATCAGACTTTACTGAGACCCCAGCCTGTACCACGGACAAGCACGAGTCACACTTAGGCCCCCATCTCACCAACTCCCCATTGGACCAATCTATAGTGGGGTTATGTAGTCAGAGCCAAGGCAACCCTAGTACCACCTCAGCAGGTAGGTTCTCCAGGACTAGAAGCGAACATCTCTCTGAGTGGCACACACCCACGGTTAGAGAAATCTCAGAGGTACATAAGCTCACCGTACCATCAATAAGAGGAGTAGCATCAATAGCCATGACATGGATAGGAGTTGGTAAGGCAAACATAGGAATACCCAATCTTACAGCATACTCAGAGTCAATAAAGCTAGCCGCTGAGCCAGAATCAATAAAGGCCTTACCCGGCCATTTATCTACTCCCAGAGAAATCGTAATGGGTACCGAAAGCTTACATTTAGAAAATTCAGGGTGTACCTGGTCCTTAGGTTGCCTTGCCTTAGGAGACTTGACAGAGATGACCTTCTTAGGACACTGGTTGATCCAATGGTCAGGATCTCCACAGTAAAAGCATTCTCCACGTCTGCGGCGAAGATTCCCTCGGGTCATGCCAACCTGCATGGGTTCCTCGGTGGAGACCTCAGCATTGTCTCTGGGATAGGCCTCTGGCTGGACCACCATCTGGGAAGAGAACTGTTGTTCCTGTCGTCTCTCTCTAACCCGTCGGTCAAGTCGGACAACAAGGGTCATCATCTCCTCTAAGGTCTCTGGAAGTTGATAACTGACCAGAAGATCCTTTAATTTATCAGACAGACCTGACCTGAACTGACTCTTCAGGGCTGGTTCGTTCCATCCTGAGGGGACACACCACCTTCTGAATTGGGTGCAATAATCCTCCGCTGGTAAATTGCCCTGAACCAGTGCCTTTAGAGTCGTCTCAGCTACTAGAGCCCTGTCTGGTTCATCATAGAGGGTACCCAGAGCCTGAAAGAACCCCTCCACAGAATATAAAAAACTGGCGCCAGCAGGTAAAGAGAACGCCCAGTCCTGGGGATCACCCTGTAATCGGGAAATGACTTTCGGGGCCAGAGGACACGGGGCGCAAACGGAAGTAAAGTTTGCAATTCTCACTAAAAGAGAGAAACTTCTTCCGGTCTCCAGAAAAGGGTTCTGGGAGCTTAATCTGGGGCTCAAAATGCAGACTGGAGGCCTGAGGAGTGGAAGAACCTTGCCCTAATTCAAAAGAACTGAGTTTTTCCCCTAACTCCTGGACCCTCTGCGTCAGATTAGAGACATGGTCAGTCAGGGTCACCAGAGGATTCATAATACAGTGGTTATTGGGCCTGTTAATCTGTAACGGTCGCGTACACACACACACACAGGGGGGAGGGAAGTGACCACTGCGCTCCACCCTTACCCCTGGCCCTGCCTACTTGCCTCATGAGTCCTAATGACAGGGGACACCTGGACGGCAATCCCTAACTTGGAATAAGTGCAGGGATGACAGACAGACAAACAATAGGACATGAACGGACCGAGTCAATACCAGGAAAGCTACAAAGTACAAATGGAGCAAGCAGAGAATTGTCAGGAGAATCCGGGGTCATAAATACCAGGAGAGACGTGAAGTACCAAAGGAGTCAGCAGAGGATCGTCAGGAGGAGGCCGGGGTCAAATACCAGGAGAGCAGCAAAGTACACAAGGAGCAGGCAGAGGATCGTCAGGAATTCAGCAGGAGGTAAGTACACCAGGAAAGACCAAATCACAGGTGGAACCTAAATTAACAGGCAACCTGTGGCCAGCAGGCTGCCTGTATTTATATCGGGGAGTGAGGGTCATGTGATGTGGCCAGCGTCACATGACCGACAGACCAACCAGTCGATCACCGAGTGATCAGCTCGGCACTCAAGGCAAACTAGGAGCAGGGAGCCACCCAGCTAGTAAAGCCGCCCTGGGAATGAGGTCAAACACAGATCCTCATTCCCAAAGCTAAGCAACAGTTCTGCGGGCAATGGGGGACCGAGTGCACCTTCGGAACCCTGTTACATATCTCCTATCTACGGGGTAGGGATAACTAACTGATCTGTGGGCGTCTGACCCTTGGGACCCTCACCGATTGTGAGAATGGTTTCCTGTTCCCCCAGTGTGATGGAGTGGCATGTCAAGCGTGCAGAGTAAATGAAACAACAGGGCTGGCCGCTCCATCAGAATCAGGGAACGGTACTCCTGTCCTGTGGATAGGGGATAACTTGAAAACTTGGCATAACCTCTTTAACCTGTGAGATCTCAATGCCTCATATTTTCAAATATACAAAATGTATTCATAATATTTACAACACATTTTGTCAAACATATAACTATGGCAAATACATGCTAAGGCATAAATAGACACACATACAGTATATAGGTACATATAAAAAATAAAGATGTTGTTCAATATATAAAATATAGTCAGAGAATTCACTAATCTTGTGCCAACATAATAAAAGGAAATACTATAAATTGTAAATAGTGAATGCCTCCAGGAGTATATTAAAAATATATTATATTTATTGATCAGGAACAAATATCAAATACAAATAAAACGTACAGTATACATCCATGATAAAATAACAATAAAATAAAATGACAATATGAAGATAAAAGGACCACCATTTATTTTATTTTATTTTTTTTGTCCCCGGAACCAGAACAGACACTCTTACCACACAATTCGTTAAGTTGTAAGAACCTTTCAGTTTTTATCCTGTTATTTTTATAACTGTTTTGTCTCATATCTTTTAATTTTTGTAACTAAGTACTGAGCCCTTTTTAGTACATTAAAGCACATCTTTTTGCCGTGGGCCCTGAATGAACCCATTTTTTAAGTGTATGTGTTACTGTGTATCTGCTATTAGTGTGGCTAGGGAAGGTTACATAGTTGGCCAACTAGCCTGCATAAACTTTCAGCAAAGCTACCACAATGTTATCACGATTTGTGCAGATGTTCTAAAAATTATGGTAGCTTCACATAATTTGTACAAATGCAGCAATGTAAAATGGGTGTAGGACATTCGGTGACATCATAGTCACGTGGCAAAGCACCTGCACCAGCATGACAGAGGAGGACACTGCCTGGAAGAAGCTGGAAAAGGAGGACGTCAAAGAAGATGGAAGAGGAGCAGAAAGCCTGGAAGAAAAAGAAGGAGGGGGACACATCCCATAATAATAAAAAGGATGGTCAGCAGAACCATGGGTACTATTCTGTGAGAGAGGGGGTCTGTACATGGACATTGCTCACAAAAATTAAAGGGGCTGTCTCACTTCAACAAATGGCATTTATCATGTAGAGAAGGTTAATACAAGGCACTTACTGATGTACTGTGATTGTCCATATTGTTTCCTTTGCTGGCAGGATTCATTTTCCCATCACATTATACACTGCTCATATTCAGGGGTTACGACCACCTCCTAATCCAGCTGTGATGGTTGTGCTTGCACACTATAGGAAAAAGCACCAACCTATGTGTGCTCCTACGGTCCTGGCCACCAAAGAGGCCGATGGTTTTTTCCTATAGTCTGCAAGCACGACCACCGCTGATGGATTGCAGGGTGGTTGTAACCATGGATACAAGCAGTGTATAATGTGATTTAAAAATGAATGAAGTCAGCAAAGGAGGCAATATGGACAATCACAGTACATTAGTAAGTGCCTTGTATTAACGTTCTCTACATGATAAATTCCACTTGCTGGAGTGACACAACCCCTTTAAGTGATGAAGCCTCAAAAAGGTGATATGTTGCTTTTTATATTAACTGTATTTACGGTGTATAATGTGCAAGATACTTATATAAAATGAAGAGTAATGCAATAAATGATTCTCATACATTGTGTATGCTGTATTGTCTGGAGATTGAGAGGATCTCACTGCTTGTGTCATCTCCCTTGGATCCAGCATGTGGATCAGTACATGAGAAAAGGGGAATCATGGGGAGCAGTGTGTGAGAAAGGAAGGAACTATGAGGAACAGTTTGTGAGAAAGAGGGAGGACCATGGGGAAGAGTATTTGAGAAAGTGGGGATGATCACCATGGCAAGCAGTATGTGAGAAAGCGGGGTCATCATAGGGAACAGTGTGTGAGTAAGGGGGGAACCATGAACAGCAGTATGTGACAAAGGGGGTAACCATGAGGAGCAGCATGTGAGAAAGAGGGGGACCATGGGGAATGGTATGTGAGAAAGGGGGAACCATAGGAAACACTATGTAACAAAGGGCATAGGGAGCAGTCTGTTGGAGATAGTGGTGAGTGTCACAAACTGGGTGGCGTGGGGAGCGGTCTGTGTGAGAAGGAGGGGACATGGGGAGCGGTCTGTGTGAGAAGGAGGGGACATGGGGAGCGGTCTGTGTGAGAAGGAGGGGACATGGGGAGCGGTCTGTGTGAGAAGGAGGGGACATGGGGAGCGGTCTGTGTGAGAAGGAGGGGACATGGGGAGCGCTCTGTGTGAGAAGGAGGGGACATGGGGAGCGGTCTGTGTGAGAAGGAGGGGACATGGGGAGCGGTCTGTGTGAGAAGGAGGGGACATGGGGAGCGGTCTGTGTGAGAAGGAGGGGACATGGGGAGCGCTCTGTGTGAGAAGGAGGGGACATGGGGAGCGCTCTTTATAGTGATATGGGGGTGCATTGGAGGTACGTGGAGAGCTGTGAAAAGCTTCCTAGTGGAAGTAGTGTGTGATTGTGTGTATGTAAGACGGTTGAAACAAATTGTATGCACTCTTACAAGAAAGCATGAAAGTTACATTGTTACTGTGGGTTATGGTTTGGCCCTGTTTGGTGGCTGCTCCACATCGCTAAACTGGTGGACTGTTACATGACAGTTGCTATACCTGCAAGAGGACCTGTAACCGCTCCTGACTTGTTTTTATTAAATAATTGCATTCTCTATAACACAGATCACCCACACAGGTATAATATGAATATACTGTACTGGGCACAAGGAAATACCCAGTTAATGTGTATTGTACTGTAATGTACACACTGTAAATATGTTCGTAGGAAGCAACACTGGCTTTATCCTGCCATCTGTTGACCAACCAGCAGGCATGCTCAACCTGTGGCCCTCCAGCTGTTGTAAAACTACAACTCCCACAATGCCTTGCTGTAGGCTAATAGCTGTAGGCTGTTCGGGCATGCTGGGAGTTGTAGTTTTGCAACAGCTGGAGGGCCGCAGGTTGAGCATGCCTGAACTATAGTATTACTGTTGATTGAATGTGTAAGTGCAAAGACCTTTTGAACATATGACTTAAAGGGATTGTCCAAAGGGTTGTCCCACAAGTTTACTTTTTGTAATCATATCTGGAGGAATTTCTTCCCTTTCTGTGCGTGGGCAGCAGTTTATTAAGCACCTGCATCTCCCAGGTTGCATTGCATTTTTTTAACCCCTTCCAACCAGGCATAGAAAAAAGTCCCCTCACATATAGCCCCAGAGATACATTTGGTATGTAATGCCCTCCCCCAATCACCTTCTCTGTCTATTGAGAGATAGGCTACATGCACACGAACATTGTTTGTTTCCGTGTCCGTTCCAGTTTTCTTTGAGGATAAGATGAGGACCCATTCATTTCAATGGGTCCGCAAAAAATGCAGACAGCACACCGTGTGCTATCCGCATCTGTATGTCGGTTCCGTAGCCCCGCCAAAAATTATAACATGTCCTATTCTTGTCCGTTTTAGGTATTGTTACAATGGATCCACAAAAAAAACTGATGGCATACGGATGTCATCCGTTTTTTTTTGCGGATCCGCAATTTGCGGACCGCAAAACACATAAAGTTGTGTGCATGTAGCCTTAATCTAGAAATAGGGATGAATGAACAAAAGGTGTCTGGGCCGCTTCACCTGCTTCAATTTCAGATCACTACACAAGCATTGAGAGCATAGATGGAGCATACACTGAGCATGTTTGTCCACCTCTGAACGGAGGAGAAGGTGGACCAGAAGGATAAACAGCAGGAGGCGTTACTAGAGAAAAAAATGGGATGTACATAAAAAAAATAACAATTGCATGTATATTGCAGTAATACGTAATTTACAATGCTCTATTAATTGCACAGTAATACTTTTCATTAGAGATGAGCGAATCGAAGCTGACGAAGTGGAGTTCGATCTGAATTTCAGGAAAACTTCTATTTGCAACGAATGTGAATTTCATTGCGCTTCGTGGTAACGAAAAGCAATTTTCCTAAAATGGCGACTACACGTGTGAGAACTGAGGACATGGGGCAAGGAACTCTGGGAAGGCGGGATCACCCAGATTGACATGCCTGCATGCAGCCAATCAGCAGCCAGCCAGCCCTGTGATGTCACAGCCAGGGGCGTACATAGAAATCATTGGGCCCCATAGCAAGAATCTGAATTGGGCCCCCAAACCCCACCCACTACCTTGGCCCATCCCACCTCCTGCCCTGGCTCCTCCCCTGCCACACCCCCATTTGCCAATAAAGAAATGTATACATGACCTACTAGGACTCCAGCATAACGCAAACCGGACGGATCCGTTATGCAGGCCCTAGACTTCTATTATGACAGAATGAATAATGGAATGCCTATAAAGCTGCCTATAAAGGCATTCAGTTATCCATTCCGTCATGGAATTGCATTATGGTCCATGGTAACGGAATCCATAATGCAATTCACTATTTACCACCAAACGAAGCGTGAACGAATTTTAAAATATGAAATTTGCTCATCTCTAATTATGAACAGACTGGGGACGACTAATGCTGGCGGTTTTATTTGTGTTTTTGAGGTGACAGGTTCCCTTTAACAGCAAGCAGAGTTCATGGGGGGGCACATTCCTGAGTCCTCTATGAGCCAACAGTACCGCCCACCCCCACAGGAACTCTGCTTGCTGCTGCCCTCAGAAAGTCCTATACATGAAGTTCTGGAACTGGAACGTTTTATACAGTCTCTATTAGCACTAGCGTAATTAGAAATGACTGGGCCCCACAGGAAATTTTTGAACGGGCCCCACAGGAAATTTTTGAATTGCCCCCCTCCTAGCTGTCCGGCACCTCTGACCAGCAGAGACACTTGACTTCCCTAATACAGTCCAATTATCGTCCAATAGACAAGTCATGGAAATATAGAAAGTATACTGTACTAACCAGAAGACCTTTATTCTTACCTTTACTGTCCAAATATCATACTACAGTATACATATATTTCCATGACTTGTCTTTTGGACGATAATTGGACTGTATTAGGGAAGTCAAGTGTCTCTGCTGGTCAGAGATGCCGGACAGCTAGGAGGGGGGCAATTCAAAAATTTCCTGTGGGGCCCGTTCAAAAATAATTAGAATTTGGACTGTAGTAGGGAAGAAGTCAAGTGTCTCTGCCGGTCAGAGGTGCCAAACAGCTGGGGGGGGGGGCCCGTTCAAAAATTTCCTGTGGGGCCCACTGCCCAGTCATTTCTAGTTACGCCAGTGCTAAGAGAGACTGTTATTAGTACAGACATTTTTTTCATTAATGATCCCGGTTGTAAAGATAGTGGCTGGGGCTGTCCTACTGTGTGGCACAGGTCCGGACTGGCTGTGAGATGACGGTTTTGGGTGGTACTGGCGTCTGTCGAGGCCGGCGGGCGGGCAGCACAACTCACTCTAAAGTTCTTCCATGCTGGGGCGCGCCTGCTGCCTGCACTGGCTGGGCCAATCAGCAGCAGGATCTTAACACACTGCTAATGCTGATTGGACCAGTATGTGAAGCAGTGCAGGCGCAGCAGACGCACGAGCCGAGGGAGCGCGGCTGGGTCCTAGGGAGCGCACAGTCAATGAGAAGTCAGACAGGGGGGGGGAGGTGTATTATCGGCAGTGCTGGGAGCCAATTATAAGTGGGCAGACCGCCTGAGCCTGCAGTGAGCGCAGTTGCAGGGGGCGGGGCCTTCCGAGCACTCCGGACCCCCCGATGCCGCAGGCCCCATAGCAGTGGCGTACCCTGCCTTTATTGGCGGTACGCCACTGGTCACAGCCCTATAAATATGGCAGCCATTTTAGATTCTGCCAATTTCCAGCGTTCAAGTGGAGGGACAGACGTGTGAAGGCGCTAGGGACAGCAATTGTGAAAAAAAAAAGACAGAAAAAACGATTTACAAGTGCAGGTAAGGGATAGGTAGGAATCATTTCACAGCATCTCAGTGCCGGGAGAGATGTTAGAAGGCGCTAGGGACATTGATAGGAAAGCGACTTACAAGTGCAGGGAACGATTATTTGGGTATCCAAATAGCCATTAGTCAGCTCTGTCAGTCCAGCACAGGCCGGACCTAGGGCTGCAGTCCTGGCTTGACATTGGCTTGGACGGAGTGAGCTGTTCGGGATTTATGGGGTTAATTGGTAGGGTTGGTGGGGGCGTTGCATTAGGGGAGGGGTATAAGGTTTTAAAAATTGTAGCAAGAAAGGGGCCATTTTGTAGGGACAACGGATCTGCAGCAGCCATTGCCAGAGCTGCTGCGTACCTCTTAAGTGGCTCTTGTTAACCTACCAGCATTGAAGTGCTGCTGGCGCAGCTCCGGGCGCAGGGGAGAGCAGGGGACAGGAGTGGCTGCAGGCTTTAGTGGCAGGCCTGCTGCTGGGGTCGGGGGAATCAGCCTCTACGGCTTCCACCATTAGCTGGCCGCGGAGGACTAGGCCTCCGGCGCGCCTTAGTCCGGCGCCGAGTTAGGAGCTCCTCTGGGGACCCTCTGGCACCCCTTATCTGATGCAGTCGGCGGCAATCCAGGAGCAGATTCGGCAGGTTGTCCAGGACGGATTCACCTTGTCCGGCGTGGGAGTGAAGTCCAGGATCCCTCTGCATATCGGTGGGGTCAAGATGGCGGCCCTGTGCTTAGTTCAGTGATCGGGCAGCGTGTGGTTGGCTCAGAGTCGGGTCCAGCTTTGAGAATGGCGGACTCTAATGGCGGAGCTGCAGGCTCCAGCAGCAGCAAGTAGTGGCACAGGTAGTGCTGAAGACCTTATGACAGCCTGAGGAGTGATCAGCGCCGGTCAAATTCTGTTACCTCCTGTTCCGGCTGGTGGAATCACAGCGTCCATGCAGCCAGGTGAGATATGAGGGGAGTAATATGCAGTACGCCGCCCTGCAGGGTATTGCGATGTGAGGTCACGGTTACTTAGGCAAACGAGGGTTGCTATGGGTTACTCACAGTTTGTAGGATGACCCTGGGCAGCGTACAGCAGTGATGGAGAGTTTGGCACAATAGTCCTCTGGGCACTCTCTGTATATAGGGACCAGGCCTGATGGTGGACGAGGTGCCCTGGATGTTGCAGATGTTTAATGTGCATAGTGCAAGGTCCCTTTAAGGTTCGTGACGCCAGTGCCTGTAACGGTGGCACACCGATTTATAGTTGTAGTAAATGAGGAACACGATGGTAGGGTGAACAAAACTTTTCTTCACTAGCAACAGTTCAACTTTGTACAGTTGGTGGTCAATACAGTTCCATATAGCAGGTTCTCATCACAAGCAGGCTTTATAAGGATATTGGCCTGTGGATGAGGGTAATGTTTCCAGTCAGGGCGGGGCAGTCCTTTCCAGGGGGCGTCGGGGGTTCTGGGCAATCAGAGCGTTCAGCGGCCTCGCAAAAGGGGTTGTGTTTCCTGTTCAGCAAGGGTGGATGCAGATATGGGGACAAGTGCAAATTTAAGCACGAGTGTTCCTCATGTCATGGGAATCATGGAGCGCAGAGTTGCTTCAAAGGTCGTAAAGGAAAGGGTTGGGGTGATGGGCTGGAAAAGGGGCGGATGCCAATTCGGGTAACCGAGATGGTGCCCTTTCTAAATAGGTACCCGAATGCGGAGGCAGCAGGGTTTTTGTTAATGGGTTTTAGGGAGGGTTTTTGTATTCAGTTCATGGAGGGCGAGTTTTGGCAAGGGAAGAAGAATTTGAGGTCAGCAAAGGAGCATCCAGGGGTGGTTACTGAAAAATTGCGGAAAGAGGTGGAGTTAGGTTGCATGGCGGGCCCCTTTTTGGACTTTCCGATGCGGGATCTGAGGGTGTCACCGTTGGGGGTTGTGCCGAAGATGGAGCCTAATAAATTTCACCTTATTCATCACCTTTCATTTCCGAAAGGGGGTTCGGTTAGTAACAGGATTGCGCCGGAGTTGTGTTTGTGGTGTATACATCGTTTGATGAGGCAGTTCGTTGGGTTCGGACTTATCGGCGAGGAGCGTTGTTGGCTAAGGTGGATATTGAGGCGGCTTTTCGTCTTTTGCCGGTACACCCGGATTGTCAGCACTTGCGGGGCTGTTTTTGGGACGTTTTTTTTTTTGTTGATCGGTGTTTGCCCATGGGTTGTTTGGTTTCGTGCACTTACTTTGAGACATTCAGTACGTTTTTGGAGTGGGTGGCGTGTGAGTGGTCGGGTTAGGGTTCGATTATCCATTATTTGGATGATTTTTGTTCATTGGGCCGCCAACTACGAATGGATGCTCCGTGATGTTGCATTCTTTCGAAGCCATGTCGCAACTTTTTGGGGTTCCCTTGGCGTCTGAGAAAAGAGGAGGCCCTACGTTGGTGCTGAGTTTTTTGGGTATCGTCATAGATACTGTGGCTATGGAGTGCAGGTTGCCTGAGAACAAAGTGGATGATTTACGGCGTGAGGTGTCGGCTGCGTGTGGGCGATAAAAAATGCGTCTTTATTGGGTAAACTTAATTTTGCATTCCGTATTATGCCTATGGGGTGGATTTTTTGTAGGAAGTTGGCCCGGGTGACAACGGGGGTTCAGGCTCCTCATCATTTTGTCCGGCTTAATCGGCAACTGCGGGATGATTTACAGGTGTGGACTTCTTTTTTAGAAAAGTATAATGGTAAGTCTTTATGGATGGCGGAGGGGGTGTTGGCGGCAGAGATGGACTTGTTTACTGATGCGGCGGGTGGGTTCGGTTTTGGGGTGTATTTACAAGGTCGTTGGTGCGTAGGGGAGTGGCCGATGCGATGGAAGGATGAAGGCTGGGTGAAGAATTTAGTGTTGATGGAACTTTTTCCCATTGTGGTGGCGGTGTCCATTTGGGGGGATTTTTTCCGAGATAGGAAGGTGCGATTCCATTGTGACAACTTGGGTGTGGTGGAGGCCATTAATCGCATTTCGGCTTCGTCTCCACCTGTTGTGTGCTTGCTTCAGCATTTGGTCTTGGGTTGTTTATCATTGAATGCTTGGATAGTAGCGACTCATGTGCCCGGGGTAAATAACTCAATTGCGGATGCATTGTCTCATTTTCAGTGGGATCGGTTTCGGCTGTTGGCACTGGAGGCAGACGAGCAGCGAACAAGCTTTCCCCAGGGGCTGTGGAATCTTCCATTTGGTCGGTTAGAGAGTTGGTGAGGGGATCCTTGTCAGTAGGGACCTGGGCGGCGTATGATGAGGCATGGGGGTTATGGGAGGAATGGAGGCAGTGTTTTCAGGGGAGAGGTTTAGAGGATGGGGTTTTGTTGTTGCTGTTTGTGGGGCATTTCAGAGAGGAGGGATGGTCGGTTCCAGAATGAGAAAGTTTATGGCGGATGTGGCTTTTGGTTGTAAGTGTCGGGCTAGACCAGATGTGACAAAATAATTTTTGGGTGTTGCAGGCATTAAAGGGTTGGAGGAGGAGGTCGCCAGGGTGAGGATCAATGTAGGCCTATTTCCTTCACGTTGTTGGCAGAAATGATTGAGCAGTTGGGACAGGTTTGTGTGTCAGTTGGTGAGGTTAGGTTGTTTAAGTTGGCCTTTTCTTTTGCCTTTTTTGGGGCGTTGCACGATAGGGTGGAATTTTGTATTACAAGGTCAAAAACTGAATAGTTGGGTCGTGGTTGTCGGGTTGTTTTATACCCGGTGATAGGTTGGGTCGTGTGCCCGGTTCGGTGTCTTAAGAAGTTTTGGGGGCTATGGGCCGTTGTTGGTTCATGAGGAAGATTTCTCTCTCGTTTCCAGTTTATGACGGTGCTGCGAGCTTGTTTAGCAAGGTTGAATAGAGACCCCTTGTTGTTTGGGGGTCATTCTTTTCGGATTGGCGCGGCCACTGAGGAGGCTAGGATGGGGTTGGGGGATGATATAATTTGTCGCATTGGTCGATGGGAGTCTATTCGGTTCTGGTCTTGTGTTAGGCAAGCGTTGTTATAAAAGTGGTAATGGAGTTATTGCGGGGTTACGGCATGTTGAGGGCTGTTTGTTGTTGTGTTGTATTTTGTGTTCCCTGCAGGTGGTATTGGTGTTTCATGTGGGGGGGGGGGGAATGATTTGGGGGTGCAACCCTTTAGAGAGCTCACAAAGGACTAAAACTTGATTTGTTGCGTTCGTGGGATCAGTTTCCAAGTTTGGTGACAGTCTGGACGGATATGGTGCCGCGGAAGCAATGGATGGACGCTAGGTCGGTGGAGAGGCTTAACAAAGTCAGGATAAAAGTTAATAAGGTGGTAGGTCGTTTTGTGGTGAGGAATGGCGGTCTGACGGTTCGCCATAGGGAGCTGGAAGCGGGAAAGGGGGCTTTTTGGACGGGGGATGGAGTACACCTGAATGCGGTGGGGATTGACTTGTAGTGTTCGGGTTTACAGGACAGAATTGAGTTGGCTTTGCGGGTGTGGCAGGACGCAAGGAGGTGAGGTCTCACCCCTTTGTGTTGTGGGCGGTGGTGGGTCCTTGGAGTTGGTGGTTATGGTGGATCTGGCGTGGTGGGGAGGGAGCCAAGTGGGCTCTGGACTCCCCAGGTATTGGAATTTGGGACGTGATATGACTGGTATCTGCCCAAATTTGTTGCCCATGGTTACCGTTTTCTGCCTCTGAGCTGGCGTTTATCGGCTAGAGGTAATTGAATTTAATTTAAGGGCGGGGCAGGTACCCGTCTGGTTTACGGGGCTCCAAGGACCCTCCCCATGTTTTATGTTTCCCTTGGGCGGTCCTTTAGGTGGGAAGGCCTTGGGGTTGGTTATGTATGTTATTTATTGTATGTTTGTTATTTAATGAAATGGCTGCTGTGGCCAATAAAATCCACCTACAGAGTTGTGTCTTTATTGGATTAGGAATGGGGGGACATTGGGGGGAACGACTCGACAATACGCTTTTCAAGCTATTTGTTATTGGGCTGCAAGTGCTATGTTGAAAAGCCTTTAGTGGCTTATATCTTTGTATCTTATTCAGTACTACAAGAAAAATATATACGCATTTCACTTCTGCAGTTATTTCTGTTGAAAGCGTATAGGGACGTATTACAGTACAACAAGAAAAATATATTCTTAGTGCATTTCTGCAGTTCATTCTGGTAAAAGCGTATAGTGGCTTATTTCAGTCCAACAAGAAAAATATATTCTCAGTTCACTTCTGCAGTTATTTCTGTTGAAAGTGTATAGGGGCGTATTACAGTAAAAAAAAGGAAAATATATACGCACTGCACTGTTGCAGTTATTTCTGGTGAAAGCATATAGGGGCGTATTTCAGTACTACAAGAAAAATATATATGCACTTCACTCTTTAGTTTTTTTCTGTTCAAAGCGTATAGGGTCGTATTCCAGTACAACAAGAAAAATATATTCTCAGTGCATTTCTGCAGTTAATTCTGGTGAAAGCGTATAGTGGCCTATTTCAGTCCAACAAGAAAAATATATTCTCAGTTCACGTCAGCGGTTATATGTATTGAAAGCATGGCTGGGAGTCAGCAGGGTGGCAGCAGTGGGAGGTCGGGAGCCAAACGTGCTCGGGGTAGAGCACCTGCTTCGCAGCAGCCTACCTACCCAGGAAGTAATGGTGCAGGGGTTCACGGAAGTAGCGGCGGTAGCAGTCAGTCAGTGCGACGGTTATATGTGTTATTTTAAATTTCAGTACAAAAAGAAAAATAGATTCTCAGTTCACGTCGGCGGCGGTTATATGTGTTGAAAGCGTTTAGTGGCCTATTTCAGTACAAGTAGTAAGGCTGAAGCTCAGCCTGCGTTTGTGGGAGGGGCGAAGGAGGCCTATTTAGTGCGGCCCCACGCTCCCATCATGGACGCTGCGCTCTCACGTGACGTCTCTGCACTTCCGGTTTCAGTGCCGACGCTGCCGCTTACCGCTGCTGCTCGTTCCTGTTCCTGCTCGTGCTCGTTCCTGCTCGTTCCTGCCTCCGGTCGGAAGTTCTCAACCCTCCCGAACCGCGCTCCCCTGGTAAGCGAAGCGGCGCCTTGAGCTGCTCCCTGTCCTGGGAGCCTCGGCGCCGCGCTCTTCGAACGATTCCACTTGTCTGCCTGCTGGCCCCACCTCCCGCACTAGGTCTCCAGGCAACACCGACGCTTCCACATGTCTGCCTGCTGGCCTCACCCCCCGCACTGGTCTCCAGGCAACGCCGACGCTTCCACACGTCTGCCTGCTGGCCCCACCTCCCAAATCCAATTAGTTTAGAATCAATTCCCTCATCTGTAAGTGGAGATAGGTTCCTGGAGAACTGTCTTTGGTGCTGCACCACAGTAATGAATGCCGTCCTGTATAGGACCACACATAGCAGGCAGTCCAGCTCTCATGCTTCCTTCCAAAAGTCAAACTCAGCTCTGCTATATCATTACATTATAATGGGACGATCGCAGCGATCTTCACCAGCATGTATCTGCTTATCTGTACATAGATCATATAGCATTGTCCTGCAACTTCTCTTATCCTCTGCTGCTATCAAGCTTTGCTAATTGTTCGTATTTCCATGGTAGCTCATCAATTATGCAGTTCTCCACCATTCTTAAGATCTCTACTAAAACGTCAGTGTCTGCCACACGGCAGATTCATGTCAAATTGTCCGCCACGCTATTGTCTGCCACGCAGCAGCTTCATGTCAATTTTGTCTGTTTCATTCACGCTATTTTCTGCCACGCAGCAGATTCATGTCAAATTTTGTCTTTTCCTTAGATTCATACACGCTATTGTCTGCCACGCAGCAGATTCATGTCAATTTGTCTTTTCCTTAGATTCATTCACGCTATTGTCTGCCACGCAGCAGATCTATGTCAATTTTTCCCTAGGTTCATCCACGCCATTGTCTGCCACGCAGCAGCTTCATGTCAATTTGGTCTGTGTCATTCACGCTATTTTCTGCCACGCAGCAGATTCATGTCAATTTTGTCTTTTCCTTAGATTCATTCACGCTATTGTCTGCCACGCAGCAGTTTCATGTCAATTTTTCCTCAGGTTCATCCACGCTATTGTCTGCCACGCAGCAGATTCATGTCAATTTTGTCTTTTCCTTAGATTCATTTACGCTATTGTCTGCCACGCAGCAGATTCATGTCAATTTTTCCTTAAGGTTCATCCACGCTATTGTCTGCCACGCAGCAGATTCATGTCAATTTTTTTCTTTAGGTTCATCCACGCTATTGCCTGCCACGCAGCAGATTCATGTCAAAAATTTGTCTTTTCCTTGGATTCATTTACGCTATTGTCTGCCACGCAGCAGATTCATGTCAATTTTTCCTTAAGGTTCATCCACGCTATTGTCTGCCACGCAGCAGATTCATGTCAAAAATTTGTCTTTTCCTTGGATTCATTTACGCTATTGTCTGCCACGCAGCAGATTCATGTCAATTTTTCCTTAAGGTTCATCCACGCCATTGTCTGCCACGCAGCAGATTCATGTCAATTTTTCCTTAGGTTCATTCACGCTATTGTCTGCCACGCAGCAGATTTATGTCAATTTAAATGTTTCTTTCACGTAATCATCTGCCACGCAGCAGATGCCTTTTCTGTCTCGTTCTCTTTCCCTGACACGTATTCAGGCTTCAGTTGTGGTCTGCCACGTAGCAGTCCACGTTAGTTTTCCTGACACGCATCAGGTTCAGCCACCACCCTGACACGCATCAGGGACAGGTTCTCACGCCTCATTTACACTTCCTGCCATGCAGCAGGTGCTCGGTCGCGCTACTCACTCGGCCCGTCCTAAAACTTAGTTGCTCCGATGCGCCTCAGGAGCTTCGCCTCTAGCCACGCAGCTAGCTCACGGGTTCCGGCCGCCCGCAAGGCATCAGGTCATTCAAGAGCACCTCACAGGTGTCAGGCACGGTCAAGCTCGACCCAGCTTTCGCTCCCTGATTCGCGTCAGGTTCTACTTGCTTCTGCTTATCTCGAACCTCACCCCATGTTTCTAGGGTCACCCCGGAGGTCTGTTCGGTTCAAAGTTCGCTAGGCGAATTCCTCAAGGTACCAATCCTAGGTCACCTTTTCATCCAGGTCATTTCCATTTACGTTTTCATCAGCTAAGTCCAGGTAAGTTGGTTTCACTACTTCATTTCCTAGGATCAGGCCAGCATCCGCAGGTTTTTTTCCCTCAGGCAGTTTAACCCCTTAAGGACCTAGGACGTACCGGTACGCCCTATTTCCCGAGTCCTTAAGGACCTAGGACGTACCGGTACGCCCTATTTCCCGAGTCCTTAAGGACCGAGGACGTACCGGTACGTCCTGACTTAAAATCGGAACTCCGGCGCCGCAGGGGTTAATCGGAACGGGATTTCGGCTGAAATCATTCAGCCGGCATCCCGTAACAATGCAGGGGGGGGTCATTTGACCCCCCCGTATCGGCGATCGCAGAAAACCGCAGGTCAATTCAGACCTGCGGTTTTCTGCGTTTCCGGTCCATTCGGGTGTCCTGTGACCCGATGAACCGGAAAAAGACTGCGATCGGTGGCGTAATTATACACCACCTATCGCAGTCCGAGGATTTGGAGAGGCGGTGCTGGCCCTGGTGCTGAATGCCGCTGTCCAGGGTGCTGATTGGTGCAGGGGAGAGAGGCGCGAGATTCAAACTTCCTGCGCTCCTCTCTCCCCTCCTCTTCCTGTCCAGCACCCTGACCGTGCAGCATCGTCCAGCACCAGCTCCTGTGTCCCCCTAATCGGAATCCATCACCCTCCTGCACCCATCGCCACCCAGGTAGGTTAGGGTCAGTGAGGGAGAGGCACCGTTAGGCAGGGAAAGAAGGGAAAAGTAAGTTAGAAAAAAAAAAAAAAAAGTACTTTTATTCCAAACTTCCAAACTTCCATCTAACCCTAACCCAGACCCCTCCTGCCACTTGCCCCCCCACCCACCCCCCACCAGCCACTTCCCCCCCCCCCCACCTGCCTCCCCCCCCACCCACCCCCCACCAGCACCCCCCACCCCCCACTCACCACCACTTTTTTTTTTCTGCGTGCGCTGACTGGCCGGCACTTTTTAGCGTCCGTCCACTGTTAGCGCATCGCCCGCCCCACCACCCCACCGACCGCTGATCAGCGTTGTACCGCTGATCAGCAAGTTTTAACTTTTTTTTTTTCTAACACTTGCCCATTTTTTTGCCTGGACTTTTTAGTACGCGAACACCCGTTGCCCCCACACACACGGACATATAATAAAGTTTGCCACACACGCACACCTACACGCACACACACCCATGGCCCACCGGATGTTCTCGGCCGAGGAGGCATACGCCCAGATTGCCTCCGACTCTGAGAGCCCCAGTGAGGATGAGGATGACCCCACATTCCTTTTGTCATCCGCATCCTCCTCATCATCATCTGATGACGATGAGCCACCAAGGCGGCGGAGACGCCGCCAGGCGGAGCCAGGGGCCCCACATGCTAGGGATCCTGTGGCCCACCCTAGTACGAGCCGCCCTGGGGTTCGTACTGGTTTCCCGGCCCACCAAATAAGTCCACCGGAGCCCCCTGCCGATGAACTTAGCTGGTGTCCCCCAGTGGACTTTGAGCCTGAGATTCCGGATTTTGCTGGCAATCCTGGAATCCAGATTCCCACAGTGGGGTTTACTGAAATAGACTATTTTAGTTTTTTTTTCAGTAACTCACTGGTGAATTTGATGGTGGAGCAGACGAATCTGTACGCCCAACAGTTCGTCGCTCAAAACCCAGGCTCAGTTTTGGCTAGACCCGGTGGCTGGACGCCGGTCAGTGCAGCCGAAATGAGGACATTTTGGGGCCTCGTGCTGCATATGGGTCTAGTCCAAAAACCCAGTGTCAGGCAATACTGGAGTGGGGACGTCCTATACCAGACCCCACTGTACAGTATGGTCATGATACGTCACCGGTTTGAGGCCATCCGGAAATGTCTGCATTATTCCGATAATGCAGCATGTCCCCCCCGAAGTGATCCTGCCTATGACCGGCTGTATAAGATACGGCCGGTCATCGATCACTTTGGGGCCACATTTCAGCAGGCCTACGTACCTGGAAGGGAGGTCGCGGTTGATGAGTCTCTCGTTGCGTTCAAGGGGAGACTCAGTTTCCGCCAATACATTCCCACAAAGCGGGCGAGGTATGGCGTGAAGCTATACAAAATTTGTGAGAGTGCCTCAGGGTACACTTACAAATTTCGTGTGTACGAGGGGCGAGATTCCCGTATTGAACCCCCAGAATGTCCCCCCACTCTGGGTGTTAGCGGGAAACTCGTGTGGGACCTTATGTACCCACTGCTGGATAATGGTTACCACTTGTACGTGGATAACTTTTATACCAGCATTCCCTTGTTCAGGTCCCTTGCCGCCAGATCCACGTTCGCTTGTGGGACCGTGCGGAAAAATCAACGCGGCCTCCCTGCCTACCCCCTCCAGGTACCTATCCCCAGGGGTGAGACCCGTGCCCTTACCAGTGGAAACCTGTTGCTGGTCAGGTATAAGGACAAGAGGGATGTCCTTATGCTGTCCACAATCCACGGTAACGGCACCACCCCTGTCCCTGTGCGAGGTACCGCGGCAACGGTCCTCAAGCCCGATTGTATCGTCGACTACAATCGGTATATGGGAGGAGTTGATCTCTCTGATCAAGTCCTCACGCCATATAACGCCATGCGCAAAACCCGGGCATGGTACAAAAAAGTTGCGGTCTACTTGGTACAGGTTGCCATGTACAACTCTTTTGTACTATCCCGAAGCGCTGGCAGCACAGGGACATTCCTCCAGTTCTATGAGGCAGTCCTCAAAGACCTGATCTTTTCGGACCGGGAAAGAGCAGGCCGGAGTACCTCGGGAATTGGAGGCGCCCGGATCGTCCCTGGCCAACACTTTCCAGGTGTGGTCCCCCATACTGGAAAGAAGGGACGAACCCAAAAAAAGTGCAGAGTGTGTCACAAGAGGGGGATACGGAAGGACACCACTACTCAATGTGACACTTGCCCCGATCATCCGGGCCTCTGCATTATCAATTGCTTCAGGGAGTATCACACTTCCATGGAGTACTAAATTTTTATAATCCTCAACAGTCCACTAGAGAACATAAAACACTATGGCTCTCAGACTTTGGAGACACGGAAACAATTTTTCTTTCCCCAAAAAATATTAGTTTTAGAGCAGGCATCCTCAAACTGCGGCCCTCCAGATGTTGTAAAACTATAACTCCCAGCATGCCCAGACAACCTACAGCCATCAGCAGGGCATGGTGGGAATTGTAGTTTTACAATATCTGGAGGGCCGCAGTTTTAGGATGCCTGCTTAGTGTCTCCAAAGTCTGAGAGCCATACATATTGGGCATCGTCGCGTGCGTAAAAGTCGTCGCTATAAAAATAACTTTTGACCAAACGCCTCGGATGAACGGTGTTAAAAATATAAAATAAAAACTGTGCCAAAACACCAATTTTTGGGCAAAATTTCAATTTGAATCCATTTTGCCGGTAATAAAGCAAGGGTTAACAGCCAAACAAAACTAAATATTTATTGCCCCGATTCTGTAGTTTGCAGAAACACCCCATATGTGGTCGTAAATGGCTATATAGCCGCACGGCAGGGCATAGAACGAAGGGAACTCCATATGGTTTCTGGAAGGCAGATTTTGATGGACAGTTTTTTTTTTGACACCATGTCCCATTAGAAGCCCCCCCTGATGTAGCCTAGACTAGAAACTCCAAAAAAGTGACCCCATCTAAGAAACTACACCCCTCAAGGTATTCAAAAGTTACTTTACAAACTATGTTAACCCTTTAGGTGTTCCACAAAACCAAATAGTGAATGTAGAAACAATTTTAGAATTACATTTTTTTGTTACATTGCCTCAAAAAAGACTAATATAGAGCAACCAAAAATCAAATTTACCCCAAAAATAGTCCCAAAACAACAACCACCTTATCCCGTAGTTTCCTAGATGGGGTCACTTTTATGGAGTTTCTACTCTAGGGGTGCATCAGGGGGCTTGAAAGGGTACATGGTGTCAATAAACCAGTCCAGCAAAATCTGCCTTCCAAAAATGACGTTCCCCTTCTTCTATGTCCTGCCGTTTAGCCAAATAGTAGTTTACGACCACATATGGGGTGTTTTTGCAAACTACAGAATCAGGGCAACCCATTTTGAGTGTTGTTTGGCAGTTAACCCTTGTTTTACTCCTGGAAAAAATTGATTATATTGGAAAATTTTCCAAAAAATAGAAATTTCAAAATTGTTTCTCCATCTGCCATTAACTCTTGTGGAACACCTAAAGGGTTAACAAAGTTTGTAAACCCAGTTTTGAATACCTTGAGGGGTGTACTTTCTTAGATGGAGTCACTTTTTTGAAATTTCTATTCTAGGGGTGCAACAGGGGGCTTCAAATGGGACATGGTATAAACAAAACCAGTCCTGCCAAATCTGCCTTCCAAAACCCATATGGTGTTCCCCTCCTTCTATGTGCTACCGTTCGGCCAAACAGTAGTTTACGACCACATATGGGGTGTTTTTGCAAACTACAGAATCAGGGCAACCCATTTTGAGTGTTGTTTGGCAGTTAACCCTTGTTTTACTCCTGGAAAAAATTGATTATATTGGAAAATTTTCCAAAAAATAGAAATTTCAAAATTGTTTCTCCATCTGCCATTAACTCTTGTGGAACACCTAAAGGGTTAACAAAGTTTGTAAACCCAGTTTTGAATACCTTGAGGGGTGTACTTTCTTAGATGGAGTCACTTTTTTGAAATTTCTATTCTAGGGGTGCAACAGGGGGCTTCAAATGGGACATGGTATAAACAAAACCAGTCCTGCCAAATCTGCCTTCCAAAACCCATATGGTGTTCCCCTCCTTCTATGTGCTACCGTTCGGCCAAACAGTAGTTTACAACCACATATGGGGTGTTTATGAAAACTACAGAATCAGGGCAACCCATTTTGAGTGTTGTTTGGCAGTTAACCCTTGTTTTACTCCTGGAAAAAATTGATTATATTGGAAAATTTTCCAAAAAATATAAATTTCAAAATTGTTTCTCCATCTGCCATTAACTCTTGTGGAACACCTAAAGGGTTAACAAAGTTTGTAAACCCAGTTTTGAATACCTTGAGGGGTGTACTTTCTTAGATGGAGTCACTTTTTTGAAATTTCTATTCTAGGGGTGCAACAGGGGGCTTCAAATGGGACATGGTATAAACAAAACCAGTCCTGCCAAATCTGCCTTCCAAAACCCATATGGTGTTCCCCTCCTTCTATGTGCTACCGTTCGGCCAAACAGTAGTTTACGACCACATATGGGGTGTTTTTGCAAACTACAGAATCAGGGCAACCCATTTTGAGTGTTGTTTGGCAGTTAACCCTTGTTTTACTCCTGGAAAAAATTGATTATATTGGAAAATTTTCCAAAAAATAGAAATTTCAAAATTGTTTCTCCATCTGCCATTAACTCTTGTGGAACACCTAAAGGGTTAACAAAGTTTGTAAACCCAGTTTTGAATACCTTGAGGGGTGTACTTTCTTAGATGGAGTCACTTTTTTGAAATTTCTATTCTAGGGGTGCAACAGGGGGCTTCAAATGGGACATGGTATAAACAAAACCAGTCCTGCCAAATCTGCCTTCCAAAACCCATATGGTGTTCCCCTCCTTCTATGTGCTACCGTTCGGCCAAACAGTAGTTTACGACCACATATGGGGTGTTTTTGCAAACTACAGAATCAGGGCAACCCATTTTGAGTGTTGTTTGGCAGTTAACCCTTGTTTTACTCCTGGAAAAAATTGATTATATTGGAAAATTTTCCAAAAAATAGAAATTTCAAAATTGTTTCTCCATCTGCCATTAACTCTTGTGGAACACCTAAAGGGTTAACAAAGTTTGTAAACCCAGTTTTGAATACCTTGAGGAGTGTACTTTCTTAGATGGAGTCACTTTTTTGAAATTTCTATTCTAGGGGTGCAACAGGGGGCTTCAAATGGGACATGGTATAAACAAAACCAGTCCTACCAAATCTGCCTTCCAAAACCCATATGGTGTTCCCCTCCTTCTATGTGCTACCGTTCGGCCAAACAGTAGTTTACGACCACATATGGGGTGTTTTTGCAAACTACAGAATCAGGGCAACCCATTTTGAGTGTTGTTTGGCAGTTAACCCTTGTTTTACTCCTGGAAAAAATTGATTATATTGGAAAATTTTCCAAAAAATAGAAATTTCAAAATTGTTTCTCCATCTGCCATTAACTCTTGTGGAACACCTAAAGGGTTAACAAAGTTTGTAAACCCAGTTTTGAATACCTTGAGGGGTGTACTTTCTTAGATGGAGTCACTTTTTTGAAATTTCTATTCTAGGGGTGCAACAGGGGGCTTCAAATGGGACATGGTATAAACAAAACCAGTCCTGCCAAATCTGCCTTCCAAAACCCATATGGTGTTCCCCTCCTTCTATGTGCTACCGTTCGGCCAAACAGTAGTTTACGACCACATATGGGGTGTTTTTGCAAACTACAGAATCAGGGCAACCCATTTTGAGTGTTGTTTGGCAGTTAACCCTTGTTTTACTCCTGGAAAAAATTGATTATATTGGAAAATTTTCCAAAAAATATAAATTTCAAAATTGTTTCTCCATCTGCCATTAACTCTTGTGGAACACCTAAAGGGTTAACAAAGTTTGAAAAAACAGTTTTGAATACCTTGAGGGGTGTAGTTTCTAGAATGGGATCATTTTTGGGAGGTTTCTATTATCTAAGCCTCACAATATGACTTCAAACCTGAACTGGTCCATAAAAAGTGGGATTTTGAAGATTTCTGAAAATTTCAAAATTTGCTTCTAAACTTCTAAGCCTTGTAACATCCCCAAAAAATAAAATATCATTCCCAAAACAATTCAAGCATGAAGTAGACATATGGGGAATGTAAAGTCATCACAATTTTTGGGGGTATTACTATGTATTACAGAGGTAGAGAAACTGAAAATTTGAAATTTGCTAATTTTTCAAAATTTACGGTAAAAATTGTATTTTTTTATGCAAAAAAATTAACTTTTTTGACCCAATTTTAGCAGTGTCATGAAGTACAATATGTGACGAAAAAACAATCTCAGAACGGCCTGGGTAAGTCAAAGCGTTTTAAAGTTATGAGCACTTAAAGTGACACTGGTCAGATTTGCAAAAAATGGCCTGGTCCTTAAGGTGAAAATGAGCCTGGTCCTTAAGGTGAAAATGAGCCCGGTCCTTAAGGGGTTAAGCCAGCTCATCAGGTAGGTTGGGCCTCTTAACCTCTCCCTGGTAACGGATTCGGTCACTCTTCGGTGTCATTCAGAGGGTTTCACGGATTCACTCGCTGGTGTCAGGTGGCTCTATCACCCATCTTACCTCCCATTTTTTCCTTTTCACAGCACAATGTCCCACGCATCGGATATCATCGAGACCCGCTCCATTCCGGAATCGCCCGGCTCGGCCCATGGAAGCACTCTTTCATGCAGGCAATGGACCATCCCGAAACTCATGGCCGAACTAACCAGGAGAGGCATCCGCTATCCTGCCTCAGCCCGCAAAGCTGAGTTGTACAGGCTTCTGACAGCAGGGCCTATCTCAGCGGCTGAAGATCAGGTGTCTCTGTCCACGGTCCAGACAGCGCTGGCCCAGCTTCATTCTGCTATCAACACTCTCACCAGTTCAGTGTCCGATATGCAGACCAGGTTGCTAGTGGTGGAAACCAGGCCATCAAGTTCAAGCACTCCCACCTCTCCAGTTCCAGGCCCGCCCGCCATTTATGCCCCAACCCCAAGCCAGGCCCCCAGCTCCTTCACCATTTCACCATCACATTTCGTTCCCGATAATATCCGAAAGGACATTTTGGCAGGTAAAGACATTAACTTGGCTTCCATACTCATTTCTACCCACGACTCCGACGAGAACAGGACCATTGCATGTGGAGATATATCAGTGGTTCTCAAGTCCAAAGACGCCTGGTTGCATAAAAAGCTCTCCATTCCAGAGTTCGTGCTGGCCTTCAGCCTTTTCCGAGACATCCTATGCTCGGCCCAACCGCACCGCAGAGAGGAACTTGACACCTACCTCTACAGGGTCACTGATTTGGGACACAAGTACGGAGGTCACGCATTTTACGACTACCATCGTTCGTTCTCTGCCAAAGCCGCCGCTGCCCTGTCCCAGTTCCGGCACATCACGGATTGGTCCATACTAGACATGGAGCTCTTCTGCAGGCACTTTGCAGGCCTCAAAGCTCCCACCTGCGCCAATTGCCAGTCCATCTTGCATTCCTCCGACTAGTGTCCCAACTCAGGGGCCCTGGCCCAAGGCAGACCCTCGGCCTTCCCTTCTACGTCTTCAAGTTCAGGGCAGAACACAGACAAATGGGGCAGGCCCATAGTGTTTTTGGGCAGAAGTCAAGTTTGTAACAATTTCAACTGGTCTGATTGCTATTTCTCAAAATGCAAGGCTTTGCACATGTGCACCATTTGTTTCAGGGCCCACCCCCAGTCGTCCTGTCCGCAAAGGTCATCAAAACAGCTATGACTAGCTGGAGTCAACATTGACCTACTAGCCACCCTCCTGCTGCATCACCACGATCCCGCTTTCGTGCAGTTTTTGGTCTCCGGTTTCTCACAGGGGTTCCATACAGGGCTAGTTTCCCACCCGCAAGCAACTTGGGAGGGTTCCAATCTCCGTTCCGCCTTGGCAGATCCTGAATCAGTAGACTCCCTCATCCAGTCTGAGATCAGTAAGGGTTTCCTCCTGGGTCCATTCATAGTTCCCCCCTTTGACATCTGGAGGGTCAACCCCATTGGCCTGGTCACAAAAAAAATTTCAAATAAAAAAAGACTGATATTTGACCTTTCTGCTCCTCATGTTTCCAGCACACCTAGCTTAAATTCGCTCATCCCTTCAGAAGACTTCTCTATGCGGTATTCCTCCTTGGACGAGGCCATCCGGTTGATCCTCCAGCTGGGGTCAGGCGCGTGGCTTTCCAAGGCGGACATCGCCGACGCTTTCAAACTGCTTCCAGTCTCACCCCATTTATGGAAATTCTACGGCATCAAGTGGAGGGAACGATACTATTTCTCAGATAGACTGACGTTTGGATCAAAGAGCAGTCCCTGGCTCTTTGATCAGTTAGCCACTGCTCTCCACTGGGTCTTGGTCAACCACGGCGGATGCTCCAGGGTCATCCATTATCTCGATGATTTCCTGTTGATCGAGACCGCAGACCAAGCACCTAATCAGCTCCAGGTGCTCCTCGACTTGTTCTCAAAATTAAACGTCCCGATTGCCCCAGCAAAAGTCGAAGGTCCATCTTCAGTCATAACATTTCTGGGGATCATCTTGGATACTGGTAAGATGGAAGCCCGATTGCCCGATGAAAAACTTCTAAGAATCCAAGATTCCATCAGGAGGTCTGTCGCGGCCAGGACCCTCACCAAGGTCGAACTCCAGTCGATTCTGGGAATATTAAATTTTGCCTCCAAGATCATGCCCCAGGGGCGGGCATTCATCTCCAGATTGCTGCAACTTTTACCTGCTGCCTCGGATCAGGACTCCTTGATCCACCTCGACGCCGCCGCAACGGCCGATCTCCACATGTGGCACCATTTCCTGACCAGCTGGAACGGCATCTCCCTCTTCGTCCCTTCCTGGGATGATAATTCTACCACCGTGTTTTCCGACGCAGCAGGTTCAAAAGGGTTTGCAGCCATTTTCGAGAACCACTGGTTCGCGGGTCCCTGGCCGCCTCAGATTTCCTCCATCCAGAGTTCCATCAAATCCTCTCCACTGTTAGAAATTTATCCCATCGTGGCAGCTGCCCAGACCTGGGGGGAGGTCTGGAGGAACAAGCCTGTCGTCTTCGTCACGGACAATCAGGCAGTGGTAGAAATCCTCAGCAAAGGTCGCTCCTCCTCCCCACAAATCATGCCCTTTGTCCGCAGATTAGTATGCCTTGCCTTAAAATACAACTTTCATTTTTCATGCAGGTTCATACAGGGTTCAGCAAACACAGCAGCTGATGCCCTCTCCCGTTTCAACTTCCCGGTTTTTTTTCAGGTGATGCCAGACGCAGATGCTTCAGGGGTTCCTCCACCGGCAGTCGAGACACTGATGATGGATTGAGCAAGCATGTCAGAACTGCCAAGTCACTCATCCATAACTCCTTATCCCTCAATACAGCCAGGAACTACAAGACCGGGTGGGAAACCTTCTCACAATTCTCCCTCAGACACCCACAAGGACATCTGGACCAAACAACTTATGTCATGGCATTCCTGGCTTATTGTCACACAGACCTTCACCTATCTTTCAGCACCATCAAATTGTACCTGGCAGGGGTACAGCACTTCCTCACTTTAGATTTCCCAGGCAGCCAGTCCATATTTTCTTCCCAGGCCATCAAATCCACCCTTAGAGGGATCCAAAAGAGCAGCAACAAGCCGGAGTCCCGGAGGAAACCAGTCACCGGGGCAATGTTCAGGGCTTTTTCCACCTCCCTAGACAACGATCCTTTCGGGCCATATAAAAGCTTAGTGATCAAAGCTGCCATGTATCTCTGTTTCTACGGGTTCTTGCGGCCCGGGGAATTCACTGGCTCTCCAGGACACGCAGGCCCCACTTCAGACCAGCTGGTCTGGCAGCAGACTCATTGCACCCTTTCTCTCCCTTCCACCAAAACTTCCCAAGTAGGACCTCCAGTTAAAATTATCTACTTCCAGACCTTCAATGAATGGTGCCCGGTTGCCGTGTTCAAAAAGCTTCTCGCCATCTTAAAAGTTTCCGCACCAGGCAGCCCTCTCTTTCCCTTCAACTCCAAATGTCTCACGACTTCACAGTTCATCCATCATATCAGAACGTTGGCTTCCGGGTTAGGGTTCGATGCCAAGGCCATCTCGGGACATTCGTTTCGCATAGGCGCGGCTTCCGCAGCATCAAGTCACGGGGTCCCAGCACACGTCATCCAGAAAATGGGCAGATGGCAATCCTCCTGCTTCACGCATTACATCCCTAATCCGAGGGCCGAAATCGCCAAAGCTTTCACCAGCTTAGCTCTATGAGTTCCACCTTTACATTCCTACCCGTTGACTTTTTGCCCCTCATTTAGCTCGCCCTCATTTAGCTCGCACCCGGCCATGGCTTCCCGCACACCCCAGCCATCTATAGTTGCCAGTCATGTCATCCCCTTCCCCTCCGTTCTTCTTCACGGTCTCCCACCGTAGCCAGGACCACAAGTAGTAAGGCTGAAGCTCAGCCTGCGTTTGTGGGAGGGGCGAAGGAGGCCTATTTAGCGCGGCCCCACGCTCCCATCATGGACGCTGCGCTCTCACCCCTCCCTCCCGTCCCCTTCTTCACCTCTCTCACCATCAGGCGTGCCCCTCATTTAGCTCGCCCTCATTTAGCTCGCACCCGGCCATGGCTTCTCGCACACCCCAGCCATCTATAGTTGCCAGTCATGTCATCCCCTTCCCCTCCGTTCTTCTTCACGGTCTCCCACCGTAGCCAGGACCACAAACAGAAAAATACATTCTCAGCTCACGTCAGCGGCAGTTATATGTCTTAAAAGTGTTTAGTACAAAAAGAAAAATACTGTATATTCTCAGTTCACATCGGCGGTTATATGTGTTGAAAGCATGGCTGGGAGTCAACAGCGTGGCAGCAGTGGGAGGTCGGGAGCCAAACGTGCCCAGGGTTGAGCACCTGATTCGCAGCAGCCTACCTACCCGGGAAGTAGTGGTGCAGGGGTTCACGGAAGTAGCAGGGGTAGCAGTCAGTCAGTGCAGCGGTTATATGTGGTAAAATCTTTATTGACGTATTTCGGTCCAAAAACTAAATTTATTCAGGTCAGCGCTGCAGTTATATGCAGTAAAATCCCCATGATGTCTCCATGATAAATCTGCAGCGTGGGGGCCCCGTGTGGCTTCTACACACTTTCAAAATCATCCTTCAGAGGAGCGAATAGATGCCGGATGACCGGGACACTCCCTGACCTTCCCAGGAGCTGCTGTCGGGAGCAATGGTTCATTTCTGAGATGTCCGTATAGTGCGGGGGGAATATGAACACCCTCTCCATCTCCCTGCTCCGTTATATGTGGTAAAATCTTAATTGACATGTTTCGGTCGCAGTTATATGTGGTAAAACCTTTTGGGACGTATTTCGGTGGAAAAACAAATTGTATTCAGCGTTCAGCGCTGCAGTTATATGTGGTAAAATCTTTTGTGATGTATTTTGTTGGAAAAACAAATCTTATTCAGCATTCAGCGCTGCACTTATACGCGCTAAAATGTTTATTGATGTATTTCTGTGGGAAAAAAACTGTATTCAGCGTTCAGCGCTGCAGTTATATGTGGTAAAATCTTTTGTGACGTATTTTGGTGGAAAAACGAACCTTATTCAGCGTTTAGTGCTGCAGTTATATGTGGTAAAATCTTAATTGACGTATTGCAGTCGAAAAATTTTTTTATTCAGCGTTCAGCGCTGTAGTTGTATGCGGTAAAATCTCCATGATGTCTCCATGATAAATCTGCAGCGTGGGGGCCCCGTGTGGCTTCTACACACTTTCAAAATCATCCTTCAGCGGAGCGAATAGATGCCGGATAACCGGGACGCTCCCTGACCTTCCCAGGAGCTGCTGTCGGGAGCAGCGGTTCATTTCTGAGAAGTCCAAATAGTGCGGGAGGAATCCGAACACCCTCTCCATCTCTGTGCTCCGTTATATGCGGTAATAAAATTTGTGACTTATTTTGGTGTAAAAACAAATTTTATTCAGCGTTCAGCGCTGCAGTTCTATGTGGTAAAATCTTTAGTGACGTATTTCGGTGGAAAAACAAATTTTAATCAGCGTTCAACGCAGCAGTTATATGCGGTAAAATCTTTTGTGACTTATTTCGGTGGAAATTAATTTTTTTATTCTGCGTTCAGTGCTGTAGTAATATGTGGTAAAATCTTTATTGAAGTATGTCGATCGAAAAACAAAATGTATTCTGCGGTCAGCGCTGTGATTATATGCAGTAAAAAAATCTTTAGTGACGTATCTTGATGAACTTCGCAACTCTTCCGGGCTCAAAGTTATCTTGACGCTTTGTCTTGTCATTGTCTGTAGCTACTAGAGGCCTGTTCATTCCAGGAAGGTTCCCCCAGAAGTATCTTGGTCAATCGACACTCTGTAATTGTGCCATTCTGTGGCTTCCTCATGCTGCTGCCACCTCCAGACTCTGTCATTGTGCCACTCTGTGGCCTACTCATGCTGCTGCCACCTCTAGACTCGGTCATTGTGCCACTCTGGGGCCTCCTCCTGATGCTGCTGCCACCTCCAGACTCTGTCGTTGTGACACTCTGTGGCCTACTCATGCTGCTGCTGTGTCTGTGTAGCAGCTATAAGGTCTGTATGGTCCTATCAGAATTGGCTTATGAATTGGTAGCCAAAAGCAGGAGTGAGTAGGTAAACACAGAAGACAGGCAAATATTCGGTTCACGTGTCATCTCTGTTTTAGATCCACTCCTTTTTTTTGGCATTAGCAATACTGATGGATTACTGACCAAATGCTGACTGAGTGAAGGCAAATGCTCAACAGACAGGATCTGTTTTTTGAGGGGTTATTGTTTTGACGGATCACAGGAAAGGCAAAATAATCAGTGACGTCAACACAAACTTATACTTGAATTATTTGGTCAGTTTTGGCCCCGTGACTGCCCAAATAAGTGAAGTATGCAGTGATTCTGAGAGCGACACCTGTCATGTGCTTGTCATACTGATTCACAGTATTGTTTCACTACCACAGCAGACTCCCTATGCGTGTTACTGCAAGGCCCCTATAAAAGCTCTCTGCAGCCTGGAAATAGCCATTATGCAACACGATTTGCCACGAATAAATTCGGATTGAAGCAAATTTTTCCCAAAAATTCGGCGAACCGCCCAATTTGAATTTTTTTTAAATTCGCTCATCTCTACTTTTCATGGCATAAATTTTTGAAAAGTCACACAATTTCATGTAATTTGATAGAGAATGGTGTAACTAGCAAATTTCTAAATAAGTTTTTTTTTTTAAATATGCCTGCATCCACCTGAAAAAAGTTGTCATGGCCACTAGAGTTCTCACTTCCACCAAAGTTGCAGTCCACTGCCTGTTGTCAGTCAAGATCCGTCCCTGGTAGACTCAAAAGACGGCCATGTCAGAGCTAGCTGACATTGTGAGCCTAATAAAACAACTGCTTCTACACTGCTTCTGAATATTACACAAGCTGTGTGTCTGTAAGTGTGGTCTCCCCCTCCCTATCTGTTCTGTGACCTGTGGAGCTGAAAACAAACATAGTGATAACATTAAAAGACAAAAACATGCAATGCGACAACTCACTGAAATATAGAGTAAAAAATTGCATAATAATTACAAGTGCTACACTATAAGTGAGAGATACTTGGCAAATCGTTTTGTACAAAATAATTTGAGCCCGTCTGCCGCACGTCAAGGTGATCTCTGTTAGACGGGTTCCTACACTAAATTCTACCTGTTAGGTGCCATGACGGCTACCATACACTTCAGGGAGTGTAGGTTCCACATGCATACTGGGTCTACTTCAATAACTGTGATTTTGGGTGCCAAAATGGCCTCCACTGTATCCAATGAGTGCAGGTACCAACATGCATGCAGGCCCACTCCACAACACCCCCGGCGCCAAATGGCCACCAAAGACTGCAGTGAGGGTCCACAAACTATCTCACTACTGGTGCCAAATGGCTTCAACTCACTCACTAAAGCCATTTGGCACCAGAAGTTTGTTTGTATTTGTTATATTCCCTGTTGTTGTATCTGGGCCTGAGACAGAGACTTCCATTTGTCCATCTGGGGAGGAATGGGTTGTCTATGGTCCTATACTTATTCCAGGGCATTATAGGGAAATCAGGGCCTAGGTATCCTGCTTATGAATATTCCTACCTTCAAGGTTTAGTTATATTGATAGGTTGTCAGGGCCCGGATTAGGGTTGTCTAGGAGGTGACCTGTTTCTTCCCTAGTAGAGTTGAGCAAACCCGAATTGTAAAGTTCAGGTTCGTACCAAACTTTAGCGTTTTCGGCACCCGTACCCGAACCCAAACATTTACGTAAAAGTTCGGGTTCGGCGTTCGCCGATTTTTATGGCGCTTTTTGAAAGGCTGTACAGCAGCCAATCAACAAGCGTCATACTGCACATCTGGGATTACACGTGCGTAAGTGACTGTCACATTTTGGCCACAAATACGGCTTTTTGGTTACTGGGGTGAAAAAAGCCTCTGATATACTACACATCTAGGATTAGACATGCATAAGTGACTGTCACATTTAGGCCAGAAATACGGCTTTTTGGTTACTGGGGTGAAAAAACCCTCTAATATACTGCACATCTGGGATTAGAAAAGCATAAGTGACTGTCACATTTAGGCCACAAATAAGGCTTATAGGATACAGTGGTGAAAAAACCCTCTGATATAGTGCACATCTGTGATTACACGTGCATAGGTGACTGTCACATTTAGGCCACAAATAAGGCTTATAGGATACTGTGGTGAAAAAACCCTCTGATATACTGCACATCTGGGATTACACTTGCATAGGTGACTGTCACATTTAGGCCACAAATACGGCTATTTGGTTACTGTTGTTAAAAGAAACCTTTTTTTCATATACTGCAAATCTGTGATTACACTTGCATAGGTGACTGTCACATTTAGGCCACAAATAAGGCTTTAGGATACTGTGGTGAAAAAAGCCTCTAATATACTGCACATCTGGGATTAGACAAGCAAAAGTGACTGTCACATTTTGGCCACAAATATGGCTTTTTGGTTACTGGGGTGAAAAAAGCCTCTGATATACTGCACATCTAGGATTAGACATACATAAGTGACTGTCACATTTAGGCCACAAATACGGCTATTAGTATACTGTGGTGAAAAAAAACCTTTTTTTCATATACTGCACATCTGTGATTACACGTGCATAGGTGACTGTCACATTTAGGCCACAAATAAGGCGTTTAGGATACTGTGGTGAAAAATCCCTCTGATATACTGCACATCTGGGATTACACTTGCATAGTTGACTGTCACATTTAGGCCACAAATACGGCTATTAGGATACTGTTGTTAAAAGAAACCTTTTTTTCATATACTGCACATCTGTGATTACATGTGCATAGGTGACTGTCACATTTAGGCCACAAATAAGGCTTTTAGGATACTGTGGTGAAAAATCCCTCTGATATACTGCACATCTGGGATTACCCTTGCATAGGTGACTGTCACATTTAGGCCACAAATACGGCTATTAGGTTACTGTTGTTAAAAGAAACCTTTTTTTCATATACTGCACATCTGGGATTACACGTGCATAGGTGACTGTCACATTTAGGCCACAAGTAAGGCTTTTAGGATACTGTGGTGAAAATAAACCTTTTTTTCATATACTGCACATCTGTGATTACACTTGCATAGGTGACTGTCACATTTAGGCCACAAATACCGCTGTCATATAGAGTTAACCACCTCAGCCCCCAGTGCTTAAACACCCTGAAAGACCAGGCCACTTTTTACACTTCTGACCTACACTACTTTCACCATTTATTGCTCGGTCATGCAACTTACCACCCAAATGAATTTTGCCTCCTTTTCTTCTCACTAATAGAGCTTTTATTTGGTGGTATTTCATTGCTGCTGACATTTTTACTTTTTTTGTTATTAATCGAAATTTAACGATTTTTTTGCAAAAAAATGACATTTTTCACTTTCAGTTGTAAAATTTTGCAAAAAAAACAAGATCCATATATAAATTTTGCTCTAAATTTATTGTCCTACATGTCTTTGATAAAAAATAAATGTTTGGGTAAAAAAAAAATGGTTTGGGTAAAAGTTATAGCGTTTACAAACTATGGTACAAAAATGTGAATTTCCGCTTTTTGAAGCAGCTCTGACTTTCTGAGCACCTGTCATGTTTCCTGAGGTTCTACAATGGCCAGACAGTACAAACACCCCACAAATGACCCCATTTCGGAAAGTACACACCCTAAGGTATTCACTGATGGGCATAGTGAGTTCATAGAACTTTTTATTTTTTGTCACAAGTTAGCGGAAAATGATGATTTTTTTTTTTTTTTTTTTTTAAATACAAAGTCTCATATTCCACTAACTTGTGACAAAAAATAAAAAGTTCGATGAACTCACTATGCCCATCAGCGAATACCTTGGGGTCTCTTCTTTCCAAAATGGGGTCACTTGTGGGGTAGTTATACTGCCCTGGCATTCTAGGGGCCCAAATGTGTGGTAAGGAGTTTGAAATCAAATTCTGTAAAAAATGACGAGTGAAATCCGAAAGGTGCTCTTTGGAATATGGGCCCCTTTGCCCACCTAGGCTGCAAAAAAGTGTCACACATCTGGTATCTCCGTATTCAGTAGAAGTTGGGGAATGTGTTTTGGGGTGTCTTTTTACATATACCCATGCTGGGTGAGAGAAATATCTTGGTCAAATGCCAACTTTGTATAAAAAAATGGGAAAAGTTGTCTTTTGCCAAGATATTTCTCTCACCCAGCATGGGTATATGTAAAAAGACACCTCAAAACACATTCCCCAACTTCTACTGAGTACGGAGATACCAGATGTGTGACACTTTTTTGCAGCCTAGGTGGGCAAAGGGGCCCATATTCCAAAGAGCACCTTTCGGATTTCACTCGTCATTTTTTACAGAATTTGATTTTAAACTCCTTACCACACATTTGGGCCCCTAGAATGCCAGGGCAGTATAACTACCCCACAAGTGACCCCATTTTGGAAAGAAGAGACCCCAAGGTATTCACTGATGGGCATGGCGAGTTCATGGAAGTTTTTATTTTTTGTCACAAGTTAGTGGAATATGAGACTTTGTATGAAAAAAAAAAAAAAAATCATCATTTTCCACTAACTTGTGACAAAAAATAAAAAATTCTAGGAACTCGCCATGCCCCTCACGAAATACCTTGGGGTGTCTTCTTTCCAAAATGGGGTCACTTGTGGGGTAGTTATACTGCCCTGGCATTCTAGGGGCCCAAATGTGTGGTAAGGAGTTTGAAATCAAATTCTGTAAAAAATGACGAGTGAAATCCGAAAGGTGCTCTTTGGAATATGGGCCCCTTTGCCCACCTAGGCTGCAAAAAAGTGTCACACATCTGGTATCTCCTTATTCAGTAGAAGTTGGGGAATGTGTTTTGGGGTGTCTTTTTACATATACCCATGCTGGGTGAGATAAATATCTTGGTCAAATGCCAACTTTGTATAAAAAAATGGGAAAAGTTGTCTTTTGCCAAGATATTTCTCTCACCCAGCATGGGTATATGTAAAATGACACCCCAAAACACATTCCCCAACTTCTACTGAGTACGGAGATACCAGATGTGTGACACTTTTTTGCAGCCTAGGTGGGCAAAGGGGCCCATATTCCAAAGAGCACCTTTCGGATTTCACTCGTCATTTTTTACAGAATTTGATTTCAAACTCCTTACCACACATTTGGGCCCCTAGAATGCCAGGGCAGTATAACTACCCCGCAAGTGACCCCATTTTGGAAAGAAGACACCCCAAGGTATTCCGTGAGGGGTATGGCGAGTTCCTAGAATTTTTTATTTTATGTCACAAGTTAGTGGAAAATGATGATTTTTATTTTTTTTTTTTCATACAAAGTCTCATATTTCACTAACTTGTGACAAAAAATAAAAACTTCCATGAACTCGCCATGCCCATCAGCGAATACCTTGGGGTCTCTTCTTTCCAAAATGGGGTCACTTGTGGGGTAGTTATACTGCCCTGGCATTCTAGGGGCCCAAATGTGTGGTAAGGAGTTTGAAATCAAATTCTGTAAAAAATGACGAGTGAAATCCGAAAGGTGCTCTTTGGAATATGGGCCCCTTTGCCCACCTAGGCTGCAAAAAAGTGTCACACATCTGGTATCTCCGTATTCAGTAGAAGTTGGGGAATGTGTTTTGGGGTGTCATTTTACATATACCCATGCTGGGTGAGAGAAATATCTTGGCAAAAGACAACTTTTCCCAACTTTTTGATACAAAGTTGGCATTTGACCAAGATATTTATCTCACCCAGCATGGGTATATGTAAAAAGACACCCCAAAACACATTCCCCAACTTCTACTGAATACGGAGCTACCAGATGTGTGACACTTTTTTGCAGCCTAGGTGGGCAAAGGGGCCCATATTCCAAAGAGCACCTTTCGGATTTCACTCGTCATTTTTTACAGAATTTGATTTCAAACTCCTTACCACACATTTGGGCCCCTAGAATGCCAGGGCAGTATAACTACCCCACAAGTGACCCCATTTTGGAAAGAAGAGACCCCAAGGTATTCGCTGATGGGCATAGTGAGTTCATGGAAGTTTTTATTTTTTGTCACAAGTTAGTGGAATATGAGACTTTGTATGTAAAAAAAAAAAAAAAAAAAAAATCATAATTTTCCACTAACTTGTGACAAAAAATAAAAAATTCTAGGAACTCGCCATGCCCCTCACGGAATACCTTGGGGTGTCTTCTTTCCAAAATAGGGTCACTTGTGGGGTAGTTATACTGCCCTGGCATTTTCCAGGGGCCCTAATGTGTGGTAAGTAGGTAAATGACCTGTGAAATCCGAAAGGTGCTCTTTGGAATGTGGGCCCCTTTGCCCACCTAGGCTGCAAAAAAGTGTCACACATCTGGTATCGCCGTACTCGGGAGAAGTTGGGGAATGTGTTTTGTGGTGTCATTTTACATATACCCATGCTGGGTGAGAGAAATATCTTGGCAAAAGACAACTTTTCCCATTTTTTTATACAAAGTTGGCATTTGACCAAGATATTTATCTCACCCAGCATGGGTATATGTAAAATGACACCCCAAAACACATTCACCAACTTCTACTGAATACGGAGATACCACATGTGTGACACTTTTTTGCAGCCTAGGTGGGCAAAGGGGCCCAAATTCCTTTTAGGAGGGCATTTTTAGACATTTGGATACCAGACTTCTTCTCACGCTTTGGGGCCCCTAAAATGCCAGGGCAGTATAAATACCCCACATGTGACCCCATTTTGGAAAGAAGACACCCCAAGGTATTCAATGAGGGGCATGGCGAGTTCATAGAAAAAAAAAAATTTGGCACAAGTTAGCGGAAATTGATTTTTTTATTTTTTTTTCTCACAAAGTCTCCCTTTCCGCTAACTTGGGACAAAAATTTCAATCTTTCATGGACTCAATATGCCCCTCAGCGAATACCTTGGGGTGTCTTCTTTCCAAAATGGTGTTATTTGTGGGGTGTTTGTACTGCCCTGGCATTTGAGGGTCTCCGCAATCATTACATGTATGCCCAGCATTAGGAGTTTCTGCTATTCTCCTTATATTGAGCATACAGGTAATGAGATTTTTTTTTTCCGTTCAGCCGCTGGGCTGAAAGAAAAAAATGAACGGCACAGATTTCTTCATTCGCATCAATCAATGTGGATGAAAAAATCTCTGCCAAAAAAAGAAAAAGGAGGGGAAAGGCGTCTGCCAGGACATAGGAGCTCCGCCCAACATCCATGCCCACTTAGCTCGTATGCCCTGGCAAACCCGATTTCTCCATTCACATCAATCGATGTGGATGAATAAATCATTGCCGGGATTTTTTTTTTTATATATACAAAGTGTTTGCCAAAGTATATGAACACCGCCACCTCCTCAGCTCATATGCCTCGGCAAACGTATCTTTTACTGCAGAGGAGAAATCTCGTCTTGCAGCGCCGCATACACCGACTTGCGTGTAATCTGACAGCAGCGCAATGCTTCTGTCCGAATGCACATCAGTGCTGCAGCTAGTCGATCGGTTGGTCCACCTGAAAGGTAAAAAAAAAAAAAAAAGAAAAAACCAGGCCGCAAAGCAATAACTTTATTAACTTTAGAACAGAACATATTAACTTTTTTTAACTTTTGTAACTTTTTTACTTACCGGTAATTTTTTTTTTGTTTAGTTTTTTTTACCTTTATAGAACAAACCTCTCCTTCCCCATGGGACAATGTGCAAAGCGCAAATCGCCCAAAGATGTGGCGAAGTACGTTATGCACTTTATCCCAGGTGAAAGGAGAGGTTTGCAGCAGCTGTGAGTAAAAGGGCCCTAATAGCCCTGTGTGCCTGTCCTGTGAGATGCAATCCCTATGCTAGGTATACCTGTGTGTGGTACTTCCGGAAACACTCACCTAAGCATAGGGCAGGGTGGTCAGGGCAGTCAGGACAGAAATAGCGGGTGTCACGCCTTATTCCACTCCTGCTACAGACACGACATTTTTTTCGGGGTGGCGGTTGGGTTGAGGTACCAGCAACGACACTGGGGAAATGTCGCTCGTGTAGACGGCTAACTACACTGGTGGATGGGGCCACGGAACCTCCTGGGTAAAGGAGGTTCGCGATGATCTCTTCCTGGAATTTGAGGAAGGATCCTGTTCTCCCAGCCTTACTGTAGAGAACAAAACTATTGTACAGCGCCAATTGAATTAAATATACAGACACCTTCTTATACCAGCGTCTGGTTCTGCGGGAAACTAAATAGGGAGCCAACATCTGGTCATTGAAGTCCACCCCTCCCATGAGCGCATTATAGTCGTGGACTGAGAGGGGCTTTTCAATGACACGGGTTGCCCTTTCAATTTGGATTGTCGTGTCTGCGTGAATGGAGGAGAGCATGTAAACGTCACGCTTGTCTCTCCATTTCACCGCGAGCAGTTCTTCGTTACACAAGGCAGCCCTCTCCCCCCTTGCAAGACGGGTGGTTACAAGCCGTTGGGGGAAGCCCACGCGACTAGTTCGCGCGGTGCCACAGGCGCAAATCCGTTCTAGAAACAAATGCCTAAAGAGGGCCACACTTGTGTAAAAATTGTCCACATAAAGATGGTACCCCTTGCCGAATAAGGGTGACACCAAGTCCCAGACTGTCTTCCCACTGCTCCCCAGGTAGTCAGGGCAACCGACCGGCTCCAGGGTCTGATCTTTTCCCTCATAGATCCGAAATTTGTGGGTATAGCCTGTGGCCCTTTCACAGAGCTTATACAATTTGACCCCATACCGGGCACGCTTGCTTGGGATGTATTGTTTGAAGCCAAGGCGCCCGGTAAAATGTATTAGGGACTCGTCTACGCAGATGTTTTGCTCAGGGGTATACAAATCTGCAAATTTCTGGTTGAAATGGTCTATGAGGGGCCGAATTTTGTGGAGCCGGTCAAAAGCTGGGTGGCCTCTGGGACGGGAGGTGGTGTTGTCGCTAAAATGCAGAAAACGCAGGATGGTCTCAAATCGTGTCCTGGACTTAGCAGCAGAGAACATGGGCATGTGATGAATTGGGTTCGTGGACCAATATGACCGCAATTCATGCTTTTTTGTCAGGCCCATGTTGAGGAGAAGGCCCAGAAAAATTTTAAGTTCGGAAACTTGGACTGGTTTCCACCGGAAAGGCTGGGCATAATAGCTTTCCGGGTTTGCGGTTATAAATTGTGTGGCATATTGGTTGGTCTCTGCCACGACTAAGTCCAAGAGCTCCGCAGTCAAGAACAGCTCAAAAAATCCCAGGGCCGAAGCGATTTGAGCCGTCTCAACCCGAACTCCAGACTGGGCGGTGAAAGGGGGAACTACAGGTGCGGCTGAAGTTGGTGACTGCCAATCAGGGTTTGCCAGCACCTCAGGGACTCTAGGGGGTCTACGGGCCTGTCTGCGCGGTGGCTGCGACGGGGTAACTAGTGCACGTGCCACCGTACCAGCTTCAACTGCCCTTCTGGTGCTCGCTACTTCACCATGTTGTACGGCAGTGCTGGTACTAGGTCCAGGAAGGGCTGCGCTGCTGGTGTATGCCTCACCACGTGATCCGGCAGCGACAGCCCCACTCTGCTGCTCTTGAAGCGGATCCTGCGTAACCTGTGGTCTAGCGACACGGAGCCGGGTACGCCTGGTGCTGCCAGGGACCTCAACCTCCTCGTCCGAACTTTGGGTCAGAGAGCCACTGCTTTCTACAGGTTCATATTCTGACCCGCTAGATTCGTCAGATGAGGGTTCCCACTCCTCATCCGACTGGGTCAGAATCCTGTAGGCCTCTTCAGAAGAATACCCCCTGTTTGACATTTTGGACTACTAAATTTAGGGGTATTCCCTGAGACTACCCAAGAAAAAAAGCAAACCTGTCTTACAAAGGGGAGGCTAGCGAAGTACCGGAGGCCGCTGCGGTTGATAAAAAATATCAAAACAGATTTTTTTTATCGCCGCAGTGCGTGTAAAGTGAATGTGCAGTGATCAAAAAATAATAATTTTTTGTCACTGCGGTGGGGCGGGCGTGGGTGAACGCACGTGTGGGCGACCGATCAGGCCTGATCGGGCAAACACTGCGTTTTGGGTGGAGGGCAAACTAAAGTGACACTAATACTATTATAGATCTGACCGTGATCAGTTTTGATCACTTACAGATACTATAAAAGTACAAATGCTGATTAGCGATACGCAAAACACATTCACCAACTTCTACTGAATACGGAGATACCACATGTGTGACACTTTTTTGCAGCCTAGGTGGGCAAAGGGGCCCAAATTCCTTTTAGGAGGGCATTTTTAGACATTTGGATACCAGACTTCTTCTCACGCTTTGGGGCCCCTAAAATGCCAGGGCAGTATAAATACCCCACATGTGACCCCATTTTGGAAAGAAGACACCCCAAGGTATTCAATGAGGGGCATGGCGAGTTCATAGAAAAAAAAAAATTTGGCACAAGTTAGCGGAAATTGATTTTTTTATTTTTTTTTCTCACAAAGTCTCCCTTTCCGCTAACTTGGGACAAAAATTTCAATCTTTCATGGACTCAATATGCCCCTCAGCGAATACCTTGGGGTGTCTTCTTTCCAAAATGGTGTTATTTGTGGGGTGTTTGTACTGCCCTGGCATTTGAGGGTCTCCGCAATCATTACATGTATGCCCAGCATTAGGAGTTTCTGCTATTCTCCTTATATTGAGCATACAGGTAATGAGATTTTTTTTTTCCGTTCAGCCGCTGGGCTGAAAGAAAAAAATGAACGGCACAGATTTCTTCATTCGCATCAATCAATGTGGATGAAAAAATCTCTGCCAAAAAAAGAAAAAGGAGGGGAAAGGCGTCTGCCAGGACATAGGAGCTCCGCCCAACATCCATGCCCACTTAGCTCGTATGCCCTGGCAAACCCGATTTCTCCATTCACATCAATCGATGTGGATGAATAAATCATTGCCGGGATTTTTTTTTTTATATATACAAAGTGTTTGCCAAAGTATATGAACACCGCCACCTCCTCAGCTCATATGCCTCGGCAAACGTATCTTTTACTGCAGAGGAGAAATCTCGTCTTGCAGCGCCGCATACACCGACTTGCGTGTAATCTGACAGCAGCGCAATGCTTCTGTCCGAATGCACATCAGTGCTGCAGCTAGTCGATCGGTTGGTCCACCTGAAAGGTAAAAAAAAAAAAAAAGAAAAAACCAGGCCGCAAAGCAATAACTTTATTAACTTTAGAACAGAACATATTAACTTTTTTTAACTTTTGTAACTTTTTTACTTACCGGTAATTTTTTTTTTGTTTAGTTTTTTTTACCTTTATAGAACAAACCTCTCCTTCCCCATGGGACAATGTGCAAAGCGCAAATCGCCCAAAGATGTGGCGAAGTACGTTATGCACTTTATCCCAGGTGAAAGGAGAGGTTTGCAGCAGCTGTGAGTAAAAGGGCCCTAATAGCCCTGTGTGCCTGTCCTGTGAGATGCAATCCCTATGCTAGGTATACCTGTGTGTGGTACTTCCGGAAACACTCACCTAAGCATAGGGCAGGGTGGTCAGGGCAGTCAGGACAGAAATAGCGGGTGTCACGCCTTATTCCACTCCTGCTACAGACACGACATTTTTTTCGGGGTGGCGGTTGGGTTGAGGTACCAGCAACGACACTGGGGAAATGTCGCTCGTGTAGACGGCTAACTACACTGGTGGATGGGGCCACGGAACCTCCTGGGTAAAGGAGGTTCGCGATGATCTCTTCCTGGAATTTGAGGAAGGATCCTGTTCTCCCAGCCTTACTGTAGAGAACAAAACTATTGTACAGCGCCAATTGAATTAAATATACAGACACCTTCTTATACCAGCGTCTGGTTCTGCGGGAAACTAAATAGGGAGCCAACATCTGGTCATTGAAGTCCACCCCTCCCATGAGCGCATTATAGTCGTGGACTGAGAGGGGCTTTTCAATGACACGGGTCCTGGACTTAGCAGCAGAGAACATGGGCATGTGATGAATTGGGTTCGTGGACCAATATGACCGCAATTCATGCTTTTTTGTCAGGCCCATGTTGAGGAGAAGGCCCAGAAAAATTTTAAGTTCGGAAACTTGGACTGGTTTCCACCGGAAAGGCTGGGCATAATAGCTTTCCGGGTTTGCGGTTATAAATTGTGTGGCATATTGGTTGGTCTCTGCCACGACTAAGTCCAAGAGCTCCGCAGTCAAGAACAGCTCAAAAAATCCCAGGGCCGAAGCGATTTGAGCCGTCTCAACCCGAACTCCAGACTGGGCGGTGAAAGGGGGAACTACAGGTGCGGCTGAAGTTGGTGACTGCCAATCAGGGTTTGCCAGCACCTCAGGGACTCTAGGGGGTCTACGGGCCTGTCTGCGCGGTGGCTGCGACGGGGTAACTAGTGCACGTGCCACCGTACCAGCTTCAACTGCCCTTCTGGTGCTCGCTACTTCACCATGTTGTACGGCAGTGCTGGTACTAGGTCCAGGAAGGGCTGCGCTGCTGGTGTATGCCTCACCACGTGATCCGGCAGCGACAGCCCCACTCTGCTGCTCTTGAAGCGGATCCTGCGTAACCTGTGGTCTAGCGACACGGAGCCGGGTACGCCTGGTGCTGCCAGGGACCTCAACCTCCTCGTCCGAACTTTGGGTCAGAGAGCCACTGCTTTCTACAGGTTCATATTCTGACCCGCTAGATTCGTCAGATGAGGGTTCCCACTCCTCATCCGACTGGGTCAGAATCCTGTAGGCCTCTTCAGAAGAATACCCCCTGTTTGACATTTTGGACTACTAAATTTAGGGGTATTCCCTGAGACTACCCAAGAAAAAAAGCAAACCTGTCTTACAAAGGGGAGGCTAGCGAAGTACCGGAGGCCGCTGCGGTTGATAAAAAATATCAAAACAGATTTTTTTTATCGCCGCAGTGCGTGTAAAGTGAATGTGCAGTGATCAAAAAATAATAATTTTTTGTCACTGCGGTGGGGCGGGCGTGGGTGAACGCACGTGTGGGCGACCGATCAGGCCTGATCGGGCAAACACTGCGTTTTGGGTGGAGGGCAAACTAAAGTGACACTAATACTATTATAGATCTGACCGTGATCAGTTTTGATCACTTACAGATACTATAAAAGTACAAATGCTGATTAGCGATACGCTAATCAGCGAATAAAAGTGACTGCGGTGCGGTGGGGTGGGCGCTAACTGACGCTAACTACCTAACCAAGGGGCCTAAACTATCCCTAAAACCTAACAGCCAATACCAGTGAAAAAAAAAAAGTGACAGTTTACACTGATCACTTTTTTTCCTTTCACTAGTGATTGACAGGGGCGATCAAAGGGGTGATCAAAGGGTTAATTGGGGTGCAGGGGGGTGATCTGGGGCTAAGGTGTGCTGTTTGGTGTACTCACTGTGAAGTCTGCTTCTCTGCTGGATCCAACCGACGAAAAGGACCAGCAGAGGAGCAGAGAAGCCATATAACAGATCATATTTACTAATATGATCTGTTATCTGGTTTGTGATTCGATTTTTAAAAAATCAGCAACCTGCCAGCGACGATCATTGGCTGGCAGGTTGCTGATGCAACTCTCCTCGAACTTTTGCCGGCCCGCGATGCGCATGCGCGGGCCGGCTGTGACCGAAATCTCGCGTCTCGCGAGAAGACGCGCCGGCGCGTCCACTCGGAATGAAACAACCACCTCCAGGACGCGTCTGTGCGTACAGCGGTCCGGAGGTGGTTAAAAAAAAAAACAATTTTGTGCAATACCCTACATCAGGGTTTTTATTGGTGGTTAATTATTTTTAACAGACTTATCCACTTTTTATTTTGCTTTGTGAACGCTAACTATGAGGCAAATGGTTGTGGTGGTGCTGTTGGTGGAGCCTCTGGTGCAGGGAGAGGACGTGGCCGTCCTCAAAATCCTCTGTTCTATTGCTGGGTGACATGAAGCCCCTTTTGCCGTGAATGAACCCCTGCTGTGCCTGGGTGACAGGGGCCTAAATCTCTCAAAATCCTCTGTTCTATTGGTGGGTGACATGAACCCCCTTTTTCCGTGAATGAACCCCTGCTGTGCCTGGGTGACAGGGGCCTAAATCTCTCAAAATCCTCTGTTGTATTGCTGGGTGACAAGAACCCCCTTTTGCCGTGAATGAACCCCTGCTGTGCCTGGGTGACAGGGGCCTAAATCTCTCAAAATCCTCTGTTGTATTGCTGGGTGACAAGAACCCCTTTTTGCCATGAACACATTTTTTTTTAGAGAAAAAGCACATGGGCGCCATTTACTAGGTGAAGGACCTTGTGACAAAAATGCTCCCACCCCTACCTCGGATGCGTCAACCTCTACAATGAATGGCTGAGACACGTCCGGTTGCACCAGAATAAGGGCTGAAGCAAAACATTCCTTCACAGCAGGAAAGGCTTGTAATGCCGCCTCAGACCAAACAGAGAAATCGACCCACTTCCTAGTCATGTCTGTTAAAGGTTTAAGCACAGTTGAATAGTTCAAGATTAATTTACAGTAGTAGCTGGTGAATCCCAAAAACCACATAAGCGCTTTCAGATTTTCGGGTCGATCCCAGTCCAACACCGCACGGACTTTCTCGGGATCCATACGAAAACCTGAGGGTGAGAGCAGGTAACCCAGGAATTGCACTTCCTGAACAGCAAAAACACATTTCTCCATCTTCGCATACAATTTATTCTCTCTTAGGATCTGTAACACCTGTCTCACATGATCCTTATGAATCTCCATGTCTAGAGAATAAATTACTATGTCATCCAGATATACAACAACAAATCTCCCCACCAGATGATGAAAGATGTCATTGATAAAGTGTTGAAAACCCGTTGGAGCGTTGTTTAACCCAAAGGGCATGACCAGGTGTTGGAGGCCCAAGAGGATGCTCTGGACTCTTGTCCTCCAGGGAAATGGTTTGTTCCTTACGTCATAAGGTATTTGAGGAACATCACTGTACTGTCTTGGCTGGACACCCTGGGAGTAGATCCACTGTCGATCTCATCTCACGCAGATTTTGGTGGCCAGGGCTGCGTAAGTGTGTTGAGGACTATGTGCCTGTTGTACCTGTGCTCGTGCTAAGGTGACACATACTTGGCCTTCTGGATCTCTTCTTCCGTTACCCATCCCGTCTAGAATTTGGACGCATTTGTCCATGGACTTTATCATGGATTTACTGAACTCTTTGGGAAAAAACGTGATCCTGGGGGTAGTTGATCGGTTTGGCAAAATGGCGCATTTTATAGCATTGCCTGCTCTACCTAATGCCAAGACTCTTGCACAGGTGTTTGTCGATAACATCCTGAAACTACATGGCATTCCCTCTGATGTGGTGAGTTTGTTTCCAGATTCTGGAAAGCGTTCTGTACTCGACTGGGGGTACAATTGTCCTTTTCTTCGGCTTTTCATCCTCAGTCGAACGGACAGACGGAAGTGCACCAATCAGAATCTGGAGACTTACTTGAGATGTTTTGTTTTGGAGAACCAGGAGGAGTGGTCTTCATTCTTGTCGTTAGCTGAGTTTGCCATTAATACCCGTAGACTGGAGTCCACTGATAAGTCACCGTTTTTTGGGGCATATGGATTCCATCCACAGTTTGGCACATTTTCTGGTTCTAAAACTTCCGGTATTCCTGAGGAGGAACGATTTTCCTCTTCTTTGTCTTCGATTTGCCGGAAAATACAAAATAACCTAAAAAAGATGGGCAACAGGTATAAGCGTGTGGCTGACAGGAGACGTATGAATGGTCCGGACCTGAGAGTGGGTGATTCTGTGTGGCTGTCCACAAGAAACATTAAGCTTAAGGTACCTTAAGTCGTTGTTGAAGAAATGTGTTGAACCTGTTGAGCTGTCCTCCTTGCCTCCTGCTTCTGTCATGGTGGACAGTAATTTAGAATTTCAAATCAGCAGGATTGTGGACTCCCGAGTTCTCCGTAGATCCCTCCAGTATCTCATCCACTGGAAGGGTTACGGACCAGAGGAGAGGATGTGGGTTCCAGCGGCTGATGTTAATGCGAATCATCTGGTGAAGGCCTCTCACAGACCCCATCCTGATAAGGACGGTCCTGGGTGCCTGGAGGTCACCCCTAGAAAGGAAGGGGGGTACTGTCACGGTCCCTCAGTTGACTGATGTCAGGAAATCAAGGAGATTGGCTGAGCGTGGATGAATCTAACAGCCTCCTTGATTTCTCTTGATTCAGTGTTGATAGCATTAATGACCACTTCCCTTTTCTCAGCTGTTGATCAGTGGTCATCACTTCTACCCTTTATAGTCTCATCCCCACCCTTCTGACTATGCGGTTGATAGCTTCATTTGGGTTTGGCTGAGCTGGTGTGAGATCCTCTCTGGTCTTCCCGTTCTTTCATCTCTACAGAAGTTAAGTGTCGCGTTTGTTTGTATTTGTTATATTCCCTGTTGTTGTATCTGGGCCTGAGACAGAAACTTCCATTCATCCATCTGGGGAGGAATGGGTTGTCTCTGGTCCTATACTTATTCCAGGGCATTATAGGGAAATCAGGGCCTAGGTATCCTGCTTATGAATATTCTTACCTTCAAGGTCTATTCATATTGATAGGTGGTCAGGGCCCGGATTAGGGTTGTCTAGGAGGTGACATGTTTCTTCCCTAGTTTCCAGGCCCAATTACTGTTCCCCTTCCCTCCTGTGTTCAGTGTGCAGTTTCCTCCCCACACTTATCGTGACACAATCATAATGGATCCGTCTGGTTTCCGTTATGCAAGATGGAAAACAAAGTCCTGTCGACAGGTCTTTTTTTTCGTTCTGCATAACGGAAACCAGACGGATCCGTTATGCTTACCCATAGACTTTTATTATGACAGAAAGCAAAACAGAATGCCTTTTAAAGGCTAACGTTTTGCATTTCTGTCATAATTCAAGTCTATGGGCAGCATAACGGATCCGTCCTAGTTTCCGTTATGCAGGACAGGACTCCTGCATAATGGAAACCAGGATGGATCCGTTATGCTGCCCATAGACTTGTAGTATAAAGGATCAAAACGGAATGCTTCTTTAAGGCTTCTGTTTTGACTTCCATCTTATGGATTCCGTTATTTTCCATTATAACGGAAAACAGTGACGGAATCCAAATCGTTGATGTGAACAAGCCCTTATAATGGTACAAAAAAGGAACAGTCATTATGCAAACTTTTTTTGAAAACCCAGAGACTATTTAAGGTCTGTAAATGTGCAACGAGAGCAAGGATAATTAGTAGTATTCTGCAGACTTCATAATCAGAAGCAGGTAGGAGTTTGAAGAGTGAGCTGATAAGCTGCTGCTGGAAAATAAGCCAACAATATTCCTGTGTAGATAGCTAATGGGCCACAGAACAGATGAGCATTGCTTATGTCTACTGTCACAGCAGTGAGATAACACAAGGGGTTCAAATAATGAATACAATCAATGTCACAGATTAGATCACCCTAAAACATCCCCCTTAATATACGTGGTTAAATGCACAAGAAGTAAATAACCATAAAAAATACTGTATACAGTAGGCAGAACGAATACTCTCTCACCCTGTATTGTCACTTATTTATGTCTGCTTATAATGGAATATCAAACATGATAAGGGCGATCTCATGTCAGGGAACTAGTATGATAAGCCCAACTTAGTTCTTGACAAAGAAACTCCCCTACCCCCACCATCGAACAGCTGATGTGGGCAAGATGAGGTTTGTCTTCCAAATGTCTCTGCCAAGGTACCAGGTAGTAGTGATGTCATAGATTAGAATCCCTTGGTTAAACTCAGTACACCAAGGAGTGCATACAATGTAGGGGAATAAAATAACCTTAGATACATACCTACAGTTCAGTAAGTCCCTTGACACATTTCTCTATGGTAACTGCAATAGTTCATAAGGGTACACAAAGCAAAATACATGTTAGATATAGACTAATAACAGTGTAGAAATGGCCTAAGCAACTTCTAGATGTCCACAATTGGTACAGTGGTGAATTAAAACAGAAACACTCCTGCACAGATGTAATATATAATAGCCTGATTCTCATCTATGGCATCATGTCAGTTTCTACAGTGGGTATATTGATCAGTGGGTACACTAATACAGACAATCCTGCACAAATGGCGATATGGTGAGTGTATAAATCGACTAGCACAATAGCTATTTTACAAGCGTAAATACTCAAGCCATTTCGCAATCGCGAGTGTAGCGCAAATTATATATAGATATCAAGTAAATCTATGTAGTCCAAAAGTATGTAGCCATGTCTTTTCAGTTTATTTTGTAATATAGTGTAGGGACAAGGATGTTAAACATTTGTGTACTATACTTGTTTTAATGTGAATTCAACTATTTGAGAATAAATAGGCTTAAGCAGGCTAAGTGATACAAATATTTACTAAGTGTACTTAAATATAAGGTAAAACAGACAGATCACATACATAATATATAATAATCAGTCACCTGGCCTACACAATGCAATATGGGGAAAACTCCTGTTGCACATGGCCAACACCCCAAAGTTATATAAAGAGAGAGATAATGACCTACGACATTCTACCTGGATGATGTTCTCAGCGGAGTTCCAGTAATTTGTCTTTGTGCAAAAGGTTTATACCTTTCAACTCCTTCTCCAAAGGATGTCCAGTGTGCTGTAGGCATGTCTCTGAGATAATCACTTAGGAATGCAGCCTTCTCAGCACAATGGGGGTATTTGTATATATTATCTAACTATCCCTAACTCACTAAATTACAAGTAATTTTATTACAAAGCATATAGAGGGTGACATAATAATTAAAGGGGAGAGAACAAATCAGTACTTAAAGAGGACCTTTCATCAGGCTAGCTCTAGTCTAATTATTATCCTACCTTATAGGGAGGCCCCCACTGATGCCATGGCACTTTTTTCTTCTTCTACAGAACCCCCCATTCGTCCGCTGTTGGCCCCGTATATTTTGGCGCCTTTTGACTCGGTTATACTAGGCGGAGACTTGTATTTTTTCTGGGAGTGGTTATCTTCTCCCTCGCTGTGAGCGCATCCAATCAGAGCGCCCCGCTCTTAGCCAGGGAGAATGAGCTCAAGTTCTCTCGAGAATCGCTAGAACTTGAGCGTGTAGACACCCTTGAGCTCATTCTCCCTGGCTAAGAGCAGGGAGCTCTGATTGGATGCGCTCACAGCCAGGGAGAAGATAACCACTCCCAGGGAAAATACAAGTCTCCGCCTAGTATAACCGAGTCGCCTCATTATAATATAAGGCGCCAAAATATACGGGGCCAACAGCGGACGAACGGGGGGGGGGGGTTTCTGTAGAAAAAAAAGTGCCATGGCATCAGTGGAGGCCGCCCTATAAGGTAGGATAATAATTAGACTAGAGCTAGCCTGATGAAAGGTCCTCTTTAATTAAATATGTAAAATACCCTTAGAACACAATACTTTATTAGGGAAATATGTTTTTTTTGTTCTAGAAAACAGGGTGTAAAGAATCTTCTTAGCAAATCTGTAACAGAGGGTTGATAAGGAGAGTGTCACACCGGTGACAGGTTTGAGAAGGTCTGAAAGATTATCTGCTCATTAGTGATCTGACAGCATCTTTTGGTTTCACTTTGCTGTGTGTTGCTTGTATGTCCACACCTCCTGTTCAGGTGTGGATCATGTGACCTTTACCTCCCCCTATTTAGTTTGACTTCACCCATCACTCCTTGCTCTGGATAGCTTCATTTGGTGTTAGAAGAGCTGGAGTGTGGTTCTAGTTGAAGTCCTGATCATCCATCATCCTTAGAAGTTAAGTGTTCCGCTTGTTGTGTTTTGTATTCCCCCCCTCTTTTGTTTACTAGGCCTCAGTGAGACGCTGGTTCCTTCACCAGGGAAGGAGCGGGTTGTCTCTGCCCTGTCATTAAGTCTAGGGCATCTGAGCGCCACCAGGGTTTTCTAGGTTCCTGTGTATGGGCATCTCTACCATCAAGAGGTGCCCATACGGATAGGAGTTAGGGCCAGGAGCAGGGTTTCATAGGTGGTGACCCTTTTGCATCCCTGGCGGTGAGGCCTAGTGTCTTTTCCCTTCCGTCTTTTTGTCTTTTGGTGTTCTCCCCTACTACATCCGTAACAGAGAGTCTGTCTTCAGTTTTAGTGAGCATTGAAGATGCCTGTGTGTAACTTACAGAGGCTTCTAGCCTGCCTCTTGTGGTCCTTGACTATGCACATGTGCACTGTTGCTGCCCATCACCCCGTCTGACTTGTTACACACAGACATCTTTAGGATGCAGTAGAACTTTGCTAAGAAGATTCTTTACACCCTGTTTTCTAGTACAAAGAAACTTTCCCTAACAAAGCATATTACAAAAATGTTAAAGGGGTTTTCTGGACTTTTTTTTTGTGATGGCCTATCCTTGGCCCATTACTAGCTAATTGGCAGGGGTCTGACACCCCACACCCCCACTGATAAGCTGTTTTGAGTAAGTCTGGCCAGGAAGTACACAGCATTGTCAACATTGTAATAGACAGCGCTCACAACTGAACTGCTCACTTCAATGGGGACAGCACTGCAGTTCCGTGTCCTGTCCACTACAATGTTGACAATACTGTGTTATTCCGACGCCGACTTCTGAAGACAGACTAAACAGAACAGCCAATTGGCATGGGTGTGGGGTGTTGGAGGATAGGCCACAACTTAAAAAAGGATTGACAACCCCTTTGATATCCCCGTCCCTACACACTTTTCACCTATGACATAAAATACAGACAGAACATATGTATCAGATACTGGTGAAGCGATAAAATTTAGGTTACATTGATACAGCCCTCTTCCGTATTGAGGAATAATGCTTATTGCATGTCTTGCATAGATCAGCTTCCCTATCTGAGAGCCAAATATATACGTGATAATCCCCTGGTATGCACGCAGCAGAATGATAGTGGCTGGTACTGATAATGCATTGGGTTAAGCCAGGAAAGGAGGTTAACCATGTGTTCAGAGTATAGTCCAGATCTACATAGTCGTTGTTAGCCTGGTCCAGATGCCAGGATCATGGTGAGGACAGCTAGGTCCTGTCACAGGATTCCACGTTTATTAGGAAGGCTATTCCGTTATATATGCAGATGTAAATAAGAGCCAGTACAGGGTAAGGCCTAGTTCACACGACCGTATGGCTTTTATTGTTTTTTGCGGTCCGTTTTTCACGGATCCGTTGTTCCGTTTTTGAGTTCCGTTGTGTTTCCGTTTCCTTTCCGTTTTTCCGTTCCGTTTTTCCGTATGCCATATACAGTATACAGTAATTACATAGAAAAAATTGGGCTGGCCATAACATTTTCAATAGATGGTTCAGAAAAAACGGAACGGAAACGGAACGGAAACGGAAGACATACGGATGCATTTCCGTTTTTTTTGCGGACCCATTCACTTGAATGGAGCCACGACCCGTGATTTACGGCCAAATATAGGACAAGCTCTATCTTTCAACGGAACGGAAAAACGGAAATACGGAAACGGAATGCATACGGAACACATTCCGTTTTTTTGCGGAACCATTGAAATGAATGGATCCGTATACGGAACACAAAAAAACGGCCCGTACACTCTCAAAAAAACGTTCGTGTGAACTAGGCCTAAGAGTGCATTTCCTCTCTTTCTTTCTGCATATACTGTATGTTATTTTTAACTAATTGTGACTAATTAACCTGTTGCCTCTGACTATGCCTGTACTCTCACAGAGAGACTGTAATAACAAAACCTGGTACATATATAAATAATATTGATAGGCACACCTCCACCTGGAGATCTATCATTCAAAATAATCTCAACAGAATATATACAAATATCAATGATAAATAACAATTATTTATTCCACACTACCAGCAGAACCCTTGCTCTAAAAAAACATACATTCATATAAAAATAACAATAAAAAGGAAAAAAACAAGAATAAAAATGTATAAAAATATATGAAATATATAGCACCAATTTGTCTCCTTTTATATATTTGGTGCAGTCCAATTATGCTCCGAATATAGTGTAACCGATCGACTGTGTAATAAATGATTTTGTCACTTTAATGAAGACACATTTGATTGTCCAATTATTCTGTGGTCTGCTAATTATTCAGCATCTTTTAAAACATACATGTTGGTATTTAAGTTAAAATAACGACTATTGGTTAGTCTTTCTCAGTTGAAAGTAGCCAATATGTATCGCAAATCGCAGATAATTCCTTAATGCTTTAATGATGGTTCACTATATATATCGCAAATCATAGATAAGTAACAGTTCACTATATGTGATATTAAATATTACAACCTCCACAGTTTAATATTTGTCTCATTGATGGGTATACATACTGTAACCACTATGTAGGTGGCGAAAGCCGATGTAGAGTTCAGCTGTGTTGGTTCAGAAAATATGCCGCGGCCTGCTCCCTCAGCGTCCTAGTTCAAAGCATCTGTCGCCGGCCGTATGGAGACTACCGCCGGCTATTCACTTGGCATGTTCTTACAGCGTGCTTCCTCGGTGTGTCAGCTACACATATGATAATCATCAACCGCTCCCGTTGTTTTGCATACATAAACTGTGGGTACTCATGTCACCCTACTTATTGGATCCTCCACCAGGCCAGACGCCTTCTTCCACAGTGGCTATATGAACCTATAAACCTGTTACAAAGTTATATAGTTAATACAGTTGAAAAAAGACATAAGTCCATCAAGTTCAACCAAGGTATAGGTGGGGACGTGAATCCCAGAAGGAAGTAAGACTCAGACACGTTTTCATAAGCATTAATGTTGTTTACTTTTAAGAATTCATCTAAACCCTTTTTAAAACTGTCCACTGTTCCTGCTGTGACCACGTCCTGAGGAAGTATCTTCCACAGCTTCACAGTTCTTACAGTAAAGAAGCTTTGACGCTTCTGGAGACTGAACTTTTTCTTCTCCAGTCGGAGGCAGTGCCCCTTGTCTTTTTTTTTGTTGCCTGTCAAAAGATTACTTATGGGGTGTGTCCCTACAGTCTGACATTGTCAGCATTGATTTCTAGGAGAAAAATGCTAAAATATTCTATAGAATTATGTCATGGAAAAATGCAGATGATGTGATGTCATCACAGGTCCTGTACATCTAGAACTGCACAAAAAATGGTATAGTTCCTAGATTAGATAGCACCATCTGCCAGGACCTGTGATTAAAGAGGACCTTTCACCCATTATGACAATGTGAACTAAGTATACAGACATGGAGAGCGGCGCCCGGGGATCTCACTGCACTTACTATTATCCCTGGGCGCCGCTCCGTTCTCCCGCTATGCCCTCTGGTATCTTCGGTCACAAAGTTATGGTAGGCGGAGTCAGCCCTTGTTCTGCTGTAGCGCTGGCCAATTGCAGCGCAGAGCTCACAGCCTGGGAGGTTCTTTTCTCCCAGGCTGTGAGCTCTGCAATGCGATTGGCCAGCACTACAGCAGAACAAGGGCAGACTCCGCCTACCATAACTTTGTGACCGAAGATACCAGAGGGCATAGCGGGAGAACGGAGCGGCGCCCAGGGATAATAGTAAGTGCAGTGAGATCCCCGGGCACCGCTCTCCATGTCTGTATACTTAGTTTACATGGTCATAATCGGTGAAAGGTCCTCTTTAAATCATCCTCACTGTCACAGGTTCTGTACATCTAGTAAGGGAACTGCACAGAGCATGGTGTAGTTCCCAGGTTAGATAGAAGCCTCTGCCAGGACCTGTGATGACATCATCACCGGTCCTGTATATCTAGTAAAGAAGAACTGCACAGCATCATCACAGGTCCTTCAACCCTCAACAGAATGGAAGATAAGCTCTCCACTGAGACTAGAATGGAGTGGTATGACGAGGTCCTCCAAACATTTCTCTTCATTTGCCCCCCCCCATTCCCTGTTTTTAATTATATCTCACATCTATATACTGTATATAAAAAATGTATGTATGTGTGTATGTATGTATGTTCCGCGAAAACTCAAAAACGCAACCATCCATTTCAACGAAACTTGGTATACACATCCCTTGCTACAAGGAAAGAAATCTTGCGGGGGTCTCAGCTCTCTAGGACGTACCGTTCCCGAGATATTCCTAAAAAATGACCTGCATTAGCCAATAAAAGCGTGCCAGCCTTTCACTTAAATCCTAACTGCCATACACACGGTCACATGTCCCTTATCAGCCAATAGAAGCTCGCAGGTCCTACTCCAGGTTGCCATAACAACTGATCACAGGTTTTACCAGTTTGCAGGTCCTTAAATATTCACTCACATGACATATGACGGCATATATCACATATATCACATGAAAGTCACTGTTAAAGGGGCAGTCACCGTTAAAGGGGCGACCACTGTGAAAGTCACTGTTATTTAATATAAAATTGCAATAAATAAATACAAGAGCAATGCCGGGTCATCAGCTAGTATATATATATAGTAGTGCAGACAGTTACAACCACTATTACCATAATATATAACTGACAACATAAATCTGTACACACTACACTATTATACCTGGTACTTCTGACATCAGTACATCTCTCGCTCTCTCTCACTCTCTCTCTCTCTATATATATATATATATATATATATATATATATACACTAACCTAAAGAATTATTAGGAACACCTGTTCTATTTCTCATTAATGCAATTATCTAGACAACCAATCACATGGCAGTTGTTTCAATGCATTTAGGGGTGTGGTCCTGGTCAAGACAATCTCCTGAACTCCAAACTGAATGTCAGAATGGGAAAGAAAGGTGATTTAAGCAATTTTGAGCGTGGCATGGTTGTTGGTGCCAGACGGGCCGGTCTGAGTATTTCACAATCTGCTCAGTTACTGGGATTTTCACGCACAACCATTTCTAGGGTTTACAAAGAATGGTGTGAAAAGGGAAAAACATCCAGTATGCGGCAGTCCTGTGGGCAAAAATGCCTTGTGGATGCTAGAGGTCAGAGGAGAATGGGCCGACTGATTCAAGCTGATAGAAGAGCAACGTTGACTGAAATAACCACTCGTTACAACCGAGGTATGCAGCAAAGCATTTGTGAAGCCGCAACACGCACAACCTTGAGGCGGATGGGCTACAACAGCAGAAGACCCCACCGGGTACCACTCATCTCCACTACAAATAGCAAAAAGAGGCTACAATTTGCACGAGCTCACCAAAATTGGACTGTTGAAGACTGGAAAAATGTTGCCAGGTCTGATGAGTCTCGATTTCTGTTGAGACATTCAAATGGTAGAGTCCGAATTTGGCGTAAACAGAATGAGAACATGTATCCATCCTCTGATGGCTACTTCCAGCAGGATAATGCACCATGTCACAAAGCTTGAATCATTTCAAATTGGTTTCTTGAACATGACAATGAGTTCACTGTACTAAAATGGCCCCCACAGTCACCAGATCTCAACCCAATAGAGCATCTTTGGGATGTGGTGGAACGGGAGCTTCGTGCCCTGGATGTGCATCCCTCAAATCTCCATCAACTTCAAGATGCTATCCTATCAATATGGGCCAACATTTCTAAAGAATGCTATCAGCACCTTGTTGAATCAATGCCACGTAGAATTAAGGCAGTTCTGAAGGCAAAAGGGGGTCCAACACCGTATTAGTATGGTGTTCCTAATAATTCTTTAGGTGAGAGTGTATATATATATATATATAGGTAAGGCTGTTACCAGCCTGTATTTGTGGGAGGGGTGTTTGGCTACTTATTCCTCACGCTAACGGTCAGCCAGGCGCCCGAGCCTCACGCATTACTTGCCGGTATCGCGCTCCCTCCTCTTCCTCTCGATTTTTTGCTTCCTGTTTTTCTGCGCACGCGCGCTACGGTGGTCCGGATTGCCGCACGTCAGCCTACCAGGTAATCGGGGCTCAGCTGGCCCCGCTCTAGCTAAGCCTCACGTCCGGCCTGGATTCCAGCACCCGGTGGTGTAAGGTGCAGACGCCGCTCTCCCCCAGCATAAGCCGCTCGCACATCTACCCTAAGGTACAGGCGGCGGGGTTTGGGGTGCGGCGTCACAGTTAAGTTATCTGCCTCTTTCACATGCTGGGTCGGAATGCGATTTCTTTAATATGGGATGTGGTGGCAAACTTCTGGTCTTCACTTTAGCAGGCTGGTAAGGGGGTAAGCAGAGCCATACCAGCGCTCTGCCCTATGGCTGTGATGCAGGTGGGGGTCTTGTGTTGTTTTAGGGGGGTGCAGTTTTTCAGTTGTACCCTCTGCCAGCCTGCTAGGGTCATATGCGCATGCGGTTTTAGGTTCACCTGCTGCAGGGTTCCCTCACTGTAGGTTTTCAGCTTTCTCCCTCTACCAGCACATGTGCTTCACAGCGAATTACAGTGTTGCTCAGTTTTCTGTCTCACTCAGCTCCTGTCTCCTGGTCCTTCTGAGTTGTCAGAGTTCCCTGGATCGCCCAGGGTGTCAGTGTTCCTGGATCGCCCAGGGTGTCAGTGTTCCTGGATCGCCCAGGGTGTCAGTGTTCCTGGATCGCCCAGGGTGTCAGTGTTCCTGGATCGCCCAGGGTGTCAGTGTCTCCTGGATCGCCCAGGGTGTCAGTGTCTCCTGGTTCGCCCAGGGTGTCAGTGTCTCCTGGTTCGCCCAGGGTGTCAGTGTCTCCTGGTTCGCCCAGGGTGTCAGTGTCTCCTGGATCGCCCAGGGTGTCAGTGTCTCCTGGATCGCCCAGGGTGTCAATGTTCCTGGATCGCCCAGGGTGTCAGTGTCTCCTGGATCGCCCAGGGTGTCAATGTTCCTGGATCACCCAGGGTGGCAGTGTCTCCTGGATCGCCCAGGGTGTCAATGTTCCTGGATCGCCCAGGGTGTCAATGTTCCTGGATTGCCCAGGGTGTCAATGTTCCTGGATCGCCCAGGGTGTCTGTGTCTCCTGGATCGCCCAGGGTGTCAATGTTCCTGGATCACCCAGGGTGTCTGTGTCTCCTGGATCGCCCAGGGTGTCAATGTTCCTGGATCGCCCAGGGTGTCTGTGTCTCCTGGATCGCCCAGGGTGTCATTGTTCCTGGATTGCCCAGGGTGTCAGTGTCTCCTGGATCGCCCAGGGTGTCAGTGTCTCCTGGATCGCCATGGGTGTCAGTGTCTCCTGGATCGCCCAGGGTGTCAGTGTCTCCTGGATCGCCCAGGGTGTCAATGTTCCTGGATCGCCCAGGGTGTCAATGTTCCTGTATCACCCAGGGTGTCTGTGTCTCCTGATTTACCCAGGGTCATTATGGGTTCTGGGTCCTTTTTCTTTCTTGTGTTGGTACCTAGTCATCATCTTCAGTTCTGATGTTGTTTTGTTCCTTCCTTAGATTGGGCAGTAGTTTTTCTCTTCTCCTACATATCGTTTAGGCAATTCCGAGGCACTCCCAGGTAAGTTGGTTTAGAGATGGTTGCTGGGGTGGGGTCAACCGTCAGATTCGATACTCAGGGTCATATTTTTCATTAGTTCCAACGTAAACGATTGGCGTTTTTGGAGCCATGCTTCCAAATCCGTTTGTGTCCCGCCAGGTAGGTTTCTTCATCCGATGGTCACTTTCACATTCCTCCAGTCTCTCACATTCTTCCGGCCGCTCTCTCCGCATCCGTCTGTGCTTCTTTTTTCCGATGCTCTGGTGGCCATAATTCGCCTTTTGTTCTCAGGTCAAGCATGTCCCACATGTCCGATATGGATGACAACCTCTCCATGCCAGGAACTTCCGTCTCAGGACACAACAGCAGCACATCCTTGAGAAATTGGACGGTGCCAAAACTAATTGCCGAGCTTAATCGCCGGGGGATTCGGCATCCCGCGTCCGCCCGCAAGGCTGAATTATACCGTCTGCTGATGACGGCTCCGGGTCCGACAGCTGAGCAGTCCAATCTCGATTCAATACAGCTTGCGCTAGCTCAGATCCAGTCCTCCATCGGTGGTCTCGCTAGCTCGGTCACGGACATTTAGGCTAGGGTAGCAGTTTTGGAAACCAGGCCAGCAGCCTCGCCGCAATCTCCGGGTTCGGCAGTCACCCCTGCCATTCCTCAGGACGTTGCAGGTAGGCCTTCTGCCACTCCTCAAATTGCACCTTCTCATTTTGTCCCGGAGCATATCAAAAAGGATATCCTGGCAGGCAAGGACGTGAATCTGGCGTCTATTCTTATTGCCTCCCAGGATATTTCTGAGAATCGGGTCATCAACTGCGGAGAGGTTTCTGTGGTTTTGAAGGCTAAGGATGCTTGGCTAAACAGGAAATGATCTATTTCCGAGTTTGTTCTGGCCTTCAGCCTCTACAGAGACGTGGTGTGCTCAGCTCAGCCTAGTCGTAGGGAAGAGTTGGACACTTATTTGTACCGGATTACGGATTTGGGGCACAAGTACGGCGGCTCGGCTTTTTACGACTATCATCGTTCATTTTCTGCCAAAGCCGCTGCTGCCCTGAACCAGTTTCAGTTCGTGTCAAACTGGGCAGACTTGGATATGGAGCTGTTTTGTCGACACTTTGTGGGTCTCAAGGCCCCTCTTTGTGCCATTTGCCAGTGCATTTTTCATTCCACTGAGTGGTGCCCTAACCCGGTGCAGGCCCCGCAGTCAGTGCCCACGCCAGGTCCTTCCGGGTCCTCCAGGTCTTTATCTTCCTTAGATAAGCTGGGCAGGCCAATTGTGTACCTGGGTAGTAGCCAGGTATGCAATAATTTCAATGCTAAGGGCTGTGCCTTCAATGCTTGCCGAGCACTTCATATCTGTTCTCTGTGTTTTCGGGCCCACCCCCGTCCCTCCTGTAGCAGGAAGACAGCCAAGGATTCCTGACTAGCCGACATCAATTTGGAATTACTGGCTGCACTTCTGCAGGACCACCCCGACCGACCTTTCGTCACCTTCTTGTTGGATGGGTTCAGAGAGGGTTTCCACACCGGTCTCACCACGCTTCCCCAGGGTTGCTGGGTAGGCCCCAATTTGCTATCCGCTTTCAGTGACCCTGAAGCGATGGCTACCCTCATCCAATCAGAGGTCGACAAAGGGTTCATTATTGGTCCTTTTCTAGAGATTCCCTTCCAGTCGTGGCGTATCAATCCCATTGGCCTTGTCACAAAGCAATCCTCTAATAAAAAGCGTCTCATCTATGATCTCTCCGCGCCTCATATGGCTTCCATCCCCAGTCTCAACTCGCTCATTCCCTCTGAGGAATATTCTATGCAATATTCCTCAGTCGATGAGGCCATTCAGTACATTCTGCAAGCAGGTGTCGGGGCTTGGTTGGCCAAGGTAGATATCGCTGATGCTTTCAAGCTGCTTCCAATCCATCCGCAGCTTTGGAAGTATTATGGCATCAAGTGGGCGGATAAATTCTACTTTGCCAACCGTCTCACTTTTGGGTCTAAGAGTAGCCCTTGGCTTTTTGAACAACTTGCCAAAGCCCTGCATTGGATTCTCATCCATCACGGCGGTTTATCCATGGTCGTCCACTACTTGGACGACTTTCTTCTCGTTGAAAGGGCCAGGCAGGTCCCATCCATTCCCCAGATGCTCCTGGACATATTTTCCCGTCTTCAGGTTCCTGTGGCTGCCGCCAAGACTGAGGGCCCGGCCACCAGGGTCACCTTCCTGGGCATCATAATAGAAACCATCAAGATGGAGGCTAGCCTCCCCAGCGAGAAATTGCTCAGGATCCGCTCAGCTATCTCCCAGGCGGTTCGGTCCCACTCTCTGATCAAGGTGGAGCTGCAATCCTTGCTGGGGATGCTTAATTTCGCCACTAGAATTATGCCTCAGGGCAGGGCCTTTCTTTCCAGATTGTTACGTCTTCTGCCCTCTGCCCCAGAGCAGGATTCTGTCGTCCATCTGGACAGCCAGGCCATTGCTGACCTTGTTATGTGGAACAGTTTTCTCTCCGACTGAAATGGTATTTCTTTGTTCGTTCCACAGTGGGACTCTTCTTCCCCCATTGTATTTTCTGACGCCGCGGGTTCCTCCGGGTTCGCCGCCATTTTCAGGTCTCACTGGCTGGATGCCGGATGGCCGCCGGAATTAGCCTCAGACTCAGCAGCACTCAAATCCTCTCCCCTTCTGGAACTGTATCCCGTCGTGGCGGCAGCTCAGGTTTGGGGTCACCATTGGTCTAACGCTTCTGTGACCTTTGTTACGAATAGTCAGACCCTGGTGGACTTTGTCAACAAAGGCAGGGCCCAGTCCTTCAAGATCATGGCCTTGTTGCGCAAATTGGTTTGGCTGTCCCTCCGCCACAATTTTCATATGCGATGTGTCCACATTTCAGGCGAGCAGAATAGGGCCGCGGATGCTCTTTCCCGTTTTAATTTTCCGTTTTTTTTTTAGGAAATGCCCGACGCGGATCAGTCAGGCACGCCCGTTACTCGATTCAGCACACTTATTCTGGACTAGATTCCCTCATAGACGAGGCCAAGAGTCTGGTTAGAAAATCTCTGTCACGCAATACGGCAAGGAATTATCAGGCCGGGTTGAGAGCTTTTGATAAATTCTCCAAGATTCATCCAAGCGGGTCATCATTCCGAAACCTCCTATATCATGGCTTTCTTAGCTTATTGTCACTCACAACTGTCTCTGTCGCATAATAACATCAAACTTTATTTAGCCGGACTACAATATCACTTTATGCTGACTAATCCCCACCGCAGGTCCATTTTCTCCATTCAGGCTATCAAAGCCACCCTCCGAGGTATTCAAAAGGAGGGTAAGGGGTCCGTGAGCCGCAGGCAACCAGTGTCCAGCGAGTTGTTTAGGGATCTCTCCTTGTCTTTAGATGGTAATCCTTTTGGGCCCTCCACTAGCCTGATCCTGAAAGCTGCCATGTAACTCAGTTTTTATGGGTTCCTTAGGCCCGGGGAAGTTTTAGCCGGCCCAAATCGTCAAGGCTATCCTTTAAAGCAACATTTGTCATGGGGCATTGGTCATTACACCCTCCTTCTACCCTCCACCAAAACTAATCAGACTGGTCCCCCCACAGAGGTCAAATTCTACCCGATCTCAAACAATTGGTGCCCGTATCAGGTGCTGCATAAATTACTTTCACATATTCAGGACTCACCGCCAGACAGCCCGCTCCTGCCACACGCAGGCAAACCTCTCAACACCTCGCATTTCATTTCCTATATCCGTGCCCTTGCCCAGGGCCTAGGTTATGACCCCAAAGTAATTTCAGGGCATTCTTTCCGCATAGGGGCGGCCTCAGCAGCATCCCGGCATCAGGTGCCAGCTCATGTCATTCGGTTCATGGGGCGATGGCGGTCCTCCTGTTTCACCAGGTATATTCCCAATCCTCAAGTAGAGATATCTCGAGCCTTTTGTTCCTTGGCTTTGTAATCATTATAACAAAGTGTTGTACCTAACTGTGGTTTTTGCCCCCTTTTTCTTGGTGTACCCACGCCCGTGGCTCCCGGCACAATTCAGCCACTATGTTCAGGGCAGGATTCTCAGCGTACGCCGACTACTTTCCTAGCCCTGACCATAAATAGGTAAGGCTGTTACCAGCCTGTATTTGTGGGAGGGGCGTCTGGCTACTTATTCCTCACGCTAACGGTCAGCCAGGCGCCCGAGCCTCACGCCCCTCCCTCCCGCCCTTCTTTCCTTGGGTATGCCCCCTTTTTCTTGGTGTACCCACGCCCGTGGCTCCCGGCACAATTCAGCCACTATGTTCAGGGCAGGATTCTCTGCGTACGCCGACTACTTTCCTAGCCCTGACCATAAATATATATATACACACACTGCATCTATTATACAGTATAATAGATGCAGTGGACACAGGTATGTAGTATACCCAGCAGTGTACTGATATATGAGGTACGAGGTATAAAAGATGCAGCGTGTACAGATATATAGTATATACTACAGTGTACTGATATGTGAGGTACAAGCTGCAATTTATACCTCATAACTCACATATCGATACACTTCTAGCCAGGAACGGGTAGTGAGAGGGGCTAAGAATGGGGCATTTGGGCCAAATTTAGATTCTCTATGGGGCCCAGTGACTTCTATGTATGCCCCTGATTTCTGGTGTCTTTATAATCATATACAGTGGGATGCGAAAGTTTGGGCAACCTTGTTAATCGTCATGATTTTCCTGTATAAATCGTTGGTTGTTACAATAAAAAATGTCAGTTAAATATATCATATAGGAGACACACACAGTAATATTTGAGAAGTGAAATGAAGTTTATTGGATTTACAGAAAGTGTGCAATAATTGTTTAAACAAAATTAGGCAGGTGCATAAATTTGGGCACCACAAAAAAGAAATGAAATCAATATTTAGTAGATCCTCCTTTTGCAGAAATTACAGCCTCTAAACACTTCCTGTAGGTTCCAATGAGAGTCTGGATTCTGGTTGAAGGTATTTTGGACCATTCCTCTTTACAAAACATCTTTAGTTCATTCAGGTTTGATGGCTTCCGAGCATGGACAGCTCTCTTTAAGTCACACCACAGATTTTCAATTATATTCAGGTCTGGGGACTGAGATGGCCATTCCAGAACGTTGTACTTGTTCCTCTGCATAAATGCCTTAGTGGATTTTGAGCAGTGTTTAGGGTCGTTGTCTTGTTGAAAGATCCAGCCCCGGCGCAGCTTCAGCTTTATCACTGATTCCTGGACATTGGTCTCCAGAATCTGCTGATACTGAGTGAAATCCATGCGTCCCTCAACTTTGACAAGATTCCCAGTCCCTGCACTGGCCACACAGCCCCACAGCATGATGGAACCACCACCATATTTTACTGTAGGTAGCAGGTTTTTTTCTTGGAATGCTGTGTTCTTTTTCCTCCATGCATAACGCCCCTTGTTATGGCCAAATAACTCAATTTTAGTTTCATCAGTCCACAGCACCTTATTCCAAAATTATGCTGGCTTGTCCAAATGTGCTTTAGCCCACCTCAAGCGGCACTTTTTGTGCTGTGGGCGGAGAAAAGGCTTCCTCTGCATCACTCTCGTATACAGCATCTCCTTGTGTAAAGTGCGCCGAATTGTTGAACGATGCACAGTGACTCCATCTGCAGCAAGATGATGTTGTAGGTCTTTGGTGCTGGTCTGTGGGTTGACTCTGACTGTTCTCACCATTCGTTGCTTCTGTCTATCCAAGATTTTTCTTGGTCTGCCACTTCGAGCCTTAACTTGAACTGAGCCTGTGGTCTTCCATTTCCTCAATATGTTCCTAACTGTGGAAACAGACAGCTGAAATCTCTGAGACAGCTTTCTGTATCCTTCCCCTAAACCATGATGGTGAACAATCTTTGTCTTCAGGTCATTTGAGAGCTGTTTTGAGACCCCCATGTTGCTACTCTTCAGAGAAAATTAAAAGAGGAGAGAAACTTACAATTGACCCCCTTAAATACTCTTTCTCATAATTGGATTCACCTGTGTATGTAGGTCAGGGGTCACTGAGCTTACCAAGCCAATTTGAGTTCTAATAATTAGTTCTAAAGGTTTTGGAATCAATAAAATGACAACAGTGCCCAAATTTATGCACCTGCCTAATTTTGTTTAAACAATTATAGCACACTTTCTGTAAATCCAATAAACTTCATTTCACTTCTCAAATATCACTGTGTGTGTCTCCTATATGATATATTTAACTGACATTTTTTATCGTAACAACCAACGATTTATACAGGAAAATCATGACGATTAACAAGGTTGCCCAAACTTTCGCATCCCACTGTATATTGTGCAGGACTTTTTTCTCCAGTAAAAAAGCGTTCACCCGAACTAAAACTGAACAGACCCTATTATAGTCAATGGGATCTGTCCAGCTCCATTCATATCAATTATGTGCTGAATACGGCACTTCCTAGAACGCTGATATTAAAGGTCTATTACACATCTGGAAAGGCACTATCAATGCTGAATAGTATATAGAGGTTATCGAACAACATGTGCTCTCATCCAGAAAACTTCTCTTTCAGGGAAGGCCTTTCATATTTCAATGTTAAACCACATTCTCCATTCATCACAAAGTCATGGCTTCACAGAAGAAGGGTCAGGGTGCTGAACTCGTCTGCCTGCGGTCCAGACCTTTCTCCAATAGAAAACATTTTCCGCATCATGAAACGAAAAATCCTGCAAAGAAGACCCAGGAATGTTGAGAAGCTATAGAATCCTACATCAGACAAGAATTGGACAACATTCCTCTCCCAAAACTCCAGCAATTGGTCTCCTCACTTCCCAGATGTTTAGAGACTGTTGTTAAAAGAAGACGGGGTGCTACACAATGGTGGACATGGTCTTATCACAACCTTTTTGAGATGTGTTGCTGCCGTCAAGTTCTGATTCAGTTAATTTTTTTAAAGAATTGGTAAAATGTTTCACTTTCAATATGTGATATGTGTTCTAGAATCTAGTGTGAATAAAATATGGGTCTATGAGATTTGCAAATCATTGCATTCTGTTTTCATTTATATTTATTTACATCTTAGCCAGCATCCCAATTTTTTTGGGATTGGGGTTGTAAGATCTTTGTCCCCATGTGCAGTTGCATACTGCAGCCTGGCCTTCTTATGGCTGTTTTGGAGCAGTGGCTTTCAGGTTATTTCGATATAGGACACATGTTACTGTACATATAGATTTTGTACTCGTTTCCTCCAGCATCTTCATGAAGTTGTTTGCTGCTGTCTTATATTGATTTATATTTTTGACACCACAGTACATTCTCTTACAGGTGCGTACATAGAAATCACTGGGCCCCATGGCAATAATCTGAATTAGACCCCCTTGTGAGTGACCCATAGCACCCCGTGGGTACATGCACATCTGTTGCAGAGGTTCCAGCAGAAGCCTCAGTTGCAGATTCTGGCAAAAACAAAGGGCAAAATAATGCTGCATGCGGGAGCTTGAATGACCCCATTATTGTGAATGGGATCCGGCAGGTGCCAGCAGTGTTTGGCATATGCTGGATCTGGCGATTCTGGTATTCTGCTGGTATGCTGGAACAGAATACCAAAATCTGATCGCAGGTTATTACCTAGCCTTACCCGATGAATTGTGCCCGCTGCTGCTACATTTTATATAGTGTGCCATCCTTCCCCCATGGACTGTGCCTGCTCCTGCTTCACCTCCTCCCTGATGCCGACTTACCGTTTTTGCTGCTGGCAGAGCGTAGTCAGGGCCTGAGGCAGATCTTCACGGAGCTGGACTGGAGTCTGGACTGGTGACGCTGCTGGATCAGGTCAAGTCCGGACTGGTCAGTCAGGTCACAGTGCGATGTGTGCTGGCAGAGGAACAGGCAAGAAACATTTCACAAAGTGCAGACACAAAACTAAAGGATTTAATCCAGTCACAACTTATGTTTCTCTGACTGCTGCAGAACCTCCTAATACACACCTCAGCTGCTGCAGAACCTCCTAATACACACCTCAGCTGCTGCACAACCTCCTAATACACACCTCAGCTGCTGCAGAACCTCCTAATGCACACCTCAGCTGCTGCACAACCTCCTAATACACACCTCAGCTCCTGCAGAACCCCCTAATACACACCTCAGCTGCTGCACAACCTCCTAATACACACCTCAGCTCCTGCAGAACCTCATAATACACACCTCAGCTGCTGCAGAACCTCCTAATATACACTTCAGCTGCTGCAGAACCTCAAAATACATACCTCAGCTGCTGCAGAACCTCCTAATACACACCTCAGCTGCTGCAGAACATCATAATACACATCTTAGCTGCTGCAGAACATCATAATACACACCCCAGCTGCTGCAGAACCTCCTAATACACACCTCAGCTGCTGCAGAAGCTAATAATACACACCTCAGCTGCTGCAGAACCTCCTAATATACACTTCAGCTGCTGCAGAACCTCAAAATACATACCTCAGCTGCTGCAGAACCTCCTAATACACACCTCAGCTGCTGCAGAATCTCATAATACCCACCTCAGCTGCTGCAGAACCTACTAATACACACCCCAGCTGCTGCAGAACCTCCTAATACACACCTCAGCTGCTGCAGAAGCTAATAATACACATCTCAGCTGCTGCAGAACCTCCTAATAAATGCTTCAGTTGCTACAGAACCTCCTAATATGTACCTCAGCTGCTGCACAACCTCCTTATACACACCTCAGCTCCTGCAGAACCTCATAATACACACCTCAGTTGCTGCAGAACCTCCTAATACATACCTCAGCTGCTGCAGAACCTCCTAATACACACCTCAGCTGCTGCAGAACCTCATAATACACACCTCAGCTGCTGCAGAACCTCCTATTACACACCCCAACTGCTGCAGAAGCTCATAATACACACCTCAGCTGCTGAAGAACCTCCTAATACACACCTCAGCTGCTGTGGAACCTCTTTATACACACCTCAGTTGCTGCAGAACCTCATAACACACATCTCACCTGCTGCAGAACCTCATAATACCTCAGCTGCTGCAGAACCTCATAACACACACCTCAGATGTGGCAGAACCTCATAATACACACATTTAGCTGCTAGAAAACCTCACAATACACACCTTAACTGCTGTAGAACATCATAACACGCACCCCAGCTGTTGCAGAACCTCCTAATACACACCTCAACTGCTGCAGAACCTCATAATACACACCTCAGATGATGCAGAACCTCCTAATACACACCTCAGCTGCTGCAGAACCTTATAATACACACTTCAGCTGCTGAAAAACCTCATAATACACCCCTCAGCTGCTGCAGAACCTCCTAACACACACCTCAGCTGCTGCAGAACATCATAATGATGCTAGAGAACATAAAAGGCGTTGATAACATCTGTGTTAGGGGCCTCGTTCACAGATCAGGTCATAAATTCTGGACACAATTTTATAGCCTGGCAGATGGAAAACCGTCAGATCTCATCATGGTCAGTGGGATCCGTCAGGTGTTGTCCATGAAGCGCCAGTTCCAGAACTACGGTGATTTTCGTTGTTGTGCTCCTATGACGGCAGAACAGCGAATGTCACCAGCACAGATGTGAACAAAGCCTAATACACAACTAAGAAACTGCAGAAAATTCTAATAGTGACAAGGGAACTACAAGTCTCATCATCACCAGATTGTTGTTATTGGAAATTAGGGGGCAACAAAGAGAGAGGTAAAAGTGGAGAGAACTACAACTCCCAGCATGACCAGGCTGTTGTAATTGGATACAAGTGGATCTTACACACAGAGAGTATAAGGCCTTGTTCACATCACCGTTTAGTTTTCTGCACTTCTAAACCGTCAGAAGAACAGAAAAATAAAGAAAAAAAACAGATCCTGTATTTCAAGCATCAGTTCTGAGTCTGAGATCCGTTATTTTAGACGGACAAAAAGTCCTGCATGCAAAATGCAAAACTAAAAGATGATGTGAACCCAGCCTAAGAAGAGAGAACTACAACTCCCAGCATGTCAAGATTATTATAGGGCATCATCTAGTTGTACTAGGTGAGAACTTTAAAAGGAAATAACTATAACCCCCAGTATGGCCAGACTAATTATGGTGCATCAGTATACATTGCAGAGAGGGGGTATAAGAGGAGAGAACTACAACTCCCAGCATTACCAGACTGTACTAGGGCATACATTGAAATTACATGGAGAGGGATATACAGTGGGATGCGAAAGTTTGGGCAACCTTGTTAATCGTCATGATTTTCCTGTATAAATCGTTGGTTGTTACGATAAAAAATGTCAGTTAAATATATCATATAGGAGACACACACAGTGATATTTGAGAAATGAAATGAAGTTTATTGGATTTACAGAAAGTGTGCTATAATTGTTTAAACAAAATTAGGCAGGTGCATAAATTTGGGCACTGTTGTCATTTTATTGATTCCAAAACCTTTAGAACTAATTATTGGAACTCAAATTGGCTTGGTAAGGTCAGTGACCCCTGACCTACATACACAGGTGAATCCAGTTATGAGAAAGAGTATTTAAGGGGGTCAATTGTAAGTTTCCCTCCTCTTTTAATTTTCTCTGAAGAGTAGCAACATGGGGGTCTCAAAACAACTCTCAAATGACCTGAAGACAAAGATTGTTCCCCATCATGGTTTTGGGGAAGAATACAGAAAGCTGTCTCAGAGATTTCAGCTGTCTGTTTCCACAGTAAGGAACATATTGAGGAAATGGAAGACCACAGGCTCAGTTTAAGCTAAGGCTCGAAGTGGCAGACCAAGAAAAATCTCGGATAGACAGAAGCGACGAATGGTGAGAACAGTCAGAGTCAACCCACAGACCAGCACCAAAGACCTACAACATCATCTTGCTGCAGATGGAGTCACTGTGCATCGTTCAACCATTAGGCGCACTTTACACAAGGAGATGCTGTATGCGAGAGTGATGCAGAGGAAGCCTTTTCTCTGCCCACAGCACAAAAAGTGCCGCTTGAGGTGGGCTAAAGCACATTTGGACAAGCCAGCTTCATTTTGGAATAAGGTGCTGTGGACTGATGAATCTAAAATTGAGTTATTTGGCCATAACAAGGGGCGTTATGCATGGAGGAAAAAGAACACAGCATTCCAAGAAAAACACCTTCTACCTACAGTAAAATATGGTGGTGCTTCCATCATGTTGTGGGGCTGTGTGGCCAGTGCAGGGACTGGGAATCTTGTCAAAGTTGAGGGACGCATTGATTCCACTCAGTATCAGCAGATTCTGGAGACCAATGTCCAGGAATCATGACAAAGCTGAAGCTGTGCCGGGGTTGGATCTTTCAACAAGACAACGACCCTAAACACTGCTCAAAATCCACTAAGGCATTTATGCAGAGGAACAAGTACAATGTTCTGGAATGGCCATCTCAGTCCCCAGACCTAAATATAATTGAAAATCTGTGGTGTGACTTAAAGAGAGCTGTCCATGCTCGGAAGCCATCAAACCTAAATGAACTAAAGATGTTTTGTAAGGAGGAATGGTCCAAAATACCTTCAACCAGAATCCAGACTCTCATTGGAACCTACAGGAAGCATTTAGAGGCTGTAATTTATGCAAAAGGAGGACCTACTAAATATTGATTTCATTTCTTTTTTGTGGTGCCCAAATTTATGCACCTGCCTAATTTTGTTTAAACAATTATAGCACACTTTCTGTAAATCCAATAAACTTCATTTCACTTCTCAAATATCACTGTGTGTGTCTCCTATATGATATATTTAACTGACATTTTTTATCGTAACAACCAACGATTTATACAGGAAAATCATGACGATTAACAAGGTTGCCCAAACTTTCGCATCCCACTGTAATAGAACAGAACTACAACTCCCAGCATTACCAGACAGTACTAGGGCATCAGTTGAAATTACATAGAGAGGGATATAATAGGACAGAACTACAACTCCCAGCTTTTATAGGACGTTATATGGGTCTTCCCAGAACACCACTAACCTCTCCTCCAGGCACAACACAGAAGCTCCGCCCCCTCACAGCGACATCCCACAGGTCTTTCTCCAGGTCTCTGCACTGGTCACATGGTTGATTACATCACCAAAAGTCCTTCTCCACTTCTTACATTCTCTTTTAAAGGGGTTATCCCATGAATAATGTAAAAAATGTAAATCAGACATCATATAGTATATGACAATCTCTTTCTGACAAAGCTAGAACCAACCCTGTACCTCACATGGGTCCAGAGATCTCCCCATTCATTGCTCTGCTAGATTTACAGTCAGGTCCACAATTCGGATGCTCCGTTCCGTAGCCCCGCAAAAAAATATAACATGTCCTATTCTTGTCCGTTTTGCGGACAAGAATAGGCATTTCTACAAAGGGCAGCCCGTTCTGCAAATTGCGGAAGGCACATGGGCCTTATACATCACCTTTCTTTCCCAAAAGGGAACTCGGTTAATGATGGGATCGCGCCGGAATTGTGTTCGGTTGTATATACGTCGTTTGATGAGGCGGTTCGTTGGGTCAGGTTGTATGGGCAGGGGGCGCTGTTGGCCAAGGTTGACATTGAGGCAGCGTTTCGTCTTTTGCCGGTACACCCGGAGTGTCAGCACTTGGGGTGTTTCTGGGATGGGGGGTATTTTGTTGACCAGTGTTTGCCGATGGGTTGTTCGATTTCGTGCGCTTATTTTGAAAAGTTCAGTACTTTTCTGGAGTGCGTTGTACGCGAGCGGTCAGGTTGGGGTTCTATCATTCATTATTTGGATGATTTTTTGTTTATCGGGCCGCCATGTTCTAATGGCTGCTCAGTGATGTTGCATTCTTTTGAAGCCATGTCTCGCCTTTTTGGTGTTCCTTTGGCGGCTGGAAAGATGGAGGGCCCAACAACTTGGTTGAGTTTTTGGGGATAGTCATTGACACGGTGGCTATGGAATGCAGGTTGCCTGAGGATAAACTTGTGGATTTACAGCGGGAGGTGTCTGTGGCTTGCGGCAAACGCAAAATGCGGCTCCGCGAGTTGCAGTCCCTATTAGGCAAGCTCAACTTTGCGTGTCGCATAATGCCCATGGGGCGGATTTTTTGTAGAGAATTGGCTAGGGCAACGGCGGGAGTGCGGTCTCCCCACCATTTTGTTCGGGTTACCCGTGAGTTGCAGGACGACTTGACATTGTGGGCGTCTTTTGCAGGACGACTTGACAGTGTGGGGGAATGGCCGGAAGTATGGAAGGAGGAGTGCTTGTTGACAAACTTGGTGTTACTGGAACTTTTCCCCATTGTGGTGGCGGTGTCCATTTGGGGTGGAATCTTTCGGGACCGGAAGGTATGTTTTCATTGCGATAATATGGGGGTGGTTGAGGCCATTAATCGCATTTCCGCTTCGTCGCCACCGGTTGTGCGGTTGCTTCAGTATTTAACGTTGGGTTGCCTATCCTTGAACGCGTGGGTGGTGGCGTCTCATGTACCGGGGGTTAGTAACTCAATTGCGGATGCTTTGTCTCGTTTCCAGTGGGATCGTTTTCGTGCATTGGCATCGGAGGCAGAGACGGAGGGGACCAGCTTTCCACCGGAACTGTGGAATCTGCCATTCGGTCGGTTGAGGATCTGGTGAGGGGTTCTTTGGTGGCGGAGACCTGGGCGGCGTACGAACGGGCGTGGGCCCTGTGGGAGGCGGCGTTTGCAGGGTTGTGGGTTGGAGGATAGCGCGTTGATGTTGCTTTGGGTGGGGCACTGTAGGGAGGAGGGGTGGTCGTATTCCAGGTTGACTAAGTTTATGGCGGGTGTGGCTTTTGGTTGTCGGAGCCGGGGGGTGGGGGATGTGACGAAGTCTTTTTGGGGTTGCGCAAGCTTTACGGGGTTGGAGGAGGCGTGCATCCGAGGTGGATAGTCGCCGTCCGATTTCTTTTACTTTGTTGGTGGATCTGTTGGGTCAGTTGGAGGGGGTTTGTATTTCGGAGGGGGAGGTTAGGCTGTTTAAGCTGGCTTTTTCATTGGCCTTTTTGGGGGCCTTGAGGATCGGGGAGTTGGTTAGTCCGAGTAAGGGGCGGGCTGGGGGCCTTTGTGGGCAGGATGTGGAATTATTTGATGACCGATTGAAATTCTGCATTAGACGGTAAAAAACGGACCAGCTGGGTCGGGGTTGTCGGGTGGTGTTGTTCCAAGTAGAGGGATCGGTCGCGTGCCCGGTTCGATGCCTCAGGGAGTTATGGGGACGGGGTGGGACAGGGAGAGCGGGCCCTTTATTAGTTCATGGAGACGGGTCTTATCTTTCTCATTTCCAGTTTATATCGGTCCTGCGATCATGCTTGTTGGACTTGGATAAGGATCCCTCTTTGTATGGGAGACATTCTTTTCGGATCGGGGCAGCCACGGAGGCTGCCAGGAGGGGGTTGGGTGATGATGTTATTTGGCGCATTGGCCGTTGGGAGTCTATTCCATTTCGGTCATATGTGAGGCCCGCATGGGTATAAGGAACTTGCGGGGGGGGGGGGGGGGGGGGGGGCTGGGGGTAGGTGGCGGTGTTTGGTTGACGTTTTTTCTTTGTTTCTCGTAGGTGTTCCACCGTGCTTGGTTTGGATTATGGGGCACTCCTACGTGTTTTGGGGAGTATTGCGAGCAGCAGTCAGGCTGGATGGGAGGCAGTTGTCATTTTCGAGAGAGGTGGCGGTGATTCGTTGGATTGGGATGCGAGGGATGCTCTGGAGTCGGGTTCTTCCTGAGTTTCACAGGTTTGCACGGTTGGATAGGCCTCCTGGTGTTTTGGTGTTACATGTAGGGGAGTTAGCGAGGGACATTAAGTTTGACTTGCTACGATTGTGGGCGCAATATCCGCGACTAGTGACTGTTTGGTCGGATATGGTGCCGCGCCAGCATTGGAGGGAGGCGAGGTCTGTGGAGCGGCTGAATAAGGCGCAAATTAAGGTGAACAGGGCAGTTGGTAGGTTTGTGGCACGTAACGGTGGCTTTGTTGTTCGGCATAGGGAGCTGGAGTCCGGTGAGGGGGCGTTTTGGAGGAGCGATGGGGTGCACTTGAACGGGGTGGGGATTGATCTTTGGTGTTCTGGTTTGCAGGACGGCATTGAATTAGCGCTGCGGGTGTAGCGGGATACAAGTAGGTGAGGTGTTCACCTTCTTGAGTCGTGGGCGGTGGTGGGTCCTTGGAGTTGGTGGTTATGGTGGCTCTGCTGTGGTGGGGAGGGAGCCAAAGGAGGCTCTGGACTCCCCAGGTACTGGTTTAAGGTGTGATATGGCGGGTAGCAGCCCAAGTTGGTTGCCCTTGGTTACCAGTTCCTGCCTCTGAGCTGGCGTTTATCGGCTAGAGGTAATTTAACTGAGGACGAGGCCAGTTATCCGTCATTTATGGGGCTCCAAGGACCTTCCCCGTGTTGGCATTCATGGATTCTTGGTAAGGTTTTAGGGCGGGCCTTCAGGTGGGAAGGCCAAGGGTTAAGTTATGTATTTATGATATTTATTTGTATTTATGTTATTAATAAAAGGCTGCTGTGGCCATATAATCCACTTGCTGAGTCTGTCATTATTGGGGGGGGGGGGGGGGAGTGGAGTTTAAGAGGTAAGCGACTCGACAATACGCCGGTCATGTTCTTCTGTACCATCCTGTTCTTCTGTAACATCCTGTTCTTCTGTACCATCCTGTTCTTTTGTACCATCCTGTTCTTCTGTAATATCCCGTTCTTCTGTACCATCCTGTTCTTCTGTAGCATCCAGTTCTTCTGTAACATCCTGTTCTTCTGTACCATCCTGTTCTTCTGTAATGTACTGTTCTTCTGTAACATCCTGTTCTTCTGTACCATCCTGTTCTTCTGTAATGTACTGTTGTTCTGTAACATCCTGTTCTTCTGTACCATCCTGTTCTTCTGTAACATCCTGTTCTTCTGTAATGTACTGTTCTTCTGTAACATCCTGTTTTTCTGTACCATCCTGTTATTCTGTAACATCCTGTTCTTCTGTAACATCCTGTTCTTCTGTACCATCCTGTTCTTCTGTAACATCCTGTTCTTCTGTACCATCCTGTTCTTCTGTAACATCCTGTTCTTCTGTACCATCCTGTTCTTCTGTAACGTACTGTTCTTCTGTAACATCCTGTTCTTCTGTAACGTACTGTTCTTCTGTAACATCCTGTTCCCCTGTAACATCTTTTTCTTCTGTACCATCCAGTTCTTCTGTAACATCCTGTTCTTCTGTACCATCCTGTTCTTCTGTAATGTACTGTTCTTCTGTAACATCCTGTTCTTCTGTACCATCCTGTTCTTCTGTAATGTACTGTTCTTCTGTAACATCCTGTTCTTCTGTACCATCCTGTTCTTCTGTAATGTACTGTTCTTATGTAACATCCTGTTCTTCTGTAACATCATGTTCTTCTCTAATATCCTGTTATTCGATTGTTTCAGCTTATTATTCCGTTTTATTATTCTTCTCCGCCCCCCCCCCTTTTCTATACACTTCTACCCCTACAGTTTTGGGGTTACAAACGCTAAACTTTACCTATAGTGAGGTAAGTTGCTTGTGCTTTAATAAGCGATCCCACCCTCTGGGCCCCTGCGGCGAACCACTGAAGACCCCTTTTTTGCCATTGACTTTGAAAGGGAAAATTTTCAAATCGCTCCCACTCCCACAGTTTTGAATCTACACTCCCCAAACTCGGACCACATATGTAAATTTTGAGGGGACACCCCAAATTGGGCGGAGCTAGCAATGGCCAATGAAAATGTAGTGATACTCCTCCCACAGTTTTAGGAATACAATTACCAAACTTTGCACACTTGTTCCGCACATACTCGAATAGGTTGCTTGTGCTTTGTTAACCGATCCCACCCTCCGTGCCCGTTTGACGGCCTCCCGAAGACCCCATTTTTGCCATACACTTTCATTGGAAAATTGAAAACTTTTGCCACTCATGGGTCACTTAGTCATGGGGTCAACCTGAAAATTTCTGTCACATTTTGGGGACTCAAAAAAGTGGGCGGAGCCACACACAACCAATCAGATTTTCCTTATTGACTTCAATAAGAAAATTTAAATTGCTGTCATTCTCACAGTATTTAAGCCAGAATACCCAAACTTGGCACCGTGGGTCACTGGGTGACTGGGGTTAAAATTTATAAAAAATGGGCGGGGTCTACAACGGTCAATCAAATTTCAGCCATTTGTTTAAATGGGAACATTTTAAACTGCCGCTGCTCTTAGACTGTTAATGGCAGGGTCCTCAAACTTGGCACAGTTGGTCACTTCAGGACTGGGATCAAAATTAAATGGCAGAAAAAAAATTACTCACTGGGTGACTGCGGTCAAAATTTTGGAAAAGTGGGTGGAGCCTAAAACAGCTAATCAGATTTCACCTATTGACTTCAATGTAAAACTTTCAAATATTGCCATTCTCACAGTTTTAAAGCCAGAGGCCCCAATCTTGGCACAGACCATGACTGGGTGACTCGGCTTAAAATTCAGAAAACTGAGCGGAGCTTAAAACAGGCAATCAATTATTACCTAGTGCTATTCAATGGGAATATTTAAATTGCCATTCTTACACTGTAAATGGCAGGGTCTTCAAACTTGGTACATTCGGTTACTGGGTGACGGGAATTCAAATTTAAAAAGTGGGCAGAGCCAAAAGCAACCAATCAGATTTTCCCTATTGACTTCAATGAGAAAATGTAAAAAGCTGTTATTCTTACAATATGAAAGCCAGAGTCCCCAAACTGGCACCATGGGTCACTGGGTGAGTGTGGTTAGAATTTAGGACAAGTGGGTGGAGCCTTTAACAGCCAATCACATTTCAGCCATTCGTTTTATATGGGAAAATGTAAATTACTGCCGCTCTTTGACTGTTAATGGCAGGGTCCTCAAATTTGTCAGTCAGTCATTGGGTGACTTGGGTTCAAATTTTTAAAAGTGGGTGGAGCCACAAACATCCAGTCAAATTTCAAGCCAACATCCTGTGGTTTCTTCAGAAACTACACCATCTAGTTTAAACTAATGACTGTAGTACCTTTAGGTTTGTATATTACTCCCAAGGATTCACTAGCCTAGTGGAGATCCACAATGTATTTTTTTCTGATGTCTTGTTTAATTTCTTTCAATTTTCCCATGATGTCCAGCAGAGAGGCAAGTAGTCCTGAGTCGCATACCGCTTGGGGATAGGTCACAGCTATGGCTAGATATTGAGTTCAGTAGAGAGCAGGTAAGTATGCCTCCCTTACCACAGCAGCAGGATGGTAGCATGAAATCGAACTGTTTGGCCATAATGACAATTGTTATGTATAGATAAACCATGGGGAGGCTTGTAAGCCAAAGAACACCATACCAACCATGAAGCACGGGGATGAGAGCATCATGTTGTGGTGGTGCTTTACTGCAGGGACTTGTGCCCTTCACAATATAGATGGCATTATGAAGAAGGACTGTGCGTTTAGTTGCAGCTACATAGAGATCGTGCACAGTTCACCTTCCTATGCAACTGATAGATGCACATGTAGCAGAGCTCAGTTTTGTCATTGTGCATTATCTGTAGGTTTACATAGGACTGCAGGCAACAAGTACTGCATCAGCTGCACACAGGACTATAGGTAGCATTGACTGCATTATCTGTACTCAGAATTATCACTGTGTTATTTGTGGTGTTACATAGGACTGCAGATAATATATTCTGCATAGATATTACAAAGCAGGATAATGCAGCCTCGGATTGTTAAATAGCAAATTCAGCTCTGCTGTATCTGTATGTGGAGCCAAATATTTAAGCGGCATTGCTCAAAAGGGGCTGAGCTGTGGGTGGAGGTTTCTATAATTTTTGCGATAAGGCACAATGGTGTCAGGGTGCCGTCGCATGTTAAAATGAGTCACGTTGTGGCTCTGGACACTTCGGTTTTACAACTGTACTTTCATTACATCTTAAAATAAGAAACTCAGCAGAACTATAAAAAAGTGCTGCCCACTCCTGACCATCTATCTCCAGACTGGAAGAGAGGACATGACACTGGCTCAGCTATCTCATCCCCTAGGGGGGACATCCGGCAATCATCCTCTTACACAATGCAGATTCTATTGCTGGGAAATGTCTTGCAACTCTCTAACTCCAGTGTCAGGTCTAATCGCTGTAGTGGATGAAAAAGCCTCACATTTCTGCCAGTGCAAGAACATTGAGCATGGAGAGGGAGGGAGAGAACAGCTGCTCCTTAACAGATGATGTAGTTTGCTGGCTCTTTAAACCCTGCCGGCTATGGAGAAAGGGAGGCAGAGTAAATGTGTGTTAAAATGGGTGAAGGCAAGTCCAATGAGTCTTCACAGCACCTCCCAGAAAAGAAAAAAAAAAGTGTTTGCATGGGACAGGGATGTATATAAAGCCGTCCAAGAGGTTGATGCTGCATGTGAGCTGACAGGTAGCATAGCAGAGAGAGGCAGGGACAAAGGGCAGCCTGAACATCTGCACCACTGCCTCATTCTCCACCGGCAGAACTTCATTTATTGCTCATTTACACTTATTGGGCTTTGTATTTTGGCAGCTCTAGATCCATGGATTTATGATCTGCTCTTTCCCCTTTAAGTAGATTATTTCCAGTTTTTGTGCTCCTGGTAAATGAGTCACGGTCACCATGCACACACATCTGGCTGTCACCTTGCTGCTCGCTCTGGATTTGCTTCTTCTTCAAAGCACTTCTCTAGGCCACTCTCCAGATGGGGTCCTCGTCACCCCGAAAAGGTTGGATCCTGATATAAATGGAAGGCATTATTTCAAGGAAGGCAATGAACAGACCAAAGACACAGGAGTCATTTTCCAGATCTCAGCTTTTCAGGAGGATTTCTATCTGAATTTGAGCCCTGATTCTCAGTTTATTGCACCAGCTTTTTCCATGCATTTTCCTGGCGCTCACCCCAAACCATCACCAAGTGTCCGACATTGCTTCTACTCTGGAGATGTCAATTCTGACCGGGATTCATTTGCAGCACTGAGCCTCTGTGGAGGACTGCGAGGAGCTTTTGGCTACCAAGGGGTTGAGTATTTCATCAGCCCTTTGAAAAATAGTACTTTGGACCAGGTTCCAGGTAGTCAGCAGGGGCCACATCTGCTGCAGAAAAGGAGAGCAATTTTTCAGTCATCAGACACCACATCCAGGTGTGGGGTCAGCTCTGCATTGAACCACGGCATCATGGAAGCTCTGCAAAGATACAAAGGTTCCAAGCACCACAAATCTCATGTCAATGGTACCAGGCCCAGGGGTGGTCACCGATCTAGACGTTTTGCCTCTATTACCAGGTACGTGGAGACATTGGTTGTGGCTGACGAGTCCATGCTCAAGTTCCATGGAGACGACCTACAGCACTATCTACTCACCTTAATGGCCACCGCAGCCCGCTTGTACCGTCATCACAGCATCCAGAACCCCATCAATATTGCAGTGGTAAAGTTCATGGTTCTGACTGATGATGGGAAGGGTCCAAAAGTGACCACCAATGCAGCCATGACCCTGAGGAGCTTCTGTGCCTGGCAGAGGAAATGGAACAAAGTTAGTGACAAGCACCCCGAGTATTGGGACACTGCCATCCTCTTCACCAAGCAGGTGAGCGCTGATCATGTGTGAGTGCAGAGTGTGCACGGTGAGCATCTGTGGATGTATTGCTTGTGGGATATGATCAGGGTATTACGAGCCAAGAGGCATGGTAAGGAAGGGCACCTCTGCATCTTGTGTTGATATGGATTGCAGAATGTATGAACTTTTTGATTGAGGCTCAACCCCAAGAATTACACTGCAGCCAATACTGCATTGAAAGTGAAGCTATGATTTGGAGCTTCTTTGAAGATTATACAAGAGAACTATGAATGATTCCTACATGTAATCTCTACGTGTGCAGGTGGGAATAATTCTGATCGCACATCTACATCTGTGAGGCCACACACAGACTTTTTGTTCTGTTGCAGCTTCAATTTCACCTGTTGCTTAGCTTATGTGTGACTGCTTCAGTTGAACTATGACTTGCGGGCAAAATTTCACACAACTTGCACCAAGGATATGCGCTTGTGGTTGATATTTTGCCAACTAGCAGCTTGATAACAATCTCATGATAATTGGATGTACATGTGACCGTCTCACAATGCTCTAACATTAGCAGCGTGCAGGAGCCGGGAACAGCAGGCTCAGTTCTTTGGGGCTCTCACAGGGGATGTTGCAATGTGTTAATGGGCATTGCGACATTGCAAATTAGAACATTACATTAGACAACTATGCATAATACATAATAATGGCGGTGCCTCCAAACCAGATGTTCACTTCTATAGGAGACATCAGTTTGCAGCATGAGGCAGGGAGTTGCAAAGTTTCAAAGTTTGGGTTGAGAATTGGCAAATGGGAGAACCTGATTGAATAGTGTAAAAATCTACACTCAGGACTGAGCACTTATAAAAATAAGGACCCTTGCACACGACCGTATGTCCTCTGAGACATACGGTCTGTGAGCGGAATTGTCCCGGAACGGCGTTGATCGTGCGCACGGGAGCACACAGCATCATAGATCACAATGATGCTGTGGACGTCGGGCCGCCCGCGGGATTATTGTCCCACACTCATATGATATTAGTCCCGCAGGCGGCCCGACGTGCACAGCATTATTGTAATCTATGATGCTGTGTGCTCCCGTGTGCACGATCAACGCCGCTCTGAGACTTATGGCCCACTCACGGACCGTATGTCTCGGAGGTCATACAGTCGTGTGCAAGGGTCCTTATTGTCACAGTTACACGTTGACTGGGAAAACCGATGTGGAAAAGAATAGTGGGGATAATAGTTTATGGTTGACTGAACTGTAGCACCCAGTGACAGGTAGCTGCTGTAAAGGTTAAACATATCTTAGAATGCAGCAACACTGTTCTAGATGTACATAATCAGAATGTAGTTTACCTTCATATAAGCTGTCACATGACACATGAATACTGTGTTCAGGTTTGGGCACCAATACACAAGAAAGACATAGTAGAGTTGGAGGTTAATTAGATAAATTAATTTAGCAAATTTAAAGAGGTTTTCTATGCTCCTGATATTGATGACCTATCTGATTGGAGAGGATGCTGCACCCCCAGCACCCTCACCGATCAGCGGTTCCTGCACCCCCAGCACCCTCACCGATCAGCGGTTCCTGCACCCCCAGCACCCTCACCGATCAGCGGTTCCTGCACCCCCAGCACCCTCACCGATCAGCGGTTCCTGCACCCCCAGCACCCTCATCGATCAGCGGTTCCTGCACCCCCAGCACCCTCACCGATCAGCGGTTCCTGCACCCCCAGCACCCTCACCGATCAGCTGTTCCTGCACCCCCAGCACCCTCACCGGTCAGCGGTTCCTGCACCCCCAGCACCCTCACCGGTCAGCGGATCCTGCACCCCCAGCACCCTCACCGATCAGCGGTTCCTGCACCCCCAGCACCCTCACCGATCAGCGGTTCCTGCACCCCCAGCACCCTCACCGATCAGCGGTTCCTGCCCCCCCAGCACCCTCACTGATCAGCGGTTCCTGCACCCCCAGCACCCTCACCGATCAGCGGTTCCTGCACCCCCAGCACCCTCACCGATCAGCAGTTCCTGCACCCCTAGCACCCTCACCGATTAGTGGTCCCTGCACCCCCAGCACCCTCACCGATCACCTGTTCCTGCACCCCCAGCACCCTCACCGATCAGCGGTTCCTGCACCCCCAGCACCCTCACCGATCACCTGTTCCTGCACCCCCCAACACTGTGAATGAAACATGAAGCACAGCGCCGTTCCTAGTGCATACCTCCCAAGTGTCCCTCTTTTTGACCCATGTCTCTCTGTCCCTCTTTGACCCTTAAATGTCCCTCTTTTTGACCTGGGGAATTAGTGCATAAATGTGCATTAATACATTTACTAAATTGCTCCTTACTAAAGTATCTGTATGGTTTCTACCGATATATCAGACCATAACTTCTTTATTTTGTGCAATTTCTACCTCAAAATATCTATAATCTGATCATTTATGAGCTAATATTTAAATGGATATTGAAGCGCAAGAAAAAAATTGTCCCAGGGGCTCCACATGCTGTAAAAAAATAAAGGGTTTTACACTCACCTAACCGATCCCCAGCTAGTTGTGACGGGGGTCAGTAATTATGCTTTGGGCGGAGTTAGAGGCGTGCTGGCATATATTGTCCCTCTTTGCGATTTTCAAAAGTAGGGAGGTATGTTAGTGTAGTGGTCATGCTGGGTTACAGCACCTCTGCTCTCATTCACTTCAATGGGCGCTGAGCTGCAGTAACCCAGCATGACCACTACACTTTGAATGGAGCTGTGCTTCCTGTTCCATTCACATTGTTAGTTCCAGTGCTGGAGGCTGCAGGGAACAGATAATCAGTAGGGGTGCGGGGTGCTGGATCCTCATGATCGGATTTTAATCTTTAATGTTTTGAACTGAGAACAATTGTCAATTACCTTGTGCTTGTAATTGTTTTCGCTTTTTCTGGATGAATGCTCCATTGAAAGCCTCCATTGGTTTATTTGTAAATGTATAGGACCCCTTGAATGTTAACGGGATTTTCCAAGTTATTTTTATTGATGACCTATCCTCAGATTGGCGGGGGCAAGCAGGTAAACAATGCGCCTTCCCGGTGCGCACCTTCTCTTCAAACACCTAATCGGCGGTGCATGCCAGGATGTCTGACCCCCCGACAGTCTTATATTGATGACCTATCCTGAGGATAGGTTCTCAATAAAAAATAACTTGGACAACGCCTTTAATATGGTTTTTCATACGATTCCTGAGCCTTTAACTAGACAAGGTATGTAAAGGGATAGAGGGAGATACATGAATAAGAGGATTTATTCTAGTGGTAAAGACAAAAAGTTACTATTTAGAAATGTACTGAAATGAATCTGAGAGAAACCTTGGTATCTGTTCATACATGGAGGTGATCAGATACTGCTCCACGGTATGGGTCTCCATATGGTGTCCTGGTTTCAGTTATATGTGTTATGTCTTGGTTTTCTCTGTTATACCGATTGATGTGGTTGGATCGGGGATAGTCTGAAGTATGTAGGTGTGGTCACCGGTGTCATGTGACTGGCTGCAGCCACTTACATATACACACAGAAAAACACACTGCTCAGACTCGCCACCACTACTCCGCATGGGTGGGGCTGACAGCTTGTAGGTGGAGATAGGGGGAGAGAAGTTGTGTCAACCCTAATGTCTCCCACCTTCAGTAGAGCAGAGGCAGGTATATCTCAGTGCTGTATCCACTAGAGACATATGACCTACAGAAACTTTAATGCAACAAGTCCACAGGTTAAAATAGCAGAACACGTGATAGTAGTGATGGGTCCCCTTTAAGGAGGTCATAGATATATGTAGACATTTGTATTCTTGTGTTAAAACATTTACAAATGAGAATTTTTCAGGTTTTAAATGTTGATTAGTAACATCCAGAGACTAATTAATATCTAACAGGTGGAACAAACTATAGGAGGGGACCTTTGGATATTAATTGTATAATGTGAAATGTGTCCAGTTAAACATTGCTGGAGACTTTGGAGAAAGTTTCCATCCTGGAGATGGTGAATTGTTTATCTTGGCTAATCTGAACCATCATTAAGATGTATAAACTCCTCACGATTAGCCAGATAAGAGTGGACAGTGGAAAAGCTGTGACAGGGAGACTCAAGGACAAGTGGGTCAGATTAGGACATGAACCCAGATATGATTCTAGATGAATGGAGCCGGCTCCTGGCAGCTGAGGGCCTCTGATTTCCCTGATATTGAATCTGGGGTTGATGTTCTGTTCAGCCGCCTAATATGGGGGAGACACAGAAGATTCTTTAAAGGGAATGTGAGAGGCTGGAGACTGCTGTTATCTAGACAAGTGTGTGGAGACAGGGAACTTTACAACTTTGCAGTAACAGGATCCTGGAGCACAGTGAAGACGCACAGCTATGTAATACTGATACAGCGCTGACCACTGAAAAGGACTGCTCATATCGTTCAGACCCCCTAATGCCACTTGTCCAGAAACTCACCCCCAAAAACACTCCACGAATATATATTGCCCCAAATCTTCATCTTGTGGTTTATGTTTTTTTCTTTCCTACCCAGGTAACACACAAAGAGTGACAAACCTGAAGGGCCTATCCCAAATTTCATGTGGCATATAAATCTACAGTGTTAGGCTACATGCACACGACCGTTGTGTGTTTTGCAGTCCGCAAATCATGGATCCGCAAAACACGGATGGCGTCCGTGTGCGTTCCGCAATTTGCGGAACAGCACGGACAGCCTTTAATATAACTGCCTATTCTTGTCCGCAAAGCGCGAACAAGAATAGGACAGGTTATATTTTTTTTGCGGACCACGGAACGGAGCAACGGATGCGGACAGCACACGGAGTGCTGTCCACATCTTTTGCGGCCCCATAGAAGTGAATGGGTCCGCATCCGAGCCGCCAAAACTGCGGCTCGAATGAGGACCAAAACAACGGCTGTGTGCATGAGGCCTTATGTGACGTTTCATTTGCCCTGTTTTGATTCTATTGATTGTCTATAAGACTTCACTGTAGTTCTCAGTTCTGTAGACCTGAGCCGCCTGATTCCATTCATGAGCCAGTTGGCTAAGGATGAACCAAGCTGTGACTCCAATGTTAGAGGGAAGGAGTCCACCAGAGCAGGGAATTGTGGGAGAACACAGAAAAAAAGGAGTCAATTGGTAAGTGGATTGGTAAGGTGGTCAGAACCAGAATGATCAAGAGTAAGGGTCCATTCACACGTCCGTTGTTTCTTTCCTGATCTGTTCCGTTTTTTGCGGAACAGATCTGGACCAGATCTGGACCCATTCATTTTCAATGGGTCCTGAAAAAAATCAGACAGCTCAATGTCTGATTTTTTTTCAGGACCCATTGAAAATGAATGGGTCCAGATCTGGTCCAGATCTGTTCCGCAAAAAACGGAACAGATCAGGAAAGAAACAACGGACGTGTGAATGAACCCTAAATTGGGGTCATTTACAGATGCCAGTTTGGTATAAAAAAAAAGGTGCAAGCCCCCTTTTTGTGCCTTTTGATGCCCGTGCGGCAATATTTTGTTGCATGCAGTGTTTTTACGCCGTCCTCGCCACTGGGGAGGGACAGGGGTGTTTCAGGGCCTGGCCCACAGCTTTGGCAGATTCACTAATATTTGCACCTGGAAACAAGCGTAAATGTTGGTGCTCCAGGGAGTGGAGTTGTTCTTTACTCCAGGCGCACGGACTGCCGGAGGATGCACCGCATCATAAATTAGGCACATCTATCAGCAACCCAGGGGGGATTTAAAGACTGATGTTAAACGTCAGTCTTTGTAAGTGACCCCCAATGTGCGTCTATGGAAGAGCACCAATTTTCTCTTTCTCAGAACAGCTGTGAAAACCCCAAATATCAGAGAATCAAAACATTTATAATTAATTTTTCATTAAAAAAAAAGTAGATTTGGCTCTGATGGTTCCTCACATCTGGCCGAATCCTGCAGCAAATACTTTATTACATCTGTCTTCTCCTGCAGTCCCATCCCCTGCCTCTCGATGAAATGTTTCCCAGTGAGCGGTCTAAGGCTTCCCTGAGGTTCATGAAGTTCACGCAGTGTAGTTCTTGTTACCTTTCTCGTCTGTTGTCCTGGTTTGCCCTCCTATCCAGATATATCCTTGCACTGAGGAATCAAGACAAGGCGGTTCATTTCCTCTCTTCCTATACATTTCCAGACCATCTGCTTGTCTGAGATTCCCATACATCAGTGATTGTTAGTAGATGGAAGCAGCATGCTCTGCTGGGCTCTGTGACCCCTAATTTCATGATGCTGCACACAGAGGCAGCATAGAAGTGATAATAATCAGTCACAGCTCATCAAACTCTGCTCCGACCTATCACGTGGTGACATTTTCTTGGCTGCTGAGTGTTATCGCTTCTATTTAATCATTTATCAGCAACTGTTCAGTCATGTCCTATAGGCAACACTGCAGGTGTCCAGCTGAAATCTCTGAACGTTTCATGGGAAAATGGTTCAGATCGGAGCAAAAGGTTCTGATAATTCAAGTGCATCTGTCAGCAGATTTGTGCCTATGCAACTGCCTGACCTGTTACATGTGCACTTGGCAGCTGAAGGCATCTGTGTTGGTCCCGTGTTAATATGTGCCTGCTTTACTGAGAAAAGTAATGTTTTGATATATGCAAATGAGCCTCTAGGAGCAATGGGGGCGTTGTCATTACACCTAGAGGCTCTGCTCTCTCTGCAATTGCCACGTCCTCTGCACTTTGATCGACAAGTCCAGGCATTTTGATGTTTTCACTGCCTGGCCCTGTCAGAGGGTGCTGCAGCTGCAAAGAGAGCTGAGCCTCTAGGTGTAATGGTAACGCCCCTGTTGCTCCTAGAGGCTCATTTGCATATATTAAAACATCATTTTTCTCAGCAATGCGGACACATAGGAACATGGGACCGACACAGATGTCTTCAGCTGCCAGACGCACATGTAACAGGTCAGCCAGTTTCATAGGAACAAATCTGCTGACAGAAGCCCTTTAAAGGGCTTATCCATTGTGGATAACCTTATCTTGTCTATTAGGTCCCCCAGTAATGAACTGAACATGGGTTTCCTGCAACTCAGACTCAAGACAATGAGCTGTTATTATCAAGGGAAGTGGCCATTAACTGTTCATATTCTGCTGGGGAAATGAAGCACTACACTGCTCCCACTAATATCAGTAGTCAGCTGGGTTGTCGGAACCACATCTAGAATTATCCTGTTCCAGTCCTGAGATAAAAGCCTGAATTATGCACTGGTGAAGTCACTGTGTACATACAATACTTATCCTGTACTGATCCTGAGTTACATCCTGTATTATACTCCAGAGCTGCACTCTATATTCTGCTGGTGGAGTCACTGTGTACATACAATACTTATCCTGCACTGATCCTGAGTTACATCCTGTATTATACTCCAGAGCTGCACTCACTATTCTGCTGGTGGAGCCACTGTGTACATACAATACTTATCCTGCACTGATCCTGAGTTACATCCTGTATTATACTCCAGAGCTGCACTCTATATTCTGCTGGTGGAGTCACTGTGTACATACAATACTTATCCTGTACTGATCCTGAGTTATACTACAGAGCTGCACTCACTGTTCTGCTGGTGGAGTCACTGTGTACATACATTACTTATCCTGCACTGATCCTGGGTTACATCCTGTATTATACTCCAGAGCTGCACTCACTATTCTGCTGGTGGAGTCACTGTGTACATACAATACTTATCCTGCAATGATCCTGGGTTACATCCTGTATTATACTCCAGAGCTGCGCTCACTATTCTGCTGGTGGAGTCACTGTGTACATACAATACTTATCCTGTACTGATCCTGAGTTACATCCTGTATTGTACTCCAGATCTGCACTCACTATTCTGCTGGTGGTCACTGTGTACATACATTACTTATCCTGTACTGATCCTGAGTTACATCCTGTATTATACTCCAGAGCTGCACTCACTATTCTGCTGGTGGAGTCACTATGTACATACCTTACTTATCCTGTACTGATCCTAAATTACATTATCTATACTCTGGAGCTGTACACAAAGTTCTGCAGGCTTCAGGGCTGAAATCTCCCTGCTTGTTCAGTGTTTGCACAGAGCCTGACATAGGGAGAACTAACTAACCCCCGCATATTAGTTGCTCAACTAAGCTGTCTGGATCCATAACTATCTGTATGTGCCAGTGACCGAATTACATCACCGTAGCCATCTTTTTCCTGTATGGCAGTGAACCAATGCCTTGGAGACTTATCTTCTGGGGTCAGACATCTGTTCATCTCCCCATAGAATAACAAGTTATTGTCATGTTACATTTTTTGTGGGAATAAAAACTGAGATTGTGCAAGAATGTGAATGAGTCTGCGATTATGAACATTTCCCAAACAAAATTCAGCTTGAGTTCACTTGCTGCCGGATGGGATGTCATCCTGAGCACTGGTTCAACAAGTGCAATCTACCTCTAAGGCCTCTTTCACATGGGCGTCACGGATTTGGGCCGGATAAGATGCGGGTGTGTTGCGGGAAAATGCGCGATTTTTCCACGCGAGTGCAAAACATTTTAATGCGTTTTGCACGCGCGTGAGAAAAATCGGCATGTTTGGTACCCAAACCCGGACTTCACAGAAGTGTGGGTTTGGGTTAGGTGTTGTGGAGATTTTATTATTTTCCGTTATAACATGGTTATAAGGGAACATAATGGCATTCTTAATACAGAATGCTTAGTACAATAGCGCTGGAGGGGTTAAAAAAATAATAATAATTAAACTCACCTTAATCCACTTGTTCGCGCACCATGGGATGAGCGCAGTGACGTCACCACAGGTCCTTTTCCTTAAAGAAGAAGACAGAAGAGAAGCCGGGCTGCACGAACAAGTGCATTAAGGTGAGTTTAATTTTATAAATTTTTTTAACCTCTCCAGCCCTATTGTACTATGCATTCTGCATTAAGAATGCTATTATTTTCCCCTATAACCATGTTATAAGGGAAAATAATAATGATCTGGTCCCCATCCCGATCATCTCCTAGCAACCGTGCGTGAAAATCGCACCGCATCCGCACTTGCTTGAGGATGCTTGCGATTTTCACGCAGCCCCATTCATTTCTATGGGGCCTGCGTTGCGTGAAAAACGCACAAAATAGAGCATGCTGCAATTTTCACGCAATGCACAAGTGATGCGTGAAAATCACCACTCATGTGCACAGCCCCATAGAAATGAATGGGTCCGGATTCAGTGCGGGTGCAATACGTTCACCTCACGCATTCCACCCGCGTGGAAATCTCGCCCGTGTGAAAGGGGCCTAAGGCCTCGTGCACATGGCCGTTGTGCAGCTGTTCTGTGCATTGGGGACCGTGACTCTATTCCACATCTCCGAAATTGCGGACCCATTCTCTTGAATGAATTGATGCGTGGTGCATACGGACATGGCCGCCCAACGGCTGTGTGCATGAGGCCTAAGAAGTCCCCTGAAAGCACAAGCCCTTAAGTTGTTACTTCTGCATGCAACATAATATACTGTCTGCATGTCCAGAAATTCCCTGTGATCAGCTCTATTCACCAGGGAAGCTGCATCTGGATGCCCATTTACCTGCAGTGGCAAATCATTGACTAACAGGGCAGCTGTGCAACTGGCAGAGCTCTGTAGGGGGGTGGGAGTGGGGGGATTTGGCAAATTTGTGCATTACAGAGCAGATCCATCATAGCATCTCTCCTGTTATTATGTGTATGTTACATTGACATGCCACTGATCCCAGAATGGTACAGAGCTGGAATTACAGTGGGAGCGCAATCAAGTAACTTATTGGGAGCCATGTCCTGAGTACATACCGCACCGGGAGGCATCATGAGGAAGGGTTAGGAATGTGCTTAGACGTGACTGCCCCTGAATGCAACACCAGAATGATGTGTGCACGATCTTCACTTTACCTCAAGTGTTCACTAAGTGCAGGATTAGGTGGGAAGGGGAATCAGGAGACGTTCAGTTCTAGTCACTGTGCACTGCCATAACTGTATGTGTGCGCTGGAGGGACTGATGGCATTCCGTGCCAGACACAGTTCTAGTTACTTGAATTGCAGTGGCGTACACAGATATCATAGGACCCATAGCAAAACCTAGTATGCCCTCTAATGAGATTTCTGACACATTTACAACTTATTTTAATTAGGTGGAGGAATGTTTATTAAAAACAAAAAATTTCTTTGTCAGAAAAAGTGGATCAGGTGCTTTGGAAATATGACACTCCTTCTAGACACCATATTTGTCAATGCATTTACACCACACCGCTGGTATAAAACATTGATAAATACCCCTGCTTCCTTTCATATATTACAAAACTGGCTACCTACAGCCACCACTAGGGGGTGCTGACTGCATAGGAATTTATACAGTTACCATTGCATTTAGTAGAAGCCGTAAAATCTCTATGCATTGATTTCCCCCTTAGTGGCAGCTGCAGGAAAATGCTATAAATCTATGTTGGAAACAGGTAAAGCTGTTCAGCGTTGGGTCCCCCACTTACTCCAGTCCCATTGCAGCCCCATGGTCTGTCTCCATGGCAGGTACACGACTGTTCAGTTGGTGTTGGTGTTTCCATACTGATAAATGTACAGGACATCTTGTCATCTCTGTGTTGGGTTTAAAGGGCAGTCTTCTGGAAATAAAATTTCATAGTGAAAATTTCTGCAATAGATGTTGTGTGATATCTCACACCTGAGGTTTTGATACCGTTCTATTCAGTCTACATAATCCTTTGTGAGCTGCTCAGGCTGGACTCCAGGCTAAGTCTACTTTCACACTAGCGGCAGGCTGTTCACCCTGTCGTATCCGTCCTGCCGCTATTTCGCCGTGCCGCCGGACTGCCGCTCCGTCCCCATTGACTATAATGGGGACGGGGGGGGGGTGGGCGGAGCTCCGGCGCAGCACGGCGAGAGGCCACCGGAATAAAAGTACTGCATGTCCGACTTTATAGTCAATGGGAACGGAGCGGCAGTCCGGCGGCACGGCGAAATAGCGGCATGACGGATCCGACAGAGTGAACAGCCTGTCGGATCTGTCCTACCGCTAGTGTGAAAGTACCTTAATACATTTTACTTGCACTGATACATTGTAACAAATAGGATAGGGTACAGATTTCTTCTGATGAAGTGTTTAGGTCAAAGAGGATTGTATAGTCTAGATACATTATAGCAAATGCTCAGCTGTGAGAAGTATTTGGCTTGTACAAATTTTCAGGCTCTAAAGTGACTGCTGCATTCATGAACCCATGATGATCTCTTGTCTGCAGTGGTGTCTGATCAGTGTGTATATATACTCATAAGCACTTCCTTCTTGCTATATATATATATGCTGTGAACTGTGAATAGTAATGCTTTCTAGTGCAATGTTTTGTTTTTTTTCTAGTGTAATACTTTAGTTTAAATGTAGACAAGAATGTTTCTATTTATTGACAGTAAGTAGTGTAAGTAGTGAAGAGTTGAAACAGAGAGGGAAATGTATTAAATCTTAAAATGAAGTGCGCCAAAAGTATCAAAAGGCTCTTAATAAATTTGGTGCATCTTGGGTCAGCTTTAAACTAGAAAATTTAATATACGGCAAATTTGCAGCACTTTGTGCCATTTCTGGACTAAAAGATATGGAAAAAGATTAAAATTGCAGGAGCTAGCAAACAGTGGTGCATCTTTATGATTGACCCATTGACTTTAAAGGGTCAGTGTTCAGTCCAGATGTTCTCCATTCTGCACTTGGATAGCCCACGGACTGGAAAACCGTTTGTATGAATGAGCATTTTATCATGCTGGTATATACAGGGGAAACTCGAAAAATTAGAATATTGTGCAAAAGTTCATTTATTTCAGTAATGCAAATTAAAAGGAATTGCATTAATGCAGCTTAAAATTAGAATTTTGTGAAAAGGTTTAATATTCTAGGTTCAAAGTGTCACACTCTAGTCAGCTAATGAATCCATACCCCCCGAGCAAAGGGGACCTCAAAACTGTGACTTTGGGGTTTCATAAGCTGTAAGCCATAATCATCCAAATTATAACTAATAAAGGCCTGAAATATCTCGCTTTGCATGTAATGAGTCTATCTCATATATTAGTTTCACCTTTTAAGTTGGATTACTGAAATAAATTAACTTTGCACAATATAATTTTTTTTTTAGTTTAACCTGTATGGACACTGCACAGTATCACTTCTCCTGTCCAGTATACTGGGTGTAATGCTCTGTATCTGCTCTTATTCTGTATATATGGACGCTGCACAGTACCACTTCTCCTGTCCTGTATACTGAATGTAGTCCTCAGTATCTGTTCTTATTCTGTATATATGGACGCTGCACAGTACCACTTCTCTTGTCCTGTACACTGGGTGTAATTCTCAGTATCTGTTCTTATTCTGTATATATGGACACTGCACAGTACCACTTCTCCTGTCCTGTACACTGGGTGTAATCCTCAGTATCTGCTCTTATTCTGTATATATGGACACTGCACAGTACCACTTCTCCTGTCCTGTGTACTGGGTGTAATCCTCAGTATCTTCTCTTATTCTGTATATATGGACACTGCACAGTACCACTTCTCCTGTCCTTTATACTGGGTGTAATCCTCAGTATCTGCTCTTATTCTGTATATATGGACACTGCACAGTACCACTTCTCCTGTCCTGTATACTGGGTGTAATCCTCAGTATCTGCTCTTATTCTGTACCACTGTGAAATTCTCTGTCCATTGTGCACTGTATGTGACATGCACAGATGTGCCATCCTGCAGAGGAAATTCGGTTCAGGGCATTGTGCCTCCTGTGATTTGCCAGTTGGTGCAGGGGTGCAGGGATTATCGGACATCAGGCCCTGACAGCTGCGTTTTGGAGTCTGAACATTGAGCAGCTGTAATTTGTACCGGAGCTGCCTGTGTCATCCCTTCTCTCCATACAATGGGTATTACCCAGTGATTTTAGTCAGACCTCTGGGAAAGAAAACAAATGATTGTGTTCTCCAAATAGCTGCAGGCGGCAGGATCATCCTGAATCAGGAATGTCAGGAATCTGCGCTAGAAGAAGAGGATGATCCTGCGCCCTGACAATAAGCTGCCAGCACTGCTGGTGCAAGTGTCATGTCCATCGCCTGAGGATACAGCAACCAAGTCCTGAAATTTATGTGACAGACACTGGTCATTGGCACAATGTGGAATGTCCCACACAGTCCACATTGTGACACCCGCCGCCAGTTCCCACTACACTATCACCCAGCTTATATCCAGACTCCTGCACAGTATATCTACCTGGTTGTGCAGTGAAAGATGACAGGGGTATGTTGCCAAACGATTTCTCATTCAGGAGTGTGGGTAGTGACAGCCATATTTTTTTCCAGAATTGAGTAAAATTATGGTTGATGATTATGTTTTTTTCTGTCAGCTTTAAGTGCCAGTCACCACTACGGCCATCATCAACTTGACACCAACAGTTGTTTTTATACTGTCTGTGCCTTGCCAGTTATTGGACTCCCCGGTGCCCGCCGTCTCCTCATCATACAGCCGGCTGAGCTTTCATCTTGGCATAAAGCTTCACGATATACATTCAGGATTAAGTGTGGCAGCTTGGACATCAGAGGCCAAATTATTGTCACAGCAAGTGAATGTGCACTGAAGGGTAACGTCAGATGTCAGTGCCGACCCCCCGACGTGTGTGCTGAGCTCCCCAACACTAATTATTCACGTAGCCAATAGATTCTATGGTTAAAACTGGCAGCAGCACAACTGAATGGAGTCTGTTCCTGGGGCAAACCATTTAATGACATAAAAAAGATGCACAATAAAGTCTTCACCTTCTTTCATCGGATGCTGGAGTTCCTCTGTTGATTTTCCTAAATGCCACCAATGCCCTGCTGACTCAACGGCAGGGTTCCAAACCTCCTCTGACATTAACATCAGCTCAAAAACAGTGCTGGGAGCTTCATGGCATGGGTCTCGTTGGCCGAGCAGCTGCATGCAAGCCTTAAGGTCCAGTTACACAACAATTTTAGGCTTGACACGGATGGAGAAGCGTAAGGCATGCCATGACCAGACTGTGGAGCAGTGGAAACATGTTCTGTAGAGTGACAAATCACACTTCTCTATCTGGTAGACTAATGGACAAGTTTGGGTTAGTAAATGCCAGGAGAATGTTACCAGCCAATTGCTCTGTTTCAACTGTACAGTCTAGTGGTGGAGGGATAATTCTATGGGGTCATTTTTTAGGGGTTGGTCTAGGCCCCTTAGTTCCAGTGAAGGGAAATCTTAATACTTCAGCATACCAAGACATTTTGGACAATTATATTCCTTCAACTTTGTGGAAACAGTTTTCTGTTCCACAAGACTGTACCACATTGCACAAAGAAAAGTCTGTAAAGGCATGGTTGGTGAATTTGGTGTGGAAGAACTTGACTAGACTGCACAGAGCCCTGACCTCAACCTCATCTAATACCTTTGGGATGAACTACTATGAAGATTGTGAGCCAGGCCCTCTCGTCCAATATCAGTGTCTGACCTCACAAATTCTGGATGAAAGGAGAAAAAACAGACACCCTCCAAAACCTTGTAGAAAGTCTTTCCAGAAGAGTGGAAGGTATGTGAGCTGCAAAGGGGGAACCAACTCCATATTAAAATCTATGAATTTAGAAAGTGATGTCATAAAAGCTCCTGTAGGTTTGTGTATACTTTTGTCCATATAATGCATCTGTTTGATCGGAAATTGGTCTGAAATATGAGAAGAATCCGGCTTCTCCACACAATGCTGGGGTCACCTATTGTATAAGATGGAGCCCCCAAATCTTTCCTACTGCAGTTGTCAGGGGTTAAAAGAAAAGATTGCTAATTCATATGAATGAGTTTGAGCTGCAGGTTCACAGACAATAAGGGCGCTATTTCTCAAAATGAGTAGACCCTTCCTTCTAAGCTCATACAGTGGGCAAGAAGAGCCATTCACTGATCTGCTGGATCACCGTCTTTGGCTTGGCGCAGGCTTGCGTAAAGAACACTATGGATGTTTGAGTATTGTGTGGAGGAGGGTGTGATACATAATGGTGTGATCCACGCTGCTATTTAACGATCCTTTTCAACCACTAAAGTTGCTTTTTATAATTAGTCTGCAATGACTCCACACACTATGAGGTAATGTAATGGGCAGTTTGTGCTGGGAAAACATGGTTGAGGCCAACATACTGTATTATTCTAAGAATTCCTCCATCTCATTCCACTAATTCCGTCCTATAAATCCAGGATGTTCTGCAGCTCAACACTCAGTCTTGTCATCCGTTACCCCAGAGCTTAATGCTAACCCTCATTGTGGTCAGTGGGCACCCTGCCATCAGCCTGTCATCATGGACAGACGCCCTCTGTGATGCCCACTCTACTGAGAACAACAGAGGGGTCCTGCAAATTGGATGTTTTGATTGATTATAGCTACAATAGGATTTGTCTCTTTCTTCACATCAAAGATCGGTGCTGAGTGTTGTGTCATAGGGTCAAGCTGATGCTGAGAACAAGGGGTCAAGAAGCGGCCGGCATGGTTTTATCTGTACACATTACGATAACAAGGGCTCAGAATATAAAGATTCTAGTATAAAACATAGGCCCACATTTAACATTTCACCTAGACAATGCCAAAAATAGTGTCGAAATTTGGTGCATTTCTGGTGCACTGTGGTGTACCTAGTTTTAGAAAAATACATAGTGCCTAGCCTGCCAAGAAGGTGTGTCTCGGTGTGAAAGGAGCATGGTCTAAGATGCAACATGTGTCTTTCCATGTGTGAGTCCAAAGAGGGACATTTATTAAAGGTTTTACGCCCCTATTATATCATTAAACAATGTCCCAAATTATGGCGCACATCATAGTTACGCCACAATTTAGGCCTCTCGCCTGGTATGGAAAGGGGGCAGGGATTTGAGCGGCCCACTGGATTTTCTATAACCCTTAATAAATTAGGCACATCTCACTCTGGTGCACAGAGATTGAGTATGAAAATACCAGTCTTGATAAATATCCCCCAAAGTGTCTGTTCCTGCACCAAAATCAGCCTCAGCCTCCTGATTTGTGAATGTCAGACCTACAGTGAAGACTGCCTGGCAGAAAATAGGGTGCAGGTTTATAGGGGTTGTCTGAGCTAAATAAAACCTAGGTAAGCCCCTGTAAATGGTATAAAATAAGCCATAATCACCCCTTTTCTCCCCTCTGATGCTCTCCGGTCCTCCACTCTGCTGACATCACCTTTCTGGTTGAAGCAGTGACAATGCGTGCACACAGGTCACTGTGCAGCCCGTTTCTGGCCTCAGTAGTATATGGGATGTCACTGCTGAGGTCAGTGATTGCTGCAGTGATCTGTGGGCACGGATATCATGGTTTTAACCAGAAAGAAGCAGGGAGGACCGGAGAACATGGCTGGAATTGGCAGGAGAGAAAAGAGGTGATCATGAATTCTTTAAGGCTGTCCAAGTTTTTATTTAACTCGGACAACCCCTTTAAACAACAATAAGGATGCCAACTCACCTGGGAAATAATGCCGTTGGTGTGTTCAGAGAGAAATTCGAATCCCATTGCAAAAAACAGGTCTATTGTGTTGGCTGAAGTCTAGGAACTTCATTGCCATACTCTATCCTGTATAATATCCTCGCAGAGAATAACCCACTGGATTCACATAGTCAACCTGACTTGGCCTGGACTATAGTACAGTTGATTACCCTGCTGTACATGGCCACAGACCTCAGATCCTGTACCGTGTATGCAGCCGTGTAGTGTGACAACACAACAACATGGAAGGAAATTCTATCTTATAATTGTATATTTAATTGCTACAATGTAAAACATGCTTCCACAACACATTGCTGGCCTGCCCAGGGAGGTTGCAGAGCATTGCGCTGTAGGAAAAGGAGCTGCAGATTATAACACACAGAGAAAGTGCTGACAGACCTGGATGAGCGCTGAGTGACAGAGAGCTGTGCCTCAACCTGCCCATCTCGTCTTCATGTCAACTTCTTATTTTGCTTAAAAGATACAAGAGCCCCTTAAGTCAGTCAAGGGTCACAAGCAGCCCCCCCATCCTGCCACTCCCCAGCAGTATTGGAGAGAATACCATTTTAACCCTTTACAACCTGCAATCCTAGTATGTATGTGTGTGTGTGTGTGTGTGTGTATATATATATATATATATATATATACGTATATAGTACTGTATCACAGCAGCCTCCTATTGATACAGGCAGGTAGTCAAGTGCTTTAGCCTCACATATCATGACACCTGGAGACCGACCACCTACTGGGCCCAGGTTCACTGAGGTGCTGCGGCCTTGTCTGTATGAATCAGCCAGTAAATATAGAAGAGGAAGGGCCCAGTGTTCTACTTTTATACTGAGATGATTCCTGTGCAAGCAGCTTGATGTGGTCAGACATCCTTGGACAGAGCTCCTTCTCATCTTCCTGTGGTCAGTGAGCGGACAACTGTCCTTCTTGCCTTAAAGTTCTTTCCCTACAATAAGCATTGATGGTTTATCGATCAGATGTATTGTCAATGTTCCATTGGGGGATCTGACCACTGGGGATAATTTAGGGATCTGCCTAGAATGAAGCAGCTGAACAACACCAATCCCTACCTTAGTGCCTGGTCAGAGTTCCCCCACAGCCCATTCATTGTAGACATCGTTAGGGGTCCAGGAATTGGATTCCCACCAGTCAGATATTGATAAAAGATCAGATTAATATCCCCTCATGGGTTGTAATAAATTATGCTACTTTGTAATATACTTTTCGGTTCCTTGCTAGTTTTAAGAACTCAGTAAGGGAAACATTCTTGCTTAAATCCAAGGGTTGAAAACCCTTTCTGACCTCGTCCTGTTCACACAGTTAATGAATTGTTGCAATGTGTGAGCTAAACAGGGCAGCACATTAATGTCTCTTCTGCCCTGGACTCCAGACTCATCGCTCTTAACTTCACAAATGGCCCAGAGGTTTTTGTTAGTAGCCCTCCTGAGTGACTGCTCCTCTACTCTGATCATCTGTATGATGGGTCTTGGAAAGTCTAGGGTTACACGACGATCTTGGCAGCGCCAGCAAAGATCTCTGTATAGCAGTGCAACCTTTGAACTGAATAGGGTCGCAGTATGACTTGCAAGTTACTGCAACCCCAGAATCCCCAAAAATTCCAGCAGTGTTGCAATTTCTTTACGATTTTGGGGTTGTGCTGTGACCCCATTTAGTTCAATTGCTCCATTGCTGCACGGCCATCTTTGGTCATGCGACTGGTGTTGTGGCCAGATCGCCATGTAGCCCCAGCTTAAGGCTTCCTGCGCACGACCTTTTCCGTTTTGCGCTCCGCATATCGCAAAATACGGATGCAGTCCGTTTGCATCCCACAATTTTTATGGGACCCATTGTAAAAAAGCCTAATCTTGTTGGTAAAATGGACAAGAATAGGACAAGTTCTATCATTTGTGTCCCAGCCACAGAGATGCGACAGCGTGCGGATGACATCTGTGAGCTGTCCGGTTGTTTTGCAGGGTTTTTTTTTCTTTGTTATTTGTGTGGACCAAAATTTGAGGCCTCTACCTCAGCCAGGAGAGTTCACTTTCTTTCAAACTTGGCTGTATTAGAAATATTTGAATGCAGCCTCTTCTCTGATGAGACTACTCCCAACATCCAGTCATGGTGGTTGTCCCTTACTGAGAAGACGAATGTGCCTGAGCTGCAATATCCAGTGGATGGCGCTGTGCTTGGTAAGCTGCGAGGAGCTGCGGTGAGCGTAGCGGCTTCTTCATACAGCTGATTGGTTGGGGTGTCCGGAGTTGGTCCCTCACCGATCTGATATTGCTGACCTATCCTGGGGATAAGTCATCAATATCAAATTCCAAAAACCTGCAACTTGTATGGCTTAAAAAATAACCATATATAAGTAGGGGTAAGGCCATGTGTACATTTTGTTTTTGGCTTTTGTTTGATGTACGGTATACACCCAGAAAAGCTCCTGACACATACTCTTAAAGGAAGCCCCTACATTCCCATATTAAAAAAGGGACTCTGCGGAATGGAATAGTCTAGTGTGTTGCACTATTTCATCATCCTTTTTATACAGTAATCTAATGAATACTGGCCCAAAATGACACGTTTTTACTAACAAAGCACTATGGACACGTTTAGTACATACATCTGTTGCTTTCCTGGCATACATGTTAAATGTAAGCAGAACATTGAATGTGAACTCAGCCTTAGCTTTATGAATAGAGAGGGCCCATAGCATGAATGGAGCCCCCTGCTAGAGTTGATTCTTGCCATACCACCCCACCATTTCCAGAGAGTTGTTCCCTTCTCACTTGAAACCCTGTACAAGGTCACATAGTCTAGAAATAGGCTCCAGCAGAAGACAACCCCTCATAATAATTCCCTCTGGAGGGTCCAGTGTGCTGCAGTCTGACATTGGTCCATGGGGAAGTCTCCTTGCCGGCTATATCATTTGGATATATCATCCCTGTCCATAAACCAGGTTCCAGTGACATTAATCTCTATGAAATAAACATGTCACCCAGGGAAAAAAACCTCATAAACAGACAGCTGATCACATCCTTCAAGGATCATAATTCTGCTTCTATCACCTTCCAGATAATAAATCACATTTATGTCTTCTCCTATAAATTCCGGTAAATCCTATACTTTCTAAAAGGCCACCAGATAGGAGATAGAAGAGACTGAGATCAGGATGTTCTAATTACATTGTGTTGACAGCATAATGACACTTCACTGCAGGAAAATAGGATTATCCCCATCATAAAGAAACTGAGAGAGGCCTTCCCGATCTCAGTGCTGAGGACGCTAGGGGATTGAAGAGGAAGAGCATTTCTATGCAAACAGAAGATTCTCACAAATTTATTAAGATCTGCGTTTTAGACACTTGTCTTAATAAGCCCTATATGTGGCGGTGGATCGGCCGGAGTTATGAAGAGGCACAGTCTCTATATAACTTTGGCGCATCCAGCCCCAGTCTAAATGTAAGCCAGCTTCCTAACTTTCTTACATTTAGACCATTTTCTACCTGCCTAAAACAGGCATGGAAAATAATGAAATAGACGGGCCTACCGGCCCATCCCCTTCCCCGCCCATGGCCACTTTTTTACACTTGGCATGAAAGGGGAAAAGTCTAAGATTGCAGCGCAAATAACCTTTTTGCTGCAATCTGCACCAGAAATATGCCTAATATAGGCGTATTTCTGGATAATAAATGACCCCATAGTGTTACACAGGAACTCCACCAGCAGAACAGTGAGTACAGCTCTGGAGTAGAGGCTGTAGCTCAGGATCAGTAAAGGCTAAGTAATGTGTGTTCATAATGACTCTACCAGAAGAATAGTGTTGTGGAGTACTGTATAATACAGGATGTAACTCAGGATCAGTACAGAATAAGAAATGTAATATAATTTATGTACACAGTGACTCCACCAGCAGAATAGTGAGTGCAGCTCTGAAGTATAATACAGGATATAACAGTACAGGATATGTAATGTAAGGTGTGTTCATAATAACTAGACCAGCAAACAGTGAGAGCAACTCTGAAGTATAATGCAGAATGTAACCGAGGATCAGTACAGGATAAGTAACATATGTACACAGTGACTCCACCGGCAGAATAGTGAGTGCAGCTCTGGAGTATATTACAGGATTTAATTCAGGATCCATACAGGATAAGAAATGTAATATATGTAAACAGTGACTCCACCAGCAGAATAGTGAGTACAGCTCTGGAGTATAATAAAGGATATAACTCAGGATCAGTACAGGATAAGTAATATATGTTCACGGTGACTCAACCAGCAGAATATTAAGTGCAGCTCTTGAGTATAATACAAGATGTAGCCCAGGATTAGTACAGGATAAGTATTCTAATGTATATGAACAATGACTGATTGTTAATGGAGATTTTATCCCTATGGAAACTGAAGTGGGAAGCAATTTACAATGGTTGCACCAGATTTATTCTGGACTGGTGCCACTTTTGCTGTAGAATACTAGTGCACGTGTATGTCAGCCCTGAGGTGACACGAGGAAGCGTTACGGTTAAGCAGTCGATTTCCCTTTGTAAACATATTTTTAAAGCAGAAGAAAGACTGTGGTGTGGCTACTTCTCCCTGGATTGACAGTTGTGGGTCCTTAGTGGTAAGGACCTGGATCAGCGCACAGCACCTCGACATTATCCTAGCATTGAGTCGAGTGAGGTTATCGGATACCGCTGATAAAATGGGAGCAGAACATGATGCATACTATTAAATGTCAGACCACTGGACAGCAAAAGATGACTGTGAGGACGTGAATTGTTAATATGGTCAGGGGATGCGACCATGTTCCCCTCACACCGCGCCGTCCGCTCAGCTATTTCTCACACTTGGTTTATTTGCTGTCATATTCCAGCATGTTCATTTAGACTCAGGATACATTAATAATCCCAATCATTAGGTGTGTGACTGACTGTGGTGAACAATGTGTCAGTCGTACTATGCCGCATAACAGCCTCTGGTATTAATTCCTCAGTCTCACAAATGATTGTCCCTTTAAGAAACAATGGCCCCCAGCCCATACAGGTGGGTTAGTTGGCCATGTCCTGTCCTGTTTACTTAGAGGGGGGAGTGCCAGGACTTGCTGCCATACAGGAATGTATTACCGGCAGAGGGGTGGGGGGTGTGGTACGGCAGGTCGGGGAGGTCAGCCAGAGGACAGTTATATGTAGAGAGGGTGGGGAGAGCCCAGGTAGATTACACCGCCCCGGGCATCCACTAAGGGAAAGAGAATTAGGAAGTTATGTGATAAGAGTCTTCAAACACAAGACAGGAACTGAAGGAAACATGAAGTACCAATCTGTCTATGAAAAATAACGCGCCACACTTATAGATAAATCCTCTACTTCTACTTACCTTATGCAGAGCCTGTCACATCCAGAGCGGGCAGTCACAATTCTGCTGTTACACCATGTCTAGTGCTTCAGTCATACTTTCAGTCTGAAAAGAAGTTGGCCGTGTTTGACATTTTCGGACGTAAGATCTTTCATTCAAAGAAAGACCAATCGTGGATGAACGTGGATGAAAGAACGTTCCCAGAAAGATCTTTTGTCCATCTCCCAGTGTCATTGAACATGTCTGACCAGTTTTTAACACCTGTAATGGCGAAAATGGACCAAAATGTGTATGGCCGTGTCTGCAAAATAAGGGTGGTTTCACACATAGGTTTTTGCACACTTTTGTGCTTTTAGTGGCTTTTTTTTTGTGCGAAAATTCTATGGTAAAGATGAAACCTAAGGCACAGGAACATTTTTTGCCACTGCTATTTTTTGTAAATTAGTTTTTTTTTAAAAAACACTGCACGCTGAAGCTTTTGACCCTTTTTTTTGGCATTTCAACTTCTCCTTTTCTATAATTGCTGAAAATGTGGTTCACGCAGTCATTTGGAAAAAAAAAGACTGGTAAAAGAATGTCACAAAAATCTTGTGTAAATGGAAAAAAGAGCAAGTCGTTTCTGTAGCGTTTTTTGAATGGTAGAAAAACACCAGTGCAAAATCATATGTGTAGGGATCATTATAATGTCTGCACACAATGCGGATTACGTGCAGGAAATTCGCTCGGAAACAACTAGCATAGTACAGTACCCACAAAACGTATAAGATTAGACCAATCTCATGCACATCTTGCTTTATTTCTCCTTGTGGAAATTGACCTGCCATGGGGTTTTACAAGTCAACAGCAGGTCAATTCTTGTATGGATTTCACCCTTTTCAATGCAAAGATGAGATCTGTGGAAATTCTGCCTCAAAACGGCACCAAAATCCGCATATGGTTTTTGGTAGAATCTGGTGCGAAAACATACAGAAATTTGCACACAAAAAACGCACAGATTTTCTGTTTTGAATCCTGCAGTCATGTGCAGGTACACGTAACGTAATCGGCAACGTGTGCAAGGTACCCTAATGGTTACATTTTATAGGTTACATTCTGTCATTCTTGTAGTACTAGCGTTGTTTATTGGGGGAGCACTCTGTTATGTCTGCTTGGGGGACACTCGTTGCGTTTTTTATACGGTATGTTCTCCTAGCATTATAACGGACACTGCTGGATAATGTTCAATGGGGGTCACCTTCTGGCATTACAGTGTGCATTCAGCTAGTGTCGTTTTTGGGGGCACAAAGCCATTGTCTTATTTTTGTAAAAAATAAATAAAATAAAGGAAAAAACAGAATGCAATGATTTTTAAAATCTTATATTAGCCATATTTTATTCACAATAGATCATAGAACACATATCAGTCACTTAGAACTTGATGGTAGCAACGCGTCTCAGAACAGTTGGAACAGGAGCAACAAAAGACTGGAAAAGTGGTAATAATAAAAACAGCTGGAGGAGCAATTTACAACTTAGGGCTCATTCACACAACTGTATGTATTTTGCGGTCCGCCAAAAACGGATCCGCAAAAAATACAGATGACATCCAATGTGCATTCCATATTTTGGCGGAAACGGAACAGCTGGCCTCTTCATAGAACAGTACTATCCTTGTCCGTAATGCGGACAATAATAGGACATGTTTTTGCACAACGGAAATACGGCAAATGGAAACAGAATGCCACACGAGAGTAACTTCCAGTCTTTTTGCGACCCCATTGAAGTGAATGGGTTCCGCTTCGGTCCGCAAAAAAAAACGGAACGGACACGGAAAGAAAATACGTTTGTGTGCAGGAGCCCTAAGTCACATAATTAGGTATAAAAGAGCATGTAAAAAAGGCACAGTCTCTCGAGGCAAAGGTGGGCCAAGGTTCACCAATGGCGAAAAACTGTGGAATAATTTCAGAAAAATATTTACATAATATTGTGAAGACTTTGACAAGTCCCAGAACATGATACATGCAAAGATTCAGTAGAATCTGGAGAAATCCACGTGTGCAAGGGACAAGGCCAACGGTCAATTGGATGCTCGTGATCTATAGGCTGGTCAGACGGCACTGCATTAGGAACATACATGATTCTGTACAGGAAATCACTGCACGGGCTCATGAACACTTCAGAAATCATCATCTGTGGACACCGATCGTGTTTAATCCACAAATGGAAATTAAAGCTGTATGATGCAAAGCCATGTGTCAACATGATCCAGAAGCACTGCCATCTTCTCTGGATGAATCAGATGAATCAAAATTTTGAGATGTGTTCTGTGGGCTTAGGCCCCCTGCACACGATCAGGATTGCGTGCGGATTTTCCGCGCGGATTTGCGTGCGGAAAATCCGCACCGTAGGTCATGTCCATTGTATTCTATGAGAATTTGAAATTCTCAATGCACACGATGCGGATTTTTTCCGCGCGGATTTTGACCTGCGGTGCGGATTTTAAAAATCCGCGACATGTCTATTAATTTTTTTTTTCCTGACCGCGATTTTCTTCATTCACTTAGTGAAATCCGCATGCGGAAAATCCGCACCGAATCCGCACCAAATCCGCACGCAAATCCGTATGCAAATCCGCACCAATTAATGCGGATTGACCGCACAGATTTGCCTGCGAACACCTGCGGATTTCAGTGCGGATTCTCCGCACATGAATCCTGAACGTGTGCATGTACCCTTAAGAGGAGAGAGACCATCCAGCTTATCAGCTTATCACAGTTCAAAAGCCTGCACCTCGGATGGTATGGGATGGCACTATCAATGTTGAACAGTGTATAGAGGTTTTAGAACAACATATGCTCTCATCCAGACAATATCTCTTTCAGGGACGGTCTTGAATATTTCAGCAAGAGAATACTAAACCACATTCTCCATTCATCACAAAGTCATGGCTTCACAGAAGAAAGGGTCAGGGTGCTGAATCGTCTGCCTGCCGCGACCAGACCTTTTGTCCAATGGAAAACATTTTCTGCATCATGAAACGAAAAATCCGGCCAAAGAAAACCCAGGACTGTTGAGAAGCTAGACTCCTACATCAGACAAGAATTGGACAACATTCCTTTCCCAAAACTCCAGCAATTGTGTCTCCTCACTTCCCAGACATTTACAGGCTTGTTAAAAGAAGACGGGGTGCTACACAATGTTGGGCATGGCCTTTTGTCCCCAACTTTTGTTTGAGATGTGTTGCCTGCCCGTCATGTTCTAAATGAGTTAATTTTTATTTATGAAAGGATAAATGTCTCACTTTCAGGCATCGAATATGTGTTCTATGATCTATTGTGAATACAATCTGGATCTATGAGGTTTGCATCCTGTCCTATTTACAATTTGTACACAGGGCACCATTTTTTTGGGATTTGGGGGTTGGTACATACACAGAAGAATATTAATAATGTTTTGGTGCGGATTTCACGTAGCCTGAAATGTCATTTACTAAAACTGGCTTCTTTTATGGACTGTTTTAGATTTCTCCCTGCGCTGTCATGAGATTTTGCTAATCTTAAAATTCTTACTCCTCATCATAAGGCGAAGTTCACACGAACGTGTGTGACCCATGCCTGTGCTGCGGACCGCAAATAGCGGGCCGCAATGCACGATCGCTGGCCGTAGGTCAGCCGCATCGGATCGCGGACCCATTCACTTTAATGGGTCCGCGATCCGGCCGTTCCGCTAAAAGATAGGACTTGTTCTATCTTTTAGCAGAGCGGAAGTACGGGACGTAACCCCACGGAGGCACTCCGTAGTGCTTCCGAGGGGTCCCGTCCCGTGTGGCCGTTCCGCGATTCCGGATTTGCGGACCCATTGAAGTGAATGGGTCCGCATCCGTGATGCGGAATTCACACGGAACTGTGGCCGTGTATTGCGGCCCGCGATTTGCGGGCCGCAATACGGCCACAGATCACACAGATCACGTGTGAACTTAGCCTAAATTAGGTGCATCTACAGCAGTCTGTGTGCCTGGAGGGAAAAGCAACTCCACTCCATTCCCTGGAAACAGACGTAAATGTTCCAGCCCAGGCCCCTGCCTCTCCCAAGTGTCAAACACAGTGCAAAAATTACTGTGCAACAACATTTTGCTGCATTGGTGCTAAAAAAGGGGGGGTCTTTTTTACACCTACAACAGGCGTAGCACACTTTGTAAATGACCACCTATGTTTCCATTCATTTCCATGGAAATGTAATCTGCACAGAAATCCACAACATAATTCACTAATGAAATACCCTTCTTGTTCCGTTCCGTAAAGATATACAGCATAAACCGCAACAAAAACTGAAACTTTGTAAAACCTGCACCTAAGGATTTTGCTAAAAATTCCACCACTTAGGGTGTTGCCACCGAGTCACTGGCTGTGCTGCCAGTTTGGGGTGGCAAAAAAATAAAACGCACAAGGATTTTGCAACAACATGCATGCATTTATGCTGCAAAGGAATGCACACGGCAAATTTTAAACTCTATTTGTAATTAATGTAATTCGGTTTTGCTCCTTTTTCCGTTTATGTGTTTTTTTTTATGGCGTTTCTTTTTGCTGCACCAAAGCACAGCAGAGCGGCGACGTGTCGCAGCACCCTTAGGGCATCTGTATATGTTGAGTATTAGGCATGGTTTTTCTGCGTGGATTTCCGTGAGGAAAAAAGCCCAAAAGCCCAAGATACGCAAAGTGTATGAGATTAATCAAACTTTGCAGATTTTTTTCTGCGAGGAAATTGAACTGTTGTGTGGATTTCAAAATGTTCCAATGAAGGGTAAGATCTGAGGCAAAACTGCAGTTTGGGTGCAGAAATTCCCAAGATTCCTCAGCACGTTCACCCCCACCCGTGTGCAGGTGCCCTTAGGGCATGTTCACATGACGGATTTTGAAAATCTGCCTACAAAATTCTACGCAGAATCGGTTTGTTCTTTTTTATGTTTTTGAAGCATTTTTAAAAAAATTTTTTTTTAACCAATGGTTGTTTACTTCAATACAAAAATGCATTTTCAACTCATGTATTTTGGTCCAGATCCTTTCTTTGACATGCTGCAGATTTCAAAATCTGCACGGCAGGTCAGGTTCCACACAGAAGAAAAATTGCAAAGCGTACATGAGATTTTTCAGATTTCCTTCACTTTGCTGGTACTGTATTACGGTGTGGTTTTTCAGAACGAAAATCTGTGTGTAATCCACATCGTGTGCATTTACCCTTAGAGAGCTGCCACATGTTCAGCTTTTTTTTTTATGTAGTTTTTGAAGCCAAAACCAGAACTGTATTAAAACAAAAGTGGAGAAATGATATTAATAGTCTCTCTCCTGTTATGATCCACACCTGATTTTGGCTCTAAAAACTGCATTAAAAAATCAGTGTATAGCAACACCTTAAGGCTATGGCCACATAGTCAGGTTGATGCGGTTTTGGAAGCTAAAACGAGGAATGGATCATAAAAGTAGAAAAAGTATAAAAGACAGTTTCATTCCTTTTTTAAATTTCCTCCGCGTTTTGGATTCCAAAACTGCATCAAGAAACCTCATTGTGTGGTTGTACCCTAACAGGCAGATTGTATTTCTCCTCTTTTGTGAATCCACACCTCATTTTAGCTTCATATCAGAACAAAAACCTTTACGGGCAGCCCTAGTCCAGGTGGACTAGGGCTGTTAGTCTGGGTTGTCACTACTATTGGTTCAAATGGTCCACCATTTATTATTGGCTCAGATAGTCATCATTTACTGTTACAATTTACAATTGGTCCAGGTTGCCACTGTTTACTGTTCGTCCAGAGGACTACTGTTTCCCATTGGTTCATATGGTCATCATTTACTGTTGGTCCAGGTAGTCACCATTGGTCCAAGTGCAATAAGCACAGATTAACTTTGTGACTGGCTGATATTGATGTGGTGCAAACCCTGCCCGCGAGGGCTTACAATCTACAAAGGATGGAAGGAATCTGTAGGTGAGTGTAGAAGCTGCTCTGCTTTATTGTAGGATTTCATGGAGAGATGTGTTTTCAGGTTGCATTTGAAAGTTTTGATGTTGGGGGAGAGCCTGATGTTCTGGGGTACAGAATATGAGTAATACATGTGAGATATCTTGTAGACAACTGTGCGAGGAGCAGACAAGAGGAGAGTTAAGAAGGAGGTCTTGTGAGGATTATGATTGTGAGGATCATCATTTACTATTGGTCCCAGTGATCACCATTTACTAATAGTTCAGGGCACCATCATTTATTGTTGCTTTGAGATTTGTAATTCCAGATTTAGGGTTGATGGGGGTGGTTGAAAAGGATTTTTGTCTATATTTTCCCCGCATTATGGAGCTAAAATGTGGCAGGTCCCCATAGGGAATGGCTCAGACATGCTCTTTAATAGATTATGTTCTAAATACTGGACCCTAGCCACAAATAACAGAGATCCTGCCAAGGAATAGAGGAATTCAAACAATTACCCTGGCAAAAATCAAACTGTGCAATTCCATAGCGTGCACAGCTCCAGACAAACACCATTATGTTCTATTACATGGGAAGGGAAGAGACAATGTAAGAAGGCAGAAAGCGTAAGCAACATGACGTTAGCATGTAACACGCCTAAGGGAACGGTGGTAGACTCAAGGGTCACGTGATGTACAGTGCTAGGCATACATAACAGGACAGCAGAGGTTAGTGATATAGATGAGGGTCACGTGATGTGCTGGGTACATGTAAGGCTAAGTTCACATTGAGTTATTCCTGTGCTGAAAAAAATTTGCATTCTTCTTCAGGATTCTGTGTGGGGTTTCTCTTTTGATGTGGTTTTTCATCTAATGGTAAGTTTGGTTGTGGATTTGATGCAGAATCCGCACGAAGGATAAACATGTCATTTCTTTTTCCATGCCACGGTGAAAACGGGAGTGGAAACAAAACGTGTTGTGTAAATTAACCAGCTGTTTTCGGCGCGGTTTTTGAACGCGGAATTCTTGCCAAAATCTGTGCCCCAAAAATTCTGAACACACCCTAACATGTCTGCAAATGTCAGTTCTATACAGTCATGATAAACACAGGGTACACCCTCTTTGAAATCCATGGTTTTATGTATTAGGACATATTTAAAAAAAATCTGGTCTTTGGAAGGTCTTAATTTTAGGGCTTATGCGCACGAATGTGTGCTGCCCGTTCCGTACATTGGGGACCGCAAATTCTGGCTTTGCATCCATGATGCGGTGCACAAACAGCTGGTGCTCGTATATTGTGGACCCATTGTTTGCGGGCTGCAATACGGGCACCCGACAACAATGGTTGTTTGCATGAGCCCTTAGGGAAATACAACCTCAGATGAACAACAATGATAAATTACACCGTGGCATTAACAAAAACTAGGCCAAAATACAGAAGCAAGTACATCCATACTTCTTCCATAGGAATTGAGGCTAAGTAGCAGTCAAGTGCTGATAATCAAATGTCCTTGATGAATTGATCATCAGCAAGTGTGACCACCTCTATAAATGCAGACTTTTGGCACTTTGCTGGTCTGGAACATTCAGGAGTGCGCCAAGGAAGAAAGACATCAGCAATGATCTCAGAGAAACAATGCCCATTAATCTACAAGGGATTATAAGGTCATTTCCAAACTATTTGAAGTCCATCATTCTACAGTGAGAAGGATCATTATACACAAGTGGAAATATTCAAGACAGTCAACAATCTTCCCAGGAGTGCATGTCCCAGCAAATTCACCCCAAGATTAGACCATACAATGCTCAGACAAATTGCAAAAGACTCAAGAGCTACATCTATGACTCTACAGCTCCCATGTCAAATGCATGTTAAATGTTGAAGTTCATGACAGTCCAACTAGAAAAAGACTGAACAAGTATGGCTAGTTTGAAAGGGTTGCCAGAAGAAAGTCTCTTCTTTCTAAAAAGAACATGGCAGTACAGCGTAAGTTTGCAAAGTTGCCTCCGAACAAACCATGAGAATTCTGGAACAATATTCATTGGATAGACAAGACCAAAGTGGAGATGTTTGGCCAGAATGTGCAGCATAACATTTGGAGAAAACCAAACACAGCATATCAACACAAACACCTCATAAGGACTGAAAAGTCCAGTGGTGGAAGGGTGATGATTTAGGCTCGTTTTGAAACCACAGGACCCAGCCACCTTGCAGCATTGCAGTGACCAATGGACATGATGCAAGTGGGGGAGGTCACTAACCTCAGTGAACTGAAGCAACATTGTAAAGAAGAGTCGGCCAAAACTCCTCCAGAATGATGTGATAGACTGATTAAGTCATAGAGAAATCAATTACTTCAAATGATTGCTGTTAAAGGAGGTCCTGCTAGCTATTGAATCATAGGTGTACTTAGTTTTTCACACATTGCTTCATGGTTGTTATATTTGCCCAATTAAAGACCTTGTAAGGACCAGATGCATTTTTATTTTTTCCTGATACTGAAAACTATAGAATACAAAGAGAGTGTACTTGTTTTTTCTCATAACTGTATATTTGAGGGTTACATGATTTACAGTGCCAGGTACACGTGACATGTCTGCAGACCCCGGCCGACATGAGAGATTATGGAGTAAGAGATGCAGCAGATATGATGTTCTCTGGTATCAGGCTCTGCAGAACTCAGCAGAATGTTTGTCTTTCCCTCCTTGTAGGACCTGTGTGGCGCCTCCACCTGCGACACCCTGGGAATGGCAGATGTGGGCACCATGTGTGATCCTAAGCGCAGTTGCTCAGTGATAGAGGATGACGGGCTCCCTTCGGCCTTCACTACAGCTCATGAGCTTGGTGAGTACCCCAGAAACATGAAGTATGCACATTGGGGGGAATTTATCATGAAGGTAATATTTGAAGTCAGTTTTGCTTGAGTTGACATTGAAGTACTTGGAGCCAAATTTATCAAATGTTATCACGTTGTTTGTGAAATTTGGGGCATCTTTAACCCTAACACTTACTAGAAATGGTGCTCTAGTTTTCTTATGCTAGCCTCCTACTGGAGTGAACTTGAGACTTTCTTAAATTTTTTTTTTTTTTTTTTTTAAGTCACAGTGATGAATCTGGAGTGAAACTAAATCACATAGCTAACCATGCTCACTTTCACACTCACTTTTCTAAACTGGAGTGAGTTGTGTAAAATTGTAACATTCTGGCACAAATAAACCCAAATGGTTGGAAAAGCTCTACTCTGCAACGTTTTAAAGACAGAATTCCAGATTTGATAAGGACTTTGAATTGAATTCAGGACTTGATAAATCCCCTATAGTTGTGTTTTTTCTTTTCCATGGATAGAACTGGGATTGACAATGAGTAGAGCGCCCTCTAACATGAATGCGTTGTTTCACATTAATAGTATCATCAGTCATATGTGAATAAGGCCTCATGCACACCACTTTATCCGTTTTCTGTTCTGCAAATTGTGAATCGCCAAAATGTGGATCCGGTCCGTGTTGCATCCACATCATACCTCCCAACTTTCTAAATAAACGACTCATTGTGCGGTGCGCAAAGCATATTTTTTCCGTACTAGGCCACGCCTCTTACTCCGCCCAAAGCATAACTATGCCCCTAATCCCTCGATTATCCAGGAAGTAGTACTCCTAATTCAGAGCCATCCACATATATGAGCATAGGAAAACATCGATTTCCACATGTATCCTCCTTTCCCTCAGCGGACAACTCTGTGGAACATCAAAAGTCGCACCAATAGTGAAGCACTGTCTCCAAGGGTCAGGTAAAAAAGGAATTTATTGTACTCACAAACGTAGTCAGATAAAAAGCATTTCAAAGAGGTTGAACACCCCCGTAATCCTGCCCGACCCGGGTTTCGCTCCAAGCTTCGTCAGATAGCCTGTAGATACAGTGCTTGGAAGCATCCAGAAGGTAAAATCTGTACAGACCCCAGTGATACTACTCAAAGCTCCAGTTTTGTTACAGTGTATTCTGTGTAGACAATCCTCGGTGAGGTGCACAGGCTGGACTCCAGACCAGGGCATTTTACCTGCACCAATACCAGTGGTGTAGCTAGAAATGACTGGGCCCCCAGCAAATTTTTGAATGGGGCCACCCTCCCCCAGTAATTTTTTCACGACCCCTTCCTTTCATGCCGCCCCCATTCCTGTGGCTAGTAAAGATCGCTCTCTCAGACCAGGCCCGGCAGCTGTTCCATCCGTTTTCTACACTGTCTATACTGTCACTGTATATAATTTCATTGTGTAATACTGTTGGAGGGGCCCTGACCAAATCCTTTAGTCCTCCTCCTCCTGGATGGGCCCCTTCTGGGTCAGGGCCCCAAAGCAGCCACTTCCCCTATAGCTACGTTCCTGACTGATACATTAAAACAAACTATCAGAACATGTCAGGACAGAGATTTGTGCTGCTCATGTCTTTAGCTCACAGAGCATGGCTTAGCCTGACACATTGTCACAAACTTCAGCTGTAAGAACTATTAGATCTCTATGGTCCAGTTTAAACTAATAGTGGACTTAATGTATCGTTGTGGCACAAAGCCCTACATTTCTGCCCCATGAATAATAATCTTAGGCGGTGTTCTGTCTTTTAGGGGCCTCCATCACAGATTGCCCCTCACCTGACAGATCGCCCACTGTTCCCATGTTAGAACACAATGAGGCTAGGCTCAAACGATGGATTCTCACCAATATGGTTTCTGCTGTGGTTTTTCCATTTTGAATGTCCCGGTCCCGCTCTCGGTTTAGCTCTTATGCATGGAGATAAATGGCGAGCAGGCTCCCACTGCGGCTTTCCGTGATGTGCGAGCAGTAACCATGCCAAAAATGGACATGTACATTCTTGTCGCAGTCTGAAAACCGCATGTGAAAAATCCCCGGCCACATGAACTGCGGTGCAGCCTCACATTAAAAGATGGTTTCAGCCCAGATTCAGTGCCGAAACACATGCCAAAAAAAAATCAGTTGTGTGAACATGCCCTAAGAGTAGTGCTAAGCGTTTTTTTGTGGCAGGTTTTGGGGCCAAAATCACAAGTGGATCATAAAAGGAGAAAAAGTATACAGGACAGATACATTGGGGGTCATTTATTAAGACCATCATTTTTCATACCTTTTACACCAGTGTTGCTGCTGGAAAATGCTCCTAATTTATAATGGAGTGTGTTTCTGCAACTTTTATGCCTTTTTTCTCTTGTAAAAAAAACTTCTATGTATAGTTTTTTGCTGGACTCTGCAGGATGGAAACACGGGGTGTACTACACTTTTCCATCCTTTTTCCCCCAATGTATTTGTTAAACGTAGGGCAAAAACATTATGTGAACCCAGTCTGCAGAATTATACTGACCGGCAGTTAGTACCATGTCACACTTGTAATGTCATCTGCTATCAGCCACTAGTTATTTTCTCATAAGAGGTTCTGCAGCAGCTGACATGGTGGTTTGGCCAGTATTTCCCCCTCATGGGCGAGGTTCATGTTATTTCCAGTAAATAATACAGTTTGGGAGGACACTTCCCCGAATGTTTATACATCAGATGTTGAGTCCAAAACTTGTAAAAGGGTCCAAGCAGTTTAATCTCAGTCTGGACCATAAGGGTTCTGGAAACTGCGACTGTAAATCATAGATCCTGTCTCCAGTCCAAGTGGATGTGACAGCAATACATTAATAAATGCCCCCACATACAAGTCAGAATTTAATGGAAGCACGTGGAGTTTGTCCGTAGAAGACTTAGGCTACTTTCACGCTAGTGTTTTTGCTGGATCCGACAGGGTTCAGCAAAAACGCTTCCGTTACTAATAATACAACCATCTGCATCCGTTATGAACGGATCCGGTTGTATTATCTTTAACACAGCCAAGACGGATCCGTCATGAACTCCATTGAAAGTGAATGGGGAATCTATTTTCTATTGTGTCAGATTGTGTTAGAGATCCGTCCCCATTGACTTGCATTGTGGGTCATAACGGATCTGTTTTGCTCCGCATCCCAGGACGGAAAGCAAACCGCAGCATGCAGCATTAATGCATTTCAATGGGAAAAATGCCGGATCCGACATTCAGGCAAGTGTTCCAGAATCTTGGACGGAGATAAAACGGCAGCATGCTGCGGTATTATCTCCGTCCGGAAAAGTCAAAAAGACTGAACTGAAGATATCCTGATGCATCCTGACCGGATTGCTCTTCATTCAGAATGCATGGGGATAAAACTGATCAGTTCTTCTCCGGTATTGAGCCCCTGTGACAGAACTCAATGCTGTAAAAGAATAACGCTAGTGTGAAAGTACCCTAAGGCTCCTTTTACGCAGGCGAGAATTCCGCGTGGGTGCAATGCGTGAGGTGAACGCATTGCACCCGCACTGAATCCGGACCCATTCATTTCTATGGGGCTGTGCACATGAGCGATGAAAATCGCAGCATGCTCTATATCGTGCGTTTTTCACGCAACGCAGTCCCCATAGAAGTGAATGGGGCTGCGTGAAAATCGCAAGCATCCGCAAATAAGTGCAGATACGGTGCGATTTTCACGCATGGTTGCTAGGAGACGATCGGGATGGAGACTCTATCTTTATTATTTTCCCTTATAACATGGTTATAAGGGAAAATAATAGCATTCTTAATACAGAAAGCTAAGTAAATTATGGATGGAGGGGTTGAAAAATAAAAAAAAGTTATTAAACTTAACTCCATCCACTTGTTCGCGCAGCCCGGCTTGTCTTCTTTCTTCTTTGAGGACCTGGGAGGAAAAGGACCTTTGGTTACATCACTGCGCTCATCACATGGTCCATCACCATGGACCATGTGATGTACCATGTGACAGACCATGTGATGAGCGCAGTGACATCACAAAAGGTCCTTTTCCTCCCAGGTCCTCAAAGAAGAAGAAAGAAGACAAGCTGGGCTGCGCGAACAAGTGGATGAGGTGAGTTTAATAATATTTTTTTATTTTTTAACCCCTCCATCCCTATTGTACTATGCATTCTGTATTAAGAATTCTATTATTTTCCCTTATAACCATGTTATAAGGGAAAATAATAAAATCTACACAACACCTAACCCAAACCCGAACTTCTGTGAAGAAGTCCGGGTTCGGGTTTGGGTACCAAACATGGCGATTTTTCTCACGCGCGTGCAAAACGCATTAAAACGCTTTGCACTCGCATGGAAAAATGTGCATTTTCCCGCAACGCACTCGCATCTTGTCCGGCCCTAAGATTCCTTCACACGCTGCGGATTTTGCAGAATTTTCCGCAAATGAAAATCAGTTCCATTCATTTGAATGGGATGACAAGTACACGGATTTCTGCAAGCCCCATTCAGGTTGCAGAGAATTCTGCCACACATACACGTGACTGTACCTTTAGGCCACCTGCACACATTGCGGAATATGCATGGTTTTTACGCATGGATTCCCTTATGGGAAACCGCAGAGTAGTAGAGTACCATCAAATTGTTTGAGATTAGACAAGTCTCATGTACACTTTATGCTTTGTTTCCGTGCGGAAATTGACCTGCATTGCGTATTTGCAAGTCAATTATGTTTGCGGTTTTAGCTGCGGATTCAACCTTTTTCAATGGAAAGGTGAGATCTGCGGCAAAACCTCATCTAATCTGGTGCTGATATGCTGTAGAAACGCACATAACTCCACATGGAAATTCTTGCGGATCTTATTTGCGTTCACCCGCAGGTGGCGGCACAGGAAAAAAAAACATCACAATTGCATCAAATCATGCAGTTTGCATGCGGTTTTCAAAGTAGTTGCGGTTTTTAAAGGTGAAACGTGTTCTTCGGAAATTAAGAAAATTAAAATACCTAAATATATTGCCAAATACCTTACATTAGTTAATGGCTCGTTTTGTCTAGTAGTAATCATTAGGAGAAACAAAATGGCCGCTGTCCTATTAGTACACAGAAAACCTGTCCTGATCACACAGGAGGACAAGTTACTTCACAACACTGAGGTAAAGAGCTGCCTCATCCTCCTCTCTGCTCTGCTTGTCAGGGATTATGATCCTGAATACAGTTTAATATGATATTTAGCTAAATCTGTGTAGGAATGGAGTTCATGAGGAGACATGAAGTACAGAGATGACAGACAGGACAGACTCTGGTAATGTGGGGCTGTTGTAATGGAGACTGCAGACAAGTGCTGCTGCTCATTAGCCACATCTGCTCATGAATTCCATTCCTACAGAGATTCAGCTAAAGAGTAGCTGTATTCAGGATCATAATCCCTGACAGAAGGATGAGGCAGCTCTTTAGCTCAGTGTTGTGAAGTAACTTGTCCTCCTGTGGGATTAGGACAGGTTTCGTGTGTACTAATAGGACAGCAGCCATTTTATTTTCCCTGATGATTGCTCCCCAGACAAAACGAGCCATAATAACTAATGTAAGGTATTTGGGATTATATTTATAATGAAATAATATTTAAGTATTTTCATTTTCTTAATTCACAGAGAACCCCTTTAAATAAATCTGTTTCACCTGTTAAAACCCCAACAAAACCACATCATGTTTTTTCCGATGTGGTTTTTGCCACACTTTAAACGACTGTGATGTGAACGGAGCTTTCTTGCCATGATCCAGAGCCTGTGGAATGATACTGCTTTGTGTTACACAATCAAAAGAACACATGGAAAATAACAAATAACACCCAGTCAGAGCTGAAGTTTGGTATTTTTACGCAGTGAAGAAACTGTATAGCACCTCACAAATACAGAGACACCTCCATGATTCTTTGTCTGCAGCTATTGTGCTTCATTTTAATGCTTGGTTCCTGATCCGCAGGAATTTACCCTTTATAAACACTTCATTGACCTGTGTAAATCTCTACTCGCTTTGTCACTGGACTCTCCATCCAATATATTATTATTCATTACAGCACAGTCGTAGTGGCCATAGGGTAGTATGGGGCCCGGCAGCTGTGACCACTGTCCTGTTTCACGAAACATGCAGGGACTTTTAGGGTTCTGTTACACAGCGGTATGGCATGACATTTCACTTAATGTTTGTCAATGGTGTCTCAATGCGACATGTCGCTGCCAGACATGTTGGATTTTGTTATATATACAGGTTATAGAGCTGAGCAAACTGATATATAGTTTTATGGGGAAAACAATTTAGTATTAATTGTAATTTATACATTTAAATTCCTGCTTTGAAGTCCAGGAGGCGGTCCTATCAGTGACTGACAGCCATCTCTGCATACACAGTCATAGAGGGAAGGCTGTCAATCACTGATAGGACCGACTACAAAGCCCAAAATGAGAAGAAAATGAATGAAATACAGGTATGGCCTCATGCACACAACCGTTGTTTTGGTCCGCATCCGAGCCAGTATTTGCGGCTTGGATGCAGACCCATTCACTTCAATGGGGCCGCAAAAGATGCGGACAGCACTCTGTGTGCTGTACGCATCCGTTGCTCTGTTCCGTGGTCCGCAAAAAAATATATAACCTATCCTATTCTTGTCCGTTTCGCGGACAAGAATAGGTAGCTATATTAATGGCTGTCCGTGCCATTCCGCAAATTGCGGAATGCACACGGACGCCATCCATGTTTTTCGGATCCGCAATTTGCGGACCGCAAAAGACACAATGGTCGTGTGCATGAGACCTTATACTGATTCCCCCCCCCCCCCACAAAACTACATACCATACCAATTTGCTCAGCTCCTCCTGCTCTGTAACATGATGTCTCCAGCTCAGTCACCGTGTTCAATTTGACAGGTACCCTTAAATCCATAACTGTCAAAAATAATAATAATTGTATGTACACTTATTTAAAAACAAAAATCTTACCCAGGGATAATGTTAGAATAGTGTCACCTGCTGTTTTTATTCTAGAGCCTTTCTGTGTCCATCTCAATAAATGTGCCAAGGTGGACGCAGATGCTCAGTCTTCCCCCTTTGGGTATTCAGTGTGGTGCGCCAGCTGCTTCTGAAGCTGGAGGATCTTCTCTCAGAAGAAATGCTGAATAAGTGATCAGAGAGTGAGACAGCTATACTGTAACTGCTGCGGTGGACACCTGGAGGCAGTTTAATAGAAACAGCAGGTGGCGCTACTCTTAGGACCCTTTCACACAAGCTTGACGGATTAGATCCGGGTGCGTTCAGTGAAACTTGCACCATTTTGCAAGCAAGTTCCGTAACAGCCCGTTCAGACCTGAGCGTTTTACAGCGCGTTCCTATGCGCTGTAAAACGCTCAACAAGGAGAAACCAATGCTTCCCTATCGGCATGGTTCTCACCTGGGCGTTTTACAGCGCGTACGATCGCGCTGTAAAACGCCCGACGCCCCAAGAAGTTCAGGAGCTTCTTTGGGGCGTAGTGTCTCGCGTTCCCGTACATAGACTTCCGGGAACGCAAGACACTGGGCGTTCGCTTCTCTCTGTATGCGCGATTGTAAACGCCCGTACAATCGCGCATACAAAGCGTACGTTCAGTACGCTCTGGTGTGAACCCAGCATAAGTTTTGTCTGCGATTGCATTCAGTTGTTCAGTTTTTTCCGCACGAGTGCAATGCGTTTTGATGCGTTTTTCACGCGCGTGATAAAAGCTTTAGGCCTCTTTCACACGGGCGTTGCGGAAAAAGGTGCGGGTGGTTGCGGAAACACCCGCGATTTTTGCGCGAGTGCAAAACATTTTAATGCGTTTTGCACTCGCGTGAGAAAAATCGCGCGTGTTTGGTACCCAAACCCGAACTTCAGAAGTTCGGGCTTGGGATCGCTGTTCTGTAAATAGTAATTTTCCCTATAACATGGTTATAAGGGAAAATAATAGCATTCTGAATACAGAATGCTAAGTAAAACAGGGCTGGAGGGGTTAAAAAAAAATAAAAAATCATTTAACTCACCTTAATCCACTTGCTCGCGATGCCGGGCATCTCCGTCTGACTCTTTACTGTATAGGACCTGTGGTGAGCATTAACTATAGTTTAAGGACCTGGGATGACGTCACTCTGGTCATCACATGGTACGTCACATGATCTTTTACCTGCTCACCACAGGTCCTATACAGTAAAGAGTCAGACGGAGATGCCGGGCATCGCGAGCAAGTGGATTAAGGTGAGTTAAATGATTTTTTATTTTTTTTTAACCCCTCCAGCCCTGTTTTACTTAGCATTCTGTATTCAGAATGCTATTATTTTCCCTTATAACGATGTTATAAGGGAAAATAATAAGGTTCGGGTCTCCATCCCGATCGTCTCCTAGCAACCGTGCGTGAAAATCGCACCGCATCCGCACTTGCTTGCGGATGCTTGCGATTTTCACGCAACCCCATTCATTTCTATGGGGCCTGCGTTACGTGAAAAACGCACAAAGAGGAGCATGCTGCGATTTTCACGCAACGCAAAAGTGATGCGTGAAAATCACCGCTCGTGTGCACAGCCCCATAGAAATGAATGGGTCAGTATTCAGTGCGGGTGCAATGCGTTCACCTCCCACATCGCATCCGCGCGGAATACTCGCTCGTGTGAAAGGGGCCTTAGGTTTACAAACAACATCTCTTCGCAACCATCAGTGAAAAACGCATCACACCCGCACTTGTTTGCGGATGCAATGTATTTTTCATGCAGCCCCATTCACTTCTATGGGGCCAACGTTGCGTGAAAAACGCAGAACATAGAACACTCTGCGATTTCCACGCAACGCAGAAGTGATGCGTGAAAAACAACGCTCATGTACACAGGCACATTGAAATGAATGGGTCAGGATTCAGTGCGGGTGCAATGTGTTCACGTCACGCATTGCACCCGCGCGGAAAACTCGCTCGTGTGAAAGGGGCCTTATGTTGTTCCTGCAAATATCTGTAGATACAGAAAGGTTAAAATAATGGGCTGGATTCAACGAAACAAACAGCATTGCACACCACATCTTACTGTAACTTGGATGAAACAAGAATAGCTGAAGAAATGGCTGTATTTTTGTTTGCTTTGAAAGGGTTGTCCTTTTTTTTAAGGATAGGCCATCACTAGCTGATTGGCAGGGGTCGACACTCTTGCAGATCAGCTGATCTGTGTATCTCCATTGACAGAAGTCAGTGTCGGAGCTACCAGCACCATTGACATTGTAGAGGATGTCACCAGCGGTGTGGGATGTCAGATCCCTGACGATCATCTGAGGAAAGCCCAAAAAAAAAACTGTACAACCCCTTTAAGGTAAGATAAAGGCCCAGGGATATCTATTTGTTGGTGACTGGTTCCGATCCGGTTTATGTGGTTAAGTGATTAACAGCTGTGGATTCAGACCTGACGTCACCTGCATGTAGTGGGAATATTCTGCCTGTACTTGGCCTTGGTTTTCGGCCTTATCCCCGTACCCCATTCTTAGCGCTGACAAGCCCCAGAAGTAGAGGCTGAAAGGTCGCTTATTCTCTCCTAGCTTTATTTATAATGTACAGAATTCCTCCTATCTTCCAGAGATTTACACCCCTCCCCGCCCTCCTCATCCAATGCATTACACATCTTTGTACAATTTAAGAAATAAAATAACCCCAGGATTCGGGAAGAGGGGAGTAAATCACAATTGCCCAATATCTTGTCAAATTTCCAGCGCCATAAATAAGGTAGCTGTAAAGCTTTCACTGTCTCCTTCACTGACTCCCTTCTTTTCTACCATAGGTCACGTGTTCAACATGCCTCATGACAACGTCAAGGCCTGCGAGGAGGTGTTTGGGAAGCTTAAGGAGAACCACATGATGTCACCCACACTGATACAGATCGACCGGGCCAATCCATGGTCTGGGTGCAGTGCCGCCATAATTACAGATTTCCTGGACAATGGACACGGTGAGGATCATATTGTTCTTCTTACATGAGTAATCCAGTGCTGGGAGGAGATTTGTGGGCCCCAGAAGCCGGACTTGTGATGTCACTGCACCCAGTGTGGTCATCTAACTCAAGAAGGAGCAAGAAGCCATGGTCTGCCTCAGCTTCCATCATCTCCATCTTCTCAACTGTCCTCAGAATCAAACATAAAATATCACTTAGGGCTCATGCACACAAACGTATTTTCTTTCCGTGTCCATTCCATATCTTTTTTTGGCGGACCGTATGAGGAACCATTCATTTTAAAGGGTCCTAAAAAAAATATGGAAGTTACTCCTTGTGCATTGCGTTTACGCATGTCCGTATTTCCGTTCCGCTAAAAAATAAATCATGTCCTATTATTGTCCGCATTACGGACAAGTATAGTACAGTTTTATTAGGGGCCGGCTGTTCCGTTCCGCAAAATACGGAATGCACACGGACGTCAACCGCATTATTTTGAGGATCCATTTTTTGCGGACTGCAAAATACATACGGTCATGTGCATGAGCCCTTATGTGGTTATATACGATTCCATCAGTGGTGCAGGCCATGGTCATCTAGCACACCCTACTGCTACACGTTTATTAACACCAGACGCATGTATGTGGAGAAAGTGGTCATATGTCATACAAATCCTTCTACTCAGCCATCCATTACTGTAGATAAGTGTGTGGGAGGCAATTAGATTCTGTCATATATCATTGTCTATAACAGTCCACACCGGATGGAGAAGCAAGCAGAATTGTCAGGGCGCAGCCGTGACATGGGAAGGGCGAGCTGATAATGCCTGATTTGGCTGAGGCCTGTGCAGCCTGGATTTAGGGATACACACAGCTGTCCAGCTGAGGAACTTGGCTGGTAAGTGAGAAGTCCACTTACAGCTGGGTCCAGTCCCTAATGATTTCCACAGCTGAACGGTTTAGTTCCCTCTCTGGCTCGGCTCTGACGCCTCTTTAAACAGTTTACTCTTGGCATCCGGTTGCATTTGTAAACTTAACACGAGATTTGGATTTATGCGCTGATAGGGAGGACGCTGTGGAGATCACAGGGGTGTTTGCTCTTTCATTTTAGGGTTCATGAGATCAATAGATTATCCCTTCCATAGTTCACTTCTCAATGGCAGACTCCATGAAGATAATAGAAAACTGATTGCTGTGTATACTATTATATAATGTGTTATCAGAATTAGGCCTCTTGCACACGACTGTATGTCTTTTTCAGTATTTTGCGGTCCGCAAAAAACGGATCCGCAAAAAATACAGATGACGTCCGTGGGCATTCCGTTTTTTGCAGAAAGGAACAGCCGGCCCCTAATAGAACAGTACTATCTATCCTTGTCCTTTATGCGGACAATAATAGGACATGTTCTATCTTTGAACGGAATGGAAAAACGGAAATACGGAAACGGAAGGCATACGGAGTACCTTACGTTTTTTTTGCAGATCGCTTGAAATGAATGGTTCCGTATACGGAACGCAAGAAACGGAAACGGAAGAAAAACGTTCGTGTGCAAGAGGACTTAGGCTATGTTCCGTGAAAAACGGATGTACGATGGCCATTTTTTTAAAAGCCGTCACACGTCCATTCTAAGAATAATGGTAATCTATGGGGTTATTCACACAGCTGATGGTCAGGGAACAAGCACTTAAGCACACGACTGCAAATCCTGAAAACATGTATCCTTTTATACCGTATAAAAAAAGCCTTGTGCTGCCAAAGGCCTCATGCACACGACCGTTGTGTGCATCAGCGGCCGTTGTTCCGTTTTCCGTTTTTTTTCGCGGACCCATTGACTTTCAATGGGTCCGTGGAAAAATCGGAAAATGCACCGTTTGGCTTCCGCGTCCGTGATCCTTTTTGCAGTCCGTGAAAAAAATATGACCTGTCCTATTTTTTTCACTGACAACGGTTCACGGACCCATTCAAGTCAATGGGTCCGTGAAAAATCATGGATGCACACAAGATAGTCATCCGCGTCCGTGATCCGTGTCCGTTTTTCCTATCATTTTCAATGCAAACTTGACTTAGTTTTTTTTTTCACTTTTCATGTCCGTGGATCCTCCAAAAATCAAGGAAGACCCACGGAAGAAAAAACGGTCACGGAACAACGGAAATACGTTTTGCGGACCGCAAAAAAAAAACGGTCGTGTGCATGAGGCCATATACTGTACATAGGATAACTGTCCATGGCTGGTTCTGTATCACCTCTGTTCTGTATTGGGCTATAGTCACACCTAGCAGTTGAGATGTTAAAACCTACATCCAAACCACATCGGGGGAAAAAACGCATGCTTTCTTTTTTCAGTGTGGTTGTGTTTTTTTACAGGCAAAACTCAAGTTTCACCTGTTATAACCTGCAGTCACTTTGAAACCACAGCAAAAACACCCACATTTTCTTCTCTTTTATTTTTATGCAGTTTTAGGGCTCATGCACACGACCGTGTATGTATTTTGCGGTCCACAAAAAACGGATCTGCAAAAAATACGGATGGCGTCCTTGTGCATTCTGTATTTTGTGGAACGGAACAGCTGGCCCCTGATAGAACAGTCCTATCCTTGTCTGTAATGCGGACAATAATAGGACATGTTCTATTTTTTTGCGGAACGGACATATGAAAACGGAATGCACACGGAGTAAGGCTATATTCACATGACTGTATGTATTTTGCGGTGCGCAAAACACTGATCCTCAAAAAATACGAATGACGTCCTTTTGGAATCCGTATTGCATACGCTTTTTTTGCGGATTCATTGTAACAATGCCTATCTTTGTTGGACAAGAATAGGACATGCTCTATAATTTTTGCGGTGCTAGGGCATAGACATACGGATGACAGCATACAGTGTGCTGTCCGCATTTTCGCGGACTCATTGAAATGAATGGGTCCTCATCCAATCCGAAAAAAAAAAACAGAATAGACATTGAAACAAAATACGTTAGTGTGCATGTAGCCTAACTTCAGTTTTTTGTTTTTTTTACGGACCCATTGAAATTAATGGTTTCGCATACAGTTCTCAAAAATAACGGAATGGACATGGAAAGAAAATACGTTCGTGTGAATGAGCCCTTAACAGCACCTCAGTCGTGTGTGTATATATATATATATATATATATATATATATATATATATGTGAATATACCTTTAGGGCTCATGCACATGTCGGTATGTATTTTGCAGTCCGCACAAAAAAAAGGGATGACATCTGTGTGACATCCGTCATCCGTATTGCATCCGTTTTTTTTGCATAGCCATTGTAACAATGCCTGTCCTTGTCTGCAAAATGGACAAGAATAGGACATGTGCTATTTTTTTTTGTGGAACGGACATGCGGACATAGGGAAATGGAATACACACAGAGTCATTTCATTTTTTTTTGTTGACCCATTGAAATGAATGGTTCTGCATACGGACTTGTAAAAAAACCGAACGGAAACGGAAAAAAAATACATTCGTGTGTATGAGCCCTTATTGCTTCCATTACATTTTTCTCTTTGCACTCCTCTTTAGGTGAGTGTCTCCTGGATGAGCCAGCAAAGCCAATATTATTGCCCGATGAGCTCCCGGGGGTCAGCTACAACCTGAACCGCCAGTGCGAGCTCGCCTTTGGTCTGGGATCCAAGCCTTGTCCTTATATGCAGTACTGCACCAAGCTGTGGTGCACGGGGAGAGCCCGGGGGCAGCTGGTGTGCCAGACCCGACATTTTCCTTGGGCGGATGGTACCAGCTGCGGTGATGGGAAGTTCTGTCTGAATGGAGCATGTGTGGAGAGACATGACACCAAACGATACAAGGTAGGTCATGACTTACATATGGGCGCTTTCCTTTATTAATGTAACGAGAAAGGTTGTTACATTACTGTACTCCAGGGACACCATTCTCATTCTGTCCACGTAACTCCCTCGCTCAGGACTCCTCTACACTGTGTCAAATTAAAACCATGAGCGCTGTGTTCTCAGGGAGACACTATGATTGATAAGGTTGGGTACAGAAAGGAGTATTCTGTGCCAGCCCTGCCAGTCTGTGTGATATACTGTGAGAATGTCCTGCAAAGAATACCAGGGAGATATTTGTGATATGTCCACCGTGTCTCTGCTGAACGCACCGTGGTAATCCGGAGAGGCAGCTGCGTGTAGTGATCAGGACTTGCGGAGACATTCATCCATCGTCTGAGGAGGAAATGGGCAAAATCTGGCATAGGATACAACCTTCTGACTCCACCCTGAAGAACATTCCTGTATTATTTCTATATACATGGCCGCCGTCCTCAGGGTAAGGGTGCATTCACATGACCGTATAAATGGATCCGCATCTGTTCTGCAAATTTGCGGAACGGGTGCGGACCCATTCATTTCAATGTTCCGTGGCCCCGCAAAAAAGATAGAGCTTGCTTGTCCTATTCTTGTCCGCAACCGCGGACAAGCTTAGGCATTCTCTATATAGCGCTGGCCATGTGCGGTCCGCAAATTGCGGAACGCACACGGCCGGTATCCGTGTTTTGCGGATCCGCAATTTGCGGACTGCAAAACACTTACGGTCATGTGAATGCACCCTAAGGCCTCTTGCACACAAATGTATGTATTTTGCGGTCCGCAAAAACGGATCCGGAAAAATTACGGATGACATCTGTGTGCATTCCGTATTTTGCGGAACGGAAAAGCTGGCCACTAATAGAACACTAGTATCCTTGTCCATAATGCGGACAAGAATAGGACATGTTCTATTTTTTTGCGGAACAGAAATATGGAAACTGAATGCAGTTTACGGACCCATTGAAATGAATGGTTGCGTGTACTGCCCATTCCATCCTTGTTTACCTCAGCTGGAGACATCGAGACCATCAGGTAGTCAAGATTAGACGACAATTAGGAGCCTTCACACGTGCCAGATTTTGTTGCAGAAATTTCTGCCATTTCCACTCATCTCAATGCGGCTTGCAGAAATCCATGTGCTTGCCGCCAAAACAACCCCATTATAAAGAATGGAAATGATTTTCAGCCACAGAAATGTGTGCCACGTGTGAAGGCGCCCTTATATGTCATCTCAGACCTTCCTACATGTCCTTACTGAAACCGGTTAATAACGATGAAGTAGTTACAGATGGGGATGATGAGAGTGGGGATAGAGGAGGTTCGGTAAGATATGGAGGAGGTCTGTGCGGTCACACACTTTTGTAATGTTTGTTTTATGTGGTGACCGGCAGAATGAGTGCTTTATCTGAATGTCACATATAACCGGCATGTATGACTCTGCAGCCTCACATCTGTTAGTGTTTGCCTACAGGGTCGTTAAGATGACTGATGAGAGTTGTGTAACTTCCATGACACTCATCGTCCCATCTATAACATCAAACGTGCTCACTCCTCTTGTACTGCATTACATGCATGTCAGGGGCTTCCAGAGGGGGCATATACTGTACATTGCGAGTCTGAGCATATGTACTGAGAGGGCAGAGCAGAGTGACCTGTGTCCTTCAATGTATAGAGACCCCATCATATGTTCTATATAAAATGCACAGTATAATATAGAGGGACCAATGAGAGCTGTAATCACTATACATATGCACTCAGATATCCCAGCAGGCACGCAGCGCAGATACCCCAGCAGGTAGAAGGCACAGACACTCCAGCAGGTACATGGCACAGACACTCCAGCAGGTACACAGTGCAGACACGCCAGCAAGTACATGGCACAGACACCCCAGCAAGTACATGGCACAGACACCCCAGCAAGTACATGGCACAGACACTCCAGCAGGTACACAGTGCAGACACGCCAGCAAGTACATGGCACAGACACCCCACTAAGTACATGGCACAGACACTCCAGCAGGCACACAGTGTATATACCCCAGCAGGTAGATGGCACAGACACTCCAGCAGGTAGATGGCACAGACACTCCAGCAGGTAGATGGCACAGACACTCCAGCAGGTACACAGTGCAGACACTCCAGCAAGTACATGGCACAGACACTCTAGCAGGCACACAGTGCAGATACCCCAGCAGGTAGATGGCACAGACACTCCAGCAGGTAGATGGCACAGACACTCCAGCAGGTAGATGGCACAGACACTCCAGCAGGTAGATGGCACAGACACTCCAGCAGGTACACAGTGCAGACACTCCAGCAAGTACATGGCACAGACACTCCAGCAAGTACATGGCACAGACACTCCAGCAGGTACACAGCGCAGATACCCCAGCAGGTAGATGGCACAGACACTCCAGCAGGTAGATGGCACAGACACTCCAGCAGGTACACAGTGCAGACACTCCAGCAAGTACATGGCACAGACACTCCAGCAAGTACATGGCACAGACACTCTAGCAGGCACACAGTGCAGATACCCCAGCAGGTAGAAGGCACAGACACTCCAGCAGGTAGATGGCACAGACACTCCAGCAGGTAGATGGCACAGACACTCCAGCAGGTACACAGTGCAGACACGCCAGCAAGTACATGGCACAGACACCCCACTAAGTACATGGCACAGACACTCCAGCAGGCACACAGTGTATATACCCCAGCAGGTAGATGGCACAGACACTCCAGCAGGTAGATGGCACAGACACTCCAGCAGGTAGATGGCACAGACACTCCAGCAGGTACACAGTGCAGACACTCCAGCAGGTACACAGTGCAGACACTCCAGCAAGTACATGGCACAGACACTCCAGCAAGTACATGGCACAGACACTTCAGCAGGCACACAGTGCAGATACCCCAGCAGATAGATGGCACAGACACTCCAGCAGGTTGATGGCACAGACACTCCAGCAGGTAGATGGCACAGACACTCAGCAGGTAGATGGCACAGACACTCCAGCAGGTACACAGTGCAGACACTCCAGCAGGTACACAGTGCAGACACTCCAGCAAGTACATGGCACAGACACTCCAGCAAGTACATGGCACAGACACTCCAGCAGGCACACAGTGCAGATACCCCAGCAGGTAGATGGTACACACACTCCAGCAGGTAGAAGGCATAGACACTCCAGCAGGTAGAAGGCACAGACACTCCAGCAGGTAGATGGCACAACAGACACTCCAGCAGGTAGATGGCACAACAGACACTCAAGCAGATAGATGGCACAGACACTCCAGCAGGTAGATGGCACAGACACTCCAGCAGGTAGATGGCACAGACACTCCAGCAGGTAGATGGCACAGACACTCCAGCAGGTAGATGGCACAGACACTCCAGCAGGTACACAGTGCAGACACTCCAGCAAGTACATGGCACAGACACTCCAGCAGGCACACAGTGCAGATACCCCAGCAGGTAGATGGTACAGACACTCCAGCAGGTAGATGGCACAACAGACACTCAAGCAGGTAGATGGCACAACAGACACTCAAGCAGGTAGATGGCACAACAGACACTCAAGCAGGTAGATGGCACAACAGACACTCCAGCAGGTAGAAGGCACAGACACTCCAGCAGGTAGAAGGCACAGACACTCCAGCAGGTAGAAGGCACAGACACTCCAGCAGGTAGATGGCACAGACACTCCAGCAGGTGACACCACAGACCCAGGTAGACATGACAGACTCCAGCAGTCACAGCAAGCAGTACAGTGCAGACACTCCAGCAAGTACATGGCACAGACACTCCAGCAAGTACATGGCACAGACACTCCAGCAGGCACACAGTGCAGATACCCCAGCAGGTAGACGGTACAGACACTCCAGCAGGTAGTAGGCACAGGCACTCCAGCAGGTAGAAGGCACAGACACTCCAGCAGGTAGAAGGCACAGACACTCCAGCAGGTAGAAGGCACAGACACTCCAGCAGGTAGAAGGCACAGACACTTCAGCAGGTAGATGGCACAGACACTCCAGCAGGTAGATGGCACAGACACTCCAGCAGGTACACAGTGCAGACACTCCAGCAAGTACATGGCACAGACCCTCCAGCAGGCACATGGCACAGACCCTTCAGCAGGCACATGGTACAGACACTCCAGCAGGCACATGGTACAGACCCCCAGCAGGCACAAGGCACAGACACTCCAGCAGGCACACAGCGCAGATACCCCAGCTGACACCCATCACATCAGAAATACTGTAGCTGCGTATGTTTCATAGGGTAATATTATAAATTAGGACGGTATAATGTTTATATGGGGATGCCAGTGTATTCATTCTTTTTTTTGTAAATCATATCTTTGGAGATTTCAAGTAATAGAGGAATATATCTTTCACTTGTATGATCATCGCTTGTGTGCGATCTCATTGCTGCTTTGTAATTCATACAGAGAGTCCTGTATCTGGGCAGAACTCTGAGCACAGGTATTACCACATCTCAGATCATCATGTTCAGTACCTTGGCACCGTGCCATACATACCTGATGACAAACTTGCAGCTCATACCCCAGGGATATTCAATGCACTCGCAAAGTCTTCAGTCCCTTTCACTTTCCTTGTACCAAATTTTTGCAAATTTATTTACAAAGGAAAAACAATTTTTTTGTATGGACTTAAATATTCAGACCCTTTGTTATGACACTTGAAATTTAGCTCTGGGGCATTCCATTTCTCTTGATCTTCTTTGAGATGTTTCTACACCTTGGTTGGAGGGTACTGGTGGTAAATTCAGTTGATTTGACATGATTTGGAAAGACACAGTCCTCTCTATACAAGGTTTCACAGCTTACAATGCATATCCGAGCAAAAACCAAGACACAAGGTGGAAAAGACTGCCTGTAGAGCTCAGATACATAATTTTGTGGAGGCACAGATCTGGAGAGGGGTACAAAAACATTTCTGCTGCGCTGAAAGTTCCCAAGAGTACAGAGGCCTTCATAATTCTTAAATGGAAGAAGTTTGGAACAATCAGGACTGCAATGAATGCAGATTGATTTGGGAAGGGGGAGAAGGGGGGGACTTGATTATTTTATTTTTATTTTAGCACAAGGCCACAACATAACAAAATGTGAAAAAAGTGAATGCATTGTATTTCCTGCAACACAGCATAATGTTGTTAGTACATACCAGCATGGTGCTGTTAGTATATACAACATAAAACATGCTCTTGGTAATTAGTGTTGATCACGAATATTCGAATTGTGAATTTCAATCGCGAATATTGGCACTTCGAGAATTTGCGAATATTTAGAATATCGCAAAATATATTCGTAATCGCGAATATTCTATTCTTTTAAAAAATACCAGTTCATGCGAATTTTTATGCGAATTTTCGCAATCAAGAAAATAATGCTTAGAGATCATGAATTCGCGAATTCTCGAATATATGGCGAATATTCGCCCAAATATTCGCGAAATATCGCGAATTTGAATATTGCCCCTGCCGCTCATCACTATTGGTAATATATAAAAGCATGGCAATGAAAGTATGTACTACATGTAGCAGGGCACTGCTTGTATAAACTACATGTAGCATGGTGCTGGTAATATATACATCATATAGTATAAACCTGGAAGCATATACCTTATATGCCACTATAGAATTGTGCTGCCTGGTAGTATACACCTCATATAGCATTACACTGGGATGACACTGGTAGGATATATGACACATTGCACAACGCTTGTATATGCTAAATACATACAGTACTGTGCTGATAGTGTGTAGATAGATATAGTTATGTGTGCATCGCATACAGATGTAATATTATGTAGTGCAACAAAAATATCAATTTCTTTAGTTCATTGTTTCCTTGGTTTTCTTTATCTTTTCCAAGGTGGATGGATCATGGGGCAAGTGGAGCCCTTATGGACAGTGCTCCAGGACCTGTGGTGGGGGGGTGCAGCTTGCCAAACGAGAGTGTAACAATCCAGAGCCGTCCCATGGAGGAGCCTATTGTGAGGGTCTACGAGTGAAATACAGATCGTGTTCTCTCAACCCCTGCCCAGACACTGGTGAGTAATTACAATGGTATACAGCGCCGTGTATATTACATGCATGTCTCTCCCACTACTGGTGAGAGATCACACTGATGCATACCTCCCAAACTCCCAAAAAGCACAAAGAGGGACAATATGTGCTGCACACTATGCGTGCCACGGCAAGCAAATTTATTCATACTAAGCTACACCTCTAGTAATTCCCACACTGTGCCCCTCACAGTAGCAATGCCCACATTGTGCCCCTTCACAGTAATAATTCCCACATTTTCCCCCTTTACAGTAGTTATGCCCACTTAGTGCCCTTCACAGAAGCAATGCCCACATTGTGCCCCCTTACAGTAGTTATGCCCACATGTACACCCTTCACAATAGTTATGCCCACATGTGCCCCTTCACAGTATTAATGCACAGATTTCCCCCCTTCACTGTAGTTATGCTCACGTGTCTCCTTAACAGTAGTTATGCCCACATGTACCCCCTTACTGTAGTTAAGCCCAGATGTGCCCCTTCACAGTAGTTATGCCCAGATATGTGCCCTCTTCAATTTAATTATGGCCAGGTATGTGCCCCCTTCACAGTAGTTATGCCAAGGAATGTGCCCCCTTCACTGCAGTTATGCCCAGGTATGTGCCCCATTCACCGTAGCGATGCCTAGGTATGTGCCCGCTTCATAGTAGTTATGCTCAAATATGTATTAACTTCACAGTATTTATGGCCAGAAATGTGCCCCCTGTAAATACTCACCTAGTTCCACTGATTATCATCACAGCTCACCCTCCACTCCCCAGCTGGATACTGTTACACATTGTGCTGCTGGGCTGTATAGGAGGTGCTGATTCCCGGGCCTGCACCCATGGGCGTCCGCAGAAATTTTTCCAGGGGGGGGGGGGCATCATTTTATTGACATCCATGCTCTGCTTGTTTCTGAGAATGTAATGAAGTAACAAAGTATAATAACGCATGAGCTGTGCAACGTGGTGGAAAAGCTTAAATGTATATTATAAGTGCCAGGAATACAAAGTTGTATCCCTGGTTCTATAGCTCCCTCTGCCTCCCCTCTGCCTCCTTGCCCCCTCATATATAATAAAATGGTACTTTTATTCCTGTCTGCAGTCCCAGTGGGCAGCACTGCCCTAGGAAGTACCTCTAGCTGCCATATGAGGAGTGGTCCGTGGATGTATTCCTAGGCAGTAATGTAAACATTGGATTTTCTCTGAAAACATAGGGTTTACTGCAAAAAGCTTGAAGGGGCTGATTATACTCACCAGAACTAATATAATAAGCTGTAGTTGTACTGGACCTGGTGATTATAGTGCGCCTTTAATGTAAACATTATTCAATGCACCACATTAGTCATACACCCAGGATCAAGGCACTATAACCGAATAAAAAATGTAGAAACTGCAGGGGCAATACTGCCTGGTATATGGACAGCAGAGATGGCATCCTCTTGGCAGTACTGTCTATAGGGTCATCCTTCACCAGCACCCTGACTGCCACCTGCTTGGCCTGGCTCTCATGGCACTTCACTGCCTGCTGCTTGGCTATCAGTGACTCACCCCACACCTAACACTCAGGGTCAGGGAGTGACTCCGTAGTCACACTGTGACACTGACTGACTGTCACTCACTGATAGCCAAGCAGGTGGCAGTCAGGGTGCTTGTGAAGGATAAATTGACCATAGACAGTACTGCCCAGAGGATGCCATATCTGCTGTCCATATAATACCAGGCAGTATTGCCCCTTCATATACCGCCTGGTCACCCCACACCTAACACTCAGGGAGTACTGTCACACTGACTGGTCTGTGACACTGACTGTCACTCACTGTGTTAGTGTTGCTCTTGCTCATTCATTCATGCTGCCTATGGTTGCTGGAGTCCTGAAGCGGCCGGCACACTGCGGGCGGCTCCGCAATGTCTTTCCCGCCCCGAAGGTGGGCGGAGCTTCGTACTGCCGTGCGCGCCCGGCCCTGGTGATTCATCAGAGCGCGTGCATGCTCCTGATAGATACCGCTACTCACTCTGCGGCGCTGCGCAGTGCAGTAGCTGCCAGAGCCAGAGGCAGAACTCTCAGTTCACAGATTTCAGGGCCCCTGGGGGGGGCTACTTGCCTTCCCCTGCGGACGCCCATGCCAGAACCTCTCCTCCTACTCAGGCCCAACAGTGTGGAGTTTCTGGCAGCTGAGCTGAATGGGCAACTGTCGGCTTCCTATGGATTTAGAGACAGCTGAGAGCGGGACATACTCCAGCCGTTCCAGGACTGTAGGACAACCACGAATTCCGGGACTGTCCCATCAGATCCAGGACCGGCTGTGAGGTATGCTGGTGTACAGCACTGTGTATATTGCATGTACTTTATGTCTGTCCCACTGCTGGTGAGAGATCACACTGGTGTACAGCAGTGTGTACAGTATATTGCATGCATCTCTGCCCCAATACTGGTGAGAGATCCCACTGGTATACAGCACTGTGTATATTATTTTAGCTGATATGTTTGCCTCCTCTGCCAGCCCTGTGTGATATGCGATTGAATGGAAGCATGATTATGTTCTATGTCGCAGGTAAAAGCTTCCGTGAGGAGCAGTGTGAGGCTTTCAATGGCTTTAATCAAAGCACAAATCGTCTGATGTCCACGGTCGGATGGGTCCCCAAATACTCTGGCGTGTCACCGAGGGATAAATGCAAGCTTATCTGCAGAGCCAATGGCACCGGCTACTTCTATGTGCTTGCACCTAAGGTTAGTGCAGCTGTGGGTGAACCCTGTACAGCACTGAGTACTCTGGGAATTAGTGCAGTGTCCATACAGCAGTGAGAAAGTGAATTCCTGATTGTAGGGTCTTTTCCCTAATTTCTGGGGAGGCACAAAGTATTTTCTTCTTTCAATTTCACTTAATTCTTGGAGATATTCAGTCGGAGCTTTATACAGTACAGACCAAAAGTTTGGACACACCTTCTAATTCAAAGAGTTTTCTTTATTTTCATGACTATGAAAATTGTAGATTCACACTGAAGGCATCAAAACTATGAATTAACACATGTGGAATTATATATATAACAAACAAGTGTGAAACAACTGAAAATATGTCATATTGTAGGTTCTTCAAAGTAGCCACATTTTGCTTGGATTACTGCTTTGCACACTCTTGGCATTCTCTTGATGAGCTTCAAGAGGTAGTCCCCTGAAATGGTTTTCACTTCACAGGTGTGCCCTGTCAGGTTTAATGAGTGGGATTTCTTGCCTTATAAATGGGGTTGGGACCATCAGTTGCGTTGAGGAGAAGTCAGGTGGATACACAGCTGATAGTCCTACTGAATAGACTTTTAGAATTTGTATTATGGCAAGAAAAAAAGCAGCTAAGTAAAGAAAAACGAGTGGCCATCATTACTTTAAGAAATGAAGGTCAGTCAGTCATCCGAAAAATTGGGAAAACTTTGAAAGTAAGGGCTATTTGACCATGAAGGAGAGTGATGGGGTGCTGCGCCCAGATGACCTGGCCTCCACAGTCACCGGACCTGAACCCAATCGAGATGGTTTGGGGTGAGCTGGACCGCAGAGTGAAGGCAAAAGGGCCAACAAGTGCTAAGCATCTCTGGGAACTCCTTCAAGACTGTTGGAAGACCATTTCAGGGGACTACCTCTTGAAGCTCATCAAGAGAATGCCAAGAGTGTGCAAAGCAGTAATCAAAGCAAAAGGTGGCTACTTTGAAGAACCTAGAATATGACATATTTTCAGTTGTTTCACACTTGTTTGTTATGTATATAATTCCTCATGTGTTAATTCAGAGTTTTGATGCCTTCATAGTCATGAAAATAAAGAAAACTCTTTGAATGAGAAGATGTGTCCAAACTTTTTGTCTGTACTGTATATTTTTCCTTTTATAGTTATAAATCCATTCCTAATACTGATGAAATAGTCCCTACTGCACGTATGAAATGTCCCTCAAAGTGCAGTCAGAAGCCCCATGAAACCCCACAGACTCTGGAATGTCGGGGATATAAAGGTGGCACAGAAAGCTCTCGAGGCTTTCGACTGAGTGGGCCTATACAAAGACAGGCATATTCATTCCTGTCCCAGGAGATCACAACCTAATATCCTTATCTCAGGCACATAACATAACATGCACCAGGGTCCACAGGTTCTATGTTCTTTCTGTTCAGACCCCATGCCATCTTGTCCTGGTCAGGTGCAAACCCAAGACCCAGTTCTGCAAGATAACAGTGCCAGTTGCTCTCTGCTACCCAGTGATAGATCCAGGAAACACAATCCTTATATGCTGTATCGCTATACACTATAGCCCTATATACTCCATCCCAAGCTCTAGTCTTATAGCAGACCAGTTCAGTTCCACCACCTGGTACAGGGGAGGATAAGACTGTGCCGAGAGAACATTCCGTCATATTAGCACGTTGTTCCTGTGTCCTCTCTTCTCTCAATGTACCGTATTATACATAAATATTTAGCATATTTTTGGCAACCTCTGTAGCTGGATCATTTATTTTCCTCAGTCTCATGGTATGCTATGCTGGCAGCTACAAAGTAACCACATTAGGACCTTGAATGAGTTTATAACCTCAACCCAGTGTGACATTGTGATTCATCCACCACACAGGTCGTCGATGGGACCCCATGTGCCCCTGACTCCACCTCTGTCTGTGTGCAAGGCAAGTGCATCAAAGCAGGATGTGATGGCCAACTGGGGTCAAAGAAGAAATATGACAAATGCAGAGTATGTGGTGGGGACAATAAGAGCTGCAAAAAGATCTCTGGCCTTTTTACTAAACCCATGTAAGTATCTAGAGTCCTACACAAAGATGAAGATCCTAATCTCAATCTCCAAACAGCTGACACCTCCTGCACAGTGTTTCTCAAGGTTGTGCACTGTGGGTGGAGGGCACCATAGGAAAACCAAAATGGGCACCCCTCTTGATATAACCCCGATTTCAGCTGCGTCAAAATCCCCTCCCTATCTCACTTGGTGAGGCTGATACCCCTATTCCCCACTTCTTGAGACTGGTTGTGCACCAGTTGTCATATAGTGTTATGGCACATCTTGGTGAACATTTGCAAAGACCAGCATTTTAATAAATGTCCCTGCCCCAGCCCGCCCCCACCGCATCCCCATTACTTCCAAGTGGCGAGCATAGAGCAAAGAATGCCCATGCGACAAAAAAAACTGGAGTTGCACAGATAGTAAATGACCCCATATTGAATGGTTCTGTGATGTGTCTCCGAGTCATCTCTCCTTTTGGTTTGGTCAGGGATCTATTTGTTGTTATTTTCCTGTCACCCATGGCTGCAGATTGTTTCACTTCCTTTTTTTCCTGTTTTATGTATTTTACAGTATGGGCTTGTCCTCAGTAATGCACATATTTTCTTTTCTCTGTAGACATGGCTATAATTTTGTGGTCACAGTTCCTGCCGGTGCCAGTAATTTGGATGTGAGACAGCGTGGCTATAAAGGACTTATCAATGATGATAATTACCTTGCAGTGAAAAATGGACAAGGTCGTTACCTGCTGAATGGGAATTACATAGTGTCTGCAGTAGAGAGGGACATTTTGATACGTGGGAGCCTTTTGAAGTACACGGGTACCGGCACTGCAGTGGAAGGCTTACAAGCTGTTGGTGTGATTCACGAACCGCTGACTATAGAGGTTTTATGTGTTGGGAAGATGACACCTCCACGACTGAGGTACTCATTCTTTATCCCAAGGGAAAAGAAAGACAGCAAAACTGTGCAAATAATAAGCAATAGTCTCACCGCTCTTGCACCTCCGCCTCCCCGACCCAGACCCCAGTCTCACTGGACAGCAGGTAGTTGGGGGTCATGCTCAGTCTCTTGTGGTGATGGCCAGCAAACTCGAATAGTAGAATGTCGTGACCCTTGGGAACAGCTGGCATCAGATTGCCCAGCATCTCTCCGCCCACCTGAAATAAGGACCTGTGGTGACCCTTGTCCAATATGGGAGACTGGCGAGTGGACAGTGTGCTCAAAGACCTGCGGCCGGGGATTTAAAAGACGGCAATTGCGGTGCAGTGCTGGAGGTGGAGTAACCTTACCAAGAGAGCACTGCACATTGAAACGAAAACCTCAGGAACTAGACTTTTGTGTCCTGCGCCCATGTTAGTGATCAAAGAACAGGCAACTCTGAGAAATGTAGAGCTCTGCTCAGCAGAGAATCTTGGAGCATGTGCTAAGCTCAGGCCCCAGGTAGCGGTGAACCACATTTCATGACCAAAGGGACTAATTTTGCATTGTTATGATGACTGGGGAATATTGTGGACATTTGAAGGTTAATGCTTTGCACTTTTATTAGCTTTTATTGTGTTTCTGGATAATTCTACAATGTGTGTGTGATTCTCACCACAGTTGGCTTCCACCTTTCAGCTCTTATTGTGGAGTCAGTGGATGAGTTTGTGAAGAAGTTTCGTCACTGTGTGATCAGTCACGTCTCTATGTTATAACACTCAGTATGAGGAGATCTAGAATCTGACCAAAGGCTTGGAGAGGTGGCATACTCTTGAGATGATCCAGCCAATGTATCTGCTATTGGGCTCATTGAACAAGAGGTCCATCCTTCCATCTCTGTGGGTTACACCCTTCAAAAATTCTTTGGCATCTGGGAGAATAATCTTTTTTTCCACTCTCAATGCATTTGAAGACCTCACGGGTCTGTTCCTCAGGCACGGCCATCATGGCTGATTTGATCCTTTGTGGCGCTCTCCTGTCCTATAGCACTGCAACAAGGGATGGGGAACATGGCTATTTCTCTGCACTAGGGTGAAAAAGCCACGTACTTGTCACAGGACCAGGGGCTGTGATTGAATAAACAGCACAAGACGCTTGATTTTTATTTTTGGTCTTCCTTGTGTGTAAGAGCAGCAGAGCTGGATGAATAATCTCTTAGAGACGTGACTGTCACAGTAGTGTCCTCTGTTATATGAAGGAGTCATGTAGATGGGTCAGGCCCAGTGCAGCTATTTACAATAATATTTGCCCATTGGATGTTGGGTTATACATGGTGAAAACGTTAATGGTTTTCATACAAGAGGATATGGGGAAGGGAATGGTCCTTAGAATTAGTGACATGCAACACAATGATGGAAACAAAGAGATGACGGGCCCTCCTGTCACTCTGAGATATTCGCACATGGACTAAATTTGCACAAGACTATTACACGTGAGTGACATTGTGCTTTATGACTCCGGGTCCACGTCAGTGATTGTACGCAACAGGGCAAGTACGGGGTTAGCAAAACCAACAGTTAAATCTACCTCTATGTATCACCTGTACGACATGATGGAGAGATGGAAGGGCTCTCGATATCGGGATGGTGTATAGGGGGAAGGGCTTTAAATATTGGGATGATGAGGGGAAAGGGCTTTAGATATCGAGATTATGGAGAGAGGGAAGAGCTTTAGATATCAGTATGATGGAGAGAGGGGAAGGCTTTAGATATCTGGATGATGGAGAGAGAGAAGGGCATTAGATATATGGATGATGGAGAGAGGGAATGGCTTTAGATATTGGGATGATGGGGAGGGGGGGCTTGAGATATCGATATCAGTAATTCCTGCCCTAAAATAGATTTACAGCCTTGTCATTCGTATTCTGCAGCAATGAGCCCTTACCATCCAACACGTTTCACTCATTGAGATTACAAGGACTGCGATTTGTCAAATGATTTCACTTTTTTAGATATTGGTTTTCTAACAGGTGCTAAGACTGGGTTGTCCATAGATACCCGGCAGCCATACAAAGCCCAATTACCAGTTGCCGGCCAAGATCTTCGTCAGTAGCAATCTATAGAAAGAGGCATTGCATTTCATGTGTTTATAAAAAAAAATTACTCGAATAATTCTAAAACATTAGAAATATCTATGCAGCAAAATGTAATTCTGTAATAGAGAGGCTGGTGATTATCTGGTCATTGCAGAATATAGAGGCAATATAGAGGTGCTTGTGATTATCTGGTGTTGTGTTGCTTTTTACAAAATGCATAAAAAAACACACTGCAAAAAACAGCATGCATTATTACAGTTTTTTTTTTTGTTTTTTTTTGTTACAGGTGATACGTGTCAACCCAATGTAGTAATTGCCTATGCTATGTGGTAATTGTCTAGCTAGGGAAAAAATACTTTGTTTAGGACTTTTTTCCGTCTAAAATAACAGATCTCAGGCAGAAGTAGCAAAAATGGATGAAAATTGTACATAACTGAACATAACGGATTCTTAAAATTCAGGATCCATTTTTTTTTTTTTTTTCTGTTCTTCTGACAGATCAGAAGAACAGAAAACAAAACGGTGATGTGAACCCGGCCTAAGCCTGTGGATGGCGTAAACTTAGACTGCCTAGAGCTGCACCATATTTATCACAATGGCTCTATTGGATGATAAATGTGGTGTAGGAATAGACATTTTTGTCTGATTCTCTGCCAAGTATTGGTTGGCTTACTATAAAAGAGAATTTAATGGGGCCCAATTTTGGCGCAAAAGTTGCATATTAGGTCACTCTCTCCCTTACAATAAAGTCCCACAACTCTATCTAATCCCCCCCCCCCCCCAATCTGAACAAGTTGAAAAAGATTGGAGAAAACCCGGGTTGCTCCAGAATTACATCAATTTGCGCTACTTTTTAAACAGATTCGTGCCGTACAGACATTACTAAATCTGTTTGACCTATTTAAAAAATTACACATATGTTTTTTGGATGTGTGTTTTTTTTAATGTGATTTTAAAAAGCATAACAAAACCTGCCCTTATGTAGAGAAAATGTGAATTATCTGGACTATAGACTCTCTGGTGATTACACTGTCGAGAGAGCCAGGTTTTACAAAACTATTCATATTCTTTACAAGCCTAAGTAAGGCAGATGTGGTATGACACTGGTGATCTCACCACCAGTCCTGCCGGGTGAGGACTTCTTAAAATATAATGATGTTGTAAAGGAGCAAGGCTAATTATTCCCAAATTGGAGATCTCTGTTGTGTTTTACGTTTGTTTTTGTACATTTATTTTACTATATTTTTGATAAAGCAGAAGACAAGCCAAAGTTGCGGCTGTAAAAATCTGTATACTGTGTATACTCTGTATAGTCATGAGTGATCAAGAATAAACACTTAGAGAAACCACAAACTGTTACGTCTCAGAAATGTTTTTTTATGCAGAGAACAAATCAGCTGATGTTTCAGATATCATGTACAGGGACCATATAGAATAACACTAGACCTCATACAGCTATGTTGCTATAGAAATCCCAAAAAGTTATTGCTGTTAAGGCTATGAATGTGGAAAGGCAAAAACAAAACAAAAAAATTCTAGCTATTTCAGAAAGTAACACCCACACCTCTGTCAGGCCTCTTGCACACGAACGTTTTTTTTTTTCCGTTTCCATTCCGTTTTTTGCCTTCCGTATACGGACCGTATACAGAACCATTCATTTCAATGGATCCGCAAAAAAACAGAAGGTACTCCGTATGCCTTCCGTTTCCACATTTCCATTTTTCCGTTCCATTCAAAGACAGAAAATGTCCTATTATTGTCCGCATAACGGACAAGAATAGTACTGTTCTATCAGGGGCCAGCTGTTCTGTTCTGCTAAAAACGGAATGCGCACGGACGTCATCTGTATTTTTTGCGGATCTGTTTTTTGCGGACCGCAAAATACTGAAAAAGCCATACGGTTGTATGCAAGAGACCTCAGTGAAAGGATCTAATTACAAACTACGCAGCATACAACTTGCTATATCCAATTTAGGGTATGTTGACCCCTTGTTGGTTTTTTAGCAATCTTTGGTAGAAGTGACAATAAACTATATACAATACCTGAGTTTAAGTCATCAATATCAGAATCTTGGAAAACCTTTTCACATGATTTACATCCTGTATTATACTCCAGAGCTGCACTCACTATTCTGTTAGTGTAGTCACTATGTACATACATTACTTATCCTGCATTCTAGTCTCTATTATACTCCAGCAGTGGCGTAGCGTGGGTTGCCAGCACCCGGGGCAAGCCAAAAATTGCTCCCATCCTCCCCTACCCCGGGCATTTCGCTTTTAACAGATACTGTAATAGATCACTAGCAGTCCTATATAACACCACAGATAACAGTGACAACTGTCTGTGTACAGATAATGTAGTAGATTCACCTGCAGTCCTATGTAACACCTCAGATAACACAGTGATAACTCTCTGAGTACAGATAATGTAGTAGATGTTACCTGCAGTCCTATGTAACACCTCAGATAACACAGTGATAACTCTCTGAGTACAGATAATGTAGTAGATGTCACCTGCAGTCCTATGTAACACCTAACTCCAGAGCTGCACTCGCTATTCTGTTGCTAGACTCACTGTGTACATGCATTATATTACTTATTTCATACTGATTGACATTATAGTGCAGAGCTGCACACACTATTCTGATGATGCAGTCACTGTGTACATACATTACTTATCTTATACTTATCCTACACTCCAGAGTTGCACTCGCTAGTGAGTGTACAGCTTCTGCCATGAATATGATATCTCTCAGAATGCAAATCGCAAGAGCAAGCTCTCTGCAGACCCTGAACAAGCAGGATGTGCTAGGAAATTTCATCTCTGAATCTGCAGAGTTGCAGCTGTTTCTCAGGATCACTAAAACCTAAAGGGATTGTGCAGCTTGTTTATATTAATGACCTATCCTCAGGATAATTCATCAATATCTGATTGGCGGGGATCTGATCAGATATTGTTCAAGCGAATGGAGCGAGTACTTGTGATTACACTGCTCTTCAGAGACGATGGGCAGTGTAATGAAGAGGAAGTAGTGCTCGCATGGTGCGCCACCTCCTCTTCAAACAGGTGTTCAGCGGGGGTGTCGGGTGTCAACCTATCCTGAGGATGGGTCATCAACATAAACAGGCTGCACAACCCCTTTAAGTAATGTTATGCATTTACAGAGTGACTCTTCCTATAAATAGACTATATACTAAATGCAAACAAGCAAAATAGGGGCTACAAATAGTAATTAGCCACATACAGAAAAGCTATGAGCAAATACACCTATGAAAAAACGACTATTTATGATACACAATATTGTGAAAAGATATACCATAAGCACTTTATTGAATCACAATTAAATAAAAACACTGTAGCATCATTCATACACAAAATAGACCCCCCCCCCATAAAAACTGATCATAGGAAATACATAATCCTATTGAAACATGATACACTAGTTAACACCTCATATTGGGCGTTAACTAGTATATCATGTTTCAATAGGATTATGTATTACTTATGACCTATGCCTTATGGGTGAAAGTCTATTTTGTGTATGGTTGATGCTATCTTTTAATATTATTTAGTTAATTGTCATTTAATAAAGTATAACTTTTTATCAATATTGTGTATTGTATAGTTTTTTCATAGGTCTGTATATAAAATGATATTCACATTTAAATATATGATGACTGCAGCTCTGGATGTAACTGGAGTAAAACACATGATGTAATAGCAGAACTGTGGCTGCAGCACTGGATGTGACTGGAGTATAAGGGAAGTTGAGTAAGTCAGCTTTACACAGAGAACTTACTGTAGATGCTGCACTTTTTGCCTACAATTCAGTGCCTGGTCGTTCACTCTTACCATGACGCTGGTATTGGTTACCAGCACACCAGTTACCCGCCCCAGATGTAACATTACCCCAAATGATGACTCTAAAATCCAACCATTGTGTCAATCTCCTACAGCAGCCTTTTGTATTAACTCAGATGAATATGAAACAACTTCACATATAATTTCCTAATGACAAGGAAGGTCCTCGAAGCCTAAAATATTTTATTCCCATCCGGGGAACTCCATCTTGCCTCCAGCTACTGATCACCATTTCAGAGACACCAACTGTTGGACCCCTTAAATCCACCACAAACCACCAACCAAGAGAGTCCAGCTCCAACCATGGGGCCCATCCCTACTCCACAATCTGGCAACTTTGAGAACCTCCTATCAATACTCAGGCTTGAAACCTTAAGCTTGCATGTCCCTCAACATGGCCAATACTGTCTCAAGGCCCCCCTTAACACCAAACACCCCAAATCTATACCAACCGCATTCAAATGCACTCCATCACCCCTCCAAAACTCACCCACCCCTTGTTCCAACTCCCAATGCCACACTGCCACAGCTCCATTCTGGGCCAATAACCGCCCACAGCCCGATTCACCTTAATTCTGGCTTTGTTGATCTGCTCCACAGAATGAGCCCCTCTCCCCACCTTCTGAGGCACAATGGTAAGTTCCATTTTATCTAAAGGTACTCTCTGCCAGATACACTGCCACCTGCTGGACAACCAGGCACATATATGTAATAACAGTTGCATAACAATATTGTTAAGGCACAGTATCAGAGGACCTGGAATTAACAGATGACATTCTTTGCTAGCCATTAGAGACAGTAGATAGGTGTAAGAATGGTAGTGCCACTCTCCGGGGTACTACACACATAAGGATCCACATCCTCCCCAAACAAGCCTCCCGGCCGCCTAGTACTAGTGCTGACCAACTACCCGAGCTGAAGAGCTCTGAATAAAGCCAACGAAAATGCTAGGCAGAACAAATGGACCTCAAACATTGAATGGCAAAACCCCACCAACTGATCCCACAACCCCTGCAGCAGATAAAAGCAGACCGGCCTTCAGTGATCCCTTTCTGAACGTGAACGATGCCATTCCTTCAAGGCTTGTGCTACTAAAAATGATTTTGTGGCATCTGGTAACCCGTGCAACATGAAACTGAACGCAAAGCCGGCAACACACCTATTCAGTTTTGCCACAGACCAACCCTCATCCTTGCAATGACCCAGAAACAACAGTGAGGGTACATCAAAATTCTCTCCGGTCACACCCAACATGTCACACCAGCTTTCCCAATATCGTCATGCAGAACAATACTTGGGCACGACATATCCACTTCGTCTGCCTCCAGCACCAGCTGCTTAAACCACTTCCACTGCAAAAGAGAAAGGGCATCAGCAATGCAATTTTGAACACCCGAGACATGCACCACCACCACTCAAGTGTTTAAAGACAAATGTTGCAACAACCAAATGTTGCAACAACCTGACCTCCGAAAGAGATGAAGCAGACAATCGGTTTATCGCCTGGACCATTGCCAAATTGTCACAGTGAAAACAGACCTTGCGATCTGAAAACAAATCATCCCACAGAAAAACAGCCAGCAAAATGGGGAACAGCTCAAGTAAGGCCAATTTCCGTACCCAACCCCTAGACACCCACTGTTCAGGCCAACGATCTGCACACCACTGACCTTGGCAATATATGCCAAAACCCACACCACCTGCTGCGTACAACTTAAATTTAAAGAAATCCACAACATCTGCCATAACCATTGCTCGATCATTAAAAGAATCCAGGATGGAGACCCAAACCTTCGAATCCCAGTGCAATTCCCACCCTAGCTGAACAGCCCACGAAAGACTGTAACTCCTGCAACCAAATTTTTTTCATACAACATGCCCTGGCCACTTCCTGTCGCAACCCTGACAATTTATCCTCAGGTAAGCCACACTTCATCCTAATTGTGTCGATGACAATACTCAAAAAAATAGAGTCAAGATAACAGAAAAGTGGTGAACAGTGTTCTGGTGCCTTCTACCCCACTGTGCTGGCAAAAATAGCAAACGCCTGCAACCAAGTAAAAAAAGGTATTAGGTTTCAAGCGATACTGCCTCTTTTCTTCTCCTTCCTTCTTCCCCTTATCCAAATTAAAACCCTCCAGCGGGAGCAAAGAAAAAATATCTATGTACTCCCCTTTCCACACCCGCTCCCTAACCTCCTGCTTAAGATGCGCACCCAATTGCTTCTCAAAGCAGATGCACATGTGGGGCAGGAAGACAGGGGAGTCCTCTCCTGCATAACGGAAATGGGACGGATCCATTTTGCAGCCCATAGACTTCTATTATGACGGAATGAATAACGGAAGGCTGTCATAGAATTGCGTTATGGCGCTCCGTACAGTATTCGAATATTTTGGCTCCGAGGAGCCAAAGTTATTACTTTGCGATGTCTCGTGAGACTTCGTATAATAACTTTGGAAATTAATTTCTACTATAAAAAACCTTTGTACCGAACTCAGGTTCAGTTCCAAGGTACAAAGGTTTTTTACAGTAGAAATTAATTTCCGAAGTTATTACGCAAAGTCTCGTGAGACTTCGCAAAGTAATAACTTCGGCTCCTCGGAGCCAAAATATTCTAATACTGTAAGGAGCGCCTGCTCCGTACAGTATTAAAATTAAGTTTTATGCGAATCGACTTCGGATGAATCTTCCGAAGTCGATTCGCTCATCCCTATATGTGACCTTCACATAGTCCTATGCCTGCAGATTGTGTCCTATGAACTTCATGAAATCTCCATAGAGCAGAACTTCATCAGATGGAATCAGTTTGTCTTTCCTCCAGTGATTCCTGATTTAAAACTCATGGACCAGAGAAGAAGACGAGCCAATTTGATAGAACGATGAGCAGCAACATGACTGATGTTATGTGAAAGTTTTACCAACAAATAAAAATCCTGAGAGAAGAAAAGATCATTGTTAATCATTACTGTCTAATCCAGACCTAAAGACTCATGTTCTGCAGAGCTCCACACGCAACAATACAAAAATATTATATACATATTGATGAATCGTATCTCATCTGTATGTTTTAACATGCCACATCTACAAGACCCAACACATGATACATCAAACATATGCTATCACTCTGAAAGCAGAAAATTCTGAATATCGGGTCCCTGTTATATTGCCTCCTATGTACAAGACTATTACTACTATAATACAGCTTCTTATGTACAAGAATATAACTACTATAATACTGGCTCTTTATGTATAAGAAAATAGCTACTTCAATACTGACACTGTATGCAAGGATATAGCAACTTTAATTTTTGCCCTGTATGTACAAAAAATAGCTACTGTAATTCTGCCACAATGTACAAGAAAATAGCTACTATAATACCATCCCATATATACAAGAATATAACTACTTTAATACCCAACCTTCGTACAAGAAAATAGCTACTATATTTCTATAATACTGCCCAATTGTACAAGAATATAACTACAATAATACTGTTCCTATGTACAAGAATACAACTACTATAATACTGTTCCTATGTACAAGAATATAACAAATTTAATACTACACCTATGTACAAGAATATAACTACTATAATACTGTTCCTATGTACAAGAATACAACTACTATAATACTGTTCCTATGTACAAGACTATAACTTTGAATTGTATCTGACTAGAGTAAAATTTTCAGAAAAGCTTGAGCTTCATGTAGCCCATGTTGCGTCTTCCTAATGTGTCACTAATTGGATTTGATGGTTCTGGATCATTTACACACTGGAATATTCCATTAGAAGAGAACCAGTTTTGAGGTGAAATATCCTGGGTCACATGAACCGAAGATCTCATGTCTCTGGATTGTCTGATAGATGGTGTCACATTCACTTTGAGTAATGGGATTATCGATCATTCAGGAGATCATGAAGATTTAAGGATGAACGAGGTCACATCTGGTGGTGAGGCCGCAGATAATTTGCTGAATACCTCATACGACTGATATGCTGCTAAATTAAAGACTCTTCAACCTACTTAATAATGTGCAGCACATATGTAGGGGATTAGGGTATAAGCAGACAAGTTCCAGAATGCAAGATCATGTCCTCCTCTCCAGTGTAACCACATCCAGGTGGTCAGTGGCACATCCACTCCTCAGCTTATTCTTATTTATTTTCAGTGCCCTCAATGACATATATATATTAACACACAGGCCAAGGGATAATTAGCAGGATAATGTGGGGCCAAAACCTTTGGTATCTAGCTGCTAATTGCCCCAATCCACAATTTTTTATAGTTTGGTGCTCATGTCTGTAATGTAAAATGGTTTGTAGTGTCCATTACCTCTTCTTCAGGTATCACGTGGTTTAATGATTCAGTCCCGAATGTCCTGTGGTTTCATTTTGCTGATGTACTTTGGTTTGGTGCCCTTGCCACTGGGGTACTGTTTAACACCCCAGAGTGGCATTATCACCATTTGTGCCCCTCTACTATCTGCTATGGTTAAAATGTTGTCATTATGTGTATTTATTCTAGGTCCTGCAAAATGTGTATCTCTATTTCTATGCAAATATTATGTTAACTTGTAATGTGCCTGGTTCACCAGCAGATGGCAGCAATCTTGGCAGAGCTAGTTTCCCTGGAATGGAACCTTCTATCCATTCTAGCCCCCTCTCTAGAGAGGGAGGTGTTTGAGTAAGTAAATGGTCAGTCTAGAGTACCCCCTGCAAGGGGAAGGGTGTATGCAAGCCAGCAGAGCTCACCTTCAGCTCTTTTGGGCATAGAGGCCCAAGCTGCAAGTCTCACAAGCCAGGAGAAGTTCCCTGGATAAAGATAAAGGCAGACCAGACTACAGAAAGTAAAGTTCAGCAGAAAGGAAATGTTTCTATTTAATCTGCCAGCACAGCAGGGCTAAAGAGGTTCAGATGTAGCAAAACTGAATGTGTTTGCCTGCCAAAACTTATGCCAAAGCTTGCTGGTGACCAAGATAAAGTTGGACGATTGTTTTCTGATGCAAGTTTATTCAAGTAAAGCTGTTTTCAACATTAATACAAAGTCTGGACTCAATCATTTCTACAAATCCCTCAACTATTCCCCCTGTTTACACTGCTTCGAACGACAACACGTGGGATTCCAGGATATCCAGGTAGGAGCACCATGACACGTGCACAGCCACAACACCTAAAGCAGAGATCAGCAACCTTCGGCACTCCAGCTGTTGTGAAACTAAAATTCCCAGCATGCTCCATTCATTTATATGGGAGTTCTGAGAAGAGAAGAGCAAGTATGCATGCTGGGAGTTGTAGTTTCACAACAGCTGGAGTGCCGGAGGTTGCCTACCCCTGACCTAAAGGGACATTTTAGGCTACCCTTGCCCCACTCTGGCATTCCTATAACTGGGTACCACCTACCACCAACACCATCTACTTATGGGGACTCTGTTCCCTGTTTCTGAAATGCAACTGGCGTCACAACAAAACTCTTTTACTTTAAGGGACCCCTGGTAGTACAGTGTCCGTTGCACTGTGGTATGGTGATCTTGCCCTTCTTGGTCTGTGCTTTGTTGCTACAGTCCTAGTGTTCTGAGGTTTGGTGCTCTTGCCCATGACATCCTGTTGTTTTATGCTTTTGCCCCAGTGTCCTGTGGCTTGGGTCCCTCATGTTCCATGGTCAAGTCCTTGATCTTTGGTGGTTTATTCCTCCATAGTTCTGATTTGTTTTTTCTAAACGCTATAGTTTGGCCCTGTCCGAGCTTTGTGTTTGGTTTCTATGAGGAGGTTGCACTTTAGTGCACTTTCACAGAATTGGCTCCTAGTGATCACCTTAAGGTACAAGGAGCAGTCCTTCATACCATGTATTGGGAATCATTTGTATCTCAGCAGCATTATGTTTTGTTTACAGTCAAATGAGAGAAGAAGATAATTCCCTCATATCTTATAGCAAGTGCTGACTTTGCAATGGATGAGCCGCAGATCTTGCTGCTGCCCTCATCTTCACCTTGCATCCGTCTCTGCACTGGAATTCACTGAATTCACAAGAAAATCAGCAAAACCTCAGAGTCTTGTGATGGGAGCCATGTGAGTGTGAGTCAGAGAACAGCTTGTAAGTGGTGGTAGAGCGTTCTCTCTTAAAGAAACAAAGAACTTGTTGGTAAAATGAATTATTTTACTCTATCACACAGTGGCATCCTACACTTGATGGTTACAATTCACAATGAAGGTCACAGTAAGTTTGATGGTTAAAATTCATTTCAAGTAGTGCTGATAAGCTTGTTGGTTCCTCCCTCGTTACTCTTGATGGTTCAGTAGACTTGCATGTGGTAGAACTCAGTGGTAAACAGAGGATAAAACAGTACAATGTAATCGGTAGTTCACACTAGACAACTTCAGCTGCTCATACAGTAGGTCAGTATGTACAGAGACTGCTGGAACTAGAGGAAAGGGAGACATATATAACATTGCATAGAATTGCATATGAAACATACATAATGTTGTAATTAAAGAACACAATATTAATACAGTCAACTCTGGGTTATTACACATGCAACACTCGAACCACTATTTACTCAGAAGGGACACTCTCTAAAGGCCTGCTTTTATCAAAAAGAGCCCATAGGAGTAGAATTCTCTCTCTAGACCCGGCCAGTCCACAAGTTTCGAATGACATGCCACTAACAGGCCGCAGGGATGTTAACCCTCCCTTCTATAAGTGATCACAGTTTGTCTCAGTGCTGAAGCCTTTCAGAACCCAACTTTCCACAGGGTGAAGTTATCACAGAGCCCATGCGATATCACAACAGCTCCTCGCAAGAATAAAGTCTCCCACAGACCACCCAGACCTGACCTCTCCCAGGGTTGAGGATACTTTCAGTCCACACTGCTACAGTGGCAGTCTTCACAGCCTTCCCCAAACTGTTCTCTCCCAAGGCTGAAGGTACTCTTAGTCCAATAGTCTATAGTGGCAATTAGTTTCCACTGTCAGCTTACTATCTGTTCCTCAATTAAGTATTCTATGGCGTTCTACACAGTAAGGCAATGGTACGGTCAGTACTCTAGGTCCCAGCTCAAGGTAACCCCCACTGTTTTAGTATTTCCTCAGGCACATTGTCACTCACTCTGGCCTCTAGCCCACCAACTTTCTCACAGTGGACAAGCTCAAGCCTAACAGGCACATAGACCAACAATGGTTTCTCCACTCCATGTGGTCTGACCGCAATGCCCTTTGGCACTAAAACACTGTTTTATATACATTCCCTTTTGCCCCCTCCTACCAGCATTGTGGCAAAGTGCTGCACCAAAAAACACATGCCTTCAGCTGTGTTGGGTCCTTCTTGGGTCCATGCTAAAGCTAGCACCTCCTCTGATTAGCTGGCCAGAAAGCTATTGCTCCTTCTGTCATAAACTATATGGAAGCTGCTCCTGCCAATCCAAAATCATTGGTGCACAGAAAGTATAGGGCAAAATTACCTAAACGTACAACACAACATAAACATATTACATTTGCATCATATACAACAAACAGCATTACAAAACAAATAAACATTTTCTTGTAAAATGTTCAGCCCCCTTTACACTGTCACAAGCCTGGAACCATATCCACATGATGTTTCATTACACTGCTATCGGGCAATCACCACTGGACGTGTTGGCATTATGTCATTTTATTCAGAAATCTCAGGAGCAGTTTCATCATATACCTTGTAGTAACAGCAGATGTAACATTATATAGGAATAATTTGTGAATGTGAGAAGACTTGTCTGTGAGTGTTTCTGATGTTTTGCACCCCTATTAAAATTTTACATAAATACACAGGACTCTGTCAATGACCTAGAGTTTTACACAAAGCAAGAATTAAGATAAGAGGCAGAGAGATAAAACTATACCATAATATACAGAGTGCGAGGTTAACAGTTCAAGGAGTGGAGATGTTGTATAGAATCCATCACTCTGATGGCGGCTCCATGGACAGGACAGTTTCGGGCTACATGGCTTATAGTGCAGCATATGGGACACATTACATAGACATGCTGTTCTGACATTGCTCCACTCTCTGCTTTTTTTGGCAGCTTGAGATCTTCCACAGATGTTTTGGTGCTGACCCAGCTCAATGTGCTCGGCGAATCTTGATCCTGGTCCCAGTGAATTGTAATCAGCACAGTGTTGGCAACAGCACATTGAGGCCTCAGTCTGGGCAACACGTGGTCAGTCAAGGATTCATAGTGAGAAGCGAGCAACATTAGCTAGATGATTGTCACGGCCTTTGGTGTGCACTGTGACACTTATGCCACGTTTGCTGTTGCCTGTGGCAACGTTTTGCTGTTTCAGCATGCTGGGGCAGTGTCACGGCCTTTGTGGTGTGTGCCGTGACATCGTTGCCTTGCATGTTGTTGCCTGCGGCAACGTGTAGCTTTTTATGCTGGTGTGTACACTTCCCCTTTCAGTTGTTTCCTCCTCTGTCCAGTGCTGGCGGGGTTAATCACCTTGTTGGGCGTGGTCACTAGGTGCTTCATCTTACCTGTGGCTAGAGGCCAGGAGTCAGTGGTACTCCAGCCATGGTGTGTGTTGGAGTTATGCTCCTGGTCTTCATGTTCCATCTCCCAGAGTGAGGGCCTAGTGGGACATCGAGATCTCCAGCGATGTATTATCTTCCCTACATGTGTTGTATGTTTGGTGTGGGGTTATAATTTGGTGTGTTGTAATGTCTAGCCTGGTGTTCCTTGTCTGGTATGTTTGGTGATATCTTCCAGCATAGTTGCTAGACTTCCTAGCCTGTATGCAGTGCCACCTGGGGTTGCCATGCACCTTAAAGCATGGGGGTCCTGGCGGAGTCTGGTATGCTGGATACCTGTGTGAGTTGCTGGTACGGTGTCCTGTTTGGTGTTAGGGCTCCGGTATGTATTCACGGGTTCCAGTCGTGGTGGCAGCGGCAGGTAAGTGTGTCGTCTTGTTTTCTTACCTGCTGATTCTCTTGCTGCATATTGTCTTTTCCTTTCCCTGCTTCTAGGCCTTTTTAGACTCCTGTTCTTCCGTGTCCTGGAAGAACAGGGCGCCTCTCCTCAGCTCCTTTGTGAGGGATTCTCAGGGCGACTCAGGGCCTTAGGTATCCAGGGTATGAGCCCTCCTACTATCCAGGTCCGCTCATACGGTGAGGAGTTAGGGCTAGGTATAGGGTATAGGTATATGCATTAGGAGGTTGGGGGTTTTCCCCACTTCCCACCTTGACAACGATCCACCATGGGAAACATGGTCCGTAAGGTCCAGCAGTGGATCACAACGTGAGGCTACACCTGGAGCCGATCACTAGAGAGCTACAAGGGATATTGACTTTTAACCTTTTAATTCTTATTGACCTCTCCTGACCCCTGGAGCCTTAGCTAGTTCCTCTGGTGGGTTCAAGGTTCCCGACTCCAACACTGTATTCTGATCAGGGAGCATAGCTATACGGGTTGCAGAAGTTGCACTTGCAGAAGGTGTCTCTGCTTCATTCGAAGACACCAGTATTATAAATGACACATGGTTGGTGGGGCCCTATTACAGATTTTGCATTGGGGCCAAAAAGCTTCACAGAGAGATATGAACCAGATGCTGCATAACACTAATAGAGTCATATCCACTAATAAGTCAGTGATTCATAGTAGTGTCACGGTCCCTCCCATGACAGAGGTTAGGAGATCTGAGAGACTGGCTGCACGTGAGGTTATCTGACAGCCTCTCTGTTTTCACTTGTTGCAGTGTTGTTGTTGGTAATGACCACACCTCTTGTCTCAGGTGCAGCTTGTGGTCATTATGCCTTTTTTTTCTCGGTATTGAGCCCCTGTGACGGAATTCAATACCACAAAACTTTAACGCTAGTGTGAAAGTACCCTTAGACTACGCCCTAACTCTTCTGGGGACGAAAGTCAAAGAGTGGGTATAATAATTTCGTTACTTAAAGGTGACCCTCAGTCTTGGGCTTTTTCGTTGCTGACCAGGTCACAGTCTCTCTGGTCAGTAGATAAATTTTGCAGAGCTCTAGATCTTATCTATGGTGACCTAGATCGGATCTCCCTAGCCGAGACTAAGTTGCGTGGCTTACGGCAGGGAGAGCGTTCTGCGGAGACCTATTGCTCTGAATTTAGGAGATGGGCTATGGATATGGAGTGGAATGACCCAGCTCTCCGTAGTCAATTCTGTCAAGGGTTATCCGAGAGCCTGAAGGACGCATTGGCGTTTCATGAATATCCTGAGTCATTGGAAGCGGCCATGTCTCTTGCTGTATGTATTGCTAGACACCCGAGGGAGAGATCTAAGGTTCCTCACATTCAGGACGTACTATCATATGGGGTGGTGGCCTCCTCCGACACTTTGGTAGAGAGACACTTGATTTCATGTCTGGGGACGAACCAATGCAGCTGGGGGGAGCTAGCCCTGGACCTGGTGATAAGAACTTTAAGCTTAAGAAGAGACTCTGCTTTTTATGTGGAAAAGGGGGACATTTTTTTTAACATATGTCCATATGTTCAGCGTCAAGGTGAAAAAGAAAATGATTAGTCCTCATCTCACTCTTGGTGGGGAATCTGAAAATTTACTTTTGTCATTTGCCGGTAGTACCAGATTTCTCCTGTCTGCTGAGGTGGCGCTAGATTCCAAAACTGTGGGAACTGAAGTGTTTATTGACAGTGGGGCAGGGGTAAACCTAGTTGATGGTCAATTCGTCCGTATGCATGGGTTGACAACAAGTGCATTAGACAAAATTATTTTGGTGTTTGCAATTGATTCCGCTCCACTCACACAGAAAAGTTTGTCACAAATGGTGCAGGACATTTTCATCAAGAATCAATTTCGTGTGTGCTGGAGGGTCTGCCTGCTCCCTTGGTGCTAGGTTTACCATGTTTAAGCAAACATAGTCCTACCATCGATTGGCAAGCAAGACAGATTCTTGATTGGAGTGATTATTGCATAGGCAACTGTCTTAGCACGTCGCTTTCTGTTGTAACCACTAAAGTTGTACCTTTGTTTATTTCTGATTTTTCTGATGTATTCTCTGAAAGTGGAGACCAGGAGTTACCTCCACATCGGGAGTATGATTGCCCCATCAACCTTGTTCCCAGGCCTAGGTTGCCCAAGTCTCGGTTGTATAATCTTTCTGAACCCGAAAGAGCAGCCATGTGAGAATATATTACTGAGAGTTTGGCGAAAGGCATATTAGACCATCCAAATCCCCAGTGGCGGCAGGGTTCTTCTTTGTTAAGAAAAAGGACGGAACTCTTAGGCCATGTTTGGACTTCCATGAGCTTAATCGCATTACTGTCCGTGATCCTTATCCCCTTCTTTGATCCCAGATTTGTTCAATCAGATTGTCGGTGCCAAGGTGTTCTCTAAGTTGGATTTGAGGGGGGCATATGTAGTGTCCCACTAGGTAAATGTGGGCACTACACAAGGGTTAATATGATCAGTATAATTGATATGATGTGTTATGTGTATTTTCCTGTGTTATCTGGGTATCAGGCCTGTTAGGGTGTAATTCCTCCTCCTAGACATTAGAGGGAGCTAGGGAACCCCTAATATATATAGTTAGGCCCAGACAGGAAAGGGTAGGGTAATCCAGGTGGCTAGCAAGTGCAGACCAGCCAGCCTGTGGATATTGAGCCAGAGTTAGCTCAGAAGATTATTACCAGGGGAAGAGTTGCCTCCTGAGAAACCAAGTTCCCATAAGCAGAGCAGAGCCAGTATTCCAGCTAGACAAGTAAGCTGAAGGGCAGAAGTATTATACCTAAAGCAAGGATATATACCTGAGGAAGTTTGCTACCAAAGATAAAGCCAGCATTAGGGCATACGGGCCTTGGGATACAGACAGCCAGGATTTCTGAGGAATAGTGCAGCCTGGTCTGTAAGTGTTGTTTTTACCCTCTGAGTATCTTGCAAAGAACATTGTACCTGCCATTGAAGTGAAAGCCTGCTTTATACTGCTGCATTACCTGGAACTTTACAAAATACTGTACAAAGTTAACTGTTTCCAGTAAAGGAAGTTTTGGTACACCATAACAACGTGTTCCTCACTTATTACCACTATTATGTCACGGATGATGTTGCAGAAAACAAGAAGTAACAAATAAAGATCCGACTAACTTGATCCCAAACTAAGGAACACAAGGGTAAGCCCTATTAAATCCCTAGAGCTCTCCCTGGCTGCTCAGCCCATGCAAAGATCTCAATGATAGAAAGTTGCATGTCCACGTACCTTGACTGTGTGACACCTGGACACCCTATAATAGTGAGGGGACACGACAACCGGCTCCCTGCACTTAATACGGAGGGAGTCAGGGTCACCTAGAATCAAGTCAACAGGAAAACACAATACAGAAATAGACTTATCTTGAGGAACCAGCAGTAGCAACTTCAAGCAGTGAAACCAATCCAGGAAGTAGTATAAACCGCAAGGTGAGGCAGTATGGGAGGAGATATATAGGGAGGCAATCACTGCTAATAGATGACAGCTGGGAGAGGGAGAAGAGATGTCAAAGCGAAAGCAAAACAAAAGAACATCATGCAGGAGATACTGAAGAACGTCTGTCAGAACTCCTCAGAGATCTGGCGGTGACAGTACCCCTCCCTCTACGAGTGGACTCCGGACACTCAGAGCCCACCTTCTCAGGATGGGACCTATGGAATGCCCTGAGAAGACGAGTGGCCTTAATGTCCGCCACTGGAACCCACATCCTCTCCTCAGGACCATAACCCTCCCAATGAACGAGGTACTGAAGAGAACCGCGGACAATACGAGAGTCGACAATCTTAGAGACCTGAAATTCAAGATTACCATCAACCACAATCGGAGGAGGAGGCAAAGAGGAGGGTACAGTGGGTTGGACATAAGGTTTTAATAGGGACTTGTGAAAAACATTATGGATCTTCCAAGTCTGAGGAAGATCAAGACGGTAGGCAACGGGATTGATGACGGACAAGATTTTGTAAGGCCCGATAAACTTAGGACCCAACTTCCAGGAGGGAACCTTCAATTTGATATTCTTAGTAGACAACCACACCAGATCACCAACATTTAGGTCCGGACCAGGAACACGTCTCTTATCAGTCACACGCTTATATCTCTCACTCATGCTCTTTAGATTATCCTGAATCTTTTGCCAAATAGATGACAAAGACGAGGAGAATCTCTCCTCATCAGGTAAACCAGAAGCCCCCTCTCCAGAGAATGTCCCAAACTGCAGATGAAACCCATATGCACCAAAAAATTGTGACTTATCAGAGGACTCCTGACGACGGTTATTTAAAGCAAACTCAGCAAGGGAGAGAAAAGAACACCAATCCTCCTGATTCTCCGCCACAAAACAGCGCAGATATGTCTCCAGATTCTGATTGACATGCTCTGTCTGGCCATTCGACTGCGGGTGGAAAGCAGAAGAGAATGACAACCGAACCCCCAAGCGAGAACAGAAAGCCTTCCAGAATCTGGAAACAAACTGCATGCCCCTATCAGAGACTATGTCTGAAGGAATACCATGCAATTTGACAATGTGATCAATAAATGCCTGCGCCAGCGTTTTAGCATTGGGCAACCCAGGAAAAGGAATAAAATGCGCCATTTTGCTAAAACGGTCCACCACCACCAGAATCACAGTCTTCCCTGAGGAACGAGGCAGGTCCGTAATGAAATCCATGGACAGATGTGTCCAAGGACGGGAAGAAATGGGTAACGGAAGAAGAGGACGTGATGGCCGTGAATAAGGAACTTTGGCACGAGCGTACGTCTCGCAGGCTGCCACAAAACCCTCAACCGACTTACGAAGAGCCGGCCACCAGAATCTCCGAGCAATGAGATCCACTGTGGCTCTACCCCCCTGGTGCCCAGCAAGGACAGTATCGTGGTGCTCCTTAAAAACCTTGTGTCGTAAAGCAAGAGGCACAAACAACCTCTCAGGAGGACAAAGATCAGGAGCCTCTGCCTGGGCTGCCTGAACCTCTGCCTCCAATTCAGGATAAACAGCAGACACAACCACCCCTTCAGCCAAAATGGGACCCGGGTCTTCAAAGTTCCCCCCTCCCAGAAAACAACGTGACAGGGCATCCGCCTTCACATTCTTAACCCCAGGGCGGAACGTGACAACAAAATTAACCACCTCAGGACCGCCGTACGCAGGATTGCGTCTTTGCGGCGGTCCTGTTGTTCTGGGTGGACGCGCCGGTGCGTCCTCTCGCGAGACGCGAGATTTCCTGTGAACGCGCGCACACAGGCGCGCGCGTTCACAGGATCGGAAGGTAAGCGAGTGGATCTCCAGCCTGCCAGCGGCGATCGTTCGCTGGCAGGCTGGAGATGTGATTTTTTTAACCCCTAACAGGTATATTAGACGCTGTTTTGATAACAGCGTCTAATATACCTGCTACCTGGTCCTCTGGTGGTCCCCTTTGTTTGGATCGACCACCAGAGGACACAGGCAGCTCAGTAATATGTTGCACCAAGCACCACTACACTACACCCCCCCCCCCCCGTCACTTATTAACCCCTTATTAGCCCTTGATCACCCCTGATCACCCCATATAGACTCCCTGATCACCCCCCTGTCATTGATTACCCCCCTGTCATTGATCACCCCCCTGTAAGGCTCCATTCAGAGGTCCGTATGATTTTTACGGATCCACTGATAGACTGATCGGATCCGTAAAAATCATACGGACGTCTGAATGCAGCCTTACAGGGGAGTGATCAATGACTGTGGTTATCACCCCATATAGACTCCCTGATCACCCCCCTGTCATTGATTACCCCTCTGTCATTGATCACCCCCCTGTAAAGCTCCATTCAGATGTCCGCATGATTTTTACGGATCCACTGATAGACTGATCGGATCCGTAAAAATCATACGGACGTCTGAATGCAGCCTTACAGGGGAGTGATCAATGACTGTGGTTATCACCCCATATAGACTCCCTGATCACCCCCCTGTCATTGATTACCCCTCTGTCATTGATCACCCCCCTGTAAAGCTCCATTCAGATGTCCGCATGATTTTTACGGATCCACTGATAGACTGATCGGATCCGTAAAAATCATACGGACGTCTGAATGGAGCCTTACAGGGGAGTGATCAATGACTGTGGTGATCACCCCATATAGACTCCCTGATCACCCCCCTGTCATTGATTACCCCCCTGTCATTGATCACCCCCCTGTAAAGCTCCATTCAGATGTCCGCATGATTTTTACGGATCCACTGATAGACTGATCGGATCCGTAAAAATCATACGGACGTCTGAATGCAGCCTTACAGGGGAGTGATCAATGACTGTGGTGATCACCCCATATAGACTCCCTGATCACCCCCCTGTCATTGATTACCCCTCTGTCATTGATCACCCCCCTGTAAAGCTCCATTCAGATGTCCGCATGATTTTTACGGATCCACTGATAGACTGATCGGATCCGTAAAAATCATACGGACGTCTGAATGCAGCCTTACAGGGGAGTGATCAATGACTGTGGTGATCACCCCATATAGACTCCCTGATCACCCCCCTGTCATTGATCACCCCCCCTGTCATTGATCACCCCCCTGTCATTGATCCCCCCCCCCCCCCCCCCCCCTCTGTAAGGCTGCATTCAGTCTTTTTTTTGGCCCAAGTTAGCGGAATTTTTTTTTTTTTCTTACAAAGTCACATATTCCACTAACTTGTGACAAAAAATAAAATCTCACATGAACTCACCATACCCCTCACGGAATCCAAATGCGTAAAATTTTTTAGACATTTATATTCCAGACTTCTTCTCACGCTTTAGGACCCCTAGAATGCCAGGGCAGTATAAATACCCCACATGTGACCCCATTTCGGAAAGAAGACACCCCCAGGTATTCCGTGAGGGGCATATTGAGTCCATGAAAGATTGAAATTTTTGTCCCAAGTTAGCGGAACGGGAGACTTTGTGAGAAAAAAATAAAAAATATCAATTTCCGCTAACTTGTGCCAAAAAAAAAAAATTTCTATGAACTCGCCATGCCCCTCATTGAATACCTTGGGGTGTCTTCTTTCCAAAATGGGGTCACATGTGGGGTATTTATACTGCCCTGGCATTCTAGGGGCCCCAAAGCGTGAGAAGAAGTCTGGTATCCAAATGTCTAAAAATGCCCTCCTAAAAGGAATTTGGGCCCCTTTGCGCATCTAGGCTGCAAAAAAGTGTCACACATCTGGTATCGCCGTACTCAGGAGAAGTTGGGGAATGTGTTTTGGGGTGTCATTTTACATATACCCATGCTGGGTGAGATAAATATCTTGGTCAAATGCCAACTTTGTATAAAAAAATGGAAAAAGTTGTCTTTTGCCAAGATATTTCTCTCACCCAGCATGGGTATATGTAAAAAGACACCCCAAAACACATTCCCCAACGTCTCCTGAATACGGCGATACCAGATGTGTGACACTTTTTTGCAGCCTAGGTGGGCAAAGGGGCCCACATTCCAAAGAGCACCTTTCGGATTTCACTGGTCATTTACCTACTTACCACACATTAGGGCCCCTGGAAAATGCCAGGGCAGTATAACTACCCCACAAGTGACCCCATTTTGGAAAGAAGACACCCCAAGGTATTCCGTGAGGGGCATGGCGAGTTCCTAGAATTTTTTATTTTTTGTCACAAGTTAGTGGAAAATGATGATTTTTTTTTTTTTTTTCATACAAAGTCTCATATTCCACTAACTTGTGACAAAAAATAAAAACTTCCATGAACTCACTATGCCCATCAGCGAATACCCTGGGGTCTCTTCTTTCCAAAATGGGGTCACTTGTGGGGTAGTTATACTGCCCTGGCATTCTAGGGGCCCAAATGTGTGGTAAGGAGTTTGAAATCAAATTCTGTAAAAAATGACGAGTGAAATCCGAAAGGTGCTCTTTGGAATATGGGCCCCTTTGCCCACCTAGGCTGCAAAAAAGTGTCACACATCTGGTATCTCCGTACTCAGGAGAAGGTGGAGAATGTGTTTTGGGGTGTCATTTTACATATACCCATGCTGGGTGAGAGAAATATCTTGGCAAAAGACAACTTTTCCCATTTTTTTATACAAAGTTGGCATTTGACCAAGATATTTCTCTCACCCAGCATGGGTATATGTAAAAAGACACCCCAAAACACATTCCCCAACGTCTCCTGAATACGGCGATACCAGATGTGTGACACTTTTTTGCAGCCTAGGTGGGCAAAGGGGCCCACATTCCAAAGAGCACCTTTCGGATTTCACTGGTCATTTACCTACTTACCACACATTAGGGCCCCTGGAAAATGCCAGGGCAGTATAACTACCCCACAAGTGACCCCATTTTGGAAAGAAGACACCCCAAGGTATTCCGTGAGGGGCATGGCGAGTTCCTAGAATTTTTTATTTTTTGTCACAAGTTAGTGGAAAATGATGATTTTTTTTTTTTTTTTTTTTTTTTCATACAAAGTCTCATATTCCACTAACTTGTGACAAAAAATAAAAACTTCCATGAACTCACTATGCCCATCAGCGAATACCCTGGGGTCTCTTCTTTCCAAAATGGGGTCACTTGTGGGGTAGTTATACTGCCCTGGCATTCTAGGGGCCCAAATGTGTGGTAAGGAGTTTGAAATCAAATTCTGTAAAAAATGACGAGTGAAATTCGAAAGGTGCTCTTTGGAATATGGGCCCCTTTGCCCATCTAGGCTGCAAAAAAGTGTCACACATCTGGTATCTCCGTACTCAGGAGAAGGTGGGGAATGTGTTTTGGGGTGTCTTTTTACATATACCCATGCTGGGTGAGAGAAATATCTTGGCAAAAGACAACTTTTCCCATTTTTTTATACAAAGTTGGCATTTGACCAAGATATTTATCTCACCCAGCATGGGTATATGTAAAAAGACACCCCAAAACACATTCCCCAACTTCTACTGAATACGGAGATACCAGATGTGTGACACTTTTTTGCAGCCTAGGTGGGCAAAGGGGCCCACATTCCAAAGAGCACCTTTCGGATTTCACTCGTCATTTTTTACAGAATTTGATTTCAAACTCCTTACCACACATTTGGGCCCCTAGAATGCCAGGGCAGTATAACTACCCCACAAGTGACCCCATTTTGGAAAGAAGAGACCCCAAGGTATTTCGTGATGGGCATAGTGAGTTCATAGAAGTTTTTATTTTTTGTCACAAGTTAGTGGAATATGAGACTTTGTAAGAAAAAAAAAAAAAAAGAAAAAAATCATCATTTTCCGCTAACTTGTGACAAAAAATAAAAAGTTCTATGAACTCACTATGCCCATCAGCGAATACCTTAGGGTGTGTATTTTCCGAAATGGGGTCATTTGTGGGGTGTTTGTACTGTCTGGCCATTGTAGAACCTCAGGAAACATGACAGGTGCTCAGAAAGTCAGAGCTGCTTCAAAAAGCGGAAATTCACATTTTTGTACCATAGTTTGTAAACGCTATAACTTTTACCCAAACCATTTTTTTTTTACCCAAACATTTTTTTTTAATCAAAGACATGTAGAACAATAAATTTAGAGCAAAATTTATATATGGATGTCGTTTTTTTTGCAAAATTTTACAACTGAAAGTGAAAAATGTCATTTTTTTGCAAAAAAATCGTTAAATTTCGATTAATAACAAAAAAAGTAAAAATGTCAGCAGCAATGAAATACCACCAAATGAAAGCTCTATTAGTGAGAAGAAAAGGAGGTAAAATTCATTTGGGTGGTAAGTTGCATGACCGAGCAATAAACGGTGAAAGTAGTGTAGGTCAGAAGTGTAAAAAGTGGCCTGGTCTTTCAGGGTGTTTAAGCACTGGGGGCTGAGGTGGTTAAACCTTGAAAAGAACAAAGACCATCTGGCCTGTCTCGGGTTCAGACGCTTGGCTGACTCCAAGTAGGCCAGATTCCTATGGTCGGTAAACACGGTAATAGGGTGTCTGGCTCCCTCTAGCCATTCCTCAAAAGCTAGCTTGATGGCCAACAACTCCCTATCTCCCACATCGTAATTTCTCTCTGCGGAGGAGAGTTTCTTCGAGAAAAAGGCACACGGTCGCCATTTGGCAGGAGAGGGACCCTGAGACAAGACCGCACCCACACCCACCTCAGAAGAGTCCACCTCAACAATGAAGGGTAGAGAGATATCAGGTTGTACCAAGATGGGAGCGGAAGCAAAACTCTCTTTGATACTAGAAAAGGCCTTACGCGCCTCTACCGACCAGGAGGAAAAATCTACCCCCTTTCTAGTCATCTCAGTCAGTGGCTTAACAACAGAGGAATAATTCAAAATGAACTTCCTGTAATAATTGGCAAAACCTAAAAAGCGCATCAGCGCCTTCTGATTCTCAGGAAGCTCCCAATCAAGCACAGCGCGGACCTTCTCGGGGTTCATGCGAAAACCAGAAGCGGAGAGAAGAAAACCCAGAAATTGAATTTCTGGAACCGCAAACATACATTTCTCCAGTTTAGCGTACAATTTATTCTCCCGCAGAATGAGCAAGACCTGACGTAGGTGGTCCCTATGAGTTTTGAAATCAGGAGAAAAAATCAAAATGTCATCTAGATACACTAGTACAAATTTCCCCATTTAAATGATAAAAAATGCTGTTCACAAAATGTTGGAAGACGGTTGGAACATTCATCATACCAAAAGGCATAACCAAATTCTCAAAATGGCCCTCAGGGGTATTGAAGGCCGTCTTCCATTCATCCCCTTCTCTGACCCTGACCAGGTTGTATGCCTCTCTTAAATCCAACTTGGAAAAAACTTTAGCCCCAACCATCTGGTTAAACAGGTCCGGGATCAGAGGAAGCGGATAAGGGTCACGAATTGCGATACTGTTCAGCTCCCTGAAATCCAGACATGGTCTTAAAGAACCATCTTTTTTCTTAACAAAAAAGAAACCAGCGGCAATAGGTGACTTTGAGGGTCGTATGTGTCCCTTTCTCAGGCTCTCAGAGATATAAGAACGCATAGCGACCCTTTCAGGTTGGGAGAGATTGTATAAACGAGATTTAGGCAGCTTGGTGCCTGGGATGAGATTAATAGGGCAATCGTACTCCCGGTGAGGGGGCAGCTCCTGGACACCACTCTCAGAAAACACATCCGAAAATTCAGAGAGAAAAGATGGTACAGTCTTAGTAGAAACCTCTGAAAGAGACACTGTGAGGCAATTCTCTCTGCAAAAGTCACTCCAACCATTTATTTGCCTCGCTTGCCAATCAATGGTGGGGTTATGTTTAGTGAGCCAGGGTAGCCCCAACACTAGAGGAGTAGGTAACACATGACACATCCTCAACATGAGCATCAGCCACAATCAAATGGATATTGTGAACTATGCCCTTTAACGATTTTTGAGAAAGTGGAACCGAATCAATAGCAAAAACAGGTATGTCCTTTCCCAAAGTGCATACCTGGAAACCATGTGTTATAGCAAATTGATTATCAATGAGATTGACAGCTGCTCCACTATCTAAAAAAATCTCACAAACAATATTCTTGCTCTCTAGCGCCACCCTGGCAGGTAGGACAAAACGGGAACTACAAGCAAACGGAAAACCTTCAATTTCCGCATCAACCTTGCCAATAGTAACAGATGGAACGTTTTTAGGGGACTTTTTTCTTTTTTTTTTCTTTATTCCCCTCAAAAAACTCCCTGAATCTCCTAGAGGGACAAACATTTGCCAAATGATTTATACCTCCACAACAGAAACAAACCCTCCTCTGAGAGCTGAATCCTCTATTGTTAGAGGCAAGCAAACCCAGCTGCATGGGCTCCGGCTCAGAGAGGATTGAGAGAGGCTGAGGCTCCTGTGCGCTGAATGAGACCACCCCACTGTCCTTGGACTGAGTATGGCAGGAAGGAGTGATCTCTCCTCTCTCTCTAAGACGCCTGTCAATACGAACAGCCCGAGACATGGCAGACTCCAAGGAGGTAGGTCTCTCATGAGAGGCAAATGCATCTTTCAATCCCTCTGAAAGACCATGGCAAAATTGACTTCAGAGTGCAGCATCATTCCATCCAGTATCAGCTGCCCATCTCCGAAATTCTGAACAGTATATCTCTGCGAACTGTTTACCCTGGCATAAAAGACGCAGTTTAGATTCAGCCAGAGCAATACGATCCGGATCATCATATATCTGACCCAGGGCTACAAAAAATTCATCCACTGAACAGAGGGGCCGTGCCCCCACCGGCAGCGATAAGGCCCAGGACTGAGCGTTATCCCTGAGCAGCGAGATGATGTCCCCACCCTCCACTCCTCATCACCAGAGGAATGGGGAAGTAGGCGAAAATTGAGTTTGCAAGCCTCTCTTAAACGAACAAAATTCTCACTACCCCCGGAGAACGTATCCGGAAGCGAGATTTTAGGCTCAGAACAAATTCCATGAACGCAAGCAGAAACGGTCAAGTGAAACTGAGAGACAGTTTTACGGAGATCTGCTACCTCCAATGAAAGACCCTGCATGTGGTCAATCAAGGCTGAAACCGGATTCATGCTTAAGACGGTTTTGGCGGTTTATAATGTCACGGATGGTGTTGCAGAAAACAAGAAGTAACAAATAAAGATCCGACTAACTTGATCCCAAACTAAGGAACACAAGGGTAAGGCCCTATTAAAGCCCTAGAGCTCTCCCTGGCTGCTCAGCCCATGCAAAGATCTCAATGATAGAAAGTTGCATGTCCACGTACCTTGACTGTGTGACACCTGAACTCCCTATAATAGTGAGGGGACACGAACACCGGCTCCCTGCACTTAATACGGAGGGAGTCAGGGTCACCTAGAATCAAGTCAACAGGAAAACACAATACAGAAATAGACTTATCTTGAGGAACCAGCAGTAGCAACTTCAAGCAGTGAAACCAATCCAGGAAGTAGTATAAACCGCAAGGTGAGGCAGTATGGGAGGAGATATATAGGGAGGCAATCACTGCTAATAGATGACAGCTGGGAGAGGGAGAAGAGATGTCAAAGCGAAAGCAAAACAAAAGAACATCATGCAGGAGATACTGAAGAACGTCTGTCAGAACTCCTCAGAGATCTGGCGGTGACATATTATCAACCGGTGTGCCACCGTTACAGGCACTGACGTCACGAACCTTAAAGGCACCTTGCCCCCGGCACATTAAACACCTGCAACACCCAGGGCACCTCATCTACCATCAGACCTGGTCCCTATATACAGAGAGTGCCCCAAAGGACTTCTGTGCCAGCCTCTCCATCACTGCTGTACGCCTGCCCAGGGTCTTCCTACAAACTGTGAGTAACCCATAGCAACCCTCGTTTGCCTAAGTAACTGTTACCTCACATCGCAATATCCTGCAGGGCTGCGTACTGCACATATAATCTGGTAAGGATCAAGGAGGGGGACGAATGGGAGACGACCTTTAATACCCCTAAAGGTCATTTTGAGAATATGGTCATGCCTTTTGGGTTAACCAATGCTCCTGCGGTATTTCAACATTTCATCAATGACATCTTTCATCATCTGGTGGGCAGGTTTGTTGTGGTGTATCTGGATAATATTCTAATTTATTCTCCTGATATGGAGACACATCAGGATCACGTGAAACAAGTGTTACAGATCCTAAGAGAAAATAAACTGTATGCTAAGATGGAGAAGTGTGTATTTGCAGTTCAGGAAGTGCAAGTCCTAGGTTACCTACTCTCATCTTCAGGTTTTCATATAGATCCTGAAAAAGTCCATGCGGTGTTGGACTGGGATCGACCCAAAAACCTGAAAGCGCTTATGCGATTTTTGGGGTTCACCAACTACTATCGTAAATTTATTTTGAACTACTCGACTGCTGTTAATTAAACCTTTAACGGACATGACTAGGAAAGGTTCGGATATCTCAGTATGGTCTGATGCGACATTACAAGCCTTTTCAGCTGTGAAGAAATGTTTTGCTTCTGCTTCTATACTGGTGCAACCTGATGTGTCACAGCCATTTATTGTGGAAGTTGACGCATCTGAGGTGGTGTTAGGAGCAGTCTTATCGCAGGGTCCTTCACCAGGTAAATGGAGCCCATGTGCTTTCTTCTCTAAGAAGCTCTCAACTGCTAAAAAAAATTATAATGTAGGTAATAGAGAGTTGCTGGCCATTAAGTTGGCTTTTTAGGAATGGCGTCATTAGTTGGAAGGAGCGATTCACTCTATTACGGTAATAACCAATCACAAAAATCTGGCTTAACTGGAGTCGGCTAAACGTCTGAACCCAAGGCAGGCCAGATGGTCGTTGTTTTTTACCAGATTTAATTTAGTTGTCCCCTATCGCCCTGGGATTAAGAACGTCAAAGCGGATGCTTTGTCGCGTAGCTTTCCTGGGGGGGTGGGGGGGTGATTCGGAAGATCCTGGTTCGATATTAGCTGAAGGGGTAGTAATATCCGCCCTTTTTCCCGACCTTGAGGCAGAGGTGTTGGAGGTCCAGGGAGATGCACCAGATTCCTGTCCTCCTTTCTGAATTAGGGTGCAAGGTGTTTGAGGAACATCACTGTACAGTTCTTACAGGACACCCTGGGAGCAGATCCACGGTCGATCTCATTTCTCGTAGATTCTGGTGGCCGGGGTTGCATAAATGTGTTGAGGGCTATGTGTCAGTTTGTGGTACTTGTGCACGTGCCAAGGAGACATATACTCGCCCTTCAGGATCTCTACTTCCATTGTCCATCCCGTCCCGACCTTGGACTCATTTATCCATGGACTTTATCACATATTTGCTGAATTCCTCAGGAAAAACTGTGATTCTGGTGGTTGTTGATCGCTTCAGCAAGATGTAGCGCTTTATAGCATTATCAGGTCTACCTAATGCTAAAACTCTTCGCAAGTGTTTGTCGATAACATCGTGAAGCTACATGGTATTCCCTCTGATGTGGTGTCTGATAGGGGGACTCAGTTTGTTTCCAGATTCTGGAAGGTGTTCTGTACTTGCCTGGGGGTACAATTGTCCTTCTCTTCAGCCTTACATCCTCAGTCGAACGGACAGACTGAACGCACTAACCAGAATCTGGAGACTTATTTGAGATGTTTTGTCTCAGAGAATCAGGAGGAGTGGTCTTAATTTTTGTCTTTGGCTGAAGTTGCCATAAATAACCGTAGGCAGGTGTCCATTGATAAGTCGAAGTTTTTTGGGGGCATATGGGTTCCATCCACAGTTTGACACATTTTCTGGTACTGAGACTTCTGGTATACCTAAAAAAAAAAAAAAAAAGTATAAACGTATGGCTGACAAGAGACGTACGAGTGGTCCGGACCTGAGAGTGGGTGAATCTGTGTAGCTGTCCATAAGAAACATTAAGTTGAAGGTACCTTCGTGGAAGTTGGGTCCAAGGTTTATTGGTCCATATAAGATCTCTGCCATTATTAACCCGGTAGCCTTTCGTCTTGAACTTTCGCAGGCTTTAAAAATTCATAATGTTTTCCACAAATCTGAAGAGATATGTCGAACCTGCTGAACTGTCCTCCTTGCCTCCCGCTCCTGTCATGGTGGACGGTAATCTTGAATTTCAGATCACCAGGATAGTGGACTCCCGAATTCTCCGTAGATCCCTTCAGTATCTCGTTCACTGGAAAGGTTATGGTCCAGAGGAGAGAATGTGGGTTCCAGCGACTGACGTTAATGCTAGTTGCCACGTGAAAGCCTTTCACAGGGCTCATTCGGATAAGGTCGGTCCTGGGTGTCCGGAGGTACCTGTAGAAGGGGGGGTGCTGTCATGGTCCCTCCCATGACAGAGGTTAGAAGATCTGAGAGACTGGCTGCACGTGAGGTTATCTGACTGCCTCTCTGTTTTCACTTGTTGCAGTGTTGTTGTTGGTAATGACCACACCTCTTGTCTCAGGTGCAACTTGTGGTCATTACTGCTCCTCTATTTAGTCTGGACTCACACTTCATACCATGCGGTTGATATTATCTGCCTGTAGTTGGAAGAGCTGGTGTGTGGTCCTCACTTATCCTGCTTATCCATTTTCTATTGAAGATAAGTGTACTTCTCTTTGTATTTTGTTGTCTCCATTTGCTTGTTGTTTTTTAGGCCTCAGGAAGACACTGGTTCGTTCATCTGTTCACCAGTAGTCTCAGACCCTGTCACTACTCCTAGGGCTATTCAGGGTTACTAGGGCCTAAGTTTCCAGTGTATGAATATTCCCACCTTCAGGGTCTATTCATACTGACAGGAGCCAGGGCTAGGTTTAGGGTTTCCTAGGTGGTTATCGTTTACCTAGCCTTGAGGCGTAGTTCCTGGTCTTTTCCTACTGGTGCCATTCTGGTGTTCCTCCCCTTACATTGTGACAGGTAGAGGCTGAGAAGGAATATAACATGAAGTGCTCAGAATTAAAGCTGGTCATATAAAATAGTCTTTTGTCGGCCGAACCTGCCCAGAGCCAACACACTAATGGGTATGGGGTGTTGCGACTCTCACCTGACATTATCTGACAAGGATCGGCATTTTGTTTTCCCGGGAAAGTATATGTGTATGGGGAAGCTGGGAGGCATTTGGGAGATGATTGTTTGGCTGACAGCTATTGAATGTGTATGGACAGCCATGATACAGATTGTATGTAAAAATGTCAGGACCAGGAGCATCTGATGAAATCAGGATAGCTGGTACATGGGTCCAGTATAGACTTCCATAAACAGCTGCTACATCCTGTTCATCCTCTTTTATAGGAATAATGGCCCTCATTTATCAAGACCAGCGTGTTCATGTCAGTTTTGATGGGCCCTGCGTTGCCAGAGGAGGCACTTAAATGGATTTTCCCATAACAGACAATGGGGGCATATCGCTAGGACCTACAACGAGAATGGACCGGGGAAAGTTGTGGCTGGAGGGCGCACTGTGCATGTGTGGCCCCCGCTCCCATTCGTTTCTACGGGGCTGGCAGAAATAGCCAAGCCAGCGCTCGGGTATTTTTGGTGGTCCCATAGAAATGAATGGAGGGTGGCTGTGTATGCACAGTGTGGCTTCCACTACTTTCCCCGCTCCGTTCTCCACGAAGGGGCGGGTGTCCTAGTGATATGCCCTTATTGTCTGTGATGGCAAAACCCCTTTAACTTATGATGAGGTACATGTCTTGTCATAAATTAAATGCATCTTCCAGCAATCTGTGCCCCAGACTGAAATCTACTCCATCTCATAGCTGGCAGAGATTTCAGTCATCATTTACACTATTTTCTGATGTAAATAATCATAAATGTGCTGGCTCTGATGACCCCGCCCACCAAGATGAGCATTAGGGGGTGGGCAAACAGGGCAATTGCCCAGGGCACCCAACCCTAAAGGGGCCTTGGAGCAGGGCCAGGATGTGGGGCACACCTAGTTTAGTAAAGAAAAAAAAAAACTTTCTACAGGGTGGCCCACGAAAAAGTAGCCTGTCTCCAAAATCTCCAAATCAAACTGCCTATTCAGTTTGATAAAAGTGGCCTATTGTGTCAGAAAGAAGGTGTTCTCCCTGATTGTGGAAGGCTATGTGGGAAGCAGATTGATTAAGGAAATGAAAGAGACCTTTGCTTACAAGTACCCAGGAACAAAACCACCAGCGAAATGTTGTATTCAGAGTCTGAATAGTATTATGATAATGTATCCACTTGCTTGTTCATCTTGTCATACTATCGCCGGAGGTGGGCTATTTTTACGTGGGCCACCCTGTACTTAAGAGCTTATTAGTGCAGGAGATCTAGGAAGCAGTGAGTATAACGCTGTGCTGGCATTACTCATCGCTCCTTGGTCCTCTTCTCCTAGAGCTGGCACTGCACAGTGTCCTGACAGTGTACAGCAACAGGACGCAGTGGGTATAGGAAAGAGCACAGTGGACCACAGAGGTGGTGGCACCCAGAGCACAAGATGATGTGTATTTTATTTTATTTTATTTTTTTGTCTGGCCTGAGGTCTGCAGTTAGGGGACAGTATAGTGGAAATTATAGGGTACTCAGAGGGTCTGAATGAATTTGGGGTCGCATCTGGGGTCTGTATGAATAAGGGTCCATTCACACGTCCGTATGAATGGTCCGGATTTGTTCAGCAATTATGCGGAACGGGTGCGGACCCATTGATTTTCAATGGGGCCGGAACGGATGTGGACAGCTCACTATGTTCTATCCGCATTTCCGGATCCGCAATTCCGTTCCTGAAAAAAATAGAACATGTTCTATTCTAGTCCGCAACTGCAGACAAGAAAAGGCATTTTCTATTATAGTGCTGGCGATGTGCGGTCCACAAAATGCGGAACACACATTGCCGGTGTCCGTGTTTTGCGGATCCGCAAAACACTTACGGACGTGTGAATGGACCCTTAGGGGGTCGGATAAGGGGTTCGTATAAATTAAAGGGGCTGATCTGGGGTTTGTATAACTTAGGTGTGAGGATCTGGGGTCTATATGAATTAGGGTGGCTGATCTGGGTTCTGTATGCATTAGAGGGCTGATGTTGGGTCTGTATGAATTAGGGGGGTAGATCTGGGGTCTGTATAGAGCTGATCTGCGTTCTTTATGAATTTGGAGGGGCTGATCTGGGGTCTGTATTAACTTGGGGGCTGATCTGGGGTCTGTTAATTTGGGATTTGTACAAATTTGGGGTCTGATCTTGGGAACTTAGTTGACATCTGTATAAATTGTGGGCTGATCTGGGATCTGTATTTACTTTATTAATTTTGGGATTGGCCATTAATATTGTGGCAGGCGCAGCACTATGAAGTGCCTTTTGTGCTGTGGCATTAGAAGAATTTTGATATCTCTGACTTGTAGTCTAATCAGACTGTCTATTACTCTGTAATTCCTCTAGCGCCGTTCTATGGAAACAATAAGTTTAAAGAGCGCACCAAATGCTTGAAATAACTTCTTCATTAACTTCAACTTTTCTTCATATATAACACTGCCTCCTCCGCAGCAGATAGTCCATGTACATAACACGTGTTGAAAAGATATCACAAAATGGCGGTATGATTAAGATGATGGTTCAACTGTTTAATCTTGTCATTCAACATAAAATGGTGGATATATTTCTTTCTTGAGTATCTGTACTCTCACTTTAAGTTATTTAAGCACTTTATGGTGTCTCTGAGAGGTGTATCTGAGGTCTAACTAATAGTTCACTTGCTGAATTTGGTCGCCATTTTTCAGTATGCAGTTAGCAGTAACTATTTGCAGATTGGTTGAGTATGATCTGGTATGGTAGTATGCAATTTGGATTGTGAACTTTGTAGTTTGCAATTGAATTTGTATGCCTGCAATTTGTAGCTTGCAATTTGTATTTGGTGGAACTGTAAGTAAACACACATATAACTGGTTCAGTATACAGTTCTAATCACTATACTAACAGTAGGGAACATTATATAACTGTTTTTAATACCTATTTTTGCCTCTCTGCTTCCATAAAAACACAGCTCTCAGTGGGGTGAATGTCTATTCAGCTCCTGTCTCTGGTGAATAATGATTCTAGCAGCTCCTGCTAGGGGAATTCCCAGACAGGCTGTGTGTGAGGCTAGCTGTGATTGGTGCAAACTCTTGCTGTGTGAGAAGCTGTCTGTGATTGGTCTAGACTCCTGCCCAGCAACAACAGATTAACACTATGCTTTCTGTTGTTTCTGCTGTGTCACTGAGCTTATCTTACATTACAAAATGAATCTTAAAGGCATATTATCTTTTTCTGCTTCTGTAAACACAAAATATAACAGTTATATGACATCCAAAACATGATGTCACAGTAAATAACTCTGCTATTGTCTCTAACACATAAACATAGGAACTGTATTAAGGTTATTGGCAGGTCTAGCTGCATAAACATATAAGCTATGCTAGCAACTTAGGACAGGTCTTAGCTGGCCAACTACAAATATCACATTCCTGGATAACCTGTTTAACTGTGCATCATGAGCATGGCCGTTTCTTCATGGTTCATATTCTATAATAAATCTCTGCTCTGCATTATACTGTGCCTCATAGCTGTGAAGGAACATTGTGCTATGAAGGAGTACATAGTAGGTGGCAGGATCCTGTGCCACCAACCTACTGCGACACTTTACAGTCAAAACTGGATGCCAAAGTGCGAGATTTGGAGCAGGAACTCTCCAAAATCTGTCAACTCCCAAAGGAGGATCCGGCAGAAATGAAAATACTTAGACTCTATATCTGATTCTAGACGATTAACCCTGTGAGGGAGACTGAGCTTCGTAGGATACAATTCCATGAAAATTACATATTGTAATGACAATGTTATAGTATGCTGCATAATCCCTGATATGGAGTCAGGTCAATGGTTACTGATGACATCATATTATTATAGTCTATTTCTGTTGATAGTGGGCATCATTAAATATTAGTGACTAGTGTTGGGGCCGAATATTGAATCACGAATATTAATCGCAAATATTGGCACTTCAAGAATTCACAAATATTTAGAATATAGTGATATATATTCGTAATTTCGAATATAATTTTTTATTTTATTAGTAACCTACCTTGCTTGGGGGCCAATGAGAAGGCTGCAATGTCTTTGTCTGAGCTTAGTAACATCCCTAGCAACCAATAGGAAAGTTGCCTACCCCTTACTTTATAAGAACCTCCCCAGCAGCCATTTTCTACAGTTTTTTAAAGTTCTGAGAGAGAGACAGCAGTGTCATTGCTGTGCTCTGTGCTTTCCACACTACATTAGATAGATAGTTAGATAGCTTATATATATAATACAGATAGTTAGTGGGAGATAGTCAGTGTAGGTTAGATCCTGATATAGTATAGCTGTTGCAGTGCAGTGTGTTAGGTAGTGTGATAGGTTCTGCTGTTCCATCCATACATTCATGCAGGCCTGCTAAAATGTGAAGTTTCAGGTATTGCGCCAAAATATTCACATCATTAGTGCCGATTAGCACAATCACGAATATATTGGAGCCCTCTAACTGCATATAAAGCCATTTTTAATGTTCTGCCGTGCCTACTATTTTATCCAGTCTCAGGAAACTTCTAGCAGCTTGGAAAATGTAGCAAAAGTGACCCATGCCTGTATTTCGCGCGCATTACGTGAATATTACATTGCCGATTTTTCGCAATCAAGAAAATAATCTTGAATACGCGAATATATGACAAATATTCGCCCAAATATTCGTGAAATATCGCAAATTCGAATATATCCCCTGCCGCTCATCACTATTAGTAACTAGTGTTGATCGCGAATATTCTAATCGTTAATATTTATCGCAAATATATGCACTTTGAGAATTCACAAAGATTTAGAATATAGTGCTATATCTTCGCAATTGAGAATATTCTACTTTTTTTTTCATCAGTACCCTGACTGCTTCTTGCTTGTGGGCCAATGAGAAGGCTGCAATGTATTTGTCTGAGTTTAGCAACATCCCTAGCAAACAATAGAAAAGTTGCCTACTCCTTACTATATAAGAACCTCCCCAGCAGCCATTTTTACAGTTCTGATAGAGAGAGAGAGAGAGAGAGAGAGAGAGAGAGAGAGCAGTGTTATTGCTGTGCTCTGTGCTTTGTTGAGTGATTTACATTGCTGAGTCAATTACATTAGATAGATAGTTAGATAGCCTATATATATAATACAGATAGTTAGTGAGAGATAGTCAGCGCAGGGTGTTAGGTAGTGTGATAGGAATTACTGTACTGTTCATTTTCTCCAGTCTCAGGAAACTTCTAACAGCTTGAAAAATTTAGCAAAAGTGACTCACGCCTGTATTGCACGCGCAATACGCGCATATTACATTGCTGATTTTTGCAATCAAGAAAATAATGACTGAAGATCACGAATTCTCGAATTTGCAAATTTATTGTGAATATTAGGCCAAAAATTCACGAAATATCGCAAAAACGAACATTGCCTATACTGCTCATCACTAATGACTAGAGATGTCGCGAACATAAAATTTTCAGTTCGCGAAACGGCGAACGCGAATTTCCGCAAATGTTCGCAAACGGGCAAACCGCCATAGACTTTAATAGGCAGGCGAATTTTAAATCCCACAGGGACTCTTTCTGGCCACAATAGTGATGAAAAAGTTGTTTCAAGGGGACTGTGGCATGCCGGAGGGGGATCCATGGCAAAACTCCCATGGAAAATTACGTAATTGACGCAGAGTGTGGTAAGTTGAATTCGCAATGCGATTAATATAACCTGCATTAATCGCATTGCGAATTCAACTTAGAGCTAAGTTCCTAATGGTTGTATTGCTAGAATTGACGAATATAACGAATATAGCACTATATTCTCAATCTTCATTATATTCTAGCAATACAACCATTAGGAACCCAGCTCTAAGTGGAATTCGCAATGCGATTAATATAACCTGTATTAGGCTGAGTTCACACGAGCGTGTCCGGATAAGGTCCGGATGCGTTGCGGCAAACCCGCGCGAGTAGGTACCGAATTGCAGTCAGTTTTGACTGCGATTGCATTCCATTGTTTAGTTTTTATCGCGCGGGTGCAATGCATTTTGCACGCGCGTGATAAAAAACTGACTGTGGTACCCAGACCCGAACTTCTTCACAGGTTTGGGTTTGGTGTTGCGTAGATGTTATTATTTTCCCTTATAACATAATAGCATTCTTTAATACAGAATGCTTAGTAGGTGGTCAATTGAGGGTTAGAAAATAAAAAATAATTAACTCACCTTCTCCTCTTGATTGCGTAGCTGCCGGTCTCTTCTTACTTCTTTAATCATGAGCTGCCGGCTAAAGGACCTGTGGTGACGTCAGATCAGGTGGTCCGAATATAACGAATATAGCACTATATTCTCAATCTTCGTTATATCCTAGCAATACAACCATTAGGAACCCAGCTCTAAGTTGAATTCGCAATGCGATTAATATAACCTGTATTAATCGCATTGTGATTACAACTTAGTCAAATTTGTGACACTGCAGCTTCAGAATGAATCTAAGATGGATGCTGTCCTTGCTTTTTGATAGGAGGTGGGAGGGTCTGGGAGGGAGGGTATGCTGATTGGCTGAAATGTGTCTGCTGACTGTGAGGTACAGGGTCAAAGTTTGCTCAATGATGATGTATAGGGGGCGGACCGAACATCACATATGTTCGCCCGCCGCGGCGAACGCGAACAAGCTATGTTCGCCGGGAACTGTTCGCCGGCGAATAGTTCGGGACATCTCTACTAGTGACCTCAGAGGTGGACAAAAAGGTGTCAACCAGCAACTGTGTCTATGGGCATTGTACAGCGAACCAGCGACCAGGGTAGCCATGGATTAAATAAATACCTGAAGCTCTGATCATGTCCTTTTGCACCATGTTGTGTCACAGGGGTACTGGCTAACTGATGTTCCTATAACCAAGGCTTGACCTGCAGTAGATCATAAAACACAATCTCTTTCGTCTGCACATTATGTAATTTTTGTGCTCATCTTATAAGCTTCATCGCTATTCTTGCCAGAGGCAAATCAATTAACCATAGACGACTCATAAGGCAACAATGAGCTGCATTCTTATCTGACAGACACGAACCATCTGATGCTTCTGGGACCTGGGCATGGGCGCAGGATTATATCCGTCTTCCTTTCTCATGGCACCATTTGCCAGGACACTTGCTGCATTGTTTGCTTCTACCTGCCCATGGGTGTTGTAGATTTCCATGATCTCGTCTTCTGCAATGAAAATAAGAATTAATCAGCTATTGTCAAAAATGATTGTGTAATGTAGGGCAGCTTCAGTCACTGCAGATGGTAACACGATCCCTACGTGAAGGTGTTAGATGTCATTTTCACTAAATCCTTTATTTATATTGTGAATTCCCTCACATTTAGGACAGAACACATTCTTTATCTTCTCTGTACTGAGGTGGGCCATTCTCCTATGCTCAGTCTCATCCCCTGCTGAATGACCATTACCGCCACCATTACACCTGAAATTTGTTAAAGTGCTACGCCAAAAACTGCCAGAGAAAAGTCACTAACTTTGGCACAAGTTCTGTTTTGCGCCAAAATTTGTGACTTCTCTCCCACACTTGCCTCTTTTGTAAAAGAATAGGCGAGGCTTGGTGAGACCTACGTGGCTTAACACAATTACCAATACAGGGGCACATTACACCAGAAATCTATGGCAGCTCCTCGTTGGTGTAGATTAAATTTTCTGGTTCTTGGACCTCCCAAAGAAGCACCAAATTTATTTAGATGCTATAATTTTGGTGCAGTATGTTTTTATGGAGACTGGAATAACAAATGCCAATCTAAATAAGTTATAAAGTTGTGCTAATTCGGCCAAATAAGCCACAATGTTTGTGCCTGAGATCTTTCAGAAAAAGTCAGCTGAGCAGCCGCAGCAGCAATGAGATCTCTGACAGTACTGTAACTGGCAGTTTCATCTGCCTCAATGCAAAATCTGCATCAGGCCCCAGGTACTTTGTGGCATTTATATATAGTAATATAGATGCCTTTACATGTGAAAATACCCTACCCTGTTTCCCAAACTCTGTCTGCAGCGATAGATGTGCTAATATCACAGAAACAAAGTCATCCAAACTTTCCATGTTCCAAAATGACAAACCAGACTACTATGGGAACAACATGGGGATCTATCACTGTAGGGTCTAGCTTTACAAGATACAAATAAGAAAAACTTAAATGGAATTTGCAACAACTTGTCAGAAGGGTGACGACACCCCAAAGCTGATAATTATTGGGTATTATCTGATTTTAGGGTGAACCACTCTTCAAAGCAGATTAAAAGGATGCAGCGCTCTGTCCTTGTATCCACCACTCGCCTGCCTGGTCTTCTAGGTGATGGATGACATGTTCAGGCTTTTCTCAAAGCTGATTGCTCTTTAAGATAAATTGGTAATGCAAACCTTGTCTCAAGGGATGCAGACGAGCTGCTGGTGATGAAATATTAGTGACCTAATAACTCAATTATTCTGCGCGCTTATTTGAAAGTCATTCCTGTTAGACTGTTAGCTCTTGTGTCATGTTATCCCGTGTCCCAGCTGATACATAGTGTTCAATCAGCCCCCACCCCTGGGATTCAGGGGAGATAACACACCCGGCCTTCCTGACGCCTTTATTTTTCCAGCTGTTTTTAGTCATATGGTGGTGGGACGGATAATCACAATAATTCTCCCCAAATCGTGAACTTTCCCAGAGTCAGAAAACCTCATAGAGGATCTGTTTCATCTTCTGCTCCGTGACACTTTTTCCCCTGATATTTCCAGTCACAGGGGCTCATTCACATAAGTATAATGGCCCAGCTCAGTGGGAGCAATGGGATTATATTTGGGTTTAGGACTGGTCTGCAGCGGTCCCCAACTTGAGATGGGCTACAGCGCTTCTCATCCATGGCTCTCATAGTTTGTGAATAGAATGTCTGGCTTACAGTAATGACTGGAGCGTACAAAGGCAGAGCAGTGGGGGATGAAACATACAATATATGTATCTGAGGAGCTTTAAAGTAAAAATATATAATTGTACAGGGAATCATTTCTGTTTTTTGCGGCCCCATTGAAATAAATAGTTCCGGATACAAAAAATACGTTTGTGTGCATGATCCCTTATGGTGGTGTATTTTACGCCTAGGGGAATTTCAGATACAAGGTGTTCTTGCCCCATCTGTAAAATAACAAGATGGGGTATTAATAAGGTCCCATGAATAGGCAGATGACTCCACCAGTTAGGAGATACTAGGGGGAATTCATGAAGCTCTATCTGCCAAAGTTGAAGATTTTGGTGCAAACCATTTCTGGCCAAAAATGTACCTTTTTGTGATTTTATACCACTCTTGGACCTTTTAAAAAAGTGAGTGGGAAAGCGGTCGGCGATAGCTAGGCAAGTAGGTGTACGCCAGATTTATCAAATGTGTCCTTTTCAAAGAGTCACAAGAAATGGCACAACTTCACTCCAGTTGGAAGATAGTGTAAAAACAAGAGTAGCATCTCTAGGCAAATGTGTTATGTTAAATGGGTTGTGCAGTGCTAAGATATGATGAAGTATAGGTCATCAGTCTTGCACTGTACTACCCCTTTAAAAAACATGATATAAATTTGGCTTAAATTTTGGCTATACAGACTCAAGCCAAACTGACTTCAAAAAGGTCTGTCTTGAAAAGTTTCCTCCTCTGTATTTTCTCTTCTGTCACTTGTAATATTTCATCCTATAATTGGCTCAGGATTGGAGTGAATTATTTCCTGTTCTGATATTTTATTGTGATTAATAATTTAGTGAGATCTTTCTGCAACTTTGTTACTGTCTTCTTATTTGGTTTATATTAGAAGCCTTCAGCTCGTATCTGTCCTGAGTACTTCAGATCCCACAAAAACAAAGCAGAAAATTATTTAGTCCAATTCTCAAATCTGAGCCAGAACCCTTAAGCACTAGAGTCACTAGATCAGGATAGGCAAGTATAAATAATAATAAACCGTAATTTTACACCTAGCTACAATCTCTATAAACAGCAGAGTCACTATGCATAAACATGAAATACCGTATCCTATAGCAATCCTGAGTTACATCCAGTGTTATACTCCAGAGCTGCACTCGCTGCACTACTGGTGGAGACACTGTGTACCTATATTACTTATCCTGTGCTGATCCTGAGTTACAATCTGTATTATACTCCAAAACTGCACTCACTATTCTGCTGCTGGAGTCACTGGGTACAAACATTACATTATTCTGTACTGATCCTGAGTTACATCCTATGTTATGCTCCAGAGCTGTAATCATTATGCTGCTGCTGCCAATTACAAGCAGGGACTCATAGCAGCAGGCATTAGTGCTGAATATTCTGAGGTGTAGTGGATTACAAATACCGTAAGCAAGTGCTCATCCTTGCAGCCAATAGCAGGGGGACCAGGAAGAAATGCTAAGGAAGGAAGATATACAGCAGCCATCTAAGAGACAGCAGCATGGCCAGCAGATAGACAGACTGAGAGATCTCCACAGACAGAAATGTGCTCTGTTTCTGTCCAGACATTAGAGCACAGTCCTGACAGCTTCTGTGTTTCCAGTGTAAGAAGGGAAAGCTCAGCTGCTGCATTACCCCTACAGCCAAGCCTGCATCCCAGGAGGATCTTGCCCCTGACTCCACTACCATCCAAGCTTCTGAATGCTGCAGTCCCCAGATGGTTCCTGGGCAGGACAATCGTAAGTGCACCAACATTAAAGGGGTTGTCCGGGTTCTGAGCTGAACCCGGACATATCCCCATTTTCGCCCCTCTGACATGAGCATTGGAGCAGTATTGCGCAGGGCAAACTGTTTGTTTGTATTTTTCACACTGCTAGGCGGAGGCTTCCATATAGCAGTGTTGCCGGTGACGTTAATGGCACTGATGGGCAGGCATTAGTGCTGCCCTAGTCATTTTACAGGCTTGGGCAGCGCTAAAGCCCACCCATTAGTGCGATGACGTCATCGGCAACACTGCTATATGGAAGCCCGGTACATCACCGGATCTCCAAAAAAAAGCCTTTTCCCTGCGCGATTCATGAAATGCCCCAATGCTCATGTCAGAGAGGGTGCCTGGGGGAAAATGGGGATATGTCCGGGTTTAGCTCTGATCCAGGACAATCCTTTTAACGAGCCAATGTTTTTTTGCAACCAGGCCCCAACTTTCGGACTGGGTTAATTGCTAGATAGTAGGGTTTAGTAAGCATTAGAGATGACCGAAGTTTTGAAAAATTTGATTCAGACTATTCGCTGAAGTTCTTCAAGAAATTTGATTACGGTAGTTACGAATTAATTAATCTCAAATTGCGATAAACATGGTATTCCCAGGCCACTCTGTCTAATCATAGGCATCCCACTTGGTGGCCCAATCACAGTGTGAACTTAAACTGCAGGGAGAATGCAGGGAGACGGTTACGCCATGTGCATCACTTTCTAGTGCACCCACATTCATAGTTAATCCATTCTGTAGGTACTGTGCCGTCAGTATTACAGGCCGTTGTAATTCATCGCCTTCTACATCACTGTGCAGGGCACCAAGATTCATAGCTTATCCCTTCTGTTAGCTGTGGAATTAATCTGCGTCAGTATTACGGGTCAATGAAAGAATCAGGTCTAACTTATCGCTGTGGACTAAACAGTGCAGTGTCCCAAGATTCAAGTAGTGGCCCCATGACAGAGAGGGGAGGGTGGCAGCAGCAGTGGCAGTAGTGGCCCTATGGCAGAGTGGGCAGGGTGGCAGAAGCAGTAGTGGCAGTAACCACGACAAAAGTGGCCCCATGACAAAGTGGGGACTGTGGCAGCAGTGGCAGTAGGGCCCCATGACAGAGTGGGGAAGGTGGCAGTGACAGTAGTGGCCCCATGACAAAGTGGGGACGTGGCAGCAGCAGTAGTGGCCCCATGACAGAGTGGTGTCACGGACGTTCCCACGACAGGTGGAAGGAGATCGGTCAGACTGGCAACACGTGGTTTGATCTGACATGTTTTCTGACGTCTGTGTTGTTTCTGGTGCTTGCCAAACCTTCTTTCCCCAGGTGTGGCTATTAGGGTCATTTAACCTCCTCTATTTATAGTTGCTTCTCACACAATGCTGTGCGGTTTATAGCTTCTGTTTGGACCTTTTGGATAGATCTCAACTGAGTTCCTGGTGCTTCCGTTGCTTCTGTCTTTCCTTTCCCTTTTGTATTTTGTTTGGGTTCTGTGTGTTGCATTTCGCTATTGTTTGTATTAGGCCAGAAGGAGCCTCCTGTTCGTCGTTCCTTTTGGAGGAACAGATAGTCTCGTCCCTGCCATTACTACCAGGGTCCTATAGGGCTTGATAGAAGTCTAGGTATTCCTGCATATGAACTCACCTACCTCTGGGGTCTGTTCATACTTGTAGTCAGTCAGGATTTTGGTTAGGGTTTTTCACTAGGAGGTGTCCATTTTTCTTCCCTAGTTCTCAGGCCTGATTCCCTGTTTTTCCCTTCCCTCCCAGGCTCGGTGTTATGTTTCCCTCCCACACCAAAGCGTGACAAGTGGAGACAGTGGCAGCAGCAGTGGCAGTTACCATGACAAAAGTGGCCCCATGACAGAGTGGGAAGAGGGGACAGCAGCAGCGGCAGTAAGGCTATGTTAACATTACTGTTTATGTTTCTGTTCTTATGATCCGTCAGAAGAACATAAAACAAAAAAACAAAAAAAAAACAATCCTGTATTTTGAGCATCCATAAGAGCTTCTTTCAGATCATCAGTATTTTGTCAGTGTTTTGCATCAGTATTTGATCAGTAATTGTAAGCCAAAATCAAGAGTGGATCCAATGTAATTATTTGCATCTCATCTGTGTTTTGGACCCACTCCTGCTTTTGGTTTACAAATTCTGATCAAATACTGATGCAAAACACTGACCAAACACTGAGTAAAAAAACTTATTAGCGACGATGAATTTGGGATGAGTTGGTAGAGTGATTTGTGTGGTTCATTTCGATAACCAATGACACTCCTCTCGTATGGCAATAATCGAGCTGCCATGTTTGATCCATCCAGCAAGTTCGGCCCATCTGGTGATTGTGAGCCAAAATCAGGATTGGAGCCTCCTCAGATATAAAGTATAAGGGAAAGATCAGCTCCTGTTCTGTGTTTAGAGCCACACCTGGTTTTGGCTCACAATCACTGATGGAAATCACTGACCGAACACTGACTGTGTGAATGAGGCCTAATACTTGTTGAAAGCAAAATACCATTAGGTTCATAGTTTGGAGACATTCTGGACCTTATGGAGGAATCCACATTCGCTAACAGAACTTGGTAGCTAGGAATGATGAATTCAGTTGGTGAACCGGCCCTCATTCACAGAGCGGCTGCACGGCAACATGGTCACAGGGTCGGGGGTGGGTGGGATCTTATTAAAAAGACCTGGGACCGAGAAAGTTTCCATTGTGCCCCTCACAAAAGAGCAAGCTACGCATGCGCAGATCACGGGTCTACAGCAGCAGCTACAGACAGACCTGTAGGCTGAGGAGCGGAAGCAGTTCACACAGCGCAGCATGAAGGGTAAGTTACCGTAATGTACTATGTATTACTATGTGTGCATCCAATATACCAGGCTGTGCCCTCTAATGCACTCCGTCAGCTTACATAAGGGATTTACATTAGTTCTCTTCTGTACATGGATGGACATGACTCATGTATGTAGCAGTTGCATCCCATGGGGATGACTTCTGAATTGTTATAAAGTCATTTACATGTATGTCCTATGGGCTATAAAGTGTCCACCTGAAATTGTGTATGGCTATTTATTTTTTGCTTCCAGGACTAGGTCAGCGTCAGCCACAGCTCCTGTTCTCCTCTGTTTGGTCCTGGTATCTTCTCTCTGGGCTCCCGACAAGTTTGAGGACCTCAGCCAATCAGTGGACGCTGCTGTGTCACGTGTCAGGCCAGTGATTGGCTCATCGAGAAAGGTCCTCAAACCAGCAATAGTCTGAAGCAGAGAGAAGATACCAGGACCACACAGAGGAGAAGGGGAGCTGCTGCAGACAGGACCAGGGCCAGGTGAGCTGCGACAGCGATACAGATGGCAGTGCTGCAGCAAGGCAGGACAGCGATACAGATGGCAGTGCTGCAGCAGGGCAGGACAGCGATACAGATGGCAGTGCTGCAGCAGGGCAGGGGAGGGAGAGGCGTGTCCTCTGTTCGTCTGATAGGCTGCCAGCACTAGGGGGGGCTCTTTTTACTGGCACATGATGGTGGGGGGGCTCTTGTTTCTGGCACATGATGGGGGGGGCTCTTGTTACTGGCACATGATGGTGGGGCTCTTGTTACTGGCACATGATGGGGGGGCTCTTATTACTGGCACATGATTGGGGGGATGATCTTGTTCCTGGCACATGATTGGGGGGGGGTGCTCTTGTTCCTGGCACATGATTGGGGGGTGCTCTTGTCATTTAACCCTAGGAGTTCCGTGTCCAACTTCCTTGAGGACCAAGTGGCGTTCAGCATTAACTGTCCTGTGATGCCCTTACATGTCCAGGGCTGCACGCGCGGCACTGAAGGGATCACCATGTCTCTACCCTTTACCAATAGGTGAAGGTTACCCACTCAACGTCAGTCGTCACAGGGATCAGGGATTGTAATACTGGAGCAGACAAATTTATTTTGTAAAAGACCAGTTTATTTGGTAAAAGACTAATATTTTCGCTGAATAAAAATAATTTTTCAGATAAAAGAATAATTATTCTACCAAAAAACGACGATCAACTCTGCTTTGCGAAGAATCACTTTCTTTGCACTACTCACAGGGTGTTAAATAAGACCACCCTTTAACACTAAATAACAGTAACTGCGGCTAACGGAAGGGGTTAAATATCAATGTGGACACGCCACAAACAGTAGAATGAGACAGGTGTATCACCCCAATTTGTGAATCAGGGCCTAATAGAATTGCTTATCTATTAATCAATGTGGAAACGCCACAAGTAATAGAATGAGACAGGTGTATCATCCCAATTTGTGAATCAGGGCATAGAATTGCTTATCTATTAATCAATGTGGACATGCTGCAAACAGTAGAATGAGACAGGTGTATCACCCCCAATTTGTGAATCAGGGCATAGAATTGCTTGTCTATTATGCAATGTGTCTATCTTTAACAGAACAGATTAAGTATTAATGGCGAAGCAAGTGAACTAGTGTCATGCCCTGCTCAGGTTATGTGCAGAGGTCTGCCAGGTTAGCAGCACGTGTGTAGTTTTTTGTTTGTTTTGGGTTTGGAGTTGAGCTGTTTCCGCCTCCCTTCAGGTGCACTGGGTGGGGTCGTTTGTGTGAGTTTAAATTACGCCCCTTCCCAGTGTCCTGTGCGGGTTATAACTTCTATCTTGCTCTGAGGAAAGGTGGATTTGCTGTTTCTGCTCTGCTACAAGATAAGTTGGTTTTGGTTTCCTTTTTGTGTTCTGTCTAGGATGTTAGAGAGACACCTGCCTCCTCCAGGACCTGAGGAAGCAGGCTGCCTCTTTCCCCCTTTCCACCATCTCAGGGACTTTAGGGAATCTTCAGCCTTAGGCACGGGGGCACGTTTATTCCCACTTTTAGGGTCTGAACGAGGGCACAGAAGTCCAGGGAGAGCTGGTAGGGAATTGTCAGGAGGTGACCTTTATCCCCAGCTTCTGGCCTAGACGCTTGTTTTGAGGTTTTCTGTGTGTTTTTTGTATCTTGTATCCTACCCACTGTGACAACTAGATAAACACGCCTATATATTAGACCGCCTGTTGACACTGACTCTGATGCACAGTAAGTCTTTGTATAACAGAACAGATTAAATATGAATGGCGCAGCAGATAAACTAGGTAAATGCACCTATAAATTAGACCGCCTGTTGACACTGAGTCTAATGGACAGTAAGTCTATGTAAAACAGAACATCTTAAGAATGAATGTCACAGCAGGTGAACAAGATGCACAGGGTGATTACACTGAGCCTGCACTGTCCCTACAGTCTCCTTATGCTCTCCTTACAGTATCTAAAAGCTCTCCCTATGATCTCTCTACACTCTCCTTGCATTATCCCTATCCAGTATTCTACAACTAAAAGCTTTCTAACACACTGTCCGTAATGCTTGCCACGTCTCTCCCTATGCGCAGTTCACAGTGAAATGGCGGCAATCACGCAATATGTCTGTAATTCCTAGGATGAGGGGTACAAGATTAAGATATGGCTGGCCAGGACCATGGTAAAGTATAGAACAGTGTATTAGCAATGTCTTTCTGACTGCAGTAAACTCGGCCTTAAATAGCGAAGACCTTACTGACTGACTCCAGTGCTCAGACTTGCAGATTCTGGACCTTCCAATTTAGTTTTTTTTCTCTCTCTCTCTGAAGTACTGGGGAGTAGAGATGGCTTTCTTGATGCAAATATCTCAGAGATTCTCTACTTTCCCCAAGGAGTGATCACCTGTAGCTACTCTCTCTTCCTCAGCTTACACTAGACTTAATCACTAAACTAGGAGCAGACCTAGGTCCATCTCCTAGTTTTCTACAAGGACAGAGTCAGGATCGTTAACAATGACCTATCCACATAAAACTATACAGGTACAATACAATATATCAGAACCAAATAACATTAAAGACAATAACATTTTTTTTGCAAATATCATATTCTGGGTTACTGCACACTGACTCCTATATTACTCTAGATTAATTCTATATGTGAACTCTAATTATGATCAGAGCCGAGATGCACTTACACTAAATTCAAAATGAATGTGTGTCCATTTTGTCCTCTGATGTCAGTGAGAGCTCCAATGTCATCTGTGCAACACTATATTTTCCAGTAGTGGATGCTGCTGTCAGGCATAATGTCCCATAGTGTACAACACGACTACAATGCTCAGTGGAGGCCGTAATATCAGATCTGTGTTTGCTATCACAAGTGTTGTGAGTTTAGCAGCAGAACAATTTCAGAACCTTCTATGTTTACCTATAGGTCTCAGCACCCTCCAGCTTCCATGACCCCATAGATCAAAGACCCCCTCCCAGGACCCGATAGACCACAGCCCTATCCCCAAGAACTCTGTAGACCACAGCCTCACAAAGATCCCAGCTACAGATGCAGCATTTTTTGTGGTGATAATCACAGGCTTATTATATATCAAGGATTCATCTCATTGTAGTGTACGGGGACTGTAATACCCGTCACTACCAAAGTGTCACTTGGTGTGCTGTCGTCCCTCCTTAGTTATGGAGAAGTTGGTATATGTCAGTTTTATAAATTGTCATGTAATGTAATGTTATGTATTTCCCTGTTACTGTGAAACTTGCATGTACAGGCCTGCAGGGGTGTCATTCCAGCTTCTAGTCGCTAGAGGGAGCTAGAGAGCCCTAGTTTATATAAGGCCAGACAGGGAAGCAAAAGTCAGTCTAGACCACAGCTCAGAAGTTTCTAGAGCCTGAGGAAGTGTCCAGAAGTTGAGAGAGACAGAGAAGCAAAGATCAGGAAAGCAAGAGGTACTCAGAAAGACAGAGGAGGTACTGATTAAAGCTACAGCCAAGGATATAAAGCCAGAACTAGGTTATTGGGCCTTGGTGAAGATATGCTATATTCCAGGATCAGACAGAAATAGAGTGCAAGCTCCTGTACTGCAAGTCCTGTGTTCAACACTCTGTAATCACCTTGCTAAAACTGTAATTGCCTGCATCAACCGTATTGCAAGATCGACTGTATGCAAAGGAACTGTGATTCCACTAATGTCCCTGTATTGATGATGACTACTAAAGTTGGAGTTTGGTTTTAATACCACGTGTTCCTCAATTTATTCCTGCTATCCGCAAACGGCGTGCCACCGTTTACTTGGCACTGGCGTCACGAACTATTTCTACCTATACCTGCCCTTGCAGAGAGTCAGCCGTACCAGGTTAGTGTATATTGCACTACATCACCCAGAAACACCTATTGCACACAACTTGAGTACGCTGCACCTCTCTTTTGGCGTCACGAACAGGATACGCACGCTTTCTAGTGCAAGAAGCGTGAACTTTGTGCCTTATACAGTTGCCCTGTGACCAAAGTGACAATTTGCCTGTTTTATTCAAGTGGACTTTGTGGACTGAAAATCATACCCAAAGTGTACCCAAAACTTCTAAAAAGCGCTGTGCAGTGTTGCGCTACACAGAGGAAGAAAATCGCCACATTGGAGTGTGGTTTTGTGGACTTTTTACAATCCTGCTTGCTGTCAGTGAATGGACAGCGTTTTGCTAAAGATGGCCACCGGCTGCCTGGAGTAAAGTTTCCCGCGCCGCTGAGGACCTTCGTGGGCGGATCCCTGCAAAGACACAGAGAGTCCCGCCCCTCTTCATCATCGCACCGCCGCGGCCCTGCTTCTCCTGCGTCACCGCGGTCTCAGGACGTCCGGAATCTCGCGAGACTTGGCCTGCGCAAGACCAGCGATACCGGTAAGCACTTGTAACCGGAGGGAAGGGGAGTGTACCGGCCCCTTTAGTCGCCAGCGGCCACCTCTCAATAGACTACCATGTCAGAGCCAGGAGTGCCTGAGCAGCCGGCCCCAGGAGAGCTTGCGGCTCCTGATCACCCTACAGCCCCTAGCATGATGCCCTTTACCATGCCCTACTATTTCGGGGCCCCATGGTTCCCCCGCTACAGGGGAGAGACCCATACCCTACGGGACTTTGAAGAAAAGTTGCTGGCACTATTCCGATTATACCCTATAAATGCCGACCAGCAAATGGAAATCATGCTGGCGCAACTGGAGGGGGCTGCCCGCAGGGAAGTGTTATCATGGCCTGCTACTGAGCGGAGTACTCTAGAACAGATATTCACCCGCCTCAGAGCCACTTTTGAAACTAGGACTGCCTCAGAGATAAAGATGCACTTCTTTGGCAAGAAACAGAAGTCCGGTGAGTCCCTCCGTGACTTTGCCCTCTCACTCCAGGAGGCTTTAGGGGCTGTAATTCAGATAGATCCCAAAGAGGCTGATAACCAGGACCAGACCCTGAGGGAACAATTTATCACCGGGGTGTCTAGTGAACAAATAAGGACCCAGTTAAAGATGCTGTCCGCCCAGCACCCTAACAGTACCTTTCTGGACTTTAAAGAACTGGCTATAAAAATTCTGGGGTCCGCAGTATCTCCTGAGTTGAGCGCCCTATCTGAGTCATCAGCCTGCAAGCCAAAACCGCTTGTCACTAACCGAGCTGAGGCCGGCCAAGCTGTTCAAGTGTCAGCTACTGATACTATTGCCATGCTGACAGAGCAAGTAAATCACCTCACTAAAAGTCTAGAGAAAGTGTGCAGAAAAATAGAGGAATGGGAAAAACCCATAATGCTAGATGAAGAATTCCTGTCACCTCCTAGGCCGTTCCCACCTCCTTACCAAGAGACTCACCCCAGGGATCCTGGGAGGCGTAATAGAGGTCGCAAGAAGCCCGTGTGTACATACTGCAAAAAGCTGGGACACACAGAATCCACGTGCTGGCAGTTAAACGGGCAACCCCTGAGGCTGAGGACCACCCCTCGGGAGGTAGAACACTAGGTCCAGAGGATCCAAATTGGATGTCACGTTATGTAGGATCCCATCCTAAAATCAATATAGAGATCAACGGGATCCCCTTTGAAGCCCTATTAGATACTGGGTCTCAGGTCACTACTATTCAGCTGCCTGCATTTGAAAAGTTCTGGGACACCAACCAGTTGACCCAACCGCCTGAATCCTGGGTGGAAATTATCGCCAGCAATGGCAAACCAGTAAAGGTTCATGGATACTGGGAACCCACCCTGCAGGTGGGAGAAGTAACCCTGCCTCAACAGGGAGTGATCGTAGTACAGGCCGGTGACAGAGGAGGACATCCTGTCATTCTAGGCACCAATGTCTTCAAAAACTGTTATTCAGAAATACTTGCTGTATTACATCAGACTTTGCCCACTGCTTCCTCTGCATCCAGGAGGGTGATTCAAAAGACTATCACTGTGTTAAGTGCCCAGCAGAGGTTTGCTAATGGGAAAGGAGAAATTTGTACTGCCAAGATCCGTGATAATAAACCTGTGACTTTGCCTCCTAATTCTCAAACTCTTTTGTGGTGTCGTGCTGTCCTGGGAGTCGAAGGCCGAGATTATCCAGCCCTGGTGGAACCACTCCAGATGGAGGATTATCCTTATGTGAGAGCTGCCAAGTGCCTGGTGAACGTCTCCCAAGGTAAAGTACCTGTCCGTCTGATTAATCTGAGTAATCATCCTGTTGCGCTTACTAAGCATTGCCCTGTTGCCCAGCTGTCCCAGGTGTCCTTCCAAGACATCATTCGTCTTCCAGTGACAGAAAAGCCGCCAGCTGCAGACAGCAGATGTTCGCCGGTGACCCAGCCACAAGTGCCCTGGTGGGAAGAGCTCCATGTCGGGGACGAGAATACCCCCCAACGGCAACAAGAAGGGATTATACAGCTTGTCAAGGAGCACCACCAGGCCTTCAGTAAGCATGCCACTGATTATGGAGAGGTGAGTGCCATACAACACACCATACCTACTGGCTCTCATCCTCCTATCAAGGAGAGATACCGACCTTTACCGCCTACTTCATATCAGACTGTAAAGGAAATTATCCAAGAGATGAAGGACTCTAATGTAATCCGGGACAGCCGTAGTCCGTGGGCTGCACCCCTGGTCCTTGTAAAGAAGAAGGACGGTGGTATCCATTTCTGTGTGGATTATAGGAAAATTAATCAAATAACCCACAAAGATGCATACCCACTGCCCCGCATTGAGGAGTCACTAACTGCTCTGGGCTCCTCTGCCTATTTCTCCACATTGGACTTGACCAGTGGCTACTGGCAAGTACCCATGGCCCCTGCAGATAGAGAAAAGACTGCCTTCACTACTCCCATGGGCCTGTTCGAATTCAATTGTATGCCGTTCGGGCTATGTAATGCCCCAGGAACTTTCCAGAGATTAATGGAGCGGTGTTTGGGTCACAAAAACTTCGAAACAGTGCTGCTGTATCTAGATGACGTCATTGTGTACTCAAAAACATATGAGGACCATCTGAAACATTTAGCAGAAGTATTTGAAATCCTTATCAAATATGGCTTGAAGGTAAAGCCATCCAAGTGTCACCTGCTCAAACCTGCAGTAAGATACCTGGGGCATGTTGTAAGCGGAGAGGGAGTGCAACCTGACCCTGATAAATTAGCAGCTGTCCGTAATTGGCCGGTTCCTACTACCGTCAAAGAGGTGAGGAGTTTCCTTGGTTTTGCCGGCTACTATAGACGTTTTATCCCCCATTTTGCTCAAATAGCTGATCCTATCCAGGAACTCTTGAGGGGGCAACCCAAAAAGAGTCCTAGAACTCCTGTGCCCATTGAGTGGAATGAGAAAAGAGAGATAGCGTTCCAATTGCTAAAAAAGAAACTGACCGAGCCTCCAGTGTTAGGTTATCCAGATTATAGCAAGCCTTTCCATCTTTATACCGATGCTAGCAAGCGAGGCCTGGGAGCTGTGTTAGCCCAAATCCAAGAGGGAAAAGAGAGAGTGATAGCATATGCAAGCCGCTCCCTGAAAGGAGCTGAGAAAAATGACCAGAATTATAGTTCCTTCAAACTAGAGTTCCTGGCATTAGTGTGGGCGGTGACAGAAAAATTCAAGGATTATCTAGCCGCCACCCCGTTCATTGCATTCACTGACAATAACCCTCTGGCACATCTCAATACAGCTAGATTGGGGGCCTTGGAGCAGAGATGGGCCTCTCGCCTTGCCAACTATAATTTCTCTGTAAAGTATCGTGCTGGACGTACTAATGATAACGCTGATGCTTTATCCAGGCTTCCCACAGAGACAGCTCCTGATGATGTGCGAGATGCTTGGGAAGATGTAGAGATGCCGGCTTTCTATAACAAATTTGCTCAACAGGATCAGGCTCGAGCTACCAATAACAGAGCTGCAGTTCCTTCACCCTCCAGTAGGCCTGAACCTAAGGAAGAAAGGTGGGTGAAACTACAGTCTGAAAGTAGAGTGCTGGGTGAGTTGTTGGACTTCATTACTAGTGGCAGAGCCCCTGAGAGGATCCGGCGTAAGAGTGCAGATCCTGAGCTCATCAAATTGTGGAGACAGCGCCATCAACTCTTCATACAAAAGGGCCTATTGCTACGGAGAAGCCTAGACCCAGTGTCCAACGAGAGAGTGCACCAGATTCTCATACCCCGACGAGATGCAGGTATGGTGTTGGAGATGTACCACAATCAATCCGGTCACTTTGGGGTCCAAAAGACTGAAGCTACTATCCGCCAGCGGTTTTACTGGGTAGGCATGAGAGAAGACATGGAGAAGTGGTGTCGAGAGTGTGTAGCCTGTGCCTTGAAACGAAGTGAGCACCATGATCAGAGGGCACCACTGAGACCCATTGTAAGTACCCGTCCTCTTGAACTTGTCGCCATCGACCATGTAAAACTGGAGCCTAGTCGCTCAGGGTATGCTTATGCCATGACTATTATTGATCATTTCACAAAGTTTGTTGTAGCAGTGCCTGTGAGAGACCAGACAGCCAAGACTACAGCCGAAATGTTCTGGAAGCACTTCCTCCTGCCCTATGGATGTCCAGAAAAGATCCTCACCGATCAAGGACCTGCTTTTGAGTCCCATCTGTTCCATGAACTGTGCCGCTTACACAACTGTAAGAAGATCCGGACGACGGCCTACCATCCTCAAGGTAACGGATTATGTGAAAAAATGAATCAGACCTTGATAGAGATGCTGAGGGCCGTGCCTCCTGAAAACAGAGGAGATTGGCCCAGTCTGTTGCCACAGCTCATGTTCACATACAATCATACCATACATTGTTCCACCGGGTATACCCCTTTTTACTTGATGTTTGGGCGCCAAGGGACATTGCCTGCTGATCATTCATTGGACATACATGTACCTGATTGCATTAACCCATTACCTAACACCGACTGGGTTGCTGAGCACCAAAGGCGATTGGATGCAGCCAAAGCCATTGTTCAGGAACGTATGGACTTTGCTAGAGACCGACAGCAGAGAGACTATGATCAGGCAGCCCATGCAGAACCCTTGACCATAGGGGCCGTGGTATGGTTAAAGAATAACCGTCGTACCAGCAAATTGGACAGTAAGTGGGAGCGAAGTCCCTATGTTGTCACTGCAATCCCAAATGTTGGAACTCACACTTATGAGATCACCCGGGAAGACAAGGGATCCCAAATTGTACACCGAAACCGGTTAAAGCTCTGCCTGACACCAGAACCTAGTGACGAGAGTTCTGGATCTGAATATACTGTGTCAGAGTCAGCACTACAGCCCGAGGATCCTATGCAGGCTGTTAGTAATCTGAGGTATGACGCTGATCCCATGCATTGGCTTCTGACACCTTGGTTGAACTTGCTGGTGCCTGCTCCGGCACCTACTGTAGCTTCACCTCCAGAAGAGCCGGTTCAAGATGCTCCGGATCCAGTACCCCCTCTCGTGGATATTGTTGTTCCAGTTGTTCCTGTTGTTCCAGCTGTTCCTGACCAAGGTCTCATGGATGGAGACCCTCCTGTTGCTCCTCTCCCTTCTACCTCGTTGCTAAGGGAAGAGGAGACCCCTGTGTTGAGACGGTCTACCCGGATGACCAGGGGACGCCCGCCAGTCCGTTTAGGAGACTTTGATTATTCTGGTGGTGTCTCCTCCCGAACAGTTGCCACTGGCAATACTTTACTTGACATTTGTGCGCAAGAATGGACTCCCCCACGTGAGCCCTTGCCTGTGATACACCCACGGGAAACTCCTGGGTAGTTCCGTTATTTTGCTGTTCTATTATGGACTTATTCATTGTCATGGACTATCCTGGTGATAATGTTACGCTGTGCCAGGTCAGCGCCCCCGTTCCATTCACTATCCTGAGAGAAGAGAACGACGCCCCTTGTCACTACCTTTCACCTTTGCCAATTGGACCTGATGTAAATGTAAATGCAGATGAATTACATGTATGTATGCCTGCATGTCTCTATTTTCTATTTCAGGTAGAGATTCCAGTTGGGCGACCCATGATGGAGTACGAGGTCGTACTCAGCTTAAAGCAGTGGGGTATGTAGTGTACGGGGACTGTAATACCCGTCACTACCAAAGTGTCACTTGGTGTGCTGTCGTCCCTCCTTAGTTATGGAGAAGTTGGTATATGTCAGTTTTATAAATTGTCATGTAATGTAATGTTATGTATTTCCCTGTTACTGTGAAACTTGCATGTACAGGCCTGCAGGGGTGTCATTCCAGCTTCTAGTCGCTAGAGGGAGCTAGAGAGCCCTAGTTTATATAAGGCCAGACAGGGAAGCAAAAGTCAGTCTAGACCACAGCTCAGAAGTTTCTAGAGCCTGAGGAAGTGTCCAGAAGTTGAGAGAGACAGAGAAGCAAAGATCAGGAAAGCAAGAGGTACTCAGAAAGACAGAGGAGGTACTGATTAAAGCTACAGCCAAGGATATAAAGCCAGAACTAGGTTATTGGGCCTTGGTGAAGATATGCTATATTCCAGGATCAGACAGAAATAGAGTGCAAGCTCCTGTACTGCAAGTCCTGTGTTCAACACTCTGTAATCACCTTGCTAAAACTGTAATTGCCTGCATCAACCGTATTGCAAGATCGACTGTATGCAAAGGAACTGTGATTCCACTAATGTCCCTGTATTGATGATGACTACTAAAGTTGGAGTTTGGTTTTAATACCACGTGTTCCTCAATTTATTCCTGCTATCCGCAAACGGCGTGCCACCGTTTACTTGGCACTGGCGTCACGAACTATTTCTACCTATACCTGCCCTTGCAGAGAGTCAGCCGTACCAGGTTAGTGTATATTGCACTACATCACCCAGAAACACCTATTGCACACAACTTGAGTACGCTGCATCATCACTTACTATGACTTCCCCCCCACACTCCCATGCTGTGCAGCGCTCCTGTATTTAGAAGGGACCTTAAAGGCTATGTACACCTTCGGAGGCAACATTTTTTTTTATGATTGCATGTTTATGATTGCATGTTACTCATTTTTGGCTAAAAATCATTTTTTCAATTGGCCTTTATTAAAAATATTGAGCTGCTCTGTCACAAAGGGTTAACTGTTTTTCTAGCTGTGTGACTGGTACTTTGTGCAGGTCATCTAATAATCCTTATCTCTAAACTACTGAGAGGTCATAAACACTTATTTAAGCCACATTCTTATCAGTAAGATAAGAACTGAGCTATAAGTGTTTATTACGGCAGAGAGCAGACATAAGGAGTCCATCTGCTCCCAGATGACGGAAAAGACTAAAAATCCCCAGGCTGCCACTGCAACATGTCAGCTCTGTACAGAAAAAAGGAAGTCATATTTTTTAATAAAGACCAATTTGAAGAAATGATTTTTAGCTCAAAATAAGTACAATGCAATAATTAAAAAAAATTGTCCCCAAAGGTGTACATAGCCTTTAACGATGGTTTCATTACAGCTATTAATCGCCACTGTGTGTCTGTGATGGAGACTGCAGGTGACACGCCAATTAGAGTTGTTGATAACTACTGAGAATTTTTTTTTTTTTAAGTCAGCACTCTCAAGGGAATTTATGATGGGTCAGCTAATTTGAATATGATCACACTGTAGCATTGTACAGTACTTTGGGAATTTAAGGCATTTGCCTGGCTGACCACTCATAAATGACATGTCTGTCCACATGGGACTGCAAATCTGCAGCATTTTATAGTATTGTCAGTTAGGCTAGGGATACAAGGCGATGTGTGTTGTGTGACTTCTTGTCACAGAAAAGTCAAGCAACAATTTTTGTAATGATTCCAAGTTGGGTTTTTGTGCGACTGTCGCTTCTCAGTCACAGAAAGTCGCAGTGCAACACCATTGACTATTCTTACAAAACATGTTGTGCAACATTGATGCGACCTACCCTTTTTATTGTCATGCAGCCCTAGTCTTAATCCTCTATTGCACCTATATTAGTTTTGTACTTTTTGATACAATAGTATTTTGCACAGATTTTTCTGGCACGGTACCAAATCATTTTCGCCCCAGGTTTAGTGGAATGCCGAGTGGTATGGTGCAGCCTATATGTGTCACGGTGCTCCTGACTGGATACAGCGGGAAACCAGGCTTACGCTCCAAAGCAGGGGAATAGTTTAGTTAGGGGATGAAGAATAACTTGAGTCCAGACCTTGATAAACTTTAACAGCAGCTTTACTTGGGTAAACTTGATTCCAGACAATAATCAGGCTTTTCTTACATTCAGGCTTTCTGTTGGTTCCAGCAGGCTTTGGCATAAAGTGTCAGTCAAACTTGCTAATTGTGCTTTCTCTCTTTCTCTGCTGGGCTGACAGGCTCAGTTAATAACTCTGCTTTCTTTCTCTCTGCTATGCTAAACTCTGCTTGGGTCTGGTTACTGGACTTTTGGTCGGTTCTGGTATCCTTGGATTGGGGTGCCTTGGGCTGTTGTCCCCTTCCTGACACTCAGTAAAATAAATTAGCATGCTCTACAAGCTACTTCCCTTTTGTGGCTCCTGCTTCAGCCAAAGAACACTTTCCTCTGGTTGCTATATCTTCCATACTGTACATCTGATTCCCTGGCAAGCATAGCTTAGCCTGCACTGGCTGTTATAGGCAGATCTGGCTGTGACCATGCCTAGACCTACCCTTCCCCATCTAGACAAGAACTAACTGGCACTGCTGCCCCTCCCTTCTGGTAGGAAGCAGGACTAGCCCACTTCTGCCCAAAGGGGCGAAAATGGAATGGTGAGTTCCATTCTATCTAAGTATCTCTCTCTCTGCCATATATGATGCCACCTGCTGGTGAACCAGGCTGATTACATGAACACAACAGTTTCATAATAATAAGATCAGTGCACACTGGTGAAGGACCTGGACATAAATACACAGATGACATAGGCATTAGCAATAAAAGACAGTAGCAGAGTGAAAGAATAGTAACACCACTCTGGGGTGCTAAACATGGCTCATGAATACAATGAAAGATCACACGGCAGTTGAAGGGATGAATATGAATCCACACATGTGAGTGACTCATGGATTGAGAGCTCTCAACTTTGGCAATTTATTCAAGCAGCCATTGGGTCTTTAAGGAACTTTTATATATGTTGGGCTTTGATGTGTTATTAATGGGCATTGATGTGACTAGCGCTATCAGAAAAGTGAAGATAAGCCCTTGGGTGTTGAGCTCATTGCACTATCCAAGTGTTTAGTCTGCTCCTGGTGTCACCCCTCATAGAACCAATTTCTGAAATTGTTAAGGTCCTTAATAAGGGTCCTAAGCTGCAGATATGTGGGCTGGAACCCCCTATTTGGAGACTGAGCCCCTATGCCATTTTTTTGAGCTTCAATTGACTTTTCACTTGGCAGATCAGCTGAATTCCTTAGACGTGGATCTTGGCCGAGGTGGAGATAGGAGATGCATGAGACCCAGCGTCTCTCTCTTCAAATCCATCATATTTGTTACAGTACAAGATATGTCCGTGGGAAAGCACAGCCCTAGGGCGTTTCCTGTCTGCCTGAGAAGTGTAAATAATGGGATCTGTTAACCCTTACACATGTTCTGTGTTATCAACCCAACCCCATAATGCTTGTACCAATTATAGGAGAAATATGTTTCTACTATAATGCTCACTGGAAATTATATCTATGTACAGAATGAATATAAGAAAGCTTATCCTGGTGTTCAGACTGGACAAGAATAAGGGAATTCTCAGGAAGGTCACTGCATAGCAAGACGTGCGCCAAGGAAAATCAATGACCTTGAAATATTTGAGAAGTCCTATGGTGTAGACTGTTAGACTTTGTGTTTTAGTGCCTCACCATTTTAAGAGCACTAAAAGATCCCACGATAATTATACATCACCTATCCACAGAAAGTTCTGCAACAAATCTGCTGAATGTGAATTCACCCTAACAGGTAAAGTCCAATTTAGGCTACTTTCACACTAGTGTTAATATTTTCTGGTATTGAGATCCCTCATAGGGTCTCAATACCAGGAAAAAACGCTTCCGTTTTGTCCCCATTCATTGTCAATGAGGACAAAACGTAACTGAACAGAACGGAGTGCTCCAGAAGGCATTCCATTCCGGTCTCATACCGGAGAGCAAATAGCAGCATGCTACGGTTTGCTTTCTGTCCTGGGATGCAGAGCAAGACGGATCCGTCATGACCCACAATGCAAGTCAATGGGGACGGATTCATTTTCTTTGACACAATCTGACACAATAGAAAACAGATCCATCCACCATTGACTTTCAATGGAGTTTATGACGGATCCGTCTTGGCTATGTTAAAGATAATACAACCGGATCCATTCATAACGGACGCAGACGGTTGTATTATCAGTAACGGAAGCGTTTTTGCTGAACCCTGCTGGATCCAGCAAAAACGCTAGTGTGAAAGTAGCCTTAGACGGGGTGATAATTGCCTTAATGATTATTCTTTGGTCTTTAACACATCCCCTTGTGTAAATTAGCATTTCCCTGACTGTCTGTCGCTAACACTGACTATACAGCTACATGGTCAGGTTTCCTGAAGCATTTTTGGAAACCAAAATCGGGAGTGGATCTTAAAAAGGAGAGAAAATATAAAGGGCATATACACCTTCTCCTCTTTTTTTGAATTCACTCCTGGTTTTGGCTTCCATGTGGGCGACTCTGAGGGTGAGAAACAATTGATCAAATAATGCAAAAAAAAAACCAATTATTGTTGCATGTATATGCAAGTAAATAAGTTATCTACTTCTGTATTAACTCATCTGCCATTGTAAATAGACCCTGGGCATGTGTGGCCACTTCCCTGCTGAGAATGCAGTGCTAGGCAGGGATGGACATGCCGCCTGGGCAGCCGGTTCAGTTGCACAGGGGCCCAGCGTGGGAGGGGGCCCATTCATACTAGTTAGTGCTTTCATTATGGAAGCGCTCACTAGTCTGCAGGAGGCCGGGAGTGAAGCGCCTTGAGTGCTGTACTCACCCCTTCTTCATGGTTCCCTCCGTGCCGCCGGCTGTGTCCTGGCTGCGTACAGCACGCACTATGACATGACGCTGTATGCAGTCAGGTGACAATGCAGAGTGGGCCGGAGGAGACCAGCAGAGCAGGGACTGCAAGAGAGAACGCCGGACATGGAGAGCAGCGGTGGAGCAGGAGAGGTAAGTGTATTTATTTATTTTGATTCTGATCTGAGATCTGATGGGGGTCTGAGCATTGATATGGTGGGGTCTGAGCAACTGATATGGGAGGTCTGAGCATCTCATATGGGGGGTCTGAGCAACTAATATGGGGGTCTGTCTGAGAATATGGGGGCCAGAATGAGCATCTGATATTGGGGACTGAGCATCTAATATGGAGGTCTGAGCAACTGATATGGGGGTCTGTCTGAGCATATGGGGGCCTGAGCTTCTCATATGGAGGCCTGAATGAGCATCTGATATGGGGGTGCCTGAGCATCTAATACGGGGTCTGAGCATCGATAAGGCGGCCTGAGCATTTGATATCGGGGTCTGAGGATCTGATAAGGGGGTCTGAGGATATGATATGGTGGTTTGAAGATCTGATAAGCGGGTCTGAGGAACTAATATGGGGGTCTGTCTGAGAATAACGGATGCCAAATGTGCATAAGGCTACTTTCACATCTGCTTTTTGGCATTCCAGTTTTGAGATCCAGCAGGGGATCTCAAAACTTGTCCAAAACAGTTCAGTTTTGGGCCAATGCATTCTGAATGTAGTACACTCTGTTTAGGATGCATCAGGATGCTTTCTGTTCCGTTAGCATTTAGTTTTGTAACCGGACACAAAACCGCTGCAAGCTGCGGTATTGTGTCCGGTCTGTGAAACAGAACAAACCATAACCGGCACTAAAGACAATGTAATGCAATAGTGATGAATCCGTTTTTTAGGGTCCTTAAAAAACTGATCTGTCACCCGTTCACTTACAATGTATTTAGTGACAGATCTACAACTGCATCCTAATGGAATGGATGCATACTGTTGTATAAATCAGAAGGGAATCGTTTTGGTTCGGTTTTGAGATTTTCTGCCGGATCTCAAACCCGGAAGGAAAACCGCAGATGTGAAACTAGCCTAGCTGATGCGCATGATGTTTTTTTTTTTGTTTACAGGATCCTGTTTTTTTTTCTGTTCTTCTGACGGATCAGAAAAATGGAAAATGAAATGGAGATGTGAACTCTCTCTAACTCATATGAAAGATTCATCATGTCATCACCCTTCTGCTGGTTTACTGGGAAAGAAAAACTGATGTTAATTATTCACAATTTCCATGATCTCTGCATATTTCAGCAAATTTATAGATTCTTGTCTACATTCAAAGAGCTCAAGCCGTGTGAACAGAATGGGTTTTCTGCCTCTAGATCAGGGGTGCACAACCTGCGGCCTGGGGGTCACGTGCTACCATTCTGTGCGATCTGGTAAAAGACATGTATGTTTATGTCTTGTGGCTGCTCACATGTATTTATCATGAATTCCCCCATTAGATTGGAATCCTGGAACTGTAACTAGACATGAATTGTATATACAGTATGTTCAATATGCCATAAATACAGCATTTCAGTTGTTAATAAACCTTTAAATTTTATTTTCGGCCCTTGACATTGGTTCAGTCTGACAATGTGGCCCCCACCCAGAAAACTTTGTGCACCCCTGCTCTAGATCTAAGCAAGGCCATTACATTCATTGACAACATGCTGTGATCTTGAAAATCGTAATGAAAGTAAAGTATATGAGAGAGTGCTAGACACAACTTTATTCTTTTCCTGAATGATCATTAATAAGGGTGAATATGTTCCGGCTCTAGCTCCAGAAATAGTCCTCGTCATCCTGTGTGTTATATGAGTGGCGTCCAGACGTTGATGCGGCCTCTGCTTCGTTGTTAATGCTTTAACATTAGAGCTATTTTTCCACATTCAGCCCTTGGCATCTCCTGCCAGAAGTTCCATTGTAAAATCCTTGTAAGCTGATATTGTAAGGTCAAAAATCATTACATTCTGCATGGTCTCAGGACTGGCAGGAAACGCATTATGCTCCAATATTTGCTTCCAATTAATAATTGTGATAAGTTGTGATAAAACATAACTGTGTCTTAGGCCTCTGCTTAGATATGGTCGTTACCACTTTAAACAGGTCAGCAAAATTCTCCTTTCTATCTACAACCCCATAAATGAAAATACAGTCATTGACAACAAAAAAAAACACCAAGAAGGAGTTGTTGGAATCGAATGAAACTTTGTGTGAATGTAATGTAATGATAATATATGTAAGTAATTACGACATTACAGCGAAAGGATAAGTGTATTAGGGAAAACTGTACAATTGAAAGGAAGCTCTGGTATCCTGTTCGGTCACCTCTAGCCTGGATACTAGATGAGACCCAGTTGGACATGGAGATATACAGGTTCCATATGGTATCCTGCAGCATATTTACCAACAGATGTTGCAGCAGGGCCTGTGGATCCTGCACACTCATAGGTTGCTGAAGCTGGGGTCCCATAAATGCTTGTCTGGCGATAATATGGTGGCATGGTGCAGCGTGCCGGTCCCCAGGGGAGAACGCGTGAGGTTCACGGTGGGCCGACGAGTGCAATAGTTCATCGGGTACTCATGGTTAGCAGATGCCTCCCTGGGCCAGCAGTGCAGTGAAGGAGAGAACAGCACCAAATTCTCCGGGGCAAGCTCTATTACAGGGGACACCGGCCAGGTGGTGATCGAGGTGCCCTTGATGGTGATTGGTTTTTCTGGGTGCTTGTGCGGCTGGGCCCCTGCCTTGGGTAATGTCGTGACGCCAGCACCTTGGTGGTGCAAAATGATGAGAGTGGTTGTAGTATGGAGATAGAAGAATGAGGCAGAGTTTGAATCCAACTAAGAACTTTACTGTAACCAGGATCTTTACTGTAACCAGGATCTCTTATGAACATGAAGGTTGAATGTGGTAAATCCAGGTAACAGGCTGTATATGTGGCTATATCTCTAGTTGTGTACTCATTGGTATTCAGCTCTTTGCCTTGCTCCAATCTCAGTAAGGGTGGTTCAAGTCTTTATCTTCTACACACAAGTGATGCAACAGATGGCCTGTCTGTCTTTGAAGTAACGGTGAGGCTGCCGGAAGCTAATAAACAATTACCTGATTGCAAAGGCTCCTAGAGCCTAGAATAATGGCTATTGTCCTTCCTTTGTCTTTCCACATACAAATTTGTAAAATCCACTTGGCACTCCGGAAGAGTAGACGGTAGAATAAAGGCTTCACCTCTGGCTATTTTCCTTGCTTGACACTGACACCAAGAATTGGCTCCTCTGGGCCATGGAGCCCAAGAGAGAGCTGAGAGGAGGGGGCCTCTGCTTCCACCTTGCCCCTCACTCCATCTCCTCCTGCTTCCACACTCTAACTCCAACCTACCTCACTAGGCCTAAACTGTAGTATATATACTGTGGTGCTGTCCCCATCTAGTGGTGGAATGTGTCTAGTGCACCTAACAGCCTGTTAACAGGGATCTTTATACAAAAGTGCAATACAGCATGATACAACAAACATCATAACCAAATTTGCAGTGCCCATGTACATGAGTGGGACGCTGCACTGGCACGTCAAGAAAGTGTTGCGATCTGGTGGAGACATTCCTGGGAAACCCCTGCTTTGTGTGGGCAAGCATTATCCTTTTTGAATTTAGAGGAAAACAAACCAGGCTGGTGTAGTGAGCTGCATTTATATTTATATAAGGAGATATATAACGCGAGTTTGACCGCGACGCGTGGTTGATTAAGTGTGTGACTTAAGATTAAGTGACTTTAGATTCAGGGACTTCAGTGGGGGACTGCAATTAGCCAGTTTCTTAGTACTATATTATATTGTATTTTTCATTTTTGTGGTGTAATCCCCATTTAGTATGTGTTGCACAATTGACAACGCAGTCCAGTGCACATCTTGCATGATGTATGCAGTCCTGGAACAGCCGTTCGAGGGTGTACAGTATATCTTTGTTCAAGATGTGAGCAAATTACCCGTTTGGAATCGCAAATCGAGTCTCTAAATGAGCAAGTTGCAACACTGAGAGGCATTGACAATTTGCAAAAGAGTTTGCTTCTCACCAAGCAAGCACTCTTTGGGGTAGATGAGGGGGAGGGTGACAGAGAGGAGGCTGAGGAAAGTGAGGTAGCTAGCTGGGTAACAGTTAGAAAGCGGGGTAGAGGGAAGAGTGCCAGGGAGGCTAGCCCTGATCTGACACACCCCAACAAGTTTGCACGTTTGGCAGATGAGGGGGATATCAGTCCAGGGACGGCACTGCCGCAGCCGGACACTTCCTCTGCCAGTCAGGGGAATGTCAGCTCCGGTAAGCAGGGGACCAGGAGAGCAGGGCAGGCCAGACAGGTGCTGGTAGTGGGAGACTCAATTATTAGGGGAACAGATAGGGAAATGTGTCACAAAGAACAGTGTGCTGTCTTTTTGGCGCTAGAGTTCGACACATCGCGGATCGGGTTGACAGATTACTGGGAGGGGCTGGAGAAGATCCAGCGGTCATGGTCCATATCGGAACCAATGACAAAGTTAGGGGTAGGTGGAGAGTCCTTAAAAATGATTTCAGGGATTTAGGTCAAAAGCTTAGGGCAAGGACCTCAAAGGTAGTATTTTCCGAAATACTACCTGTACCACGGGCCACACAAGAAAGGCAGCGGGAGATTAGGGAAATTAACAAGTGGCTCAAGAACTGGTGTAGGAAGGAGGGGTTTGGGTTCCTGGAGAACTGGGCCGACTTCTCTATCGGCTACAGGCTCTATCGTAGGGACGGGCTGCACCTCAATGGGGAAGGGGCAGCTGTGTTGGGGAAGAAGATGGCTAGAAGGTTAGAGGAGTGTTTAAACTAGGGACTGGGGGGGGGAGGGTAATTACATTATAGGAGGGGAAGATAGAGACCGGGGGCAAGGTAATGGGACTGGGGGAGGAATGGAAGGAGGGACTAGAACAGTTCAGAAGGAAAGGTGTAGGGTAAAAAAATATACATAAACCTCTCAAATGTATGTATACTAATGCCAGAAGCCTGACTAATAAAACTGGGGAACTGGAATTAGTGATGTGTGAGGAGAACTATGACATAGTGGGAATAACTGAGACATGGCTGGATGATAGCTATGACTGGGCAGTTAATGTACAAGGTTACAGTCTGTTTAGAAAGGATCGTCAAAACCGGAGAGGGGGAGGGGTCTGCCTTTATGTAAAGTCTTGTCTAAAGCCCACAGTCCGTGAAGATATAAGTGAGGGACATGAACACGTGGAGTCACTGTGGGTAGAAATACATGGAGCTAAAAACAATAATAAATTACTAATAGGAGTTTACTATAAACCACCTAATATGCCAGAGTCCACAGAAAATCTACTACTAAACGAGATAGACAAGGCGGCAAATCATAATGAGGTGGTTATTATGTGGTTATTATAGGGGACTTGAACTACCCAGATATAGACTGGGAAACTGAAACTTGTATATCTCATAAAGGAAACAGGTTTTTGGCAATAACCAAAGACAATTACCTCTCCCAACTGTTTCAGGACCCGACTAGAGGGACGGCCATACTGGACTTAGTATTGACCAATAGGCCTGACAGAACAACAGACGTCAAGGTACACTTGGGAAATAGTGACCATAAAGTAATAACCTTCCAATTATCATTTAAAAGAGCGTTTCTACAGGGAGGAACAAAAAAATACCAAACTTCAAAAAAGCTTTAAAAGCATCCTAAAATCTCATTGTGAGAGGTACATACCGTATGGGAATAAAAGGTTAAGGAACAAAAAGAAACCAATGTGGATAAATAGAACTGTAAAGAAAGCAATAAATGACAAAAAGAAAGCATATAAATCACTAAAACAGGAGGGTGGCACGGAAGCACTGAAAAACTATAAGGAAAAAAATAGAACATGTAAAAAACAAATAAAAGCGGCCAAACTAGAGACCGAGAGATTAATTGCCAAAGAGAGTAAAACTAACCCTAAAATGTTCTTCAATTATATAAATGTTAAAAAGTATAAATCTGAAGGTGTCGGCCCTTTAAAGAGTAATGAGGGGGGAGTCACAGAGAGCGACGAGGAGAAAGCAAAGCTGTTAAATATTTTTTCTCCAAAATAAACTGTCAGATGACATGCAGAATGTAAAAATAAATTCCCCATTAAAAGTGTCCTGTCTGACCCATAAAGAAGTACAACAGATTAAAATAGACAAATCGCCAGGACAGGATGGCATACACCCCCTTATCCTAAGGGAATTAAGTAATGTCATAGCCAGACCCTTATTTCTGATATTTGCGGACTCTATACTGACAGGGAATGTCCTGCAGGATTGGCGCATCGCAAATGTGGTGCCTATATTCAAAAAGGGTCCAAAAACAGAGCCTGGAAACTATAGGCCGGTAAGTTTAACATCTGTTGTGGGTAAACTGAAGGTTTTCTGAGAGATGCTATCTTAGAGCATCTCAACGGAAATAAGCAAATAACGCCATATCAGCATGGCTTCATGAGGGATCGGTCATGCCAAACTAATTTAATCAGTTTCTATGAGAAGGTAAGTTCTAGACTTGACAGTGGTGAATCAATGGATGTCGTATATCTGGACTTCTCCAAAGCATTTGACACTGTACCACATAAAAGGTTAGTATATAAAATGAGAATGCTCGGACTGGGAGAAAACGTCTGTATGTGAGTAACTGGATCAATGATAGAAAACAGAGGGTTGTTATTAACGGTACATACTCAGATTGGGTCACTGTCACTAGTGGGGTACCTCAGGGGTCAGTATTGGGCCTTAGTCTCTTCAATATATTTATTAATGATCTTGTAGAAGGCTTTCATAGTAAAGTATCAATTTTCGCAGATGACACTAAACTGTGTAAAGTAATTAACACTGAAGAGGACAGTATACTAATATAGAGGGATCTGGATAGATTGGAGGCTTGGGCAGAGAAGTGGCAGATGAGGTTTAACACTGACAAATGTAAGGTTATGCACATGGGAAGGAATAATGCAAGTCACCCATACATAAATGGTAAAACACTCGGTAACACTGACATAGAAAAGGATCTAAGAATTTTAATAAACAGCAAACTAAGCTGCAAAAACCAGTGTCAGGCAGCTGCTGCCAAGGCCAATAAGATAATGGGTTGCATTAAAAGGGGCATAGATGCCCGTGATAAGAACATAGTCCTACCACTTTACAAATCGCTAGTCAGACAACACATGGAGTACTGTGTACAGTTCTGGGCTCCTGTGAACAAAGCAGACATAGCAGAGCTGGAGAGGGTCCAGAGGAGGGCAACTAAAGTAATAACTGGAATGGGGCAACTACAGTACCCTGAAAGATTATCAAAATTAGGGTTATTCACTTTAAAAAAAAGACGACTGAGGGGAGATCTAATTACTATGTATAAATATATCAGGGGTCAGTACAGAGATCTATCCCATCATCTATTTATCCCCAGGACTGTGACGAGGGGACATCCTCTGCGTCTGGAGGAAAGAAGGTTTGTACACAAACATAGAAAAGGATTCTTTACGGTAAGAGCAGTGAGACTATGGAACCCTCTGCCTGAGGAGGTGGTAATGGTGAGTACAATAAAGGAATTCAAGAGGGGCCTGGATGTGTTTCTGGAGCGTAATACTATTACAGGCTATAGCTCTGGATCAACTTGCAGGATGACAGGCCGAACTGGATGGACAAATGTCTTTTTTCGGCCTTATGTTACTAAAAATGCCAGTTCAAAGCCCTGCCATGAGAGGCAACACATGTATCCGATGGCTTCCGAGATCATCACACCAGCAGTTGGGGCAGTGTGTCACTCCACAGCAAAGGCAGGATTGAAATCCTTTCCATGATATGGAGAAGTAATGGGCATCGTGACACCAAATTTACTTCTGCTAAGCATCTAGAAATTGTCCAGGTAGAGAATAGAAACCAAGTAGTGGAGTACCCTGGCCAAGCAGGGTAGGCGGCTTGACGGGGGTAAAACTAAGGTCAAGGGATAGCTGAAGCTAGTTTTTTTTGTAGTTTTGGAGCATTATTACAGGGGATTCTATTAAGGGGAGTATTACTTTAACATATGGAAGATTAGGATCTGATCGGTGGAGGCTAGTTAAGGATATGGAACTAGGGGTTGGTTTAGGGTAATGTTATTAGTTGGGGGAAGTGATGTGAAATTTTAGAGACCTCAATGCAGCATAGGTCAAGGTGTTGAGGTTTAAAGTCACACTCCCAAAGATACTACCAAACCACTAGTGGACCGGGTGTCTTAATAATCATAAAATATAACTTTTACTAAATATACCTTAAAAGCCAATACAGTAACTAACTAAGACAGTAAGAAAACAAATTGCAACAGAATCTCAATCTACATCTCAGCATGCTCCCTAGTCACAACAATAGTAGTAAGATACGGTCTTACCACTCTCAGATGTATGGACAATGGGCAAGCAACTGGTGTGCAATTACAGTATATCCTCCACTGCTGTGGCCGAAGGATGTTGGTGGCTGGTGTTTCTGATGTTAGCAGCATAAGGTTGAAATACTCCTATAGTACCCTTGTCATAATGCGCTACTTGGTGTGGGTAAGGGGACTATTAAATTTGGCTGCCTAACAGACACAGAGCACCTGCCCCGATAGTGCCCCGGGAAGTGAAGTGGCATTAGTTTGAGTACCAACAAACTTTGGTGACGGTTGTGCTTACCTTGTGGTCCGGGCATCTTTGAGAAATCTGGAGGACCTGCTTCATTGGTTGCATGGTGCAGTTAGTCAGCTTGGGAAGGACTTTAGCAGCTGCAGATGATCTTGGACATGCAGGGTGGACAGGCTGCGGGTCCTCCTGGTGCGACTAGGGCTAGTGTGCAGTGTACCAGGCCACCAGAGCGGCTTAGCCCTGAAACGACTTCTTGGGTCCAGTGACGCATTGGATGCCTCAGCAGGGAACCTCAGCAGCAGATGAAAAAATCTCCAACTTCCTCTTCTTCGCCTCGGAACCAAAGGAATTCTTCACTGCAGCCAAAGTGGGCAGAAAGGAGGAGCTATTCTCTTGCTGCCTACTCCTCAGAACATCTTAGAAGCATGGGTTCCATAGAGGCTGCCTCTTCTCCTGTGGGGAGGGAAGCTCAGCATTGTGGCAAGTCTTCTGGCAGGGCAGCCCACACCTATCATAATGCAGTTCCAGGAGTCGACACGTGGCTGGCAGTCTGTCTCTGGATGTAACCACTGCGCCACCTGTTTGTCGGTACAGGAAGCTGCCATCTCAGAGAGAGCTTTCTGGCGGCCGTGGTGCAAGCCCCAACCTTTTGGCGTTCATTGATGTTGGCAGCGCAGATTTGGAAGGAAAACCTTTGGCTTCAGGGAGGTCAGTGGAAGAACTGCCAGATAAGCCTGAATGAAGGATCTGTATTTCCTGTGCTACAAGTCCTTTGACGGAGTCCATGTCTGTAACTCAGGATATGTCAGTCAGTGGTTCCAGACATCTGATGATGCAGCTGCTGAGGCTAACCCCCAGGACCATCTTAGTGAGTTTGCTTCAGCACAGGGTGTTGAGCATGGGGGATTTGGAATCCTTTACTCTTGGGACTCAGTTGTCGGACTTTGGTTCAGGATTTGCTTGTGCGGTTGTTGGACATTGAATCGCAGCAGTATGGTAGAGAGGTTGGGGCACCTGGTTATCCTTTCCTAGTGTCAGTCTAGCAGTTGAGTAGAATGAAGCAGGTATCAAATTGGTAACAAATTGTGGGGTCTTTTTTCTCCTGTTAACCCTAAAGCAACATTTTATTGGAAATAATGTAATTTTTCATTTTCACAGCCAAGGGTATCTAAATTGTATGAAACACCTATGGGGTAAAAGCACTCACTACACCCCTCCATAAATTCCACTAGGGTTTTAGTTTCCAATATGGTCACTTTTTGGGGGTTTCCACTGTAGGAATACATCAGAGTCTCTTCAAATGCGACATAGCACCCTAAAAAACATTCCAGCAAAATCTGCCCTCCAAAAGCCATATGGCGCTCCTTCCCTTCTGAGCCCTAAAATGTGCCTATGGGCGAGGGCCTGCTGGTGACCCTCAAAAACATTAGGAGCAAGGGCCTGCTGGTGACCCTCTAAAACATTAAGAACAAGGGCCTGCTGGTGACTCTCTAAAACATTATGGGCGAGGGCCTGCTGTGAACCTTAAAAACATGGGCGAGGGCCTGCTGGTGACCCTCTAAAACATTATGGGTGAGGGCCTGCTGGTGACCCTCAAAAACATTATGGGCAAGGGCCTGCTGGTGACCCTCAAAAACATTATGGGTGAGGGCTTGCTGGTGACCCTTAAAAACATTATGGGCGAGGGCCTGCTGGTGACCCTCAAAATCATTATGGATGATGGCCTGATGGTGACCCTCTAAAACATTATGGGTGAGGGCCTGCTGGTGACCCTCAAAAACATTATGAGCGAGGGCCTGCTGATGACCCTCTAAAACATTATGGGTGAGGGCCTGCTGGGGACCCGCTAAAACATTATGGGTGAGGGCCTGCTGGTGACCCTAAAAAACATTATGGGCGAGGGCCTGCTCCTGAGCTAACCCTCTAAAACATTAGGAGCGAGGACAGCCTAATAGGCATGTTGATATGATGGAGGAGGAGGACGAGAAAAGGGAGCTTAAACCATATACCCTTTTTAGTGGTGGAAGGGGTTCATGGGAATACAGTGTATTCAATACACCATAAAAGCCACATTTAGAGTGCCGTTATGTTCAGCCGCTTTCCTCTGGTGGAGTAGAGAAGTCAAGGGCAATCCAGGCCTAGTTAATTTTTATAAGAGTCAACCGGTCAGCATTTTCAGTTGACAGGCGGATGCGCTTATCAGTTATTATGCCTCCAGCAGCACTAAATACACGCTCTGACAAAACGCTGGTGGCGGGGCAGGCCAGCACCTCCAAGGCGTAGAGCGCCAGTTCATGCCATGTGTCCAGCTTGGACACCCAAAAGTTGTGTAAGGCACAGAGGGATCACTAAGGATGCTGACACGGTCTGCTATGTACTCCTTCACCATCTTCCAAAATTTTTCCCTCCTTGTGACACTAGGCCACGCATCAGGTTGAGGGTGCTGGCGGGGTGTCATAAAGCTGTCTCAGGCCTTGGAGAGTGTTGCCCTGCCTCTGATGGAACTGCTGTGTGTTCCCCTCATCTCTCCTCCTCGATTGGCCAAGGAACTACAGACTCTGCAGCCAGCGTTGTCAGCGGGAAATTTTTGGAGCAATTTTTTCACAAGGACCTTCTGGTATTGCACCATTTTGCTTGTCCTTTCCACCACAGGAATAAGAGATGAGAAGTTCTCTTTGTAGCGCGGGTCAAGAAGGGTGTTGGCCAAAATGCGTACAACTCGAGGGTCACGGGAAAGGCAGCCTAACATAAAGTCAGCCATGTGTGCCAGAGTCCCAACAGACAAGACTTCGCTGTCCTCATCAGGAGGATGACTCTCAATCTCCTCACCCTCTTCCTCCTCTTCTACCCATCTACGCTGAACAGGTGGAATAAAACTTCCCTGGGTACTACCCTCTGTAGCGGAGGCAACTTCTCCTGCTCCTTCTCCTCCTCCTCATCATCATCATCCAATTTGCGCTGAGAAGATGAACTGAGGGTGGTCTGGCTGTCACCCTGTGTACTGTCTTCCCCCATTTCCACCTCTTCCACATGCAAAGCGTCGTCCTTAATTATGAGCAGCGAGTGTTTGAGTAGACACAGAAGTGGGATGGTTATGCTGATAATAGCTTTATCGCCGCTCACCATCTGTATTGATTCCTCAAAGTTGCATAAAACCTCACAGAGGTCAGACATCAATGCCCACTCGTCGCTTGTGAAGAGCGGAAGCTGACTGGAAAAGGCGACGACCATGTTGCAGCTGGTATTCCACTACTGCCCTCTGCTGCTCACAAAGCCTGGCCATGTGGAATGTCTAGTTCCAGTGCGTGCTCATGTCGCACAACAGCCAGTGAGCTTGCATTTTCCAGCTGCTGCTGCAGCGTTGACAGACCGGCTGAAGCTGTCGATGACTTGCGGAAATGTGCACACACGCGGCGCACCTTCACCAGTAGCTCAGGCAAATTGGCGCAGGACATCACTCTTGAAGTCAGACCAGTGCGACTAGGTGGTCGGTTGGATTGCAGCAGATAATGCTTCCAGTCGGTTAAGCACCATCCTGTCTTCCACCAAGTCCAGTCTCAGTAGCCAAGAGTTTGCTCAACACAATCCTCACCCTGATCCTCCTTCCTCCCACCATGGAGAGTCTGGGAAAACAAGTGATCCCATACTCGAATATTCCGAAGACCTCTTTTCAGCGCCATTCCTTGATTTGGCCCTCTTGCCAAGCACGCTTGAAGAGGGACAGATCTTGTGCCCTGATTCCCAAACTCTTAGGCATCCACAGTTACAAGAAGATGATGGTGGGGAACGGCAATTACTGTTTAATGAGGTGGATGATAATGAGACATAGTTGCCAATAAGTCAACGGAAATTATTGTCTCAAGAGGTTGATGAAGAGGATGAGACACAGTTGTCAATCACTGAGGTTGTGGTTAGGTCAACAACTCAGGAGGATGAGCAGAGTGAGGAAGTGGAAGAGGGGGGGGGGGGGTGGACAATGAAGTAACTGACCCAACCTGGGAAGGTGGAAAGCCGAGCAAGGACAGCAGTACAGAGGGGGAGGGATCTGCAGTACCGCAACTGGCTGGTAAAGGCAGTGGAGTGGCAAAAGGGAGAAGGCGGGCCACATCAAACAGGCCCACAACTGTTCCAAGGAGCACCCCCTTGCGGAAATCTCCCTTGCCAAGGGGTAGGTGTTCCGCAGTATGGCTTGCGAAGGCCCTGCACCTGGACCTTCGCAAGCACCATCAGCGACCACATCCACTTCTATGTCCCAGCGCCGAATACAAATTTTCTTTACCCCAGGCATTTGAATGCAAGCGCAAATACCCAGCCACCCACTCACAGGTCATAGCACTAAGTGCACAACTTTCCAAATTACTGGCCCTGGAAATGTTGCCATTTAGGCTTGTGGACACTGATGCCTTCCGCAGCCTGATGTCGGCGGCTGTCCCACGTTACGCGGTCCCCAGCCGCCACTATTTTTCAAGGTGTGCCTGTTCACACACATCCCATGCCTAGCCCACGTCTTAAACTTAGTGGTTCAGCGGTTTCTCAAAACCTACCCCAATTTGCCTCAGCTACTGGTGAAGGTGCGCCGCGTGTGTGCACATTTCCGCAAGTCATCGACAGCTTCAGCCGGTCTGTCAACGCTGCAGCAGCTGGAAAATGCAAGCTCACTGGCTGTTGTGCGACATGAGCACGCGCTGGAACTAGACATTCAACATGTTGGCCAGGCTTTGTGAGCAGCAGAGGGCAGTAGTGGAATACCAGCTGCAACATGGTCGTCGCCTTTCCAGTCAGCTTCCGCTCTTCACAAGCAACGAGTGGGCATTGATGTCTGACCTCTGTGAGGTTTTACGTAACTTTGAGGAATCAACACAGATGGTGAGCGGCGATAACGCTATTTTGAGCGTAACCATCCTACTTCTGTGTCTACTCAAATGCTCGCTGCTCATAATTAAGGACGATGCTTTGCATGTGGAAGAGGTGGAAATGGGGGAACACATTACACAGAGTGATAGCCAGACCACCCTCAGTTCGTCTTCTCCGCGCGAATTGGATGATGAAGAGGAGGAGGAGCAGGAGACGGTTGCCTCCGCTACAGAGGGTAGTACCCATGGAAGTTTAATTCCATCTGTTCTGCGTGGGTGGGCAGAAGAGGAGGAAGAGGATGAGGAGATTGAGAGTCTTCCTCCTGATGACGACAGCGAAGTCTTGCCTGTTGGGACTCTGGCACACATGGCTGACTTCATGTTAGGCTCCCTTTCCAGTGACCCACGCGTTATACGCATTTTATACGACCCCCGCTACAAAGAGAACTTCTCATCTCTCATTCATCTGGTGGAGAGAACGAGCAGGTCCTTGTTGAAAAATTGCTCCAAAAATTTCCATCTGACAACGCTGGCTGCAGAGTCCGTAGTTCCTTGGGCAACCGAGGAGGGGAGACAAGGGGAACACACAGCAGTTCCAACAGAGGCAGGGCAACACTCTTCAAAGCCTGGGACAGTTTCATGACAACCCGTCAGCACCCTCACCCTGATGTGCGGCCTACTGTCACAAGGAGGGAAAAAATTTGAAAGTGCCTTACAACTACTGGGTGTCTAAGCTGGACACGTGGCACAAACTAGTGCTCTATGCCTTGGAGGTGCTGGCCTGCCCTGCCACCAGCATTTTGTCTAAGCAGGTATTTAGTGCTGCTGGTGGCATTATAACAGTTAAGCGTATCCGCCTGTCAACTGAAAATACTGACAGGTTGACTCTTATAAAAATGAACAAGGCCTGTATTGACCAATGACCATGACTTCTCGACTCCACCAGAGGAAAGCTGATGAACATAAAGGCACTTTAAATGTGTTGTTTAGGCTACATGCACACGACCGTGCGTTTTTTTGCGGTCCGCAAACCGCGTATACGCAAAAAACGGAAGCTGCCCGTGTGCCTTCCGCAATTTGCGGAACGGAATGGGCGGCCCATTGTAGACATGCCTATTCTTTTCCGCAAAACGTACAAGGATAGGACATGCTATATTTTTTTTGCGGGGCCTCGGAACGGAGCAATGGATGCGGACAGCACATGTAGTGCTGTCCGCATCTTTTGCGGCCCAATTGAAGTTAATGGGTCCGCACCCGAGCCGCAAAAACTGCGGCTCGGATGCGGACCCGAAAAACGGTTGTGTGCATGAGGCCTTATAATGTACTGAATATACTGTATTTCCATGCACCCCTTCCACCACAAACAAGGGTATATGGTTGAATCTTCCTTTTCTCATCCTCCTCGTCCATCATATCAACATGCTTGTTCGTCGCATATAATGTTTTACAGGGTCAGCTCATCTGCAGGCCCTCGCATATAATTTTTTAGAGGGTCAGCTCATCAGCAGACCCTCACCTACAATCTTTTACAGGATCAGCTCACCTGCAGTCCCTCGCATATACTGTTTTACAGGGTCAGCTCACCTGCCGACCCTCGCATATAATGTTTTATAGGGTCAGCTCACCTGCAGGCCCTTGCATATAATGTTTTACAGGGTCAGCTCACCAGCAGGCCCGCACCTAAAATCTTTTACAGGGTCAGCTCACCTGCAGGCCCTCGCATATACTGTTTTACAGTGTCAGCTCAACTGCAGGCCCTCGCATATAATGTTTTTCAAGGTCAGCTCACCTGCAGGCCCTCGCATATAATGTTTTATAGGGTCAGCTCACCAGCAGGCCCTCGCATATAGTGTTTTACAGGGTCAGCTCACCTGCAGGAACTCACCTAAAATCTTTTACAGGGTCAGCTCACCTGCAGGCCTTCGCATATAATTTTTTAGAGGGTCAGCTCACCTGCAGGCCCTCGCATATAATGTCTTACAGGGTCAGCTCAGCTGCAGGCCCTCGCATATAATGTTTTACAGGGTCAGCTCACCTGCAGGCCCACCCATATAATATTTTAGAGGGTCAGCTCACCTGCAGGCCCTCGCATATAATGTTTTAGAGGTTCAGCTTACCTGCAGGCCCTCACCTACAATCTTTTAGAGGACAAAGAAAAGGTGATCCAGCACCGGAACAAATCTGTCATAGCCTATGATTAAGAACCGCAATGTTCAAAACATGTCAACCGAACTGGAGTAGGAGGGAGGAGATGTTTATCGTATGTACTGTCCCCTGTATATGTGAAAAATAAAGACGTTGCAACAACAGATTTGTTCCGGTGCTGGATCACCTTTTCTTTGATTTCTATGTATGCCGGAGTTTGCCTTGGCTTGAACCGTGCACGGAGGACTGTCTGCTTTTGGTGGTAAACAACGTCTGGCTTTTTCCCTCCAAAACATGGTCTTCTTTGAACTCTATGGCAGCTGTGGAAAATTACCAGCTTCTCATTCAAAGTCCTAACAGTCTCTCAGTATTGAGTAACCATTTCCACAGAGCCTTGCAAATACAGTGATAACACAGCGCAACAATGATTTTGCTACTGAGAGAAAAACATGTGATTTATACTAAAATGAGCGCGCTTATTCAAAATATGAACTCGGAATTTGCCTGACACATCTAGATTTTAACCCCTTAAGGACCCTGGGATTTTCCATTTTTGCGTTTGTTTTTCACTCCCGCCTTCCCATAGTCCTAACTTTTTTATTTTTCCATTCACATAGCCTTATGAGGGCTTATTTTTTGCAGGACAAGTTGTACTTTCTAATGGCACCATTTACGGTTGCATACCATGTAGTAGGAAGTGTGAAAAAAATTCCAAATGTGGTAGAATTGGGAAAAAACGCAATTCTGATAAAGGTTTTTATTTTTATTTTTTTTACACTGTACACTATGCGGTAAAATTGACCTGTTATCTTCATTCTCCAGGTCAGTACAGTTACAACGATACCACACTTGTATAATTTTTCTTGCGTTTTAATACTGAAAAAAAATTAAAATCTTTGAGGATAAAAGATATTTTTTTTTTATAACCATAAGGCCTGTATTGACCAATGACCATGACTTCTCGACTCCACCAGAGGAAAGCTGATGAACATAAAGGCACTTTAAATGTGTTGTTTAGGCTACATGCACACGACCGTGCGTTTTTTTGCGGTCCGCAAACCGCGTATACGCAAAAAACGGAAGCTGCCCGTGTGCCTTCCGCAATTTGCGGAACGGAATGGGCGGCCCATTGTAGACATGCCTATTCTTTTCCGCAAAACGTACAAGGATAGGACATGCTATATTTTTTTTGCGGGGCCTCGGAACGGAGCAATGGATGCGGACAGCACATGTAGTGCTGTCCGCATCTTTTGCGGCCCAATTGAAGTTAATGGGTCCGCACCCGAGCCGCAAAAACTGCGGCTCGGATGCGGACCCGAAAAACGGTTGTGTGCATGAGGCCTTATAATGTACTGAATATACTGTATTTCCATGCACCCCTTCCACCACAAACAAGGGTATATGGTTGAATCTTCCTTTTCTCATCCTCCTCCTCCATCATATCAACATGCTTGTTCGTCGCATATAATGTTTTACAGGGTCAGCTCATCTGCAGGCCCTCGCATATAATTTTTTAGAGGGTCAGCTCATCAGCAGACCCTCACCTACAATCTTTTACAGGATCAGCTCACCTGCCGACCCTCGCATATAATGTTTTATAGGGTCAAAATATGAACTCGGAATTTGCCTGACACATCTAGATTTTAACCCCTTAAGGACCCTGGGATTTTCCATTTTTGCGTTTATGTTTTTCACTCCCGCCTTCCCATAGTCCTAACTTTTTTATTTTTCCATTCACATAGCCTTATGAGGGCTTATTTTTTGCAGGACAAGTTGTACTTTCTAATGGCACCATTTACGGTTGCATACCATGTAGTAGGAAGTGTGAAAAAAATTCCAAATGTGGTAGAATTGGGAAAAAACGCAATTCTGATAAAGGTTTTTATTTTTATTTTTTTTACACTGTACACTATGTGGTAAAATTGACCTGTTATCTTCATTCTCCAGGTCAGTACAGTTACAACGATACCACACTTGTATAATTTTTCTTGCGTTTTAATACTGAAAAAAAATTAAAATCTTTGAGGATAAAAGATATTTTTTTTTTATAACCATATTCTGACCCCTATAACTTTTTTCTTGTTGTGTACGGGGCTGTGTGAGGGCTCATTTTTTGTGGGATGATCTGTTCTTTTCAGCTATACCAATTTAAAGTGTGTGCGACTTTTTGATCACTTTTTATAAAAAAAATTATGGGGTAGTTGAAGTGACAAAAATGGCAAGTTGGCTGTTTTTATTTTTTTTCCCGTTACGCCATTTGCCTTATGCCATTAATATTGTTATATTTTAATAGTATGGGCATTTTCGCATGCAGCGATGCCAATGATGTTTATTTATATTTTTATTTTAAGGAAATGATTTGAACATTTTTTTTTATATATTTTTTATATTTGCAACAACTTTTTTTTTTTTTAAGTCACCTTGGGTGACAATAACTGGCAATCATTAGATTGCCTATTGTGTCCATTGAACACTTCACTTGCACGATACCAATACAATGCTGCCACCTAGTGGCCTGTATTGGTATAGTCATCTAATAGGCACCGAAGCCTGCTTGAGGCTTCAGCCTATTAGATCAATGTAACAGGTTCCCCGATCTCATCCGGGGAACGCTGTTACCGGAGTGGAAGTGCGCGACTTTGGCTTCCGGACTGCGCAGATGCCGTGGTCACATTTGACCATGGCATCTGAAAGAGAAAATGTATGCGATCAGCCTCATAGCAGAAACCCGGCGGCTATGGCGCCCGCTGCACGTGCGAGCGGGCGCCATGTTTGGGGACCGGACTTCCGCCGTACATGTACAGCAGAGGTCCTTAAAGGGTTAAGTACATGAAAAGCCTATTCAGTTATAATATTTATGCATTATATTGGAAATATTCCATTGGACATGTCCAGACCTGTTCGGACGCACTCAGGCTGATGTTAGCAGTAATTATATAAGGCAAGCAGGACAGATTTTGATAAAGTGATCTGTTATAGTGCTATCAGTTTTGAAACTTAAGATGGATAAACGCAAATGTGTTAACGATCCAGACAATTTCTGCTACATATGTGGCAATGCATTTTTCAGTGGCAAATACACTACTTAAGATCAGTGCAAGAATCTGACAAAGCGAGTGCGTCTTGCAGCTTGGGATGCATTTGTTCTAGTAGTGCACAACTTCCTTGGGAACAGATGAGCTGCAAACTATGCTGAATTAGTAGACAACATGCTTACAGCATATGAACAACTTGGCTGCCGAATGTCATTGAAAGTGCATTTCTTACATTCCCATCTTGACTTTTTCCCACCCAATTTGGGACACATAAGTCACGAACATGGAGAGCGGTTCCATAAAGATATTTCTACAATGGAGAACAGGTATCAAGACAGCTGGAATCAGAACATGATGGGGGACTACTGCTGGTTTTTGCAACGGGAAAACGCAAAAGCAGATGCCTGAAGCACTTTTAACAGTTCTGGGCCTTGCTCAAGTAAGACTTTTAAACTGAAAAACTAGACTTTTTGAAATTTTGTTATTCCATTCCATTTTCATACACTGTTTACTACACAAACTTTGATGTACAGTAGATCAGGTAATTGTTGGAGTAAATCTCGTTCTGTTCAAAATTATTCTATGCTTTCCAAGTGCTTAAAGGGGTTATCCGAGTTATGGGGGGAAAAAAATAAAACCTCATAAAACTCATCAGGACATACATATACATTAGTTAAGCTTGATTTCTTAAGAGAGAAACCCATACTTACACCTTTTCATGGTTCTGTTATTGCTGTGTTTACATGCTGAAGTACATGCTGAGGGGGCGTATAACGACAATGACTCAGCTCTCCCTCATGAATATTTGTGGGCGTGAGCAATCTGACCTTCCCCTCACCCTGCACGGCACATCCTAACTTTGCATTAAAAAAAGTCACATGATCATCTCCTAGCTCACACAGGCAGAAGATCTTCCTGTCACATTGCAGATACACAGGGTAAGTTCTAAGCTATATCTGTATCTAAGCAATATCTGTATCTAAGCTATATCTGTATCTAAGCTATATCTGTATTGAATCTATATCTGTTTCTAAGCTATATCTGTATCTAAGCAATATCTGTATCTAAGCAATATCTGTATTGAATCTATATCTGTTTCTAAGCTATATCTGTATCTAAGCTATATCTGTATCTAAGCTATATCTATATTAGATATATATAGCTTATTCTTATATATAACTTAGATACATATATATCTTAGATACAGTTTAAGCTTAGATACGGATATAGCTTAGATACAGTTCAAGCTTAGATATGGCTATAGCTTTGATACAACTATAGCTTAGATACAGCTATGGCTTAGATACAGTTATAGATTAGATACAGCTATAGCTTAGAAACAGCTATAGCTTAGACACAGCTATAGCTTAGACACAGCTATAGTTTAGATACAGATATAGCTATATCTATAAGATGGACATATAGCTATATCTAAGATATACAGTGGGATGCGAAAGTTTGGGCAACCTTGTTAATCGTCATGATTTTCCTGTATAAATCGTTGGTTGTTACGATAAAAAATGTCAGTTAAATATATCATATAGGAGACACACACAGTGATATTTGAGAAGTGAAATGAAGTTTATTGGATTTACAGAAAGTGTGCTATAATTGTTTAAACAAAATTAGGCAGGTGCATAAATTTGGGCACTGTTGTCATTTTATTGATTCCAAAACCTTTAGAACTAATTATTGGAACTCAAATTGGCTTGGTAAGTTCAGTGACCCCTGACCTACATACACAGGTGAATCCAATTATGAGAAAGTGTATTTAAGGGGGTCAATTGTAAGTTTCCCTCCTCTTTTAATTTTCTCTGAAGAGTAGCAACATGGGGGTCTCAAAACAACTCTCAAATGACCAGAAGACAAAGATTGTTCACCATCATGGTTTAGGGGAAGGATACAGAAAGCTGTCTCAGAGATTTCAGCCGTCTGTTTCCACAGTTAGGAACATATTGAGGAAATGGAAGACCATAGGCTCAGTTCAAGTTAAGGCTCGAAGTGGCAGACCAAGAAAAATCTCGGATAGACAGAAGCGACGAATGGTGAGAACAGTCAGAGTCAACCCACAGACCAGCACCAAAGACCTACAACATCATCTTGCTGCAGATGGAGTCACTGTGCATCGTTCAACCATTCGGCGCACTTTACACAAGGAGATGCTGTATGCGAGAGGGATGCAGAGGAAGCCTTTTCCCCGCCCACAGCACAAAAAGTGCCGCTTGAGGTGGGCTAAAGCACATTTGGACAAGCCAGCTTCATTTTGGAATAAGGTGCTGTGGACTGATGAAACTAAAATTGAGTTATTTGGCCATAACAGGGGGCGTTATGCATGGAAGAAAAAGAACACAGCATTCCAAGAAAAACACCTGCTACCTACAGTAAAATATGGTGGTGGTTCCATCATGCTGTGGGGCTGTGTGGCCAGTGCAGGGACTGGGAATCTTGTCAAAGTTGAGGGACGCATGGATTCCACTCAGTATCAGCAGATTCTGGAGACCAATGTCCAGGAATCAGTGACAAAGCTGAAGCTGCGCCGGGGCTGGATCTTTCAACAAGACAACGACCCTAAACACTGCTCAAAATCCACTAAGGCATTTATGCAGAGGAGCAAGTACAAAGTTCTGGAATGGCCATCTCCGTCCCCAGACCTGAATATAATTGAAAATCTGTGGTGTGACTTAAAGAGAGCTGTCCATGCTCGGAAGCCATCAAACCTGAATGAACTAAAGATGTTTTGTAAAGAGGAATGGTCCAAAATACCTTCAACCAGAATCCAGACTCTCATTGGAACCTACAGGAAGCATTTAGAGGCTGTCATTTCTGCAAAAAGAGGATCTACTAAATATTGATTTCATTTCTTTTTTTGTGGTGCCCAAATTTATGCACCTGCCTAATTTTGTTTAAACAATTATAGCACACTTTCTGTAAATCCAATAAACTTCATTTCACTTCTCAAATATCACTGTGTGTGTCTCCTATATGATATATTTAACTGACATTTTTTATCGTAACAACCAACGATTTATACAGGAAAATCATGACGATTAACAAGGTTGCCCAAACTTTCGCATCCCACTGTAGCTGTATCTAAGCTAAGCTATAGCTGTATCTAAGCTATAGCTCTATCTAAGCTATATCTATATTAGATATATATAGCTTATTCATATATATAACTTAGATACATATATATCTTAGAATACAGTTCAAGCTTAGATACTGCTATAGCTTAGATACTGCTATGGCTTAGATACAGCTATAGCTTAGATACAGCTATAGCTTAGATACGGCTATATCTTAGATACAGCTATAGCTTAGATACAGATATAAATAAAGAAATTCCATGGCACATCCAAGGAGTAAAAATGAAAGTGATGGCTTTATTCACCAGACATGCAACATTTCGATCTGCTTGCTGGGACCTTTCTCAAGCAGTGACAAATATACTGGTGCAGTGTGCATATTTATACAGGTTCACATAATCAATCATCAATTAATCAAATTAATCAAATAGCATACAAAAAGTATAAAAATATCGCATGTGACCTACTATTTCCATAAATTCCGATGTGCTTCAATAAGTACATGATAAGGTGACATCAGTGCATATACTAATAAGTTCTTTAAAAACATATTCCCTTCGTGAATTCATATATTCATAAATAATTAGCATGATTGTAATATAACTCACACGTGTGATAATGGAATTCAGATACCTTAGTGCAGGTGTATGAAATGAAAACAAATCTCATGGCGAAGGAAGCCATGGAGAAAGCGGGGGATGTGGTCCTCGTGGATACCGGCGTATCAATTTTCATAATGCACATGTCAAAAAACTGTTCTAACTTCCGGATCTCCGCATCACGTGATCGTGCGACCGATCACGTGATCGGGAATCTATGTCACATGACCTCACTTGCGGTCTCGCAAGGCTCCACTGTTCAATGCGTATTGAGTTCCAAAAGGAAAGAAGGCATGAACTGCAAGCCTCACCATGGAAACCAAGGGGCCGATCAAGTTCATACACACACTGCACACGTGAGACGCGCACTCCGGCTCCATGTAGCATCCAGTTAAGGGGAAAATCAATGAAGGCTATGTAAAAGCATGCTAATGTCTCAAAACATCGAAGATATCATAGGGTCGACACCATATATGGTTACATTTAGACGTCCTGACCAAAAGTCATATGTATATAAATATATATTGCGGAAGTGCCGCCTAGATCGAGAACCCAGAACCCCTGGTGAAACTGCATACTTATGCATAGCAGAATTTCGTGACGTGTTACAACAATTCTGACTTCGGATTTATAATCTGCACACTCGATTTAGTATAGGACAAATGGTTTTTGCCTAGTAACATAGTACATAAGGCCGAAAAAATACATTTGTCCATCCAGTTCGGCCTGTTATCCTGCAAGTTGATCCAGAGGAAGGCAAAAAAAACCTGTGAGGTAGAAGTCAATTTTCCTCACTTTAGGGGAATAAAAAATTCCTTCCCGACTCCAATCAGGCGATCAGAATAACTCCCTGGATCAACGACCCCTCTCTAGTAGCTATAGCCTGTAATATTATTAAGCTCCAGAATTACGCCCAGGCCCCTCTTGAATTCCTTTATTGTACTCACCATCACCACCTCCTCAGGCAGAGAGTTCCACAGTCTCACTGCTCTTACCGTAAAGAATCCTCTTCTATGTTTGTGTACAAACCTTCTTTCCTCCACACGCAGAGGATGTCCCCTCGTCACAGTCACAGTCCTGGGGATAAATAGATGATGGGATAGATCTCTGTACTGACCCCTGATATATTTATACATATTAATTAGATCTCCCCTCAGTCGTCTTTTTTCTAAAGTGAATAACCCTAATTTTGATAATCTTTCAGGGTACTGTAGTTGCCCCATTCCAGTTATTACTTTAGTTGCCCTCCTCTGGACCCTCTCCAGCTCTGCTATGTCTGCCTTGTTTATAGGAGCCCAGAACTGTACACAGTACTCCATGTGTGGTCTGACTAGTGATTTGTAAAGTAGTAGGAATATGTTCTTATCACAGGCATCTATGCCCCTTCTGATGCAACCCATTATCTTATTGGCCTTGGCAGCAGCTGCCTGACACTGGTTTTTGCAGCTTAGTTTGCTGTTTATTAAAATTCCTAGATCCTTTTCCATGTCACTGTTACCGAGTGTTTTACCATTTAGTATGTACGGGTGACTTACATTATTCCTTCCCATGTGCATAACTTTACATTTATCAGTGTTAAACCTCATCTGCCACTTATCTGCCCAAGCCTCCAATCTATCCAGATCCCTCTATATTAGTATACTGTCCTCATCAGTGTTAATTACTTTACACAGTTTAGTGTCATCTGCGAAAATTGATACTTTACTAGTAGCAGACGAAAAGTTTTTTTTTTGTTGCGTGGTAATGAATAGGATATATATCACAACATACATATAAAATGCAGGAACACAGTATTAAACAGTGCAAGTTAACCTTTTCAAGTGAAATAAAGTAAGAAGTTTATAACTTTGCAAAGGGGAAATTGGCAAATGTCCACAAATGTCCACAAATGTCCAAACGTCAAAGTACCCCCTGCTTCAGGGCACTAAACACTGAGCGCCCTCTAGTGGCGGTTGCATGAAAATGCAGTGTTTTCACCTCTGGAACTGAAAAAGGAGTTCAGCGCCAAGCCCCTCCTCTGCACGGGTCCCATAGCTGTCACAGGGTCTACATTCATTGAGGGTACACTACTGGGGATCACTTAGCACTGTAGAACTTCTTTAACATGATTATATGCATAGAGTTTTTCCTTTTTTTGAGACCAATAAAGACAATCCACTGCACAGTTATAATTGTTATGTCCATAGAATCAGAATGATTGAATCAGTGCTGAAGCTGAAAGACACCATCCCATCCAAGAAGTGATCAGGATTGGAGGCATTCCCATGAACAATTTTAGTTTATCCCAAACGTATTCAATGGGGTTGAGGTGCAGACCAATCAAGTTCCTCCACGCCAAGCTCATCCAACCATGCCTTTGTGAACCTTGCTTTGGCCACTGAGGCGCAGTCATGCTGGAATAGAAAATGGCCTTCCCCAAACTGTTCCCACAAAGTTGAAATAAAACAATTGTCTAAAATGTCTTGGTATTCTGAAGCATTAAGAATTCCCTTCATTGAAACTAAGAAGCCTAGACCAATCCCTGAAAAACAACCCCATAGCATTTTTCCTTCCTCCACCAAACTTTACAGTTGGCACAATGCAGTCAGGTAGATGAAGTTCTCCTGTCATTCATCAAACTCAGACTCATCTATCATACTGTGAGATACAGAAATGTGATGTGTCACTCCACAGAACATGCTTCCTCTGCTCCAGAGTCCAGTAGTGGTGTGCTTTACACAACTCTATTGGATACTTGGTATTGTGCTTGGAGATGTGAGGCTTGTATGCAGCTGCTCCACCATGGAAACCTTTGCCAAGAAGCTTTTTGTGCTGATTTTAATGCCAGAGGTGGCTTGGAACTCTTCAGTTATTAAGTCAGCAGAACGTTGGTGACTTCCATGCACTATGCTCCTCAGCACTTGGTGACCCCTCTCTGTAACTTTACCTCGCCTGTCACTTTGTGGCTGAGTTGCTGTGGTTTTTAAGCGCTTCCATTTTGCAATTATACCACTCACAGTTAATTGTGGAATATCTAGGAGGGAAGATATTTCATGAACTGATTTGTTGCAATGGTGGCATCCTGTTACAGTACCACACTCTAAGGGTCCATTCACACGTCCGTTGTTTCTTTCCTGATCTGTTCCGTTTTTTGCGGAACAGATCTGGACCCATTCATTTTCAATGGGTCCTGAAAAAAAATCAGACATTGAGCTGTCCGATTTTTTTCAGGACCCATTGAAAATGAATGGGTCCAGATCTGGTCCAGATCTGTTCCGCAAAAAACGGAACAGATCAGGAAAGAAACAACGGACGTGTGAATGGACCCTAATCCATTGGGTTCTTCTTTCACAAATGTTTGTAAAGGCAGACTGCATGGCTAGGTGCTTAATTTCATTCCCCTGTTATAGTGGCACTGAATCAAACATGTGAATTCAATAATTAATGTAGGTCTCAAAACCTTTGTCCATATTGTATACATTGTTTCCATTATGGAGGTGCTGATACATCTTTGCCAGTGTGGAGGTGATGGATACGCTGCTACCAGTGTGGAATCAGCTGTTCCATTCTTACCAGTACGGAGGTGATTTGTACCATGTTGCAATGTAGGTAGATCAGAGAAGGATCTTCATTTGTAAATTTCTATTTACATCAGATACAGAAATGAATCCATGAATGGATTCCATCAGTTAATTTGATTTGATCTGCCTCATATCCTGTGACCTCTGGTCTCTCATCGCCATCTCTTTTCTCGTTTCAGTTCATCATGTCATGTTTATTTTGTTGCAGTCATGGTCTCTCATAATATAATTCTGGAATGCTGCCATCTTGCAAGCGTAGCCGGTTATCATTTTTCTGGAGTTTTCCAACTGCTTGACTTCACTCTTGGACAGTCCCTGACACCTGACTCTGCCTCTTGCATTTTCCCAGCATGCAAAGTCCACCAGCAGATCTCCAGTATTACTCTGCTTTTAGAACAGGGGTGCACAACCTTTTCTGGTTGTCAAACTGAAGGAATCCCAAGAGCTGAAAATAAAAGTTAAAGGGGTATTACCAACTGAAATAGTGTATTTATGGCATATTATACATACAGTAGATACTATAAAAGTCTGGTTACACCTCCAGGATTCACAGCTAATGGGAGAATACATGAAAAATGCATGTGAGCAGCCACAAGACATTGACCTAAAAGTCTGTCACCAGATGGTTGGGGGCCGCACAGAATGATATCGAGGGCCGCAGGTTGTGCTCCCCTGCTTTAGAAGAATTTTATAGTCATTTTCACTTTACCTACCTAGAAATATGAAGAATGAAGCAAAAAGAAGCCATAAGGCCGAATGCACGCGGCCGTGTTCCGCGGCCGAGAGCGGTCCGTGGTATGCCGGGCTGGATTCCTGTTCAGAGCAGGAGCGCACGCCGTCATTGGTTGCTATGATGCCGTGCGCTTCATGCTGCTGCTGCACTACAGTAATACACTGTAGTGCAGCGGCGGCATGAAGCGCACAGCGTCATAGCAACCTATGACGCCGTGTGCTCCTGCTCTGAACAGGAATCCAGCCCGGCATACCACGGACCGCTCTCGGCCGCGGAACACGGCCGTGTGCATTCGGCCTAAAGCTGTGTAAGTGATTCACAAGATGAACTATGTTTAATATGTAAACTTAAAGGGGTTGTCCCCAAAAAATAATATTGTACAGTTTTCAAGCCAGCACCTGGATCTGAATACTTCTGTAATTGCATGTAATTAAAAATTTAGCATAGCCAATGAGTTATTCATTAGAATGTATCTGTACAGCGCCACCTACTCTTTGTTTTTTTCTTATTCCTTTGCCCTGCTCACTGAGATGGCCGTACTTGCTCAGTTTCATCCTTCAGTTGCCTCCTGAGTTGTGATAAGGAGAGAGCTCCAGCAGAAAAGACACTCCTCTTTAGCTGCACGCTTGATATAAATCTAGCAGAGCAATGAATGGGGATATCTGGATCCATGTGAGGTGCAGGACTGGTTCTGTTTGTTAGAAAGAGCTTGTCACATACTATATGATGTCTGATTTTCATTTTTTACATTAGTCATGGGATAACCCCTTTAAATGTTGATATCATAGGTAGCCTATGATGCAGAGATGTGCCCACATGGTTTGCGTGCCCTCAGTCAGGATGTTGCTGGGCACTGCAATTGTGTATTCTGTTGGTGGAGTCACTGTGTTCATACATTCCATTACTTAGGCTACTTTCACACTAGCGTCGGGGTTCCGCTTGTGAGCTCCGTTTGAAGGGGCTCACAAGCGGCCCCGAACGCATCCGTCCAGTTACCAATGCATTCTGAGTGGATGCGGATCTGCTGAGAATGCATCAGTCTGGCGGCGTTCAGCCTCCGCTCCGCTCAGCAAGCGGACACCTGAACGCTGCTTGCAGCGTTCGGGTGTCCGCCTGGCCGTGCGGAGGCAAACGGATCCGTCCAGACTTAAAATGTAAGTCAATGGGGACGGATCCGTTTGAATTTGACACTATATGGCTCAATTTTCAAACTGATCCGTCCCCCATTGACTTTCAATGTAAAGTCTGGACGGATCCGTCTGAAGCTACTTTCACACTTAGAATTTTTTCTACAATATAATGCAGACGGATCCGTTCTGAACGGATCCCAAGTCTGCATTATATGAGCGGATCCGTCTGGGCAGACCCCAGACGGATCCGCTCTGAACGCAAGTGTGAAAGTAGCCTTATCCTGTACTAATCCTGATTTACATCCTGTATTATACTCCAGAGCTGCACTCACTATTCTGCTGGTGGAGTCACTGTATACATACATTACATTACTTATCCTGTTTTATACTCAAACTGTACTCACTATTCTGCTGGTGAATATACATTAAATTATTTATCCTGTACTAATCCTAAATTATCCTCCAGTTTATCAGATACCCTAGCTGCTTAGCTGAGCTGCCTCTACCTGTTCCTCATCACCCATGGTCTATAGTCTGCAAATAATTAAAGACTAATTTCCTCCAGAATCCGAACATCCCACCCAATCTGTAGATCACTTTAGGTAGTCCTATCACTCTACTTTATCTGACCCCTTCTCATATCCTGTGACGTCTGTATTTTGCAGTGTACAATACAGTCACAATTGACAGATTATAGTTACCAGACAGAGATTCTAGTGAGAGAGACTTTTACAAGATAGCATACCAATAGTGCTATTAATTACCACTTTGCCAGTCTCCATACCTCGCTACCCGGGGGAAAAATTTGCACTCAAGATTGTTGTTGGATGTATTATGACCCTCAGTAAAAAAAATAAGTTTATTCTAACCCTGGTCTGGTTTTCTGAATCCTACTACACCATACGTTGGTCATTGCACTATATGCCCTGCCCTGGACCCATTAAAAAATAAAAATAAAATCACAGGCACCCCAAATACCATCAGACAGAAAACAACAGCATCATGGTGTGCCCCTAGGCACCTTGAGGGCTCCTCAAGGGCTCATTGCACATCCAGCCTTAAGCAGTTATTCAGCCTTTTTTTAAAGTGTTGGCCTATCCTCAGGATCGGTCATCACTAGCTCATCAGAGGGGGTCCAGAACCTCACACCCCCTCCAATCAGCTGTTCTGTGTACCGTAGCTCCGTCACCCAAAGTCAACACTAGAACTACACTGCACCATCAACATTTTAATGGACAGTGCTAGTCTGTGGACTTCTGGTGAAGGAGCTACACAGAACAGGTAGTAAAGGCTTATCCTAAGGATAGGCATTTACTTAAAAAGGATGGACAACACCTTTAAGGCCATTTTACATGGGCTGATACCCAGGCAGTTATCAGGAATGAACTGAACATCTTTGTACCTGGAAGAATGATCACTACTGAAATCACTTGTTTCCCTACAGATTCTTGTGTCACGGTCCCTCCTGTGAGTGAGGTGAGAAGATCGGATAGACTTGCTGCATGTGAGGCTATCTGACAGGTCTCTCTGTGTTCTTCTATGTATGTTGTTGTTTGGCAGGATCTCACCTCTCCTCAGGTCCCGCTCGTTATCAGTGATGAGACTCTATTTAGATCCGCCTCACACTGCTAACCATGCAGTTGATACTTTCTGCTTGGAGTTGCTGGAGCTTGGTTGTATTGGATCTCCTGCTTCTCCATACTCCTCTAAGCTAAGTACTTGTTTTCTTCTCTGTTTATTATTCCTTGGTGTGTGTTATTTCTAGGCCTCAGGGAGACTATTCTAGGGCTCGTCAGCTTTTGCAGGACTTTAGGTATCCGGCATATGAGTATTTCCACCTTCAGGATCTGCTCATACTGGCAGGAGTTAGGGAGAGGTCTAGGGATTGCTAGTAGGGTTGAGCGAACCCGAACTGTAAAGTTCGGGTTCGTACCGAACTTTAGGATTTTTGGACCCCGGACCCGAACCCGAACTTTTCAGTGAAAGTTCGGGTTTGGGTTCGGTGTTCGGCTATTTTATGGCGCTTTTTGAAAGGCTGCAGAGCAGCCAATCAACAAGTGTTTAACTTGTGTGCCCTTAGAAGCCATCACAGCCATGCCTACTAATGGCATGGCTGTGATTGGCCAGTGCAACATGTGACCCAGCCTCTATATAAGCTGGAGTCACGTAGCGCTGCATGTCACTCTGCCCTGATTAGTGTAGGGATAGGATGCTGCTGGTGTGAGGGAGAGAATAGGACAGAATCTTTAATCAGAAGTGCTTGTTAACTCAGCGATCTACCTAGATTTTGTTTTGTGGCTGCAGTGCACAATCTTTTTACCCTGCCCTGAGCCCAGTGACCCAGAAAAATAACTTTTATCTGTCTGTTATTTAGGTGGGCGGCGGCGGCGGCCATTTTATGCAAGTTCTGTGCACCAGCACAGCATATGTCCATTTGTGACAGTCAAATAGAAGCTTGAAATACTGCAATTATATTCTGGGTTTAAAAAAATCACCCATTTTTAGAAAAACCCTACATCTGTGGCCTTTGCAGCATTTGTCTGTGTGCAATTTAAGCTTGAAATACTGCAATAATTTTCTGTGTTTTAAAAAACACCCATTTTTGGCAATACCGTCCATCTGGGGCTTATGCCGCATTAGTCAGTGTGAAATTCAAGCGTTATATTCTACTGTCATATTCTGTTATAAAAAAAACACCCATTTAGGGCAAAATCCAAATTTTGCGGCGTTTGCTGCATCTGTCATTGTTAAAAACAAGCTTGAAATACTTCAATAATTTTCTGGGTTTTAAAAAACACCCATTTTTGGCAATACCGTCCATCTGGGGCCTATGCCGCATTAGTCAGTGTGCAATTTAAGTTAGAAATACAGCAATAATTTTCTGGGTTTTAAAAAACACCGTTTTTGGGCAAAATACTCAATTTTACAGCCCTTGCTGCATCTGTCAGTGTGAAATTCAAGCGTTATATACTGCTGTCATATTCTGTTATTAAAAAAACACCCATTTTGGGCAAAAAACTAAATTTACAGCCTTTGCTGCATCTGTCAGTGTGAGATACATGCTTTAGATGCTGCTGTTCTATTCTGTTAGTAAAAAAAACACCTACTTAAAGCCAGTGTGAGATACAAGCTTGAAATACAGCAATAATATTCTGAGTTAAAAAAAAACACCCATTTTGGGCAATGTACTTAATATTGCAGCCTTTGCTGCATCTGTCATTGTGAGATACACGCGTTAGATACTGGTGTTCTATTCTGTTATTAAAAAAACACCCATTTTGGGCCAAATACTAAATTTGCGGCCTTGTCTGCATCTGTCAGTGTGAGATACACGCGTTAGATACTGCTGTTCTATTCTGTTATTAAAAAAAACACCCATTTTCGGCAAAAAACTAAATTTGCAGCCTTTGCTGCATCTGTCAGTGTGAGATACATGCCTTAGATGCTGCTGTTCTATTCTGTTAGTAAAAAAACACCTACTTAGGGCAAAAAACTTAATTTGGCAGTCTTTGCTGCATCTGTCAGTGTGAGATACACGCGTTAGATACTGTTGTTCTATTCTGTTATATAAAAAAACACCAATTTTGGGCAAGATCCTAAATTTGAGAAATATGAGGAGAGCGTCAAATAAGGGACGTGGCCCCGGTTGTAGTGCTGCTGGTGGAGCTCCTGTTGCAGGGAAAGAAGGACGTGGTCGATCTGTGCCAGCTACACGCACAAGTGAAACACCTTCCTCAGGTGCGAGTAGTCGACAGAACCTTCAGCGGTATTTGGTCGGGCCTAATGCGGCTCTATGAATGGTGAGGCCAGAACAAGTACAGGTGATAGTAGAATGGGTTGCTGACAGTGCCTCCAGTTCCTTTACATTGTCTCCCACCTATTCTCCTGCTGAAAGATCAGAGTTGGCACCTGCAGCCGATGTCCATCAGTCTTTCACCTCACCCCCTTCCAAATCAGCCAAGTAGTCTGAGCCCCAAGTCATGCAGCAGTCTCTTCTGCTTTTTGATGACTCTGCTAGCAGGGTTTCCCAGGGCCATCCACATAGCCATGCCCCAGAAGTGGAAGAGATTGAGTGCACCGATGCCCAACCACTTATCTTTCAAGATGAGTACATGGGTGGACCACCGCAGCACGTCTCGGATAATGACGAAACACAGGTGCCAACTGCTGTGGCTTTCGAAAGTGTGCAGATCAACAAGGAGGGCAGGGGTGAAGACTCAGTGGAAGATTATGTGGAGAACGATGAGGTCCTCGACCCCACATGGAATCAAGGTCATGCGAGTGACCTGTGTAGTTCGGAGGAAGAGGCGGCGGTTGCACAGAGCCACCAGCACAGCAGAAGAGGGAGCAGGGTGCAAAAGCGGAGCGACCGTCCCCTAGACAGTACGCCTGCTACTGCCCACCGCAGCAAATGATCGAGTACACCAAAGCCAGCTCCGAGGAGTTCCCTGGCGTGGCAGTTCTTCAGACAATGTGCTGACGACAAGACACGAGTGGTTTGCACGCTGTGCAATCAGAGCCTGCAGCGAGGCATAAACGTTCTTAACCTGAGCACAACCTGCATGACCAGGCATCTAAGTGCAAAGCACAAGCTGCAGTGGAGTAGACACCTTAAAAACCAAGAAAGGTCTCTGGCTCCTCCTGCTTCCTCTTCTGCTGCAGTCTCGGCCTCTTCATCTACCTCTGGAGTGACAGAGCCACCTGCCACCCCGCAAACAGAGGATCTGCCAGCAACACCACCACCTGGGTCACCAAGCATCTCCACAATGTCCCACGAAATCGTTCAGCTCTCCATCTCCCAAACACTGGAGTGGAAAAGGAAGTACCCCCCCCTACCCACCCGCGATCCCTGGCCCTGAATGCCAGCATTTCAAAATGACTGTCCTTTCAAATCCTGTCATTCCGTCTGGTGGAGATGGAGAGTTTTAAAAGCCTTATGGCGGTGGCTGTCCCACAGTACGTCGTGCCCAGCCGCCACTACTTTTCCAGGCGTGCCATCCCTTCCCTGCACAACCAAGTGGGGGGAAAAATCTGATGTGCACTGCGCAACGTCATCTGTGGCAACTACGGATACGTGCACCAGTAAGCACGGTCAGGGACGTTATATCTCCCTAACAGCACACTGGGTTAATGCAGTGGTGGCTGGGCCTGAGGCGGATAGCAGTTTGGTGCATGTCCTTCCACCACTGAGGATTGCAGGGCGCTTCAGTTTGCCTGATGTTGCTTCCTCCTCCTACTCTGCTTCCTCATCCTCTACGAGCTCCTCATCCGGTCAGCGTAACACCTTCACTACCAACTTCAGCACAGCCAGGGGTAAACGACAGCAGGCAGTTTTAAAACGTATCTGTTTGGAGGACAAATCCCACACCACGCAGGAGCTGTGGATGGGCTTTGAACAACAGACCGATGAGTGGTTGGTGTCATAGCAGTTCTGGAACTAGCCAGTTTGACGCACTTCCTTTGCCGGGCACATGTGCTGAATTTGGTGGTACAGAGGTTCCTTAAAAATTACCCCAATATATCAGAGCTGCTGCAAAAAGTGCGGGCCGTCTGTGCACACTTTCGGCGTTCTCACCCTGTTGCTGCTCGGCCTTCCCGCTCACCGCCTCATATGCGACGTGCCCACAAGGTGAAACTTCACCTTGCACATGCTGGCCAGACTGTGCGAGCAGCAGCAAGCGATAGTGGAGTTTCAGCTGCAGCACGCACGGGTGAGTCGCTCTGCGGAACAGCAGCACTTCACCACCAATGACTGGGCCTCCATGCGAGACGTGTGTTCCTTGTTGCGCTGTTTCGAGTACTCAACCAACATGGCCAGTGCTGATAACGCCGTTCTCAGCGTTACTATCCCACTTCTATGCCTCCTTGAAAAAACGCTGCTGGCGATGATGGAAGAGGATGTGGCACAGGAGGAGGAGGAGGAGGAAGAGGGGTCATTTCATAGGGTTTCCGGCCAGTCATTCACAAGTGGCTCCGAGGGTGGGTTCCTGCACCCACAAACGCCAGGTACACAATTGTCCAGCCAGGGCACAGTTCTGGAGGATGACGAGGTGGAGGATGAGGAGGAAGAGATGGAGGAGGAGGAAGCATGTTCACAGCAGAGTGGCACCCAAACCAGCTCATGGCCATCACTGGTGCGTGGCTGGGGGGATACAGAGGACACAGACGATACACCTCCCACAGAGGACAGCTTTTTTCGTTGCCTCTGGGCAGCCTAGCACACATGAGCGATTACATGCTGCAGTATCTCCGCAACGACCACCGAGTTGCCCACATTCTAACTTGTGCTGATTACTGGGTGGCCACGCTGCTGGATCCCCGTTAAAAGGACAACGTACCGTCCTTAATTCCGTCACTGGAGCGTGATCGTAAGATGCGCGAGTACAAGAGCACGCTGGTAGACGTGCTGCTGGTGGCATTCCCAACTGACAGCGGGGGCACAGTGGAAGCACAAGGCGAAGGCAGAGGACGAGGAAGAGGTCGCCAACGCAGCTGGGGCACCGCCAGCACCTCAGAAGGCAGGGTTAGCATGGCCGACATGTGGAAAAGCTTTGTCAGCACGCCACAACAACCAGCACCACCAGCTGATATGGAACGTCTTAGCAGGAGGCAGCAACATGGTGGAGCAGTATGTGTGCACATGCCTACACGTACATGCCTACATGTACTGAATGATGGGTCTGCCCCCTTCAACTTCTGGGTCTCCAAATTGGGCACATGGCCTGAGCTTGCCCTTTATGCCTTGGAGGTGCTGGCCTGCCCAGCAGTCAGTGTAGTGTCTGAACATGTGTTTAGCACGGTAGGGGGTGTTATCACAGACAAGCGCAGCCGCCTGTCCACAGCCAATGTGGACAAGCTCACATTCATTAAAATAAACCAGGCATGGATCCCACAGGACTTGCCTGTACCTTGTGCAGAATAGACATGTATACCGGCCTTAACCAGTCATTGTTATACTCCAGCGCAATTGCTCATTGTTGTATTTTGGATATTTCACACTCTTTTGGAGTGTACCCTAATTTAATAATAATAAAATTAAAACCAAAAACCAGTGTTGGCTACCTCTTCCTCCTACACCACCGCTTCCACCTACACCGCTACGTCCACCGCCTACTCAAACTCCTACTCCATATGGACCTCCACCTCATAAATCAAGTTAATGTTTTTAAATTTGTACGTATTTTATTTTATGTCATTTCACTAATTTGTCTGTTACATTTTCGGGTGAAATTCACCAATTTTTGGGTGTGATATACCACTGCTATACCTAGTAGACAGGTAAAAAAAAATCACTAATTTGTCTGTTACATATTCGGGTGAAATTCACCAATTTTTGGGTGTGATATACCCCAGCTGTACCTAGTAGACAGGTAAAAACATTTCACTAATTTGTCTGTTACATTTTCGGGTGAAATTCAGCAATTTTTGGGTGTGATATACCACTGCTATACCTAGTAGACAGGTAAAAAAATTTCACTAATTTGTCTGTTACATATTCTGGTGAAATTCACCAATTTTTGGGTGTGATATACCACTGCTATACCTAGCAGACAGGTAAAAAAAAAATCATTAATTTGTCTGTTACATATTTGGGTGAAATTCACCAATTTCTGTGTGTGATATACCCCTGCTGTACTTAGTAGCAGGTAAAAACATTTCACTAATTTGTCTGTTACATTCTTGGTTGACATTTGACTATTTTTGCCGTGATTAAACCCCTGCTCTGCATAGGTGATAGGGACATAAATTAAAAAAAAATCGTCTGTTACATTGTCAGGTGACATTTTACCAATTTTGCCGTATACAAACCCCTGCTCTGCATAGGTGACAGGGAATTAAATTAAAAAAATTCTTCTTTAATTGATGCGCGCCCCCTCCTTTCATTCAATGCTTAAACTTCAACAACTTGTCCCACATTTGCGCTTCAATAATTTGTCCCACTTTTCCGCTTGATCATATTTAATTTCAAACAATTAACCTCCCTTGGATGTGGTCTCTCTTTCTCACGCTCCCTCTCCGGCGTGGAACCCTGATTCGCCGATAACCGTGATCAACATGGTAGGCTCAGAAAAAAACATCGAAAGTTGATAGAGAAGATATCCAAATGGATTGTGGATGTCACGGGGACGTGCGATCAGGCAGAAGTCATCTAGAGTCAACAAAGCGGCAGCAGGGCCTCTCCTGTCTAACGTTTCTAACTCCTAAATACCCCAGTGACATTCCCTATAATTTTTTTATTTATCATTCCAATAACAGGGCATCTTAAAAGTCCTGTATTGTTATTTATCGTCACTTCCTCCCCGAGTCGGGAGTGGGTATTTGCCGCGTGCCTCCTCCTTTCCTTCGATTCTTCCGTTTTAATAGCTTCTCCCACACTTCCGCTCGATCACAATTACATTTCATCCATTGATCGCCTTTGGATGTGCTATCCCTTTCTCACGCTCCCTCTACGGCGTGGAACCCTGATTTGCCGCTAACCATGATCAACATGGTAGGCGCAGAAAAGAACATCGAAAGTTGATAGAGCAGATATCCAATTGAATTGTGAACATCACGGGGACGTGCGACATGGTGGGGCAGTATGTGTGCACACGCCTACACGAACTGACTGATGGGTCTGCCCCCTGCAACTTCTGGGTCTCCAAATTGGACACATGGCTTGAGCTTGCCCTTTACGCCTTGGAGGTGCTGGCCTGCCCTGCAGCCAGTGTATTGTCTGAATATGTGTTTAGCACGACTGGAGGGGGTTATCACAGGTTATATTTCCCAATGTTTTGGGGTGTACCCTAATTTAAAAAAATATAAATAAATGTAAAACCAAAAAGCAGTGTAGGCTACCTCCTCCTCCACCGCCACTTCCATCTACACCGCCACATCCACCGCCTCCTCAACCTTCTACTCCATATGGACCTCGTCCTCCTAGATCAAGATTATTATTATTTTTATGTATTTTATGTTATTTAAAGTTATTTCCCTATCCACATTTGTTTGCAGAGCACTTACCATGCTCTTAACCACATTTTGCTGGCATTTGCAGCCCTCTAGCTCTTTCCATGACATTTTTAGAGCCATTTTAGTGCTCGAAAGTTCGGGTCCCCATTGACTTCACAACTTTTTTGTGAAGTTCGGCCGAACCTGTGAACCCGAACATCCAGGTGTCCGCTCAACTCTAATTGCTAGGAGGTCACCATCCCTCTTCCTTAGTTTTAGAGGCCTACAGTAGATTGTTGTACTTACGTTGTTGTGTGTATTTGGTGTTTTCCCCTCCCCATTACCCGTGACATCTTGTTTACCGGCAGCACATCCTTGTTTCCACAGCAGAATGTGCTTTAGTTAAGCGTGTTTCTATGTGCTCCATAAAAGGGGCAATGACCGACTGAACAGGTTTTTGCTCATTCACTGGGTGATCAGTGGGAAACTTGGCAACAGTGATGGTCAGTTCGCAGTGTTCGCCAGCGAACACATGCGGGCTGCCATCTTTAGTAAGGTAGACTCACCCATCCAGCGATGTACAGGTAAGCCCTTACCTGTGCCTGTGCCGGGAGCCGGTCTAAAATCAAATGCAGTCACCGGGAGCAGGCAGTTCCGAGAACAGCCGCCGGGGGCCTTCATCGGGCTGTTCTCGGAACTGCCTGCTCCCGGTGACTGCATTTGATTTCAGAGCGGCACAGGCACAGGTAAGGGATTACCTGTGCATCGCCGGACGGGTGAGTCTATCTTACTAAAGATGGCAGCCCGCATGTGTTTGCTGGCGAACACTGCGAACTGACCATCACTGCTTGGCAATTATCAGGAAGAGCGTAACCCTAATAACTGCCTCGGTGCATGTAAAGTAGCCTTTATACAGTAAGTACTTCCCTTTTTTCCATGAAAGTTGGGTAATCATTGAAAGAAATAAGCACTTTTTACCTTTTTTGTCATTCCTATTTCCTCACACCTTGAATTATTAGTTTGTTACTATGTAACGTCTGATTTTATGGGTACATGAACCCCGTCAACTGTAAAGTGCTGCGCAAAGAGCTGCCGCAATATAAATTAAAGATCATTGTTATTACTACGCTATAATATAGGGGTCAGTTAGTTTTTCCTACAATTGGTGACTTGAGAAACTAAGAGATCCCTGAACCCCTTGAAGTAATTTCCGCTCTCACTGGAACATCTGTTTTTCATTCCCCCCCCCCTTCTAATGTTGTAAATATGTTATTATAGTGACCAGAAAGAAATGATGGAAGGGCTAATGAAGCTGCACCCAGGTCCATGCACAGGTTGGCACATATACCAGGTATAGTGGAGGGCAACTCGCTCCCTGGTTGTGTGTGTGAGCTCACACATTATGAGCCCACAAGAGACCCTGAGTCTTGGCTTGCTCCAGCACATACTGCTTTCTTGCTGTAGAATTGGAGACTGTGTCTTGGAAAATCCTGCATTAACCCCTGCACCCCCGTAGGCAGCAGAACATCTGCTTTCCTTTGATGGAAGCTATGTATAAACGCCTGGGAACTGACTGTGAAGGTGTAGGTCATGCCTGCCTGCAGTTCCAGAGCCCCTGTCCTCAAACAACCTTTATCTAAACACTTTACATTTGCCTCAGTCCTCTCCAGGCCCAATAATGTAGCGTGAAATGTCCGGTGCCAGACCCACCCAAATGTCTTCAACAACTCTGGGGTGGTCACAGGGCGATGAGAGATGGATGATCCTCCGCACTGTGTCCTGGCAGAGAGAGAATTCCAAGACTTCACCATTTGGATGCGCTGATCTCATAACAATTATTATGAAATGTCAATCACACAGTATAAGCTTCCTATGACACCACCACATAGACACTTTTCCACGTTTTCCTTGATCCTTAGACTGTACAGGGCAACTTGGGGTCTTGGACCATGAATGGCTTGTTAAGACCCTAGACTGGGGCCAGTGAAAAGTGATATAAACTTTAATAGTAATCAAAACTCAAAAAAAGGGTTAAACATGTTTCCTCTGTTTTTAGCCACTCAAATGATGACAGTTTCTTCAAATGACATAGCAGGTAGACGAGAGGCCCTATAACCGGAAAGTTATCAAGAAACCAGGAGAATTGTGAATGCAGCATGCACAAGATTGTATAGGCATTTAACTTTTATAATGATGTTAAAGGGGTTATCCAACCATTGAAATGCCCCCCAATATGCCCGCGCCCCTCACACACAGTGTACTTACCTCGCTCCCCGACACCTGTGCAACTTCTGAAGCCCGCGCGGCCGGTGCTGCAACTCCCCATCGCGTGGATGAAAACATCCGGTGACGGGGGAAGCAGCCAATAGGATGCCGCGACAGGAATGAGCCTCCCTAGAGTCACCCGAGATGCTAGGGAGGCTCGTCCCCGTCACAGCCTGCTATTGGCTACCCCCCCCCCCCTGACACCGGATGTTGCACAACCGGCCGTGTGGGCTTAAGAAACGACGTAGGTTCCGGGAAGCACATTCCCGTGTAAGTACATTGTGTGTGAGGGGCCCGAGTAAATGGGGGGCATTTGAGGGGTTGAACCCCTTTAAGAAGTGAACAGAAAGAGAAAAAATGGAGGATGGCACTCATGGCATGGTTGCAAAAGTAGGTGTGAACTTTAAATCAAATAGGCAACATTTTTTACTTAACATAGCCTTTCTGAAGCATTTTAAGACTAAGGCGATGCTTGTGCGCAGGTTCTGTCTGGGCCTAGAATGGACAGCCACTGGCCTGAGCAGTCAATCAGTATATTCACATACGGACGCCATCAGCATGGTGCATTTTTCGCTGATGGTCGCTAGGACATTCTTAATTTTTTTTTAACAGAAGTGAAAAAACGGATGATATACTGATGCTACACGAACAGAAAAATAGACAAACTGAATGTGGTCGCCTGGAAAGCATAATTCTTCATGGTCCATTATTTTTCAAGGTCATTTTTGTATGGGCCATGCAGATGGATAAAATGGACTAGGAGCATATGTGCTTTTATGTGACTTGGAGTGCTGTTCACTGTGTTTTATTGACTGATGTTGAGAAGTGAATCTGTTCTGCCATCCACATTTTGGGATGCATTCCCATCTGCAGTAGGATAATGGCACTCAGCATCTTTTATCATTTGGTCTCACAACCATCCTGGGCACCCCTTATCATTGAGAAGTGAGACCTTTAGAAGTCTCCAGCAACTGGCACACACGAGGTCGCAGCAGCCGCCAAAGCCTCGTTATAACAAGTATTTTAATGAGAATCTAACACCTTCCATGGCAGGGAACACAGCGTTGGCTCCTAAACTGCTGCAACCTTATGAAACAGCTGGAATCTCAGAACTCACACCATAAAGTTCTAGGTCATTTTTTTTCTCATTTTTTTTTTTTAAAGTTCTGTATTAACTCTTTCTCTGCCAGGAACACCCTGCAAGGTGATTGCTAAAGTTCCTTTTATGAAAGGGAAGGATCAGATTACATTCAACTGGTTAAAAATAAAAGCAACAATTAAAGATGAGCAAATCGTCTCTTAAAAAGTTAAAATTCATCATGAATTTCCAGAAAACTTTGGTTTCTGGCTAATCCGAGTTTTTTTAAATTGCTCAAAATAGTATTTGCCATTTTACATATCAGAATACAGGAAAGATGAGAAGTTCAAGAATAAGGATCACATGACCCCATCCTGATAGGCTTGCCCATAATGCCTTGCAGTCCTTGCCTCAGCCAATCATGAGAGACTATCGTTGTGATTAGAGATTAAACAAATTTCTTGAAATTCGTTTCAGGCCGAATTCTAACAAATCGGTCAGAAGATTTGATTTGGATACAAATAATTTTGACCTCAATCAAATGTGCTCAGATTGGCCTGAAAAGTGGTTTATGACACTGAGGTCTCCTAGGACTCCAATTTTTTCTCTTGTTTTTCTCTCTTTTTTTTTTTAAATTACTCTCTCTCAGCTCTTTAGCTCTCTCTCTAGCTCTTTAACGCAAGTACGTCATTATTAATGTCAGAGTAAAACTGACATATATATAGCTATACGGTAGGTATCGAAAGTTTCTGCACCCCTCATACCAAAAACTGCAGAAGGATTTACTGCATGCCTATGGTTTTGCTGAGAGACTTTAGATGGAGTCAGAGAGGAGTACTACAACCTCCATCATTGTTGCTGTCCACATACTTCTATTGAGAGGATATTGCACTATGATATACTTTGGAATTGTGCCTTGCTGCTTCTTGTACTACAATCTTTATCATCAGTTTCAGTAAAGAGACTGTATTTATTGCGACCAACGGGCCTGGTTATTGACTCCACCATCTGTTGACCCCTGCATCTGCACTCTTGCCTTGCACCCTGCCAAATATCTACCCTCAGGAGCCCCAACTCCAGGGAGTACCCAAGGGGAAGAAAGGGTGTGCCATCCTGTTACTGCTGTGAGTACTACAGTCACCTTCAGGGCCAAAACTACCACTTTAATACTCTATACACTCCCCCACGCTTTAGTTGCTGTGTACATGAGGTCTTCTATGGAGACTTCCTGGGCACACTGCACAGCTGCACATAAATATGGGGAATTATCCCCCTAACACGTGTTTTCAACAGGTGACATGAATAGTTAAAATTAAAATTGAAAAGAACAAACCCTATAAAAGGGCCCTAAGGTCCTCCACCAGTGTTTTTATTACTCCCCTTGTTTTAATTGTTGATTAGTTTGTTACTCTGTAATGTCTGATTTTGTCTGTTCCTCTGATTTAATTTTCAATGCCATTGTACTGCTAAAATGAAAAACAGCCATAACTTCTTAAAAAACAACAAAAAACTTTATCCAGATAATCAATTGACTGTAGTGATTTGGAAGCAATTTTCAAGCTACTCCGCCCATTCCCTATGAACAGCAATTTCACAGTTTTTTTTTGCAGTGTGAAAAAAGTCTAGATGTAGCCTCAGCCTAAGGGCTCATGCACACAAGCGTGTGTGCCCCGTGTCCATGCTGTGGACCGTAAATGCAGGGGTACCGGCCGAGTGCATGCCTATGCGACCCATTGACTTGAATGGGTCAGCGACCCGCAAGATATGTTCCACACTGCAAAAAATATAGAACATTAAAATTTTTTGTGGTGTGGAGGCATGGACCAAAATCCCACAGAAGCATCTACTAGTGCTTTGGTGGGCTTACGATCCGTGCCTCCGCTCGACATCTTGTGGATTGCAAACCCATTCAAGTCAATGGGTCCACATCTGTGATATGGAGTACACGCGGCCGGGGCCCTTATATATTGCGTACCCACAGTTTTTGGTACGCAATAGGGGCACAGGAGCCCTAAGACCTCCTGAATATGACTATATCCTCTTTGTGGTCAGAAAATCACGGATCCGAAAAATACAGCTGTGGTTCATGTGCATCCCACACAGTGCTCGTGTGATCGCTACGTTCTCTTCAAACACCTGATCAGCATGGGGGCTGGCAGTCAGGGCCCCCGTGGATCTGATATTGATGACCTATCCTGAGGATAGGTCATCAATATAACAAACGCGGGCAACCCCTTTAAACTCTTTGTAGATCTGTTGTAGGTCTGCTCATACAGGGGGAGATTTAGCAAAACTGGTGTAAAGTAGAACTAGCTTAGTTGCCCATAGCAACCAAATAGATCCCACTTTTTTCAGAGCTCCATTGTAAAATGAAAGGTGGAATCTGATTAATTGCTATGGGCAACTAAGGCTACTTTCACACTAGCGTTCAGAGCGGGTCCGTCTGATGTTTCATCAGACGGATCCGCTCCTATAATGCAAACGCTTGCATCCGTTCAGAACGGATCCGTTTGCATAACTGTTTATTTCAGATCTGATTTTTCACTTCGGAAAACTCAGATCCGACAGTATATTCTAAACACAGAAGCGTTCCCATGGTGATGGGGACGCTTCAAGTTAGAATATACTGAGAACTGTGTACATGACTGCCCCCTGCCAGGCAGCAGGGGGCAGACCCCCCCCTCCTGTATTTAACTTATTGGTGGCCAGTGCGGCCCCCCCTCCCTCCCCAGTATTAATTGTAACCAGTGCGGCCCCCCTCCCTCTATATTCATCGGTGGCCAGTGCGGATATTAAATATGACCAGTGCGGTCTCCCCCTCCCTCCCTCCCCAGTATTAAATATGAGCAGTGCGGTCTCCCCCTCCCTCCCTCCCTCCCCAGTATTAAATATGACCAGTGCGGCCCCCCTCCCTCTATATTCATCGGTGGCCAGTGCGGATATTAAATATGACCAGTGCGGTCTCCCCCTCCCTCCCTCCCTCCCTCCCCAGTATTAAATATGAGCAGTGCGGTCTCCCCCTCCCTCCCTCCCCAGTATTAAATATGAGCAGTGCGGGCCCCCCCTCCCTCCCCAGTATTAAATACGACCAGTGTGGCCCCCCTCCCTCTATATTCATCGGTGGCCAGTGCGGATATTAAATATGACCAGTGCGGTCTCCCCCTCCCTCCCTCCCTCCCCAGTATTAAATATGAGCAGTGCGGTCTCCCCCTCCCTCCCTCCCCAGTATTAAATATGAGCAGTGCGGCCTCCCCCTCCCTCTATTCATTGGTGGCCAGTGCGGATTCAAAGTATTGTGATCAGTGCGGCCTCTCCTCTCCCCCCCCCCCCCCTTATCATTGGTGGCAGCGGAGAGTACCGATCGGAGTCCCAGTTTAAATCGCTGGGGCTCCGATCGGTTACCATGGCAGCCAAGACGCTATTGCAGTCTTGGCTGCCATGGTTACTTAGCAACAAATAGAATCATTATACTTACCTGAAGAGCTGCGATGTCTGTGTCCGGCCGGGAGCTCCTCCTACTGGTAAAGTGACAGGTCTGTGCGGCGCATTGCCTATAGACCTGTCACTTACCAGTAGGAGGAGCTCCCGGCCGGTCACATAGATCGCAGCTCTTCAGGTAAGTATAATGCTGCTATTTGTTGCTAAGTAACCATGGCAGCCAAGACTGCAATAGCGTCTTGGCTGCCATGGTAACCGATCGGAGCCCCAGCGATTTAAACTGGGACTCCGATCGGTACTCTCCGCTGCCACCAATGATGGGGGGGGGGGAGAGAGGAGAGGCCGCACTGATCACAATACTTTGAATCCGCACTGGCCACCAATGAATAGAGGGAGGGGGAGGCCGCACTGCTCATATTTAATACTGGGGAGGGAGGGAGGGGGAGACCGCACTGCTTATATTTAATACTGGGGAGGGAGGGAGGGGGAGACCGCACTGGTCATATTTAATACTGGACCACCTACATAGAAAATGCCAGACCGCTGGTACTGAATTAGATCCTTTATTGTAAATCACATTATACGACAAACATGGTTAAAAAGAAACAGTGCAGGAGATAAAAGCAAACATCACTGGAGGAGACCTGCATGAACGGAGTCCCTATCATGAATATATGTACAAAGGACATAGTCATGCATATAGAGAAAATCAGACATGATAAGAAAAGGGACATTTACCCGTGCAAAGAGTCTCCTTGGGGTTGGCGCCATCCTGGAGGAGACTCTTTGCACGGGTAAATGTCCCTTTTCTTATCATGTCTGATTTTCTCTATATGCATGACTATGTCCTTTGTACATATATTCATGATAGGGACTCCGTTCATGCAGGTCTCCTCCAGTGATGTTTGCTTTTATCTCCTGCACTGTTTCTTTTTAACCATGTTTGTCGTATAATGTGATTTACAATAAAGGATCTAATTCAGTACCAGCGGTCTGGCATTTTCTATGTAGGTGGTTTATTATATTTGTTGCCATAGGCTAGGTTAGCACTTTAATGTGTATTTAATTGATGGTTACGGTATCTATTTCGGTAGTATATTTAATACTGGGGAGGGAGGGAGGGGGAGGCCGCACTGCTCATATTTAATACTGGGGAGGGAGGGGGAGACCGCACTGCTCATATTTAATACTGGGGAGGGAGGGGGAGACCGCACTGCTCATATGTAATACTGGGGAGGGAGGGAGGGGGAGACCGCACTGGTCATATTTAATATCCGCACTGGCCACCAATGAATATAGCGGGAGGGGGGCCGCACTGGTTACAATTAATACTGGGGAGGGAGGGGGGGCCCGCACTGGCCACCAATAAGTTAAATACAGGAGGGGTGGGGGGGGTCTGCCCCCTGCTGCCTGGCAGCACCTGCCAGGCAGCAGGGGGCAGTCATGTACACAGTTCTCAGTATATTCTAACTTGAAGCGTCCCCATCACCATGGGAACGCCTCTGTGTTAGAATATACTGTCGGATTTGAGTTTCACATGTAACTCAAATCCGATGGTATATTCTAACATAGAGGCGTTCCCATGGTGATGGGGACGCTTCAAGTTAAAATATACCATCGGATTGGACAAAAACTCCGATCTGATGGTATAATCCTGACTTTACATTGAAAGTCAATGGGGGACGGATCCGTTTGAAATTGCACCATATTGTGTCAATGTCAAACGGATCCGTCCCCATTGACTTGCATTGTAAGTCTGGACGGATCCGTTTGGCTCCGCACGGCCAGGCGGACACGAAAACGCTGCAAGCTGCGTTCGGGTGTCCGCCTGCTGAGCGGAGCGGAGGCCAAACGGTGCCAAATTGATGCATTCTGAGCGGATCCGCATCCACTCAGAATGCATTGGGGCAGTACGGATCCGTTCGGGGCCGCTTGTGAGAGCCTTCAAACGGAACTCACAAGCGGAGCCCCGAACGCTAGTGTGAAAGTAGCCTAAGCCAGTTTTCCTTTCTACTAGTTTTGATAATGCCAGCAAACAGTATAAGTATATGCAACCAAATTAAATGCAAGATTTGAACATAATAGGACAAATATTACATATATAAACACAAATATCCTGCAATACTGCGGTGTGTGGGGACAATATGGATACGGGAACCATGGCCCGATGCCAAAAATGCACAAACAAATCCACACAACAGGGCATGAATGCATAAGCTACATCACAAAATACTGTATAAGCAAATCATGGCTTGAATCAATTACCCATAATGGACTGATGACCCGAGGCTCCCGATGTGCTAGTGCCCATAACGCGCATTTTGTCTGGCTTCGTCAGGAGGCTTCCAGTGGGTTGGCGAAACACGCGTTGGGGCACTAGCACATCGGGAGCCAAATTCTCTTCCAAGCAGGGGGTGCCTGGGGTTCTCCCATTGACTTCCATTATATTAAATAGTATTCGAGCACTCGGATCTGCTGAACATAGTGATGCTCGAGCCAAACAGGTATTCGGCTGAGCATGTTCGCTCATCACTAGTATGTAGCCTTATAAAGGTGAGCCAATTAGCCCTGGATCTAAAGGGTACCTACTTGCATACACCAGTTACCCAGGCCATCCGACTTTGGTTCCAGGATCCAATATCTTCAATTCTGGCTCCTTCTTTTTAGTATTTCTACAGTCTTCAGAACTGTCTACTCATAGCAGGACTTTGTGTGGAGGAGATCATATATCTGGACAAATGGCTTATCAAGACATAGTCAAAGAAGATGCTTCGGATTCACATGAACAACTAATTTATTTTCTATCATCTCTTGTATGCATCTCAAACAGGGATAAATCCAACTTATTCCATCCAGACACTCCCATTTCCTGGGATTTGTATTTGGCTCTGAAGAGATGTTTATCAACCTGACTCATCAAAAAGTAACCTTGTTGACCTCCAAATCCAGACACTACTAGAAAGCAGGCCAGTCTCTTTTCTCCAAGCTAGTCACTAGGCATGATATTGGCAGCCATAATTGTGGTCCTGTGAGCCATATGACATCTCAGGCCTCTTCAAAGGGTGTTTCTGGAGAAGTGTGATTGACAGTGGGATTCCCTGGACATGACTTTCAGACTGTCACAGAGAACCAAGAACAAGCTTTGGTGGTAAGACTTGAGACATGACAGAAGTATGCTTCTCCTGCAGTGAGTGATCCACACTACAGATCCATCTATCCAAGGATGGTGTGCCCATTTCGAAGAAAGGGCATTATTATGCTAGGGAACTAACAGCAGTTTTATGGTACTACGCCACTTACATCAGCCTCTGTGCACCAGAGACGAAAGTCCACTCAGACAATGCCACCACTGTGGCCTATATAAATCAGGTCACCGTACCATCTAAGGCAGGGATGCTCAACCTGCGGCCCTCCACCTTTTTCAAAACTACAACTCCCAGCATGCCTGGACAGCCTGCAGCTATCAACCTACAGCAGGGCATGTTGGGAGTTGTAGTTTTACAACAGCTGGAGGTCTGCAGGTTGAGCATCCCTGATCTAAGGGAATTGGCAAGGGTTTTGATCCAGGCATATGCAGAAGACATCTCAGCGATTCACATTTGTGGCAAACTGGAGTATGGAAAGATTGTCTGCACAACTTCCACACTATCCAATGCCAGTGGTCTCTGCACTGTTGTTTGCTTAGTTGGTGATCAAATGAGGTTTGCCTGAGACAGACCTAATGGCAACAAGAAATGCTGCCTCTGTATTGCCATGGAAATGCAGTACACTCTGGGTGCCTTTTCCATCTCATTTAATTTATGCCTGCTTATATACAGTGAGGAACAGAACTTGAAGTATTTGAACACCCTGCAATTTTGCAAGTTCTCCCACTTAGAAATCGTGGAGGGGTCTAAAATTCACATTGTAGGTGCAGTCCCACTCTGAGAGACAGGATACAAAAAAACTAAATTCAGGAAATTACATTGTATGATTTTTAAAGAATGTATTTTTCTTGCACTGCTGTAAGTATTTGAACACCTGAGAAACAGAAAGAGTAATGGCTCTCAAGGACCTATTACTGTGCCTTTAAAAGGTCCACCTCTACTCCACTCATTAATCTAACTTAGTAGTACCTGTTTGACCTCTTTAAAGACACCTGTCCACCCCACAGTCAGTCAGATGTCAACTACTACCATTGGCAAGACCAAAGAGCTGTCAAAAGACACCAGAGACAAAATTGTGGACCTCCACAAGGCTGGAAAGGGCTACAGGGCAATTGCCAAGCAGCTTGGTGAAAATAGATCAACTGTTGGAGCAATTGTTAGAAAATGAAAGAGGCTAAAGATGACTGTCAGTCTCCCTCGGACTGGGGCTCCATGCAAGATCAGCCCAGAACTACAAGGGAGGAGTTGGTCAATGACATGAAGAGAGCTGGGACCACGGTTTCAAAGGTCACTGTCGGTAGAACACTACGTCATCATGGTTTCAAATCATGCATTGAACGGAAGGTTCCCCTGCTCAAGTCATCACATGTCCAGGCCCGTCTGAAGTTTGCCAATGACCATCTGGATGATCCAGAGGAGGCATGGGAGAAAGTCATGTGGTCAGATGAGACCAAAGTAGAACTTTATGGTCTAAACTTCACTCGTTGTGTTTGGAGGAAAAAGAAGGATGAGTTGCATCCTAAGAACACCATCCCTACTGTGAAGCATGGGGGTGGTAACATCATGCTTTGGGGGTGCTTTTCTGCAAAGGGGACAGGACGACAGCACTGTATTAAGGAGAGGATGAATGGGGCCATTTATTGTGAGATTTTGAGCAACAACCTCCTTCCCTCAGTCAGAGCATTGAAGATGGGTTGTGGCTGAGTCTTCCAACATGACAACGACCCGAAGCACACAGCCAGGATAACCAACCATTCCGTAAGAATCATATCAAGGTTCTGGAGTGGCCTAGCCAGTCTCCAGACCTAAATCCAATAGAACATCTTTGGAGGGAGCTGAAACTCTGTGTTGCTCAGCGACAGCCCCTAAACCTGCCAGATCTAGATGAGATCTGTGTGGAGGAGTGGGCCAAAATCCCTGTTGCAGTGTGTGTAAACCTGGTCAAGAACTACAGGAAATGTTTGACCTCTGTAATTGCAAACAAAGGCTTCTACCAAATAGTAACACTGATATTCTCAGGTGTTCAAATACTTATGTTCAGCAGTGCAAAACAAATAAATTCTTTAAAAAGCATACAATGTGATTTCTTGATTATTATTTTTTTATTCTGTCTCTCAGAGTGGGAATGCACCTACAATGTGAATTTCAGACCTATTCATGATTTCTAAGTGGGAGAACTTGCAAAATCGCAGGGTGTTCAAATACTTCTGTTCCTCACTGTATTCCCTCCTGTGGTATTGATTGTGAATTCTGCTTCTGTATTGCCACGAAAATGCAGTACACCCTGAATGCATTTTCCAATTCATTGAATTTCTGGCTGCTTATATATTTCCTCTTGTGGTATTGATTGTGAGAGTCCTGGCCGAAGTTCAGGCAAAGATAATCTTCCATAAAAGCCGTCATACCACTCTGGCCAAATAGAGCATAATTCCCAGTGACTATATGAGTCAGGGGACCTATTATGGGCTACTGGTCATTCTGGAAGTGGTGTTTCAGAACAGCAAGTTGTTCAGAAATCTGTAGATATTCGTCCTGTTAGCATGGAAATTGATGGGCCCCTACTAAGGTCTCGAGAGTCATGGCGGAGGTTAAGGCAGAACCAAGCCTCCATAATAGCACCATTTGGCTGAGGAAAGCATGGTTTTCCCTGCTCCTAGAAGATGAGTCAAGGAACCTATTGAGGCTACTGCTCAGACAGAACATGATGTTTCAAAACAGTCAGTTATAACAGAATCTACAGGTGACTTGCCTGATGACTTGGAAATTGCCACTACCCCATTAAGGAATTTAGGCTTATCAGACTCAGTAGTCAAAACACTGACAGTAAAGTCTAATAGGTTTTGTTTCAAATGAATAGACTATATTGGCAAGTGATTAGCCACAAATCCAGGTCCAAATATTTTTTTCTTCATTCTGGACCTTTGTGACCCACTATGATATCAGAGCCTGGGGCCTCCAGCGGATCCTCTGGTAGGCCAGTTCGATGCTGGGCGGACCCCCAGAAACGTAGCTACATGCTTGCTAGGAACCACAGGTGCTGAACCTCAGAAGGACCCTATGCACACAGGACTTTATTGCTAGGTATGGACTTTGGGATAAATATGTGCTTTTGACCATGAGTCATTTCTTTATGTGCTATAATGTGAAGTATTTTTTTTATAAAGAAATATAAAGAAGAAGCTCATTTGGTTAATATGAATGGTTAAAGTCAATGGCCCCCTAGTGAATAGTATCCTCGGTCAGAGCCCTAATAAATACTGACCTCTCATGCCCCCAGCCAGTGTTCTCATACATAGTACCAGTAAGTGCTTAGGCAATGTCCTGCTTAAATAAAAAAATGGAAAATCATGCAGAAGTTAATGTCAAACCTCAGTTACATATGGAGTATACTGTATTTTTATTCCCATCAAATGTCAGTCACTTGCCACGATTCTGCTGGGAAGAGACTCCATGCACTTTCCCAGCTACAGAACCCAGTGCCAGGGAGGCTAGCAATTAGCGTATGCTGTCACTCTTGATGTATAGTGAAGGGATGGTTGATGAGGAGGAAGCCTTACACAGAAAGGCTTTCAAGGAGGAGAAAATATTTGTCTGAAAAGTCACTTGTAGCTTGACCTTTAAGCGTTTCCCAGGTACATCCAGATATAATCTAATGCTGATCATCTTATATTCCAGGCACAACCAGCTCTGCACTCACAGTTCTGCTATAATTCCTGTTAGATCTCAGGACCTACACCTTCTTTCTGGTTCATTATCTGTACATCACATGTCCTGCATATAGGGCAATTAATTATATGATATTGTACCTACATGTATGAAGGGTTGTACTTTGGCAATTACTCTGTGATCAGCCCTCAGGTTCTTTCTTGGCATCCAGGCTCCAGGCTGAAAAGCTTGGATATCATTCCTATATGGTTGGCTTCTGCCAAGTCTCCCTTATATTCTCCATACATTATGTCTATGCCACGTCCTCTAGAATCCATGTGCTGCTACACGTATTAGACTGAAATAAGAGCTGCCCCCTCCACTCTCGCCATCGATGATCGTCTCGTTTTTATAGCAGAGACTCCAATAGTTATTAAGGCAGATTTATCATAAAAAGGTTAATACTCAAACACCCAGTAAATGGGTGATGGATTTCAGAGGAGGGGTTAGGACAAACAGGAAGTGACCCCAATTGTACTTTAAACAGGTTTTCTGGTTTGGACATAAAGTTCTGGAGAAAAAGATGGTGCAGGCTGTTTTGTCCACATGGCTTCAGTGTAGTCGTGGTTCATGGGCCTGGTCTTTAGTTGCTATTGAGCTTGGTGATTTGTCCACCAGTCTAGACGATAAGTGTGGGATGTGCATTCCTCCGGTGGGCTGCACACAGGGTTACTGGCAGATTCAGGATACACCTGGCTTGAAATCCCTTTATTTCAGCGGTAGGAAAATTTTGGGCAGCCCCTATTTGTTGCTGAGTTGCTTTAGCAACTGATGGAAACCATGTCTGAGCCCCCTGAAAGTTGGCTGTGTGGCAGAAGAAGCTGGTACTTGAAGGAGGGGTGAGGTGACCCCTCTCCACTTCTGAAATCCACCTGGTGGCAGGCAGGGAGCTGTTTCATATGAATCCCAGACATAAAACAAAGACAGTGTCACGATCAGTGTGGTGGAAAAACTCCACACTGAACACAGGAGGGAAGGGGAATAGTAACTGGGCCTAGAAACTAGGGAAGGAACAGGTCACCTTCTAAACAACCCTAATGCGGGCCCTAACTCCCTATCAATATGAATAGACCTTGAAGGTAGGAATATTCATATGATGTATACCTAGGCCCTTATTTCCCTATAAGGCCCTGGAATAAGGTTAGGACCAGAAACAACCCATTCCTCCCCAGATGGACGAATGGAAATCTCTATTTCATGCCCAGATACATACAACAGGGAATATAACAAACACAATACAATAAGAAAAGACAAGACTTAGCATAAAGTAGAAAACTGGCAACTCCAGAAGCACCAGAGTACAACCAACCAGCTAGTTAGAAGACAGGAAGAAAATCTATAAACCGCACCTCCAAGAGTGAGAAGCGGCTACTTATGGGGAAGGTAAATTACCAACAAGCAACATCTGAAGCAAGGGGTGTGGCATTCACCAAAACACAGACACAATAATATCCACAAGAAACTTGTCAATTTAACCCACGTGTTGCCAGTCTCTCTAATCTCCAGGTACCTGCCACGGGAACGTCCGTTGCAGACAGAGAGAGATTGCAACTGCAACAACTAATCATAGCTCTGCTTCACTTCAGCAATAGCTGCAATCTGATTGGTTGCCATAGCCAAGACCACAGTTTTTATCTACAGAGCTGGTCCCTGTCACAAAATGGCTGCTTGCATCCAATCACAAGAGGTCTGGCTTCTCTTCTGGAGATCTGCGCTGAGACTTGTAGATTTCCCCAGACAGACTGAGTATCCATCATGAGCCATTATTATCTAGGGATTATCAGGCTCTGCCTCCCTCATCTTCCTCCTTACTCTGCGACCAAGCTCCTCCTCTTCACCATACTGACAGAGGAAGACAAAAATGACTCTCCGTGAGTTCCAAGTTCTGCTCAATGCTGTATGAGGCAGGGCAAAAATTGTTCTCCCTGGATTCTTATGCTTTCATTGTCTCCTTTACAGAATAAAATCTAATTTTGTAGACAGGAACAGACACGGACAGTAAGTCTACTTTCACACTCGTGTTTGGTGAGGATCTGTCATGGATCTGCACAGACAGATCCGTTCAGATAATACAAATGTCTGCTTCCATTCAGAATAGATCCGTTTGTATTATCTTTAACATAGCCAAGACGGATCTGTCTTGAACACCATTCAAAGTCAATGGAGGACGGATCCGTTTTCTATTGTGCCAGATTGTGTCAGTGAAAATGGATCCATCCCCATTGACTTACATTGTGTGTCAGAACGTTTAGTTCAGTTTTGTCAGACGGACGTTTGGCTCAGTTTTGTCAGACGGACACGAAAACGCTGCAAACGCTGCAAAACGCTGGAGACGGAATGGAGGCAAACTGAGGCAAACTGAGCGGATCCTTTTCCATTCAGAATGCATTAGGGCAAACTGATCCGTTTTGGACCGCTTGTGAGAGCCCTGAATGGATCTCACAAACGGAAAGCCAAAACGCCAGTGTGAAAGTAGCCTAAGCCTTAACCTAGAACCCAGACCGCCTTCCCTACCTACTTGCAGTGCAAGCCCTAGGTAGCAAGACCACAACTGGTTGACAGTCCCTATGTTTCTAAGATGCAGAGACAGGCAAACGACACAGAGACAGATTCGTACATAAATGGGTCAGAACCAGAAGGACAACGCAGTACAAAAACGAGAGACAGAGAGTGGTCAAAAGACAAGCCAAGGTCATAACCAGACAGGATGCACAGCACAAATCACAAGAGACAGAGGACGAGGTCAACAATGTGAGCAATCCAAATAAGCACTGGAACAGAACCAGGAACCTAGCTAGTGAGCTCAAACAAGACTATGAGCTGGAATGGTATATGGCCAAAAAAGAGTTTTAAATAGAGCACCGAGTCCCAGGATCGGAACCTGATAGATCATGACTCAGTGCTCCATTAGTCAGAACACAGCACACAGGAATAAAGGAGCTGAGCAATCAACCCACTGCTAGTCTCATTCAGCACATGCTGAAGCTGGAGATCTCACTGCTGGAGCCTGGACAGGTATAGGGTATGTGCAGTTTTTCCTGCTAGATTTTCTTGCAGAAAATCTGCAATATAGTACCAGCTAAGTAGATTTTCCAAATCTCATCTACATATTCCTTTTTTTTTTTTTTTCAATGCAAATAATGAGACTGGCAAGTAAAACATGCAGATTTTGGTGCAGATTAATCTACACTGCTATGTGCATGAAGCCTTACAGCTCAGCCCATTCTGCAGACACAATTGCTTTCCTAGATGGTGGCATGTTTTGGAGATGATAGTGGACACCAGTACTGCTGTGACTGCTGCCCCCAGTGGTGGGCTGAGCTCACTGACTGATGATGCACAGTTTATTATATATAACCTTTAAGTTTTGCCTTCATTCTGCACTCGCTGTACACATAGCCGCCCTGTTATTTACCCTGATGATAGATAAGTACAGATTAATGGAACATGTGCTTTGCATTTGGTTGCATGACCTCACATTATTGCTTAATTAGATTCTTAATTGTTTATTGTTTCATCTGAATTCAGAACCCTTAATCTCCAGGTCCCATCTAATCGAAATATTGAAATACGCAGAAAATCACCCCCTGGTGCTGGGACCTGGGAACCCAAGAAACTAGTCAATAAATAGCCTGGAGTGGGGGTGAATATATCTAGGGCTGGTAAATTGGTCACCAGGACCCTGCAACAGGTCTCTATGCATCAACCGGTAATCAGCTGATCAGTATGGGAGCTGCATTCATTCTGTCCTATATGGAAATTCTACAAATATAAATTCTCAATAATCTCTCTGATTAAGAATGTGCAGAGGTATAGATAGGGGTTCAGCATGGAAGGGGTGGGGACAAACACCATCTGAGGGCTGAGTGGTCCCCCAACCCAGGGGAACCCATACCAAGACTACTGCCAATACCACTGAACCGTGACTGAATATTGTTGCTATACCATTACTGAAGAGACCACTATACAATGACCAGCATTACCACCATACAGTGGCCATAAAGTGGTAGATAACAGTTCTATGTCATCCGCAGACTGTATGTGATTACAGTGCAGGAAAATCCATTGACTTACAGCTGATGAACATGGTCTCTGGCTTGAGTCCTCTTTCCAGCCTATCTGGTCCAGACTGTCTTGACTACCTCTTTAAAAAAATTTCCAATTATGACAATTTACACCCTATCCACAGGATAGGGGATAAGAGCCTGATTGTCAGGGGCCCAACCGCTGGGACCCTAGTCCATAATAAGAATCGGGGCCTGTGCTCCCTGTTTAAATGGAACAGCAGCAGGGGTGGACTGGCCATAGATGCTACAAGGAAATTTACCAGTGGTCTGATGCCCAGAGGACCACCCAAGCCCTCCTCAATGCCACTGACCAAGTACATAATGATCTGATGCTCTCAGAGGTAATTAACGCTGAAAGCATCAGGTACTCATGTACCTGGCTGGCGGCTACAGATGCCCTCCTGAATTCAATTGTATGGCTATCATCAGGATGTGGATACAGTTGAATACTGCAGCAATTCATGGGAGCAGATGGCTCTATATCTTAATTAGAGACAACTGGAGGAAGACAGAACTTGCAGCCACCACACATGGACAGCTTCTTGGACAGTATCTAGTGCTGCACTGTAGTATTTAGTTCTGCTGGGGCAGTATGGTATTGCTGACCCATCCTACTTGTGTTGGCCCAATCTACTTGTGTTAGCACTACCTACTTGTGTTGCCCCACCTTTTATTTATTGTGACCCACCTACAGTATGGGGGCCACTTTTCAGTTAAGTACATGCACTCAGCTATCTCCAGCAGCCCCACATAGCAAATAGGAGCTGCAGGGCACATGCATGACTGGCACTCCATTCAAACGAAGGGAGCACAGGCCTCAGTTTTCGTGATTGGCTGGGGCCCCGCAGTCCGACCTCCACCGGTCAGACAATTATTTCCCATCCACAGGATAGGAGAGAAGAGAAGTTGTAGTAGTGGGACAACCCAAAAGCCACGGCGCATGTTTACAGAGTAAGGCTATTGTTACGGCATACAAGGAAATGCTCCAAACTCTGAATGGAACTTCACGAACAGCTGCTAGCAGACGAATAGGAAACCCACCCAAGCGGCTTACACTCCTAGCAATCAGTCTCTAACAGCATACAGTGAATCCCCCCAAGAACGAGACCAAGCTCCGTGTTAAGGGTAAAGCAGTGGACAGCCAGAGCTTTGCATTTATTGTTCTTATATAACATTAGTACACATTAGTACCACCCACAGGGTTTTGTAAAAACAACCAATAAACATGTACAATACAGTAAAACACTGCCACACAAAATCCTCCCCTCTGCCTGTGATACAATTACCTTACACAATGGGTTGATGTAATTATCACAGGCAGGAGAATACACAATGTCTTCTGTCCTGGAGACAACCGAGGAGTAATTCAATTATCTCTCAGGACAAAGGGAAACCGCCAATACACACGTGGGGACAATAGGACAGACATCACTATTCAAATATACAATGTCCCAACCATTACAGTAACATAGACATTTAACATATTCAAAAATGGCACGAATTAGACCAGGGGTTCAAAAGTTAGTAAAAGTCCTTTGTGAACAAAGGAAGCATGGCTTTTCTGCCCAAAGCCAGTTTTTACAGAGTTAGGCTGTGTAAGATAATTGGCTTAACTGGGTGTGGTAAGCCAACTAGGTACAGAAAATACCTCTATTTACAAAAGCAAAACTACACAAAAATACATAACTCCTATCAAACTGAACAGAACCCCTGCAGTACGCCAGACCTGCAGGGTATAGCGAAGCGAGGTCACGGTTATAGGCAATGGAGGGTTGCTCACTGTATTGGAGAACCCTGGGCAGGCATGCGGCAGTGAATGAGAGGTAGACACAGTTCCTCTGGGGCACACTCGGTATGTAGGGACCAGGCCTGATGGTGGATGAGGTGCCCTGGATGTTACAGGTGTTTCTAGTGCCTGGGGCAAGGTCCCTGTTGGATTCGTGACGCCAGTGCCTGTAACGGTGGCACACCGATTTATAGGAGGAATAACTGAGTACTCAGTGGATAAACCAAACGTTGCTTTACTTGGTGAACACAGTCCAACTTTGTACATACAGTTACAGTTGATAGTGATGATAATGCAGTCCCTTGAACAATACTTCACAAGCAGGTAGACTTTAAATAGTGGCAGGTATTAATCATGCAAGATACTTGGAGGGCACAACGGTTAATGCTTTGCAGTGCAATGCTGCTCTATTCCCTTCAGCTATTCTAGCTGGCTGGATCCCAAGGCCCGGATGCCTAAATGCTGGCTTTAATCCTTGGTGTATAAATCCTTCCTCCAGTATTGGCGCTTGCTTTACTTTATAGAACCTCTGCCCATCAGGGTACTTATCTGACCTGGTATTGTCCTTACTCGGCTTGAGGGTAACTGCAGGTTTCTCCCAGGAGGTACTGTCCTGCAACTGGGGTGTCTCTACTGAGCTAATCCTAGCCTCAGGAGCTTCAGGTGGACGAAGTAACTCCTCTAGTCCCCTGGAATGAACTACCACTCCCCTGTCTGGGCCTTCCTATATATATCTAGGGCTCTCTATCTCCCTCTAACGTCTGGGAGGCTAAACTACACCTTGACAGGCCTGACACCCAGCTAACACAGGGAAATGCATACACATAACATTAAATGTAATAAAGACACATTAACCCCTTTTGTGCAGTGCCCACCTTCACCTAGTGGGACACTACATACCACCAGGCTATAACGTTGCCCGTCCTCGGCGCAACATGGAGGGGCCCTGCCCGGCTGGATACTGCAGCCTGAAAGACAAAATGAGAACCGGCATACATGGCAAATATCACAGCAACAATACAAACATTAACAAACATTGTAACCGCAGGAATGGTGAAAAGGGGCGTCGTTCTCTTCTTTCAGGATAATGGAAGGGAACCGGGGCACTGACCTGGTGCAGCGTATTAATAAACCAGGATAGTCCATGAAAACATAAAGAAACATAAGTCCTTGGAGGCTCAAAGGAACACATGAGTCCGTACCCAGGCTTGCAACAGGGTTAAACAGGGGTTTCCCGTGAGGGGCTACCTGGGCCCATGATGTAGTCCTCAAACCTCACAGGTGGGTGTCCCCTGGTAGAACGTGTAGACCTCCTTAGTGGCGGAGATTCTTCCTGCCTGGACTCAGGAAGGTCAAGGGAGCTCACCGCCTCTGGAACTTCTTCAGGAGCTCTCTGAGGTAAGGTCTCCTGAGACGGGAGACCAACAGGAACAGGAGCAGGAACCAGCAAATTCAGCCAAGGCGTGAGGACCCAGTGGAGTGGCTCTTTATCGTGGATCAAGTTCTCCACAGCCTGCATAGGGTCCATAGGTGGAGCCGGCAACTCTTCTTCAGAAGGCTCAGGCTCCATATCCTCTGCCGCTGGTTCTCCTTCTATACAAGGCTTGAGACGGTTCCTGTGAACGACTTGGGGGCCTTTTCCTTCTCTGGAGACCTGGTAAATGTGGGCTGCAGCATTGGGTATGGCAGTAATAAGGTAGGGAATCCTTTCCCATTTGCTGTCCAACTTGCTGGTCCGGTGGTTGTTTTTCAACCATACCTTGTCTCCCAGAGCCAGGGGTCCCGCATGGGCAGTCTGGTCATAGTCCTTCTGCTGCCTCTCACGAATAATCTCCATCCGTTCCTGGACAATCTCCTTAGCATTGAGGAGACGCCTTTGATGCTCCACTACCCAATCGGTCCTGGGCAGTGGGTTGATTACATCCGGTACTTGGACACCCAGGGAGTGATCCGCAGGCAATCTCCCTTGTCGGCCAAACATCAAATAGAACGGGGTGTAACCGGTGGAACAATGGATGGTGTTGTTGTAAGTGTACATGAGCTGCGGCAACAGAGTAGGCCAATCACCCCTCGTCTCAGGGGGTACTGCTCTCAACATTTCAATGAAAGTCTTATTCATTTTTTCGCAGAGTCCGTTACCTTGCGGATGATAGGCGGTGGTCCGGACTTTCTGGCAGTTGTGCAGCAGATACATCTCCTGGAACAGCTGTGACTCAAACGCAGACCCTTGGTCCGTGAGGATCCTCTCTGGGCAGCCGTAGGGCAACAGGAAATGCTTCCAGAACGCCTCCGCTGTTGTCTTGGCTGTCAGGTCTTTCACAGGCATTGCTACGACAAACTTGGTGAAGTGATCAATTATAGTCATGGCATAAGTATACCCAGAGCGACTCGGCTCCAACTTCACATAATCAATCGCGAAAAGTTCTAGAGGAGCTGTACTTACAATAGGATGAAGAGGCGCCCTCTGGTCATGGCGTTCAGTCCGCCCCACAGCACAGGCAGTGCATTCTCGACACCATTTCTCGATATCCTCTCTCATCCCAATCCAATAGAATCTCCTCCGTATGGTAGCCTCAGTCTTTTGCACCCCAAAGTGTCTGGACTGGTTGTGGTACATGTCCAGTACCAGGCTGGCATCCCGACGTGGCAGGAGAATTTGGTAAACTCTATCACAGGACACTGGATCCAGACTCCTCCTGAGCAACAGACCTCTTTGAAGGAATAATTGGTGGCGATGTCTCCACAGTCTCACTAGTTCTGGGTCTGCACTCTTCCTGCGGATTCTCTCAGGGATTTTCCCACTGGTAAGGAAGTCGAGCAGTTCACCGAGGACTCTACTTTCGGACTGGAGCTTAATCCATCTTTCTTGATCGCCTCTGGACTCAGGATCATCTGATGAGGGAGGATCAGCAGCAGGGAGATTTTCAGTACGGATATTATCCTGCTGGGCGAATTTATTGTAGAACGCGGGCATTTCCACTTCTTCCCAGGCATCTTTTAGCTCATCTGGGGCCTCTGTAGTGGGTAGCCGCGACAGGGCATCAGCATTATCATTGAAGCGGCCTGCCCGGTACTTCACAGTAAAGTCATAGTTGGCAAGGCGGGAGGCCCATCTTTGCTCCAGTGCCCCTAACTTGGCCGTGTTCAGATGCGCCAGGGGATTATTGTCCGTGAAGGCAACAAACGGTGTGGCAGCGAGATAGTCTTTGAACTTTTCAGTCACAGCCCACACTAAGGCAAGAAACTCCAGCTTGAAAGAACTGTAATTCTGGTCATTCTTTTCAGCTCCCTTCAGGGATCTGCTGGCGTAGGCAATTACCCTTTCTTTGTTGTCTTGCACTTGAGCCAACACGGCCCCCAGGCCTCTTTTACTGGCATCCTTGTAGAGGAGGAATGGCTTCTGATAATCTGGGTAACCCAGAACAGGGGGTTCAGTCAACTTCTTATTTAGGAGTTGAAAGGCAATTTCTCGTTCTTGGTTCCATTCAACAGGAATAGGGGTTTTCGGGCTCTTCTTTGGATGCCCCCTCAACAGTTCCTGGATGGGATCCGCAATTTGTACGAAATGCGGGATGAAACGCCTGTAGTACCCTGCAAAACTGAGAAAGCTTCTCACCTCTTTCACGGTCGTTGGAGTAGGCCAGTTGCGGACAGCAGCAAGTTTATCAGGATCAGGCTGTATTCCTTCGGCACTGACAACGTGCCCAAGGTATTTGACCGCTGGTTTCAGTAGGTGGCACTTGGATGGCTTGATTTTGAGGCCATATTTAGCAAGAATTTGAAACACCTCACCCAGGTGCTTTAAATGGTCCTCATACGTCTTGGAGTATACAATGACGTCATCCAGATATAAGAGTACAGTCTCAAAATTCCTATGGCCTAAACAACGTTCCATCAGCCTCTGGAACGTTCCTGGAGCGTTACACAGTCCAAACGGCATATAATTGAATTCAAACAGGCCCATAGGTGTAGTGAAAGCAGTCTTTTCTCGATCTTCTGGGGCCATGGGTACTTGCCAGTACCCACTGGTTAAGTCCAAGGTGGAGAAATAGGCTGATGACCCCAGGGCAGTCAAGGACTCTTCAATGCGTGGCAGTGGATATGCATCTTTGTGGGTGATTTGATTAATTTTTCTGTAATCCACGCAGAACCTTATGCTGCCATCTTTTTTTCGGACAAGAACTAGAGGCGCAGCCCAGGGACTATGGCTGTCCCGGATTATATTAGAGTCTTTCATCTCTTTTATCATCTCTTTCACGGACTGATAGGTAGTAGGTGGTACGGGTCGGTGTCTCTCCTTAATAGGAGGATGAGAGCCGGTGGGTATGGTGTGTTTGATTACACTGACCTCTCCGTAGTCCGTGGAGTGCTTGCTGAAAGCCTGGTGGTGCTCCTTCACCAGCTTCAGGACTCCCTCTATTTGCTCTTTTGGGGTGGATTCGTTCCCCACATGTAGTTCTTCCCACCAGGATGTTGTAGGGGTGCTGCTGCTCTGTGTGGTCTGGAATGCCTACGTGGCAGGCAGACAAATCACATCCTGGAAAGACACTTGAAAAAGCTGAGCAACGGGGCAGTGTTTAAGGAGAGTAACGGGATGATCACCAAAGTTAATTAAACGGACAGGCACTTTACCTTGAGACACAGTCACCATGCTCTTGGCTGTCCGTACGAAGGGATGATTTTCAAAGGGAATAGGTTCCACTAGGGCTTGATAGTCTTGGCCCTGGATCCCTAACACCGCACGGCACCACAGGATGATCTGGGAATTTGGAGGCAGAATTACTGGTCGGTTATCCCGGATCCGGACAGTGCAAATTTCTCCTTTCTTGTTGGCAAACTTTTGTTGAGCACACAGCACACTAATAGTCTTTTGGATAACCCTTCTGGAAGCAGGTGAGGCTGAAGATATAGTTTGATTTAATGCGTCAAGCACTTCAGAGTAACAATTTTTCAGAACGTTAGTCCCTAATATCACAGGGTGTCCTCCTTTATCTCCTGCTTGTACCACAATCACGCCTTGCTGTGGCAGGGTGGCTTCTCCCACCTGAAGGGTAGGTTCCCAATACCCATGCACTTTCACTGGCTTACCGTTGCTGGCAATGATATCTAGCCAGGACTCTGGTGGCTGGGTGAGAAGACTTGGATCCCAGAACTTGTCAAAGGCAGGCCGTTGAATGGTGGTAACCTGTGACCCAGTGTCCAAGAGGGCTTCAAAGGGTATGCCGTTGATACATATATTAATTTTTGGACGGGATCCTACATACTTAGGCATCCAGCTTGGATCCTTTGGACCTACTGTTCTACCTCCCGAGGGGCGGTCCTCTGCCTCAGGGGTTGCCCAGCTTAACTGCCAGCACATTGATTCAGTATGTCCATATTTCTTGCAGTGGTGGCAGACAGGCTGTTTTCTACTTCTGGGCCGGTACCTTGGTCGCCCATCAGGCTCTTTTGGGTATACGTCTCCATATGCAGGTGGGAGCCTTGGAGGAAAAGGACCTTCATCTTCTAGTAACAATGGTCTCTCCCATTCCTCTATCTTCCTGCACACCTTCTCTAGACTTAGAGTTAGATGGTTCACTTGCTCCATGAGGGCTGCCACTACATCTGTGACTGGAGCTTGGGTGGCCTGACTGACGCCTACAGACCCCACATTCACAGTCTTGGGCTGACAAGCCTGGGGTTCATAGGAGGCAGCTGGCCCTGGAGCAGGGTTCTGGCCTAATATACTGATGGCCAATTCCTTAAAGTCCAGAAATGCACAGTGGGGGTGTTGAGCTGACAACATGCGTAGCTGGCCCTTTAAATGCTCATTACTTACGCCCGCAATGAATTGCTCTCTAAGAGTCCGGTCCTGGTCCTCAGCTTCTTTGGGATCCACTTGGACTACAGCTCTCAGTGTCTCTTGTAAGGACAGGGCAAAATCGCGGAGCGACTCTCCAGGCTGCTGCTTTCTGCTGAAGAAACGCATTTTAGCTTCTGACACCGTTCTGGCCTCAAATGTGGTGCCCAAGCGAACAAAGATCTGTTCCAGGCTACTTTTCTCAGAGCGGGGCCACGACATGACTTCCCTGCGGGCGGCCCCTTCCAACTGAGCCAGGAGGATCTCCATTTGCTGTTCAGCAGTTATGGGATAAAGCCGGAACAAGGCCAGTATCTGTTCCCTAAAGTCCTTTAACTTATGGGCTTCCCCTGAATAATGTGGGAACCAGGGGGCCCCAAAATAATACGGCATAGTAAGCGGCATCATGCTTGGCGGTGCCGCGGCGGCAGGGGCCCTAGGGTCGGCTGGGGATACTCCAGAAGGCACGACTGGGGCCACCTGTCCGATTTCCTCAGGTGTGGACATGGCGTTGCTAGGTGGGTATGGCCCTTTAAATGTAGCAGAGTGGACCGGAGCGGCAATGATAATAACTTTTTTTTTTTTTCCACAGAAAAGTCTTTTGTTACTAACGGGGCTCCCTCCGGTGCCCTGGCAGGGGTCGGGAATATTCCGGTAAGGTGATCGGGGGAGCCAGCAAAAGTTTTAAGTCGGTACTCACTCCGGTGGTGCTCGCTCCAAGTCTCGCGAGATGCGTGGCTACGGGCGTCGGACGTCCTGCGTACAGCGTCAGCAGGTGGGCGCGGCCTCTCGTAGCTCCGGGACTCAGGTAGGCGGCACCTTTTCCTCCAGACAGGGCGGCGTTCTTCCTCCTCGCCGGCTGGGTGATGGCTCCACCTGGTTCTTTTCACGCCAAAGTCCTCTTTTTCGCGCCAAACAGTTCACCGGGCGCACTTGCAATCCACCTCAGGTGGCAAAATGGCTGTCTATTCACTGACAGCAAGCGGTGGCTCAAATAAGCAGCAAACAGTCCAGAAAACACTATCTTCACACCGCTAAGTCTTTTCAGTTCTTTGGCCCAGCAATTTTGAATAAAACAATAGGGCTTGGTCACTTTAAGGCAATTTTTAGCACACAGTTTTATATCCGCAATGGCGCAGGAATGTTCCGTAAATCCTGTCCGTGACGCCAATTTATGCAGCACGCCAGACCTGCAGGGTATAGCGAAGCGAGGTCACGGTTATAGGCAATCGAGGGTTGCTCACTGTATTGGAGAACCCTGGGCAGGCATGCGGCAGTGAATGAGAGGTAGACACAGTTCCTCTGGGGCACACTCGGTATGTAGGGACCAGGCCTGATGGTGGATGAGGTGCCCTGGATGTTACAGGTGTTTCTAGTGCCTGGGGCAAGGTCCCTGTTGGATTCGTGACGCCAGTGCCTGTAACGGTGGCACACCGATTTATAGGAGGAATAACTGAGTACTCAGTGGATAAACCAAACGTTGCTTTACTTGGTGAACACAGTCCAACTTTGTACATACAGTTACAGTTGATAGTGATGATAATGCAGTCCCTTGAACAATACTTCACAAGCAGGTAGACTTTAAATAGTGGCAGGTATTAATCATGCAAGATACTTGGAGGGCACAACGGTTAATGCTTTGCAGTGCAATGCTGCTCTATCCCCTTCAGCTATTCTAGCTGGCTGGATCCCAAGGCCCGGATGCCTAAATGCTGGCTTTAATCCTTGGTATATAAATCCTTCCTCCAGTATTGGCGCTTGCTTTACTTTATAGAACCTCTGCCCATCAGGGTACTTATCTGACCTGGTATTGTCCTTACTCGGCTTGAGGGTAACTGCAGGTTTCTCCCAGGAGGTGCTGTCCTGCAACTGGGGTGTCTCTACTGAGCTAATCCTAGCCTCAGGAGCTTCAGGTGGACGAAGTAACTCCTCTAGTCCCCTGGAATGAACTACCACTCCCCTGTCTGGGCCTTCCTATATATATCTAGGGCTCTCTATCTCCCTCTAACGTCTGGGAGGCTAAACTACACCTTGACAGGCCTGACACCCAGCTAACACAGGGAAATGCATACACATAACATTAAATGTAATAAAGACACATTAACCCCTTTTGTGCAGTGCCCACCTTCACCTAGTGGGACACTACACCCTCACATTCAACTTATCCCCAGATGGCTTGGATCTGAGCGCTCAATATATCCGAACAGCGCTCAGATGCCACAAACACAGTCAAATCGCCATGGGGTTTAAGATTAGCATGGGCTGATGAGAGGGCCCATAATCCTGGGGCAAGAGGCTGGCAACCAGGCTTCTCCAGCACCCAGTGGCGAGGTTGGTTTTGCCACAGCTATATTAACACGGCAAAATCTACAGCAGAAACATCTGTAGTAAAATAGGTAGCTGAAAACAATACATTTTTGGCAGTTTCGTGATATGTTTGTAGATTTAGGGCTGTTTTTATAGCATTTTAGAAGAGTTTCTCCATTGACTTTTATAGGAATTGTAAGAAGGTACAAGGAATCATTGTGGATGATAGGTACGTGTCACTGAGGTCCCTGGCCTTGATGGAGTAAGAGCTGGCTTTTCTGTGTCAGCAGCAGTTGCTGTTTGACACCTTAATACTTAGTATGGCTGTATAGCTGATCTGGGACAGCTCTTACTGAGAGTAGTCAAAGTGCTGGGTCACTACTCCCCATGTTCCAGGCCGGGTTTTTCCACCACTGCCAGGTGAGGAGGATTACCTCAGTCTCATAGTGGAGCTCAGGTGGTTTGTGTGCTGGGATCTGAGGCTTGTGCCGAGCTGGAGGGCTGAGACCCATCTGTAAGGGAAACGGACCCCCTAAAAGCCTGCTATGGACTGCTGGAGGCAGAACTGCCAACAAGGTGATTTTTGCTATGTGGACTTTCCATTGTGTGTGAACTAACACCAAGACAGCAAAGTGACGTTTTGTTTTTGCTTTATTTGTGAATAAACACGGAAGTTTGATTTAAGAACCGGTATTTTGCCTCTGTACTGCATCCGCACACCCTGTCTACCAGAACGAATCCCCATAATTGGTGGAGGATGTGGGCAAGAGCAGTGAGGCTGGCGTGAACACAGATTTTTTGGGTTCTGCATTTTTCCAGGCACGGTTGTATGTCGTACATTAAACCAGCTTTATTAAAACCAGTGCCCCACGACAAAATGGAGGCTGTTGTGAAGGCCCTCATGGAGGCTAATCTGCAGCAGCGAGAGACAAACCTGCACCAACGCGAGGCTAATAAGCAGCAGCAGGAGACAAACCAGTTGCTGCTACAACATGTGATGGCTTTGCAGACAGCAGGAGAAACCCCGAACGTCCACGATGTCCGGAAAGCAGTCCATGCCGCGATTCCTAAGATGACTCTTGCAGACGACATTGAAACCTACCTGGCAATGTACGAGAAAGTGTCATCAGGGAAAAGCTACCCCGAGACCAGTGGGCTGAGGTCGTCGCTCCGTTCCTGGCATCCGATTCCCAGCGAGTGTATTTCAACTTGCTAGATGATCAAGCGGCCGACTACTAAAAAGTAAAGGGTGAGATTTTGGCAAGACTGGGTGTAAATGTGTTGGTCCGTGCCCAGCGGGTACATCAGTGGGGGTTTAAGCCGGTGGAGCCTGCGAGACCCCAGTATTATGACTTATTCCACCTCTTGCAAAAGTGGCTACAGCCTAATGTGCCATGGCTATGCTGGATAGACTATATGTTCTGGAGGGCTCTGCCACCCCCTCTCCAGCACTGGATCGGCCAGGTGTCTCCTGGAAATAGTGGACCTGGTGGAGTGCTACGAGGCTACTAAGAATCTTACGGGGGGTTCTTTTAGGAGGGGGGCAGTCAAACCCTGTAAATCTCCATCACAGACCCGGCAACTTGTACCAACCAAACCCACCTGGGATGTACCCCCTTCGAACCTGGCTCCGATAGTCTGATGGCGGTGTCAGGAGCCTGGCCATGTAAGAGCTGGAACCCATGGATACTAACTATGGCTACCGTCAGTCGTTATATGCCAGGAAGTTGTGTGCAGCAGGTACCCCAGAAACTCTAAACCACTTGCGCCGGGTGAAAGTGGGAGACACTCCAGCGGAGGCTCTGCTGGACTTAGGGAGTCTGGTGTCCCTAGTAAGAGCACCCCTGGTACAGTCCACGGAGTATATTGGTCGAAAAGTCGGGGTCATGTGCATCCATGGAGACTTAAAAGACAATCCCATCGCCCTGGTCTATCTAACCACAGGGGCCTGCAGGTGAACTAACGAAGTGGCAGTTGCCACAAATTTACACTACGAACCTATAATCTTATAATAGGAAGAGACTTCAAGGGCTTCCCGGGACTGTGGCCTGCTACGAGAGTGACTGATACCTATGAGACAGGCATAACCCCATCAGAGTGGTCTGGCTCAGGGGGAGGCCAGAACCCTGGGAACCCGAGGCCAAAGGGCCAGTGGTAGGGGTGACCGCCACTTCGATGGAAGAGGGGGGGACAACCCCACTGAATGTAATTTTGGGAGATGTAGAGGACTTGCCACTGGGGCATGAGCTGGCCGACCTTAATGTCTCTGGGGATGATTTTGGTACTGCACAACACCGAGACCCAACCCTATTCCAAGCTTGGGGAAATGTATTAATAGTAGATGGTGAACCACAACAACCAGGGGCAGAGTCGGTGTTTCCCTGTTTTGTGGTTCATCAGGATATGTTGTATTGGGTAAACCAACTGCGGGGTGAACATATTGAACAGTAAGTGGTGCCCCAGGCTTATCGCAAACTCGTGTTAGAGTTAGCCCACCAATATATTGAACAGTAAGTGGTGCCCCAGGCTTATCGCAAACTCGTGTTAGAGTTAGCCCACCAATATGTTCTCAGGGTGCATCTGGGAATGCAAAAAACACAGGACCGGATACTACAATGGTTTTACTGGCCAAGTGTATTTAGAGAGGTGGACGAATTCTGTAAGTCTTGCCCGACCTGCCAAGTAACTAGCCCCCAGCATCTTTTCCGCAGTCCCTTGGTACCTCTCCCGATCATCGAGGTACCGTTTGAGCGAGTCGCGATGGACCTCGTAGGCCCAGTACCGAAGTCTGCTAGAGTACACAAACACATCCTGGTTGTCCTAGATTACGCCACTCGGTACCTGGAGGCGGTGCCACTGCGACATACATCGGCTAAACTGATAGCTAAGGAGCTAATGGAAATATTCTCCCGAGTGGGGCTACCTAAAGAGGTTCTGACTGACCAGTAGACCCCTTTTTATGTCTAAGGTCATGAGGGAGCTCTGTAAGTTGCTTCATATCGAACAGTTACGGACGTCCGTTTACCATCCGCAAACGGGTGGTCTGGTTGAAAGGTTTAATAAAACATTAAAAACCATGTTAAAAAGGGTAGTTAAAGATGGGAAGGACTGGGAACTTCTTCTGCCCTATCTCATGTTCGCTGTGCGAGAGGTGCCCAAGGCCTCGCCCTTCAAATTGCTGTATGGCAGACATCCTCGCGGTTTGTTGGATGTAGCCAAAGAGGTATGGGAACAGCAACCCACTCTGCATAGAAGTGTCCTTGAGTATGTTACCAAGATGCAACAGCGGATAGAGACCGTTTTGCCTCTTGTCAGGGAGCATATGGAGGCTACTCAGCGAGCCCAGAGTCGGATCTATAATCGGCAGGCTCGGGTCCGGATCTTTAACCCGGGTTATCGGGTTTTTGTTCTGGTGCCGACCGTGGACAGTAAGTTCCTGACCAGGTGGCAGGGGCCCTACAAGGTACTTGAAAAAATTGGGGAGGTAAATTGCAAGGTACACCAGCCAGGGAGGTAAAAGCCGGAGCAGGTGTACCATTTGAATCTACTCAAACAATGGAAAGATAGGGAAACCTGTAGTGAAGACAGCCCGCAGCCAGGTTTTCTAGGGGAAGCGGTTTTGGCCCCTTTGTCTGAAGCAAGGGAAGCGGCTGCCACAGTAAGAATGGCTGACAGCCTCTCCTCTAAGCAGGCTCAGAAGGCCAGGGAGTTTATTAGCTGGAACACGGATGTTTTCGAATCTCCCTGGACGCACTTCCACAATTCGGCATGACATTTTCACTGAGCCTCAGGTGAAAGTCAGACTAAAAACCATACCGGGTACCCAAGGCTCGGCGACAAGCCCTCTTAGAGGAAGTGCAGAAGATGCTGAGGAGGCTAGATGTTATTGAGAAGTCTAAAAGTGAGTGGGCTAGTCCTATAGTGCTAATACCCAAGCTGATAGGGACACTTTGGTTCTGTAACGATTTTCGTAAAACTAAACGAGATTTCCAAATTCGATGCGTATCCCATGCCCCGGGTGAATGAGCCTATCGAGAGATTAGGACAAGTATTTTTTTGGTATTTTTCTGTTTTGGACCTCACAAAAGGGTACTGGCAGGTGCCCTTAACAGAGGCTGCCAAAGAGAAAATTGCCTTCATCACCCCTGAACGGTGTATCAGTACAAGATGCTATCCTTTGGTCTGCATGGTGCCCCCGCCACTTTTCAACGGTTTATGGACATTGTGCTGCGTCCACATCGTCGGTACGCTTCGGCTTACCTGGACGATATTGTCATCCACAGTACTGATTGGGAAAGTGCAGGCTGTAGTGGACTCCCTTCGAAAGGTGGGACTAACCGCTAACCCCAAAAAATGTGCGATAGGGTTAGAGAAGACTAAATACCTGGGGTATGTCATTGGGCGTGAAGTGATCAAACCCCAAGTAAACAAAATAGAGTCGATAAGAAATTGGCCCCAACCTGTCACCACTAAACAAGTAAAGTCATTCCTAGGAATGATAGGGAGATTCCCTACTTTGAGATTCCCTACTTTGCTACTGTAGCCGCACCATTAACAGGGTTATTGAAGGGACGCAAGTCAGTGATAGTGCAGCCTCCCACTACGTGTGTGTGGGCACTGCTTAAAAAGCACTTTTTATATTATTGAGAATATTAGGTTGTCATGTATAATTTTGCATTTGTGTGACTGCAAAATCCCTGACAGCCCATTCTGCAGGCACAATTGATTTCCTAGATGGTGACATGTTTTGGAGATGATAGTGGACACCAATACTGCTTAGACTGCTGCCCCCAGTGGTGGGCTGAGCTCACTGACTGATGATGTACAGTATATTATATATAACCTTTAAGTTTTGCCTTCATTCTGCACTTGCTGTACACATAGCCGCCCAGTTATTTATCCTGATGATAGATAGGTGCAGATTAAAGGAACATGTGCTTTGCATTTGGTTGCATGACTTCACATTATTGCTCAATTAGATTCTTAATTGTTTATTGTTTCATCTGAATTCAGAACCCTCAATCTCCAGGTCCCATCTAATCTAAATATTGAAATAAGCAGAGTATCACCCCCTGGTGCTAGGACCTGGGAACCCAAGAAACTAGTCAATAAATAGCCTGGAGTGGGGGTGAATATATCCAGGGCTGGTAAATAGAGATAGCCTTGCGGTTCACCCAGTGGTCGTTTCGCGGCGAACTTTGCTAGTTCGCGATTCGCTGAACATGTGAACATATGGCGATGTTCACACGCGCCATATTTTTTTGCATAGCGCCAAACTTTGACCCATGACACATCCATCAGGTGGGACAGGACAGCCAATTGAGACGTTTCAGCACATGGACATACCCCCTACCCTATAAATGAACCCGATCTGGCAGCCATTTTACATTCTGTTTTTGCCAGTGTAGGGAGAGATTGCTGTGTGGAGCAGTTAGAGACTGTTAGGGACACCAAACGCTAGCTAATAGGGCCACAAAAGTCCTAAGGATTGATATAGGTGTGCTATTAATAGGTGTGACTTACTGAGGGGTGTGATATACTTATAATATACTTTCTAACATAGAAAGTATATTATAGTGCATTTGTATTGTGCAGCAGTTCTGTGCAGTTGCTGCTATACTGCTAGATAGAGGGACAAACGCTATTGGAATAATTGATTGATATACCGGCTTCCACCAAATATTGATCGAGGCCTGCGATACACTGGCTTCCACCAAAGATTGATTTAAGGGGTTTGATTTACCTGCTTCCAGCAAATACTCATTAAGGGGTTCTATATACCTGGTCCCACAAAATACTGATAGAGGGGATTGATATACCGTTTTGCACCAAATATTGATTGAGGCCTACGATACACCGGCTTCCACCAAATATTGATTAAGGGGGTTGATATACCAGGTTCCAGCAAATACTCATTAAGGGGTTCTATATACCTGTTTCCACAAAATACTGATAGAGGGGATTGATATACCGGCTTCCACCAAATATTGATTGAGGCCTGAGATACACCGGCTTCCACCAAATATTGATTAAGGGGTTTGATTTACCAGCTTTCAGCAAATACTCATTAAGGGGTTCTATATACTTGGTTCTACAAAATACTGATAGAGGGGATTGATATACCGGCTTCCACCAAATATTGATTGAGGCTTGCGATACACCGGCTGTCACGGTGGGGAGTGGGGGAAACTCCCCACCGTACAATGTCACCAGGTACTAAATAGCTGCAAAAGACCACACCCTGATCCACACCTAGTCGGGAAATTAATCCCACACTCACCAAACAGCAGGAAGAATCACCTAAGGGGAAGTGCACGTGCAAACCGAAAACTACTCGTTGCCCCCGGCAACCAGTCTGCACGGCAACCGCGTCATGGTCAAACAATACGACCGTGACACCGGCTTCCACCAAATATTGATTAAGGGGTTTGATTTACCTGCTTCCAGCAAATACTCATTAAGGGGTTCTATATACCTTTTTCCATAAAATACTGATAGAGGGGATTGGTATACCGGTTTCCACCAAATATTGATTGAGGCCTACGATACACCGGCTTCCACCAAATATTGATTAAGGGGGTTGATATACCAGGTTCCAGCAAATACTCATTAAGGGGTTCTATATACCTGTTTCCACAAAATACTGATAGAGGGGATTGATATATCGGCTTCCACCAAATATTGATTGAGGCCTGCGATACACCGGCTTCCACCAAATACTGCTCTTCTATAGGAACTTTGTCACAGGGTCATTTTGAAAATGACATACAGAGGAAGAGGCAGGCCATTCCGCAGGGGTGGTAGGAGTCGGGCAGGTGCACCAGGCCGGAGCCTAAGTGGGAATTTGGAGAAGGTGCGTGCGATTACGTCAAAGGACGCACCAGAGTTTGTTAAGTGGCTCACTCAGCCTTCCGCTTCTGCGCCCTCCTCATCCTCTGTATCTGCACCCTCCGTACTCTCTGCTGTGTGCACCCCCAAAGACACCACCACCATAGCCTCTCCACTCGAGTCAGAGTAATTATTTTCCTATCCATTCCCAGACCTTACCGATGCGCAGCCATTCTTGGCATCGGATTAGGAAGATTAGGAAGAGGAGGTAGCAACGGCCAAAACCCAGCGGTCTGACGACAGTACCCAGATCAACCCAAGGACAGAGGTCCCCGCTGTTGCTGCCTACTCCGAGATGATGTGTCACGTGGGTGCCCACAAGAGAGGAAGAGGAGGGGAGTTCAGAGGGAGAGACAGAGCAGCAGATAGGGGGTAGAATGAGGAGAAGCAGGCAGAACTTGCAGTGCACAGGAGGCAAAAAGTATCTGGAGATGTGCGAATGTATCTGGAGCGAGCCATCCACCATGCACGGTCACATCTGGCGCTTCCAGGACGCCAGCACATGGCTCCGCAGTGTGGGATTTTTTTAACGTGTCAGCTGCTGACAATAGTGTTGCCATCTGCAGCCTGTGCTGTCAACGCATAAGTCCCGGTAAGCCCAACACTCACCTAGGGACGACCGCCTTAAGAATGCACCTGGCCTCCAATCACCGAGCCCATTGGGAGCAACACCGTCAGAACCCACAGAGCCACACTCCCAGTGCTCCACGTCCTGCCTCTTCTCCTTCTCCTCTCTCCTCCCATTTGTCCTCCACTCCACCTTCCAACGCGCCGTTGTCGCGTTCATCTGGCAAAAGGCAGGCTTCCGTGGCCCAAATGTTCGAACGTAAAAACTTGATGACGCCGGATAACCCTCTTGCCCAACGGCTGACCGCTGGCTTGTCAGAACTGCTAGCCCGCCAACTACTGCCATATAAACTGGTGGACTCGGAGGCCTTTAGAAAATTTGTGGCCATTGGCACACCGCAATGGAGGGTCCCCGGAAGGAAATATTTCTCCCAGAAGGGCATCCCAGAGCTATATGACCACGTTCAGCGGCAAGCGAATGTATCTATGGCACACAGTGTCGGTGCCAAGATACATCTGACCACAGACACGTGGTCTAGCAAACACGGGCAGGAAGGTAGATAACTTTTACTGACCACTCGGTGAACCCTCTGACGACTGTCAAGCATGCAGCTCGTGGCAGCTCTGTGGATTTGGTGTTACTGCCACGGATTGCATGCAGGCCTGCCTCTTCTTCTCCTCCTCCTACTCCATCCTCTGTCTCCTCCTTGGCTGACTCCTCCTTTTCCACTGCTACCACCTTTTACGCTGCACCCCCCAATCTCCCCAGAACCTATTCAACGTGCCAGGTGAGACGTTGCCATGCTGTGCTGCGGCTGTTGTGCCTGGAAGCCAAGAGCCACACCGGTCCTGCACTGCTTTCAGCTCTGCGGTCAGAGGCCGATCAGTGGCTAACTCCGCTCAATTTGACAGTTGGTAAAGTGGTGTGTGACAACGGTGCCAATCTGCTGAGAGCGCTAAAGCAGGGCAAAATGACACAAGTGCCGTGCATGGCACACGTCCTGAACTTAGTCGTGCAGCGATTCGTTGCCAAATATCCCGATGTCTAGGATGTCTTACGGCAGACCAGGAAAATCTCTGGCCATTTTAGAAGATCTTACACGGCCATGGCTCGCCTTGCTGACGTTCAGTGGCGACACCACCTGCCCATCAGCCGTCTGATTTGTGACAGCCCGACGCGCTGGAACTCCACTTTGTATATGCTTGATAGGCTACTCCAGCAGCAACGTGCCGTTAACGGCTACCTGTACGAACTCTGCAGCAGGACAGGTTCTGGGGAGCTTAGTTTCTTTTTACCGTGCCAGTGGCTGCTCATGCACGATGCATGCAGACTTCTGCGGCCATTTGATGAGATCACCAAACTGGTCAGTCGCAGCCAGGGTGCCATCAATGACATCATGCCTTACGCCTTCTTTCTGCAGTGTGTATTGCATCGTGTCATTGATCAAGCCGTCGAGGTGCAGGAGCTGGAAGATAAGGAAGTCGCAATCCTGAATGAATTCCCAGGGGTGGCTACTCCATCTGAGACAAGTCAGCAGGAGTCTGAAGAGAAATCAAAGGAGGATGATGCCTGGGGGGAGGAGGAGCAAGAAGAGCAGGCTTTAAACTTTTCGGGGATCCATGGTGTTGTCTGTGGATGGAGGGGGATACCGAGGATGACATTCTCCTGGGAGATAAGCAGGAGCCAGGGCGCTCCATCGCTTTCAATTTAGTGCAAATGGGGGCCTTAATGCTCCAGTGTTTGAAGAGGGACCCCCCGTATAGAAAGCATAAAGGGCAAGGACCAGTACTGGGTGGCAACATACTTAGACCCCCGGTACAAACACAAAATGGCGGACATGTTACTAGCATCACAGAGGGCTGTCAGAATGCAGCATTTCCAGGCCTTGCTGTGAGAGATGCTGCATTCTGCTTTTGCGTGCGCTTGCAGAGGAATTTCCACCCACAGAGAAACAGTTGCGGGTACCAATCCTACCGCGCATGCAAGAAGAGGGCGGTTTGAAGATTTGTTGGTCACTTCGGATATGAGATTATTCTTGCAGTCAACCCATCGACAGCCGCCCTCCGGATGCAGCTTCAGGGTACACCTAGACCGACAGAGGTCAGACTACATCGGGTTAACGGCCGATGTGGACGCTCTGAGAAGCAAGGAACCCCTGGACTACTGGGTGTGCAGGCTTGACCTGTGGCCACAGGTTGCACAATTTGCCATGGAACTCTTGGCTTGCCCCTCGTCGAGTGTCCTGTCCGAAAGGACGTTCAGCGCAGCAGGTTGGATCGTGACCGATAAGCGCACTTGCCTAGCTCACGACAGTGTGGACTACCTCACATTTCTACAAATGAATGAGGCATGGATCTCAGAGGAATTCAACACCTGTGACGACCACGTTAAAAGAGCGTTTCTACAGGGAGGAACAAAAATACCAAACTTCAAAAAAGCTAAATTTAGCCAACTAAGAGAGGCCATAGGCCTAACTAACTGGGACAAAGTCCTCAAAAATAAAAATACAGCCAAAAAATGGGATATCTTTAAAAACATCCTAAAATCTCATTGTGAGAGGTACATACCGTATGGGAATAAAAGGTTAAGGAACAAAAAGAAACCAATGTGGATAAACAGAACTGTAAAGAAAGCAATAAATGACAAAAAGAAAGCATATAAAACACTAAAACAGGAGGGTAGCACGGAAGCACTGAAAAACTATAAGGAAAAAAACAGAACATGTAAAAAACAAATAAAAGCGGCCAAACTAGAGACCGAGAGATTAATTGCCAAAGAGAGTAAAACTAACCCTAAAATGTTCTTCAATTATATAAATGTTAAAAAGTATAAATCTGAAGGTGTCGGCCCTTTAAAGAGTAATGAGGGGGGAGTCGCAGAGAGCGACGAGGAGAAAGCAAAGCTGTTAAATATTTTTTTCTCCAATGTATTCACTGAGGAAAATAAACTGTCAGATGAAATGCTGAATGCTGAAATAAATTCGCCATTAAAAGTGTCCTGTCTGACCCAGGAAGAAGTACAACAGCGACTTAAAAATATCAAAATAGACAAATCGCCAGGACCGGATGGCATACACCCCCGTATCCTAAGGGAATTAAGTAATGTCATAGCCAGACCCTTATTTCTGATATTTGCGGACTCTGTACTGACAGGGAATGTCCCACAGGATTGGCGCATGGCAAATGTGGTGCCAATATTCAAAAAGGGTCCAAAAACAGAGCCTGGAAACTATAGGCCGGTAAGTTTAACATCTGTTGTGGGTAAACTGTTTGAAGGTTTTCTGAGAGATGCTATGTTAGAGCATCTTAACGGAAATAAGCAAATAACGCCATATCAGCATGGCTTCGTGAGGGATCGGTCATGTCAAACTAATTTAATCAGTTTCTATGAGGAGGTAAGTACTAGACTTGACAGCGGCGAATCAATGGATGTCGTGTATCTGGACTTCTCCAAAGCATTTGACACTGTACCTCATAAAAGGTTAGTATATAAAATGAGAATGCTCGGACTCGGAGAAAACGTCTGTAAGTGGGTAAGTAACTGGCTCAATGATAGAAAACAGAGGGTGGTTATTAACGGTACATACTCAGATTGGGTCACTGTCACTAGTGGAGTACCTCAGGGGTCAGTATTGGGCCCTATTCTCTTCAATATATTTATTAATGATCTTGTAGAAGGCTTGCATAGTAAAATATCAATTTTCGCAGATGACACTAAACTGTGTAAAGTAATTAACACTAAAGAGGACAGTATACTACTACAGAGGGATCTGGATAGATTGGAGGCTTGGGCAGATAAGTGGCAGATGAGGTTTAACACTGACAAATGTAAAAGTTATGCACATGGGAAGGAATAATGCAAGTCACCCATACATACTAAATGGTAAAACACTCGGTAACACTGACATGGAAAAGGATCTAGGAATTTTAATAAACAGCAAACTAAGCTGCAAAAAACAGTGTCAGGCAGCTGCTGCCAAGGCCAATAAGATAATGGGTTGCATCAAAAGGGGCATAGATGCCCGTGATGAGAACATATTCCTACTACTTTACAAATCACTGGTCAGACCACACATGGAGTACTGTGTACAGTTCTGGGCTCCTGTAAACAAGGCAGACATAGCAGAGCTGGAGAGGGTCCAGAGGAGGGCAACTAAAGTAATAACTGGAATGGGGCAACTACAGTACCCTGAAAGATTATCAAAATTAGGGTTATTCACGTTAGAAAAAAGACGACTGAGGGGAGATCTAATTACTATGTATAAATATATCAGGGGGCAGTACAGAGATCTATCCCATCATCTATTTATCCCCAGGACTGTGACTGTGACGAGGGGACATCCTCTGCGTTTGGAGGAAAGAAGGTTTGTACACAAACATAGAAAAGGGTTCTTTACGGTAAGAGCAGTGAGACTATGGAACTCTCTGCCTGAGGAGGTGGTGATGGTGAGTACGATAAAGGAATTCAAGAGGGGCCTGGATGTATTTCTGGAGTGTAATAATATTACAGGCTATAGCTACTAGAGAGGGGTCGTTGATCCAGGGAGTTATTCTGATTGCCTGATTGGAGTCGGGAAGGAATTTTTATTCCCCTAAAGTGAGGAAAATTGGCTTCTACCTCACAGGGTTTTTTTTGCCTTCCTCTGGATCAACTTGTAGGATGACAGGCCGAACTGGATGGACAAATGTCTTTTTTCGGCCTTATGTACTATGTTACTATGTTACTAAATTGAATTTCCTCCTGCCAGCCCACACATATCCGCCACCACCCAGAACAAAGAATGGTCCCTGTCTTATGTAAATACAGCGGCATAAAAGGCCTTTTCTGTCCGGTGAATGCCTAATGTTTGGGGCCTGTACTCCATTGGCCTGCAGTAAAATTGGTATCCAATGACCGTCTAATATACCTCCAGCCATATAATCACTTGATCTTTTCTGTCCTGTGAATGTCTAATGTTTGGGGCCTGTACTCCACTGGCCTGCAATAAAATTGATATCCAGTGACTGTCTAATATACCTCCAGCCACGTAATCACTTGATCTTTTCTGTCTGGTGAATGCCTAATGTTTGGGGCCTGTACTCCACTGGCCTGCAGGAAAATTGTTATCCAGTGACCGTCTTATATACCTCCAGCCATATAATACCTTGATTTTTTCTGTACGGTGAATGCATAATTTTTGGGGCCTGTAATCTAACTGGCCAACAGTAAAATTGTTATAAGGTGACCGCCAAATTTACCTCCTGCCATATAATCACTTATTCTTTTCCGTACGGTGAATATCTAATGTGAATGCCTAATGTTTGGGGCCTGTAATCTAACTGGCCAACAGTAAAATTGTTATACGGTGACCGCCTAATGTACCTCCAGCCACATAATCACTTCTTTTCTGTACAGTGAATGCCTAAGGTTTGGGCCCTGTACTCCACTGGCCTGCAGTAAAATTGCTGTCCAATGACCATCTAATATACCTCCAGCCACATAATTACTTGATCTTTTCTGTACAATGAATGCATAATTTTTGGGGCCTGTAATCTAACTGGCCAACAGTAAAATTGTTATACGGTGACCGCCTAATGTACCTCCAGCCACATAATCACTTGTTCTTTTCTGTCCGGTGAATGTCTAATGTTTGGGGCCTGTACTCCACTGGCCTGCAATAAAATTGATATCCAATGACCGTCTAATATACCTCCAGCCACATAATTACTTGATGTTTTCTGTACGATGAATGCATAATTTTTAGGGCCTGTAATCTAACTGGCCAACAATAAAATTGTTATACGTGACCGCCTAATGTACCTCCAGCCACATAATCACTTCTTTTCTGTACAGTGAATGCCTAAGGTTTGGGCCCTGTACTCCACTGGCCTGCAGTACAATTGCTATCCAATGACCATCTAATATACCTCCAGCCATATAATCACTTGATCTTTTCTGTCCTGTGAATATCTAATGTTTGGGGCCTGTACTCCACTGGCATGCAGAAAAATTGATATCCAGTGACCGTCTAATATACCTCCAGCAACGTAATCACTTGATCTTTTCTGTCCGGTGAATGCCTAATGTTTGGGGCCTGTACTCCACTGGCCTTCAGGAAAATTGTTATCCAATGTCCGTCTTATATACCTCCAGCCATATAATCACTTGATATTTTCTGTACGGTGAATGCATAATTTTTGGGGCCTGTAATCTAACTGGCCAACAGTAAAATTGTTATAAGGTGACCACCTAATTTACCTCCAGCCACATAATCACTTATTCTTTTCTGTACGGTGAATGCCTAAGGTTTGGGCCCTGTACTCCACTGGCCTGCAGTAAAATTGATATCCAATGACCATCTAATATACCTCCAGCCACATAATCACTTGATGTTTTCTGTCCAGTAAATGCCTAATGTTTGGGGCCTGTACTCCACTAGCCTGCAGTAAAATTGATTAATATACCTCCAGCCACATAATCACTTGATCTTTTCTGTACGGTGAATTCCTAATGTTTGGGGCCTGTACTCCAGTGGGCTACAGTAAAATTGTTATTCAGTGACCGCATAATGTACCTCGAGCCACATAATCACAATTTCTTTTATGTCAGGTGAATGCCTAATTTTTAGAGCCCGTACTCCCGTGGCCTAAAAAATTTTTTTAAGGGCGTCAGCAGGGCACATTTTTGAGAATTTCCCTTTAAGACGCATAAAAATGGCACATGATTGAAATGCATATTTTTGGTGGGAATTTTTGTTATTTATTCCCCTCTAGTATGTCACTGTCCATGTTGTAGGACTATTTGTGCACTTCTAGTAAGTATTTGGTGGCTGCAAATATGACCTGAAGGTTTTTCAAGTTCGCCTGCCATTAAAGTGAATGGGGCCCGCAGCAAACTTGCGGTTCGCGAACATTTGATTCCATCACTACTGGTAAATAGGTCACCAGGAACCTGCAACAGGTGTCTATGCATCAACCGGTAATCATCTGATCAATATGGGAGCTGCATTCATCCTGTTCTATATGGAAATTCTACAAATAGAAATTCTTAATAATCTCTCTGATTAATATGTGCAGAGGTATAGCTAGGGGGTTCAGCATGGAAGGGGAGTGAAATACACTGCCACTGTCCCACAGGAGGTGGAGAACAACGTGGCCCAATTGACCCTTGTGTAGTGCCCACATTTACCTAGTGGGACACTACAACAATACACAATATATTAAATACACATCCTAATAAAATTTCCACAACACAGTTGAATACTGCAGCGAGTCATGGGAGCAGATGGCTCTATGTCTTAATTAGAGACAACTGGAGGAAGACAGAACATGCAGCCACCACACATGGACAGATTCTGGGGCAGTATCTAGTGCTGCACTGTAGTATTTAGTGCCGCGGGCGCCTCCCCCCAGGGCCCTTTAAGAGGAAAAAGTACTTGTTTTTCGTGACGCCAGTTGCAGTGAAGCAACAAGGGCACAGGGCCCCTTTTAGTGATATAGTGGATGGTACCCAGGTGTAGGAATGCCAGAGTGGTATAAGGTAGCCTATAATGTCCCTTAATGTTGGTGCACATGTAACAGTGCTCTTACCTGGATACGCTGTACCGTAGGTGTTGGCTTCGCAGCAATGAAAAGGGAGTTTGTTGATGAAGGGGATGATGAAATAAATTGAGTCCAGACCTTGTGATGAAGTTGATAATAGCTTTACTTGGCATAAACGTTTCTCCAAACAGTTTCAGGCTTTGTCTTGGTTCCAGCAGCCATTAGCATTAACTGTGGCAGGCAAACTCCTCTTTGCTACATCTATTGCTCTCTGGCTCTGCTGTGCTGACAGGCTAGCTATAGAACTCAACTTCTTCTTTATGCTGTACTTAACTTTGTAGTCTGGTCTGTCTCTAGATTTGTTCTGGGAACTTTACTTCAAGCTGTGGCCTACACATCCAGCAGAGCTAAAGGTGCTCTAGCTGCACATCCTCCCTTGGAAGGGGGTAAACTGAACTGACTATGAACTGAACTCCAACGTCCCTGCAGCAAGTGGGACATGCCCACCACACCACAGAGAAGGGTTTAGAATGGAAAAGAAAGCTCCATTCTCTGTACCTGTAGCTCTGCCATTTATGCTGCCACCTGCTGGTGAACAAGGCATCTTATGCTTAAACATAACAGTTGCATAGAAATAGTTATGCACATTATACAGGACCTGGAAATAAATACATAGAATGATATTAGGTTAACCATAGGAGATAGTAGCGAGGTGCAGAAGTGGTAATGCCACTCTGGGGCGTTACATTTGTTCTGCTGACCCCTCCTACTTGTGTCGGCCCCATCTACTTGTGTTAGTACTACCAATTTGTGTTGCCCCACATTTTATCCATTGGGACCCGCCTACAATATGGGGGCCACTTAAGTTTTTTCTGCTCCTGAGTGGCAGACTTGCAAGCATGTCAACCACTCGGTTAAACTCTATGGGACTGCTGGGGATACCCAAGTACATGCACTCAGCTATCTCTAACAGCCCCACATAGCAAATAGGAGCTTCAGGGCACATGCATGACTGGTACTCTATTCAAACGAGGGAGCACAGGCCCCCGTTCTCGTAATTGGCAGGGGCCCCAGCAGTCCGACCTCCACTGTTCAGACGTTTATTCCCCATTCACAGGATAGGAGATAAGTTGTAGTAGTGGGACAACCCCCAAGCCACAGCTCATGTTTACAGAGTAAGGCTATATTCACACGGCAAAATCCACAGCAGAGAAATTTGTAGTAAAATAGGTAGCTGAAAACAAGTAATTATTGGCAGTTTTGTGATATGGTGGTAGTTTTAGGGCTGTTTTTATACGCATTTTAGAAGAGTTCCTTCATTGACTTTTATGGGAATCTACAATCAAATCTTCAAAGAAGTAACATGCCACCCAAGTGTTTTTCAAATCAACTGCTGAAAAAAGCTCTACTAATTTTTTTTTAATTTTTACATTTAAAGGGGTTATCTTATGATTAATGTAAAAAATGAAAATCAGACATCATAAAGTACATTTTTTCTTTCTCTTCTAACAAAGCTAGAACCAGCCCTGTACCTCACATGGATCCAGAGATCTCCCCATTCATTGCTCTGCTACATTTATATCAAGCTGACAGCTCAAGGGGATTGTCTTTTCTGCTGAAAATCAGTAGGTGAGTCTTTTCTGCTGGAGCTCTCTCCCTATCACAGCTCAGCTGTTGAGGGACGAAACTGAGCATGTGTGGCCTTCTCAGTGAGCAGGTCAAAGAAATAAGAAAAAACCAACAGCAGGTGGTGCTATACAGATACATTTTATTGAATAATTCCTGCCTACTTGCTTCGCAAGTCCTAATGACAGGGGACAACTAGACAGCAGTCCCTAACTTAGGATACGTGCTGGGAAGACAGACAAGACAAATAACGGAATGTGAACGGACCGGGTCAGAACCAAGAGAGCTACGCAGTACAAAGGGTTAAGCAAAGAATGGTCAGCCGGGGTCAAATACCAGGAGAGTAGAGAAGTACCAGAGGAGTCCGCAAAGAGTAGTCAGGTGGGAGCCGAGGTCACAATACCAGGAGGGATGCGCAGTACAGGAGGAGCAGGCAAAGGATCGTCAGGGAACACGATCAGGTGAGTAATCAGTAGTCCAACAAATAGCCAGGAACCTAGAATTAACAGGCAACCTGTGGCCAGCAGGCTGCCTGTATTTATAGTGGGGTCTGAGGGTCATGTTAGGTGGCCAGCGTAACATGACCGACAGACAGACAAGTCGAGCACCGAGTGATCATCTCGGCGCTCTAGGCAGACCTAGGAGCAGGGAGCCTCCCAGCTAGCAAAGCCGCCCTGGGAACGAGGCCAAACACAGATCCTCGCTCCCGAAGCTAAGCAGCAGGTCTGCGGCTGATGGGAGACCGTCACAGTACCCTTCCTTTTACGAGGGGCCACCGGACCCAAGACTTCAGGCGATAGCCTTTCAGGGTGTTCTAAATGAAATTTTTGAACCAGTCTAGGAGCATGAACCTCCCTAGCAGGAACCCAAGATCTCTCTTTGGGTCCATACACCTTCCAGTGAATCAGGTACTTTAAGGAATTACGCACTCTCCTGACATCCACTATCTTAGACACCACATACTCGACAGCATCATTAACAAGAAACGGCGGAGGCGTGGCTTTCGACGGTACGACAGGTTCAAAATATTTTTTAAGTAGAGATTTATGAAATACATTATAAATGTGGAACGACTCGGGCAGCTCCAACTTAAACGATACCGGATTAACCACCTCCGTGATCTTATACGGTCCAATAAAACGAGGAGCAAATTTTCTAGAAGCTACCTTGAGAGATAGATTCTTGGAGGACAACCATACTTTATCCCCAACCTGAAAGTTCACCCCCTTGGAACTTCTCCTATCGGGCTTGAGTTTTTGGGAACTTTGAGCCTTTTCTAGGTTCGATTGAACCCGGGCCCAAACTGTGCACAGTTCGGAGGAGAGTTTATCCGCTTCAGGGTTAGAGGAGAAGACGGACGACCCAGAATGAAAACGGGGATGAAAACCATGGTTACAAAAGAAAGGGGAGACCCCAGCAGAAGAATTAACACGGTTATTCAAAGCAAATTCTGCCAACGGAAGGTATTTAACCCATAATTGCTGGTCAACATATGACCTCAGGAATTGTTCCACAGACTGATTAAGTCGTTCAGTCTGCCCATTACTCTCAGGGTGGTAGGCGGAGGAAAAAGACAATGAAATCTGGCATCTTTGAAAAGGGGTCGTAGGTTACCAGCAGGGCGAGTCCTAGGTGTCTTAGATCTAGCACAAACCTCACAGGCTGACACATAGGACTTGACATCCCTAAATAGAGTGGGCCACCAATAAGATCTAGAAACCAGCTCTCTAGTGCCCTCAAAACCAGGATGTCCACAAAAGGCAGAATCATGACACTCACCCAACAGCTGGAGACGAAATTGTATGGGGACAAACAACTTATCTGTTGGGGTGGTTGCCGGTGCCAGATGTTGTTCAGCCTTACTGAGAGCCGAGATATCTTGGGTTAAGGCTGCTACAAAGATATTTGCTGGTAGGGTGGATTCAGGCGGTGCCTCTGTAGACTGAAACGCATGGAAGCTCCGAGATAATGCATCAGCCTTCACGTTTTTACTTCCAGGCCTGAAAGTAATGGAGAATTCAAAACGAGTAAAAAACAGTTCCCATCTAGCCTGACAGGGATTCAACCTCTTAGCAGATTGGAGAAACATAAGGTTCTTATGTTTAGTGACAACAGTTACACAATGCCGTGCCCCCTCCAGAAAATGCCTCCACTCCTCAAATACCCACTTAATGGCCAGCAACTCCCGATTCCCTATGTCGTAGTTTCTCTCAGTGGAAGAAAATTTTCTGGAAAATAATGCACACGGTCTCAGGTTAGTTAGAATAGCAGGACCTTGTGAAAGGACTGCTCCTGCGCCGTCCTCAGACGCATCCACCTCCACAATAAAAGTTCTCTCCTGATCTGGCTGGATCAGAATGGGAGCGCTACTGAATGCCTTTTTTAGTGTTTCAAACAAAGTAATGGCCACAGTAGACCAGTTCTCCAAATCCGCCCCTTTCTTAGTAAGGTCGGTCAACGGTTTAGCAATTACTGAAAAATTCGTAATAAATTTACGGTAGTAATTGGCAAAACCTAAGAACCGTTGTAAGGCCTTTAAGGATGAAGGCCTTACCCATTCCTTAATAGCTAGTACCTTACCAGGATCCATCTTGAAGGTGTGAGGGGTCAGGACATGCCCTAGAAACAGTATCTCCTGTACACCAAAGACACATTTCTCTTGTTTAGCGGACAACTGATTCTCCCTCAACACCTCTAAGACTTGTCTAACATGAGACACATGAGATTTGAAATCAGGAGAAAATATCAAAATGTCGTCAAGATAGACAATGACAACTTTACCTAAAAACTCTCTAAGAATATAATTTATAACGTTTTGGAACACAGCTGGGGCATTGCTGAGTCCAAAAGGCATAACCTGATATTCAAAGTGTCCTGCCGGAGTATTGAACACCGTCTTCCATTCGTCTCCCTCCTTGATTCGTATTAGATTATATGCCCCTTTCAGGTCAATCTTAGAAAACCAGGTTGCCCCCAGAACCTGGTTAAATAAATCTGGAATCAATGGGAGAGAGTATCTATTCTGGATAGTGATCTTATTCAATTTCCGGTAATCGATACAAGGCCTAAGACCACCATCCTTCTTCTTAACGAAGAAAAACCCTGCTCCCATAGGAGAGACAGAAGGTCTTATGTGCCCCTTACCGAGGCTTTCCTTAATATAATCCTTCATGGCCTTGCGTTCGGGCTTAGAGAGATTATAAATACGCCCCTTAGGAAACCTGGCACCTTCTACTAACTCTATGGCACAATCATAAGGTCTATGGGGTGGTAGAACCTCCGGGGTAGGTGATGAGAACACATCAGAATATTCCCTAATGACTGTGGGTAATATATCAGATTCTACTGAGACCAAAGCTTGTACCACAGACAAGCACGAGTCACACTTAGGTCCCCATTTCACCAACTCCCCCCTGGACCAATCAATAGTGGGGTTGTGTAATCGGAGCCAAGGCAACCCTAGTACCACCTCGACCGGTAAGTTCTCCAGGACTAAGAGGGAACATTTCTCAGAGTGGCACACCCCCACGGTTAAAGAAATCTCTGAGGTACATGACCTCACCATACCACCTACCAGGGGAGTGGCGTCAATAGCCATGACATGGATAGGTGTAGGAAGAGAAAAAATTGGAATACCCAGTCTAATGACGTACTCAGAGTCAATAAAGCTGGCCGCTGAACCAGAGTCAATAAAGGCCTTACCCGGCCATTTATTAACCCCCAGAGATATTGTTATAGGTACCAAAAGCTTACATTTCGTAATATCAGGGTGTACCTGGTCTTTTGGTTGCCTTGCCTTGGGAGACTTAACAGAGAGGGCCTTCTTAGGACACTGGTTGATCCAATGGTCAGGATCTCCGCAGAAAAAACACACTCCACGTCTGCGGCCCAGATTCCCTTGAGTCATGCCGACCTGCATGGGTTCCTCGGTAGAGACCTCAGCGTTGTTTCTGGGATATACTTCAGGCTGGATCACCATCTGAGAAAAGAACTGTCGTCTCTCTCTAACCCGTCGGTCAAGTCGGACTACAAGGGTCATCATCTCCTCTAGAGTCTCTGGAAGCTGATAACTCACTAGAAGATCCTTTAAGTTATCAGACAGACCTGACCTGAACTGACTCTTAAGTGCTGGTTCATTCCATCCTGAGGGAACACACCACCTTCTGAATTGGGTGCAATACTCCTCCGCAGGTAGATCGCCCTGAACCAGAACCTTTAGAGCAGTCTCGGCTACTAGTGTCCTGTCTGGTTCATCATACAGGGTACCCGGGGCCTGAAAAAAAACCTTCACTGATGTTAAACAACTGGCGTCAGCAGGTAAAGAAAATACCCAGTCCTGGGGATCACCCTGTAACCGGGAAATGACAATGCCCACGTGTTGACTCTCGGAGCCAGAGGATATGGGGCGCCAACGGAAAAAAAGTTTACAATTTTCTTTAAAGGAAAGAAACTTCTTCAGATCTCCAGAAAAGGGCTCAGGAAGCTTAATCTGGGGCTCTAAATGTGGACTGGAGGCCTGAGGGATGGAAGTACCTTGTCCTTGCTCAAAAGAACAGAGTTTCTCCCCTAGCTCCTGCACCATCTGCGTCAGGTTAGAGACATGGTCAGTCAGGGTCACCAGAGGATTCATGATACAGTGGTTAGGTACGGCCTGTTAATCTGTGACGGTCACGTACACTACACACAGGGGGGAGGATAGTGACCACTGCGCTCCACCCTCACCCCTGGCCCTACCTACTTTCCTCACAAGTCCTAATGACAGGGGACAACTAGACGGCTGTCCCTAACTTAGGATACGTGCTGGGAAGACAGACAAGACAAATAACGGAATGTGAACGGACCGGGTCAGAACCAAGAGAGCTATGCAGTACAAAGGGTTAAGCAAATAATGGTCAGGAGAAGCCGGGGTCAAATACCAGGAGAGTAGAGAAGTACCAGAGGAGTCCACAAAGAGTAGTCAGGTGGGAGCCGAGGTCACAATACCAGGAGGGATGCGCAGTACAGGAGGAGCAGGCAAAGGATCGTCAGAGAACAGGATCAGGTGAGTAATCAGTAGTCCAACAAATAGCCAGGAACCTAGAATTAACAGGCAACCTGTGGCCAGCAGGCTGCCTGTATTTATAGTGGGGTCTGAGGGTCATGTGACGTGGCCAGCGTCACATGACCGACAGACAGACAAGTCGAGCACCGAGTGATCAGCTCGGCGCTCAAGGCAGACCTAGGAGCAGGGAGCCTCCCAGCAAGCAAAGCTGCCCTGGGAACGAGGCCAAACACAGATCCTCGCTCCCAAAGCTAAGCAGCAGGTCTGCGGCTGATAGGAGACCGAGTGCGCCTTTGGCACCCCGTGACATCCGTGACTATACAAAATTACTCAGTGGCTATACAAAATTACATACAATTACAAAATTATTTAGATCCAGGAGCTGGTTTGAAAACTGTAGAATATTTTTTGTGGGACAACCCCTTTAAGTCAAAGGGAAGGATTGATGATGTTTTGAATGTGGATTACACAGCGGAAAATTACCATTTTCCTCTGCTGAATCAGTGATTTTGACCATGTGAACATAGTATTATGGAAACATAATTGTCTCCTCACTTTTGCAATATCCACCATACCCGTTTCCAACCTAAACATAGTCCCCATCCTGCAGGTACCCCCAATTCTGGTTTCGTTGCTACCCATCTTACTATTAATCTTACTATTACTAATCTTACTATTCCTACTGTGTAGCAAAATACCCCAAATACTGCACTTCATAAGTAGCATCTCCAGTCCCACAGGTCCGCTGCCTTGGAATAACATTTCATCTGCCCTAGCCTTCAAACCACACATCAAAACCCTTACCTCCAGCTGCCGCTTTCAACTCAAGAATATTGTATCCGCTCTTTCCTCACCCCTGAGTTAACTAAAATGCTAGTTATTGCCCTTGTCATCTCCCACCTGGACTACTGCAACATCCTCCTCTTTTGCCTCCCATCTAGCACTCTTGCATCCCTCCAATCTTTCCTCAACTCGGCTGCCCAGTTATTCCACCTCTCCTCTGAAAATCCCTTCACTGTCTTCCCATTGCCCAGTGAATTCAGTTCAAGATACTAACAACAACATACAAGGCCATCCACAACCTGTCCCCTCCTGACATCTCTGACCTGCCTTCCAGATACATCTCCACACATAATCTCCGATCCTCACAAGATCTCCTTCTTTGTTCTCCTCTTGTCTCTTCCTCACACAATCATTTACAAGATTTATCATGTGCATCCCCCATACTCCTGACCACCGAATCAGGTCGCTACATCATATACAGTTAATAGCAAACACAATACTTATTAGACTTACTAGATTTTACAAGTAGAAAAGTATATCCAGCTCAGCTTTTGTTTCTGTCCCTTAGTGCACGGAGAGGTGCAGGTTGGCCTCTGTTTTCAGTATAAGAAAGAAGGAATCCAGCACATGATAATTCTTTTAAGTCGCTTTGGTCTTTTATTTTCAGCCGTTAAAATACAGTACATCCAGTGAACACCAACTTCCCTCTCCCCTTCGTTGACGCGTTTCGAACAATATAGTTCTTATTCGTAGCAAACTATGGTGTATCTCCAGGTTTAAGTAGTCCCAATCTGCTCCCCCAGCCAAGGTGAAAGGGAGAAGGTGAGACCACACCCCGGATGCGATCCACCATTCATTTAAACATATGTGTGCCCGTGCTCAAATTAACAAAATATTGATTACTACGTGTCTCACCTACATAAAAAGCTTCTACCAATAAATATATGTTATTTCTTTGCAGGTCTGTCCCGGTTCACAGCATATATCCCAGTAGGAACTACATACCTGAACCAGGACAAACCGCACAGTGTGAACATAACATTGAAAATTATACCGGATATTATCTAAAACACACAAAGGTTAGTAAAAGATTTCCTGAAAATATAGTAAATTATATTAACACTTAAAATGGCAATCTTAATAACATAGAAAGACGGGAATGGCTATGCAATTCTAAAATTAATAAAAATACATGAGTTCTGTTCTTAAGTTCAGACCCTGTGGGAATCTAGTGCCTAGTCTGAAAATCCAGTAGGCTTCACGTTGCAGTATTTTTTGTTTTATATTACCTCCTCTTATTAGTATTGTAACCTTTTCTATGGCAAACGTGATCAGACTTTTCACACTACGATTATGTTGTTGTATAAAATTATTGTTGGCATTAGATACATTTGTGACTGTGCGATTTATAATGTAGTTTAGATGTTCCCTCAGTCTCTCTTTGAATTTTCTACTTGTGCTGCCTGTATACATCAAGTCACATGTGGTACACTGTATTATGTAGATTACTCCTGCTGTATTACAGTTTATGTAATATTTAATAAGAAAAATTTCAGTGTGTGATGCATCGTGGAAGGTTTTAGTGGGCAGCGCTACTCTGCATGTTTTGCAAGGGTGGCTGCCACATCTCGTAAACCCTGAATATTTGAGCCATGTCTCTGGTGTCAGTGACTTCAGGTGTGTGTACATAGATGGAGACAGGGTGTACTTGGGCGTCTTGACACTACTCTACAGCCATTTTTTTATGTCTTGAAGAGTATGTCATCTTCAAATAATATCGGAAGACATTTTTTGACCGTTTTTTGGATTAATGGGAACTGTCGGCTACATGTTAAAACTAGAGTAGGTTTGGACATATTATTAATTCTATTGCGTTTATTTTTGTCTATTTTTATATATTGTATTATGGAAGAGAAGATCCCTCCGTGATTTATTTTGCCCTATTTTTAAACCCCTAGCTATCATTCAATCAGCATATCCTCCCGACTGCAGGCGTTTCCAAATAACCGCTGTTTCCCTATCAAATGAAGGATCTGTACTGCAATACCTTCTAGCCCGTAAAAACTCACCTACTGGTATAGCCTTGATCGTATGGGCAGGGTGATAACTATTTTCTTTTAATATTGTATTGCTCGAAATCTTTTTGCGGTATGTTTCTGTAAATATTATTTGGTCGGAAACTCACATTAATCTAAGATCTAAATAATTTACAGAATGGGAGTCCTGGTCCTGTACAAATCTAAGATTATATGGATTATCATTAACGTATTTCACAAAATCAGGCATGGCAGATACATCGCCGCTCCAAATGAGGAGAAAGTCGTCGATGTATCTGCCATACCACACCAGCAAATGTGAGAAAGGAAAATCTTCAGAAAAAAATCATCTCTCCTCCCAATAGGACATTGTAAACATTTTTGGTGAAATACGGCAATATTGCATTCACTCTGCCATGTAGCTGTATGAGAGGTCCAACATTCCCCAAACCTTGACACTTTCTCCTCCACCTTTCACTGACTTCTTTACATACTTTGGGTTCAGTCTTTCCCCAGTTTGTCGATGAACATGATGTTTTCCATCAGATCCAAATAAATTTAACTTGTTTTCATCACTAAAATAAACTCTGGACCACTTCACCTCTGTCAACACAACATGCTCCTCAGCAAAGGTGAGTCTAGCCTTTTGATTCTTTCTGCTAATTAGAGGTTTGGTCACTGCAGAGTGGGCATTCAGTCCAAATGTTCTTAAACGTGGATACAGTGTATGACGAGACAGATCCTTACCCTGCTCAGTGCTGAACTGGCGAGCAATTCCAGCTGCAGTGTTGAAATGATTACCCATGGAGATTCTCCGCATCATCCTGTCCTCTCTTGCATTTTTCTTTCGAGGGCAACCAGCCTTCTTGGGGGACTTGAATGAGTTTGTAATGTTGTAAAGATGCAATATTCTAGAAATCACAGACTGGAACGACCAACTTCTCTTGCTATGGCTGATAGGGTCACCCCTTTGGCCTTCATCTGGGCAACCTGATGCCAGAGGGTTTCAGTCACTTTGGAACGGCACACCATTTTGGCAAAGTCAGTGAAAACTGGAAAGTTAGGCTGACAGTTAAATAGGGTTTGTCAGATCATTAAGGAAATTAGCACCAGTTGCCAGATTAACACCAATAACTTGCAGGTATCTGAAAGTGTTCTCTAATATTGATCAGTGTTCTTTTTCAATTATCTGATTTACATTTTTATTCTGTGCTTTAGAATAAATACAATTTATTAAATAATTTTAAAATAGTGCTATTTTACTCATGTTAGCATATATTCATATAGGACTACACTAAGACCTTGACATTTCGGAAACTGTGTGTTGTTCTCTAATTTTAATCGACACTTGTATATTAGAGAGTGTTATATACCAGTTTTCAGGGCAATTGGATCATACTTGATTAGAAAAATTTGCAGACTCGGAAATGAAGCGAAGTTTAAGAAAGTTCTCTAGTTCTGGCCATAAAATCAGGGTATCATGAAACAGCACTGACTACCAGAAGTTCTGTAATATTCTGATCACTTGCAGTGATAGAAGTTAATGAGAAGTTATAGAAGCGTTTAAGAGGATGTCAAAGAACCGTGAGAATTGTGAAGGGAACATGGCGGTTTGTGTGTGTGTGTGTGAATGGCCACTGACACGTCACATCTCCCAGTAAACTGTGGTTTGTATGTAGGATGTGAACACTAAGTAACTGGAAAGAAGAGCTTACATAGGTCACAATCCCAAAACCTCTTGGGAATATCAGAAAATTATGGAATTTATTAATGTTTAGGAAAAGCAGGGTGGACAAAGTGGGGGAAATGTCTTTACTAAGAGCAGATAGAACAATAATGAAATCCACTCAGTTTAGACTGGACGTTCTGAGGATTCTTGCAGACCCATAAATTTCCTAGGACCTGTAAAGCAACTTAGGGCTGATTCATAAAACCGCGCTCAGTCCAGGAAACATAGGCCATATATTGGCTGCATCTCCCGGACCAACTGCAGCTTACTGATTGTGGGTCTATTATACTGTACTCACATCCTCATGTGAGCACACTACAATAGATCAGATAGGAACTGGCTGTATCATAAATCACCATGATGCAGTCAGTTCGGGTCAGGAGAGCTGCGGTCGGTCTGGGAGATGCAGCTAACACACGGGGAGTGTTTCCTGGACCGAGCGCAGTCTTATGAATCGTCTCTTACTAATAGATTTTGGAAATCATTTCCTTCCTTGTTAAGATCTGTAGATGCTGTACTGAAACATTCTAGTTCCAGTATATCAGTTGAAGCTATCCCCGGTGAGCTGAACACAGCAGCAGCACAAATATTTCTCCTGTCCTGCTATGTTACAATGTATCAGTGCAGGTAAAATGTATCAGTATTGACTTAAATTTTAGCATTTTCTCAGTAAACTGTAAAATTGACATAGAAGTAGGGACAAGTCTGTAGTGCCTCAGTCCGACAGCAGGAAGTCAGGGCGATTATTAGTCATTGTAGCCGGTAACACTTGGGGTCGGATTTCACCAGTGATTGAGGAGTTATTGATCCCATGTGTTCACATCTCGCTCCGAGCGCTTTGCGCCACTCCCTGGCTCTGTGAAATTTCCCCAGATTTTTATCCTGATACATATGAGGTCATATGTGCCGCACATATGTTATCAGCTAGCGAAACCTCCACCCGGCCTGGATAAAATGATCCGTTGAGAAATAAATCCTGAAGCGTCATCTGTCACACTGGCATAGATTCTAATCACCATTATTTTAGTTATATCTTTCCCTGGGAAATCTGGGTGACAACATTTACAGCAGCCGTTATCGCCTCCATCCATCTACCTGGTTATCTTGAAAGCAGTGTTCCTGATTAACAGGTATGATGGAGATTATTGATGAATTAGTGATGGAACCAGGTAAGCGGAGGCGCTACTAGATCTCATTCCTGATGTCCAAAGTGTCTCAGAGGAAAGCGAATCGTCCCCTCTGTTTGAAAGTTCCAGGTCACCTGGGACATGACGCAGCCTCCTGGCTCTACTGACTGAATCCATGCTCTTCACCTATGACCCCTTGATGAGTTTCAGAAGAGTCTGAGATTTCAGATAATAGGGAAATGAGTAAAATAATTGGGAAATTTAGACCTGGATAATGTTTTGGGGGATGGGGAGAGAATGGTCTGCAGGTGCTGCCCCCTGACAACACCCCTGAATGTGGGTGGTAGCAAGAGTAGGATCCCCTGCAGGAAGTATGGAGGGGGAGAGGGGTATATATGTGAAGAGCTTGAATCTGAGAAATTGCTAAATGTTGCATCTCGGTTTCCACATTTATGGGGTCATTTATGAAACTGGTGTAAAGTAGAACTGGCTTAGTTACCCATAGAAACCAATCAGATTCCTCCTTTTATTTTCCAAAGGAGCTGTCCAAAATGAAAGGTGGAATCTGATTGGATGCTATGGACAACTAAGCCAGATCTACTTTACACCAGTTTCATAAATGACCCCTTTAGTTTTTTTTATGCAGTTTTTGAAGCCAAAGCCACAAATTATAAGCTGATGTATCACATGTATAAAAGAGGGACATTAGCCCTTATTCATCAATGTATTTGTTCCTTTTGCCACCACCTTTTACTCCCAAAAAATGCCTGATTTGCTGTGAGACACAGACATGTGCGTGAGGCCTAAATATACTTATTAATGAACAACTCCACCTCACTCTTGCTGTGCACCATGGCTCCACCAATGACCTGACGGCTGCCCTGAGTGCCATATATTAGGAGTGACAGAGAAACCCCAACACATAAGCTACAATGAGGCCTCATCATGGAGTCTGTTTTCCATGATGTCATGCAGGTCTTTAAGGTAGGCCTTAAAATATGGCCACAGGTACACTTACAATTCACTCAAATGATGACGAAGCTTCTAAATCCATGATATTTTTTGTGCCTCTGAAGAGTGTCACCAAGGGCAAGCTTCTCAAACCATGTTGGAGCTGAAGTGGTATTATATTTGATGATTATTGTCTCGCATGCATGGCTAAGTTCTTGCCTAGCTGTAAAGTTACCATCTTTAACCCATTAGTGACCACCCATACGTGTTTTTACGGCGGTCACGAAGGGGCCTTGGGCTGGAGCACCCCAATCGGGGCAATATGGCCCCCAATGTATTTAACACCCCCCCTGTAATCTCCAGCGCTCATTGTGCCCCCCTAATTTCAGGACGACCGGCGCCAGCGCTACTGATCCCCCTTCCACCCCCCCTTCCGCCCCGATTTGTTTCAGGATGGCCGAGCAGTTAGCAGAGTGTCAGCATACAGCATACATCTTAAAGAACCAAGTGGGTCTGGGTCAAAAAAATTAAAAACAAAAGTGAAAAAAAGGTAAAATATATATTTTTTAAATAATCTAATTTCTTCTTATAGCCGCACATTTATATTGCCGCATCCGTAACAACCAGCTCTATAAAAATATCACATCACCTAACCCCTCAGGTGAACACCAAAAAAAATAAAACTGTGCCAGAAAAGCCATTTTTTTGTCACCTTACATCACAAAAAGTGTAATACCAAGCAATCAAATAGTCATATGTACCCCAAAATAGTACCAATCAAACCGTCACTACATCCCACAAAAAATAACACCCTACCTAAGACAATCGCCGAAATAATAAAAAAAAATATATGGCTTTTAGAAAATGGAGACACAAAAACATGATTTTTTTTTCAAAAATGCTTTATTATGTAAAAGTGAAACAAACAAAGAAAGTAGACAAACTTGATATCATCGCATCCATAACAACCTGCTCTATAAAAATAGCACATGATCTAACCTGCCAGATGAACATTATAAAAAATAAAAACTGTGCCAGAACGAACATTTTTGGTAACCTTGCCTAACAAAAAATTTAATATAGAGTGATTAAAAATCATATGTAACCCAGAATAGTATCAATAAAACTGTCACCTTATAAATGGGGTCATTTATGGGGGTTTTCTATTATTTTGGCAGCTCAACGCCATTGCAAGTGTGCAATGGAGCCTAAAACATTTTCAAGCAAATTTTGTGTTCTGAAAGCCACTGTTTGGGCCCTGCCGTGTGTCAAGACATAAGATTAGGGCCACAATGGGGGTATTTCTGAAGATAAAAATGGGATGATACATTTTGGGGTGCATTTCTTAATTTTCATGTGCTTTGTAGAGAAAACATTAAATTGACACTTTTGTGTAAAAAATAAAATTTTTATTTCTTTTCACCTTCTTAGCATTATTTTTTTTTAAAAGACTAGGGGGTCAAAATCTCACTACACCCATAGATGAATACGTTAAGGGGTCTAGGTTTCAAAATGGGGTCACTTTTGGGGGGGGGTTCTATTATTCTGACGCTTATAAACCTCTGCAAACTTGGCTTATTGCAGGAAAAAAAAATTTTGTAAGTGCAGCCAAAATAAAGTAAGGATGTGGAAATATATTTCTGATAACAAATTGTGAATAGTATTTATGTATGTATGTGAAATATTGCAGTTGAAAATAGGAAAATATGCAAATGCTTACAAATTTTAATAAATGTTTATGTTTTTTAATAAAGATACGCATATTTTATCGGTAAAATTTTACCACCTAAGTAGAGTACAATATGTGACGAGAAAACGATGTCAGAATTACTTTGATGTGCAAAACCTTTACAAAGTTATTCTCTGCTAAAGTGACACATGTCAGACTTCCAAAATTTGGCTTGGTGATTAAGGCCCAAACAGGCTTGGTCACTACAGGGTTAATAATATGGTAACAAAAAGGGGGTATGTCTTCTTTAGCTTTGTCTGTCATAAGTGATAAGATTGAGATATCTTTCAGAAGTTTCCAAAAGTGAGGGGCGTGCAAAGTGGGTGGTTGTAGTAAATAGGGAATGAATTCAGCTGGTAGGTTCTTCGGGGGGTTAGAGAAGATGGGAGTGTCAGGGTGGGTGTTGTGTATAGTGAAGTGTATACCTTTAGTGAGACCCTCTTAAGCTATGATGGTTCAGTAAGACCCCAGAGTCCTGCGTATTGTTTGTCTGATAAAAGCTCTAACTCGATGTTGTATCCTAACGTCCTATATTTTGGGATACATAGCTGTAGCCACCTTTTCAGTTGTATAGCCTTATGGTAGAGGCGTAAATCAGGCAGTCCGAAACCACCCTGGGGGGCGATCCTTTATCAGTTTATCATATTTTATTCTGAGTTTTTTTGCCTTTCCAGAGGAAGGTTATGACGGCAGATCTGACTTGTGTGAAAAAAGATTTTGGAAGGTGAATGGGAACCATTTGTAATAAGTATAGGAGCTTTGGAACAATATATGTTTGCAGAAGGTTTTTACATCCTATCCAAGACACCCATGGCAGAGCCAAAGAATGTAACTGGTTTTTAATCTTCTTCAGAAGGGGGAGATAATTGGATTTGTATAGTCTTATAGGGTCATTAATGAGTGTTATTTCCAGATATGACAAAGAGTCAGAACTCCATTTGAAAGGGAAAGAGGATTTAAGGGAATGGACCATTAAAGTCGAGAGAGAAACCCCCATAGCCTCAGACTTGGAATAGTTTATCTTAAATTGAGATAAAGAGACAAATGTATTAAAGAGATCTAGAATCTTTGTGAATGCCTGTATAGGGTTTGTAATCAATAGCAGGAGGTCATCTGCACATTTATGTTTCACTTTGCCCACTTTCAAGCTTTTTATAAGAGGGTTATCTCGGAAAGCCTGTAGTAGAGTTTCCATCACCAGTGTGAACAGCGAGGAGGAAAGTGGGCACCCCTGGCGTTTCCCATTATTGATATTAAATGATCTCGACAGGGTTCCATTAACTCTTACCCTAGCACTAGGCTGGTGGTATAGGGACATAACTGCTTGAATAAAGGAGGCTGGTATTCCAAATCTGTGTAGGACACGCTGCATATAAAGCCAGTCAACTCTATCAAAGGCCTTTTTCGGCATCAGTACTTAGAAGTACAAGGGGCAACGTTCGTCGCTTGGCCCAGGTCATAGCATTGACGAGTCTACATGATTGTAAATGTCTCTCTCGGCCCAAGATAAAACCAGTCTGCTCCTGGTGGACAATTTTGGGGGTGAGGATATTAAGTCTAGAAGCCAACAGTTTGGCCCATATTTTTATGTCTAGGTTTAGCAATATAACAAAATAACAAAGATAGGTGCACTCTGCAGTCTCACTAAACCCTCAAACTGATTTTAAAATTGAGAGATTAGTCAACATGTCCTACGGTGTAGAACATGTCTAAGCCCGGGCACCACGCCAAGGTTTCTCAAGTAGCCCGGGACCTAACACTCTCCTACCTGAGCCGTTTGGGCAATACCAGGAGCCAGTGGCCAAATTACAGGAGCATCAGGCCGACTCACAAACAGCTCACCTAGTTACCTCCAGCATGTAGCCATGCTTGCAATGGGAGGAGGGAGGAGTCTGCGAGTCCCACTCAAGACTGGCTGATATGTCCCAGGCTTTACAGGTGCACCTAGATGTGGCCTGTAAATGGAAAACAGGCACATTTAAATTGGAGTTTATACACTTCCAGGATTCTATATATACAAACTAAGAAGACAGGTTGGCGTTCGCAGGAGGTGCTCAAACCCACATGCAGTTGTGCATATATATAGGGGAGCAAATCCTGCACTTGTGGCCCGTTGCTAATGGCAATCCCCAGCAAAATGCATACGGTGGAGGATGCCCGCGGCGAACCACAAGTACCACAATAGACATCCTACTCGCAGACTCCTCCCTCCTCCCATTGCAAGCATGGCTACATGCTGGAGGTAACTAGGTGAGCTGTTTGTGAGTCGGCCTGATGCTCCTGTAATTTGCCCACTGGCTCCTGGTATTGCCCAAATGGCTCAGGTAGGAGAGTGTTAGGTCCCGGGCTAATTGAGAAACCTTGGCGTGGTGCCCGGGCTTAGACATGTTCTACACCGTAGGACATGTTGACTAATCTCTCAATTTTAAAATCAGTTTGAGGGTTTAGTGAGACTGCAGAGTGCACCTATCTTTGTTATTTTGTTATATTGTTATATTAATTATCACATCCGCACTTGTTACCTTGTGTAGGATGTCTATTGTGGTACTTGTGGTTCGCTGAGGGCATCCTCCACCGTATGCATTTTGCTGGGGATTGCCATTAGCAACGGGCCACAAGTGCAGGATTTGCTCCCCTATATATATGCACAACTGCATGTGGGTTTGAGCACCTCCTGCGAACGCCAACCTGTCTTCTTAGTTTGTATGTCTAGGTTTAGCAATGAGATGGGTCTATAATTGCTACATTTCTTGCTGTCTTTACCCTCTTTAGGGATGATAGTAATGGTAGCTTCAAGTGCCTGCTTCGGGAGGGGTTCTCCTTTAGCAAGAGTTTAACACCAACTGGTTATGTGAGGACCTCTTCCTCTGTAATGGGGACAAGTAAGGATGCGCATTCATCTGCATTTAGTGAAGGGAGATTAAGGGTGTTGAGGAAAGTGTCGTTATGAATTTTTCTGTCAGTGTCTTGATACCTTTCTGGTGAGGTGTGGTGAGTGGTATCTAGGTTATACAGTTTTGTGTAATAAGCGCAAAATTCTTCTGCTATATCCTTTGTGGATGAAGAAACAATTGATCCAATTCTTGTTTTAATGGTAGGAATGTATTGTGTTTCATTGCGTTTTTTAATAAGATAAGTCATCAGTTTGTTTCCTTTTTCTCCATGTATGTATTGCTTAAATTTGTTATATTGATAAGCTTTTGCCCATTTTATGTTGAGAAGCTCTTTCAATTGTTGCCTTAAGGAAAGGAGTTCTTCTTGGGCTAGTGTCATTTTCGATTTTTTCTGAATAGTTTCTATAGATGCAATTTGACACAACATGCCTTGTGGGCTTCCCAGACTATGGTCTGGGAGGTGTCTGAAGGTTTGTTGTCCTGAAAATAATGAGTTAATTTACAGGAGATATCTGATAAATGTTTATCTCTATCTAAAAGGGTCTCATTTAAGCGCCATATCCATTCTCGAGTTGGTAAGTTAGCAAAGGAGAGCGAGGTTGTCACTGGGGAGTGATCTGAGACAGTAATAGGACCAATAGTGGAAAGGCGTAACATATCTATGTGTGCCTCTGATAGCAATATGTAATCTATCCTCTGGTATGTACGATGAACTGCTAAAAAGAATGTATAATCCCTGTCAGTAAAATTAAGTGTTCTCCAGGATTCAAGTAGATGGTTATCTCACAGTATCCTTTGGATACTTGCTAAGGTTTTCTGGGACTTAGTCGAAATACTTGAAGAGGAATCTAGTAAAGGGTTCAGCGAGAAATTAAGGTCACCTCCTATTATTTTAATTCCCCCTGCAAAATCACGGAACTTAGATGTAGTGGATTTAATCCAATGAGTGTTGGGAGCATAGAGGCCTGCCATGGATACTAGAGCTTCTCCAATCTTCCCTTTGATAAAGAGGAATCGGCCTTCTGGATCCTGTTGTACTACTATTGGCGTGAAAGGTACATGTTTTCCAATTGCAATACTAACACCTCTAGCGACTGTTTGATATGTGCAATGGAACCACTGCAAGAAATGTGTATAAGAAATTCTGGGGATTTTGCCTGCTTCAATATGAGTCTCTTGTAGGAAACAAATATCAGTCTTGCTTCTCTTCAAGAAAGTGAGGATCTGTGACCTTTTCTGTGGGGTGTTGAAGGCCCCTGACATTAAAGGTAGTTATGTTCAGGGACGCCATTTAAAACCAATTGTAGTAGTCAGTTTAGGCTTCAGAGAGGTCATCCAAGGCAGTACAAAGGATAAAATATAAAATAAAACAGGAACAAAAGAACATGTTCGAACATTCTGTAACATATACATTAGTAGTTTTAGTTTGCTAGTAGCGCCATGCTCTGCGTCACGTAGCAGATACCACAGCGCAAGAAGCAATAGTACCTGGGTGGTCTCAAAGGTAGACCACTGTATAAGGATGTGTGGGGGCTGGCAGTGATGGAAAATCATACTAACCCGATTCCTCACTCCCATGCCTTTAAGACAAATATACCTGTTTGACAAAAGAAAAAGAAAAGAGAAAAAAGGGGAAGTGGGGGTGAGAAGAGTAGGCATGTCAAAATCAACTCTAAAGCACATTCCCCCCGTTCTCCAATACAACAGGTATTGGTATTAGGAAGGAAAGATAACGCCGGAGATGTACAAGATGAAATATCAATAATTCAGTTCACAGCTACCTGTAATAATACCTCTTTTACCGGTAGAGGTTCTGTGTAAGAATCCGCATATAGTGCATAGAGGAGACTATATAAAGATATCAGGGTCAAACGTCCAGGTCCCAGACATCGGCATTGATGAATGGAGTGCCTTATGTAAGTCTCTGTTGGATATGTGTGTCTCCGAATTTTCTGCATACTCTTCAGCCTATCCACTGTGCATATAAATGGCAAAGCTAGTAGACTTGGGATTAATACCCGAAGGTACTTGGAAATTCTGCAAAGATAGCACAAATAAAACAACAGAGAGTCTGGTGTGTAAGATTGGACTCTGTTAATACCTCCAATTTCTGCTGTCTCTGGAACCATGTTGCGGAGAGAAATTGATTGCAGCTCAATCTAGGCGCCTCTTGCTATTGGAAGCTTTGTATTTGGAGACTACTTCCCAGGGCTCCAAGGTGGGTAGTGTCGGTAGCTTAGCCAAGGTAATATCAACTGGGAGCCAGGGCTCTATAGGCAGAGGTGGAATATCTAATACACTCCAAGCAGCATCCAGATCCTGGGGCATGCGGACAACACAGCGGCGTCCATTTTTAGTAAAGGTGAGCCCGGAGGGAAATAGCCACCTGTATAATAGCTTTTGAGTCCGCAAGTGGTCAGTAGTGATGAGCGGCATAGGCAATATTTGTTTTCGCGATACTTTGCAAATCTTTTGCATAATATTCACAATAAATTAGCAAATTTGTGCTCTCATCATTATTTTCGCGATTGCGCAAATGAGCACTAATGATGCGTATATTTTTTGCGCAATACATGCAACTTCACATTTTATCAGGCCTTAGTAGATATTACTGATTGGTGCACTAAGTATTGTTGTGACATCACAGCAAGATGTCTGTAGCATGTATGTATGGACAGCAGAGAAACAGTAATTCCTATCACACTACCTAACACATCAGCTACACTATATCACTATCTAACCTACACTGACTATCTCCCACTAACTATCTGTATTATATATATAAGCTAACTAACTATCTATGGCTGCTGGGGAGTTTCTTATATAGTAAAGGGGTAGGCAACTTTCGTATTGGTTGCTAGGGATGTTGCTATGGTCAGACAAAGATATTGCAGCCTTCTCATTGGCCCACAAGCAAGAAGGGAGGTTACTGATGGAAAAAAAAATCTAGAATATTCGCGATTACGAATATATAGCACTATATTCTACATCTTCACAAATTCTCGAAGTGCTGATATTCGCGATAAACATTTGCGATTAGAATATTCACGATCGACACTAGTCAGTAAGTGGTTTAAGGGTGTGGCGTTTAGCAAATGTTGAAGGGGCCACATCTTGAAAAAGGAGAACTAATGAATTAAGATACCTTAGCTCTTTCTTTTCGTGGGAAGCTTGTAAAATGGCCCCGCTGTCTCTGAAGCTCAGTAACCCCCAGATAACATCTCTAGTTGGTTCTCCTTGTCGCAGTGTGGGACGGAGAGAGCGGTGGATTCTTTATATAACTAGAAAAGCTACAATATCTGGGGAAATTGTGTGAAGTGTTCTTGCCTCCACCAGTAGTCTACAACTGGAGTGGGCGGAGTAACTGGGTGGAGTGGCATGAGTAACTGTTGTGTGGTTGGAGTGGCTGGAGTAACTGTGGAAAGGCTGGACTGGGCAGAGTAACTTTATGGAGTAGGCAGAGTAACTGTGTGGAGTGTTTGGAGTGAGTAAAGATAGTAAACATTACACTAACCAATTGATTGATCAAATTTAAAAAGTGCACATGGCAAGCTTGATAGAGTGAGAAATGCTTTTCAACTTTTATTTATTTATATAGCACATTTAATTGCAATGTTGTTGCCCAAAGTGCTTCAAAGTTACATTAAAACATACATTTATAAAAACATTAGCAGCCGATTTGTGTAGGTGGGCTTGAAAATGAGGGAGTGGGGGCAGTTTAGAAATCATGTCCTGATTTTTCAGCTCCCACTCTAGTTTTGAACATTCCGCCATTCATTCCTATGGGACCAATTTTGCCACAAAAAAGACAATATTTTGTGAACCATTAGGAGAAACGTTCCACAAAGTAATAGCACACCAATCGGGAACAATCCGCACGTTTCGGTATATTACTGTCTATGTAGTGTATAAACTGTGGGAGGAGTTAGGGTGGTAAATTTGGCTATAATAATAAGAATATATATGTGAGATGTAAGAACACTTAATAATGGTTTCTGCTCTGTTCTCGCCCAGGAGATCTGTGAATAAATTCATGGCAGCAGTTTCCCGCTCCTCTGGTAATACCGACTCGGACAGCCCCTTTATGCTGAAATTTTTTCGGCGGCTTCTGTTTTCCTGATTTTCGATCATGAGGTGGGCATTATTTAGTGAGGTAATCTGAGCTTCAAGTGATTGTGCTAAGGCCCTGATTGCTTTCCAATTTGTCCACCTGATGCCCCAGAGCCCTCATGTCTTGTCTTAAGTCCCTTATTTCTTGGATCAACGGGGCCATATAGCCTGGGACAGGGTGGCTTTGAAAAGGAATTTTGTAAGTGCGCCGCTGTCATCCGCTTGTGTAGCTTCTCCCAGGACTTGTGTGCAATCTCTGTCTTCCTCCTCTTCTCCTTCAGAGTCCCGCCCATATGTCTGGAGCGTCATCTTGCCCGAACGAACTGGGGATGTCGCCAGTTTTCTTCTGAGAAATCTATCCATTTCGGCTTGATTTTTCTTTTGCTTGGGGGTTCCAGGAGCTTACCTGGGTCTCTCTTCTCCTGTTTTGACCATTTTGCAAATGTCTCCGACGTGTATTTGCTGAGAGGCACGGGTCTATAAGGCAGGAGCTCTCTCTCAGACCTCCGTCTTGGCCTACAATTTCTTATTTTAATAAAAATCTGAAAGAAGTCATTGGGGAGATTTATTAAGACTGTTATGTGACACAAGTGGCTTTAAAAAGTTACAACATATGATGCATTTTTTAAAGTGGTAGGAAAAAGAATGGGGCTTAGGGGAAGGGGCAGAGCCTGGCCCACTGGATTTAATATAATTTATGCCAGAAACTCATATAAATTATAGTTCAGGTCTACTTAAGCCCCTAGCTGGGGTATACTGCATATGAGTCTCTGGTACACAAAGGGCCAGAGATGCCACTCCGCCTCTTAATAAATTAGGCACATCTCACTTCAGTATACAGGGGATGTAAACTGGCCAGGTGTATGGGAACTTCAGTCTTAGTAAATCTCCCTCATTGCCTCTAGTATTATTTTGACATTTCACATTCTTGAAATCTTGTAGTGATCCTAATAGAGAGGGTATGTGTACTAGGATTAAATGTCAGGAATTGTGAAAAACTGAGTTTTAATGAATGTGGCTAAGGTCTATGCAAACTTATGACTTCAACTTTATGTTAAAGGTGGAAATTCTTCCCCCCTACACCCATCTCTGACTCATGACATCCAGAATCCCTGGAAACAATCTGACAAACCCTAAATTGGAACTATATTGTGAAAGTAAAGCAACGCCATCACTAAGAACCTCCCCTATCACCAAAAGCCCCCTTCATCATTTAGAGCCCCACCTCAATACTGAAAGCCCCCACCCCAACACTGACAGCCCTGATATCAAGTTTACTAAGAGATCTCAGCTGAGCTGTTAGGTGACAGCAGATGACGTAAACGCAGAGGTTTGGCTGTGTAGCGGTCAGGGGAGGAAAAGACCGCAAGGCAGGATTCAAATACAGTACAGCAGACGAGGAGGCTGAAACAAATGCCGGTTTTATTGCACAACAAGTTATAAAGGACGGTAAATGAGATTAACAGCAATGTGCCGATATGCCAGGGGTGCAATCAACAAATGGCAAAAACAGTTTTAACAAGTTTACACAGAATTACAGGCAGGTTACTTGAAACAGGATATAATAAATGTGTTCCTACCAGCAAACACATAAAAGTCCAGGCTACACTCCGCTGGTATAATCCTGTCTTAACCCCACTAACTGAGGCGCGTTGCTGCAACGCTCTGACTAAAGTTGCCTGCTCTATGCCCTACCGCAGATAGGCACCGGTGCCAAGCTCACAGTTCTGAAGGTATCTGTGGTGTAGTCTTTTCCCACGAGGTGGATGCTTGTCTTGTCTGGTAGGTGAGGCTCCTGATGCAGACGCTTGATGGTCCCAACCCGTGATCTTTACCTCGCTCTCTCAGGGATGCAGCTGCAAAACTTCACTTTAGAGTTCCCTGTAACTCTGTGTCAGGAACAGTCAGTGTTCAGAGCATAATCAGCCAGGCTCTGTGTCTACTCACCAGTCCCTGCTTGCCCTTCTCACATGGCAAACAGACTCTCTCTCCTTCTCAGGGCACACACCAGCTGTCCCCCTGGAACTTCCTGCCCTTCTCCTTCTTCTGAAAACCAACAAGACTTCAGCTGCTTTTGCCAAAGACACAGCAAAATCTGGTGGCTGGAAGTAGTCATTGCAGTCCATGAAACCTTATTATTGCAAATGTCTGTGAAATGAAAAGTATTCTAGGGGCTGGTCCTTACAGCTGCACCTCTGGATGTGACGGCAGTTTAAGATGTGATGGAACAGTAGGATTGTGACCGCAGCACTGGTTGTGACTAGAGTATAAGGGTACGGCTACACCGCAAGACTGGTCGCGGCCAATTTCGCAGGACCATCTCAGTGTAGTGGTGATCCCATAAAAATTTATGGGGTCAATGCACGTGTTGCATTTGTGCCGCGACTGCAACTCCTGAAATGCAAAAAAAACAATCTCTGCTGATTTTTTTTTTTGTGATCCAGGGGTCGCAGTTGCAACACAATTGCGACTCTTGCTTAGACCCCAGTCATTTCTATGAGATCACTGCTATACTGCAATGATCCTGCAATCCTGGCCGTGTAGCCGTACCCTTAGACATGATGTAACAGCAGAATTATGAATGCAGCTCTGGATGTAACTGCAACAAAGGACGTGATGTACCAGCAGGATTGTGATATCAACTCTATATGTAGCTGGAGTAAAGAACAAGATGTAACTTGGTACATGGTAAGGCCTCATGTACCATGTACCTAATTGCCCCCTAGTTAGAGAAAGCAAACTGTGAGTTAAACAGTGGTTCCTAGAGAGAAGTTTCCTTCTCTCTAGGAACCACTGTTTAACTCACAGTTTGCTTTCCCTAACTAGGGGGCAATGAGCCGGTTGAGATGGATGCGGGACCCATTCGCTTGAATGGGGGTGCCATCTGGCAGAAACAGTGTGGTCCAGAACAGAGGCACAGATACAAATAAACTACAGTATATGACACAGCTGATAGTTTTTAATTTCTTTCAATTGATTATTGATATTTTAAACAATGGAGCTAATAAATGTTACGTTTTAATAATTGGCACATGAAACAAAGAGGCGTTTATTGGTCTTATGAATCATCTGTAAATATATAAAGTAGAGTGGAGCCTTTACATGTGCCAAGGGCCAGAAACCAAGTTGGAATTGAGAGAACTCATCCGTCATACGGTGCGTACACGGCCGTTGCCCGTATATTGTGGATCCACTGTTTGCGGGCTGCAATACAGGCATGGGCCACCTACGGTCGTGTGCATAAGGCCTAAGTATGGACCTGTCTAATTTGTTGGAAGATCTTTGGGTCCTGGACAGAGCAGATGACACCAGCAACATCAGTGGGGTTAATTATGGATGCTGAAGATCACGCATCTGGAATCATGCAAATTTTGTTTTCCATTTTTTTTTGGGCAAACAATCTGAAAGTACAAGTGTCATTGATTTAATGGCCTAATGTGGATCAGGCCAAATGTGCATTCATGGAAAGTATGTTTCCCCAATAAATCATAACCATATGTCCTGTTGCCTTAGTCTCCATTGCTGATTTTAAGTCCTAAAATTGGTTGGCCACTTCCAACAATTTTTCATAAATGTCCATAAACTGCATGATGTAGGACACTAAAGTGAAAACATGCTTTTATGTCACCTCAGTGGCTAGTGAGAGGGTTGCAAGCCCGTCCATGATCTATGTAAATATTGCAGGGCTGCGGCCACCCTGTCTATGGGAAGCAAAATGGTAGCTGTTGCATGATTTACTTGTGTGACACTTTCCCTTTCCTGCTGCCTCCTCTTCTGTGCATGCACTAGACCAGGGATGCTCAACTTGCGGCTCTCCAGCTGTTGCAAAACCACGACTCCGAGCATGCCCTAATAACTGTAGGCTATCCATGCATGCTGGTAGTTGTAGTTTTGCAACAGCTGGAGGGCCGCAGGTTGGGCATGCCTGCACTAGATGGTAGCCCATCAGGTCCAGTACCATTGGGGAGGGTTGCACAGCTCAGGTCACACTGTGCTGTCATAATTATAAGCTTCCTGTCTCAGAGGGATCCACCACATTTAAAGGGGCCTCATTGACTAATTTTCTCCAGGCCACGAACAGCGCTAAAGATCATGGGGTCAGGAATGGGGTTACTAAGAGAAGATGAACAATGATGTCTCTGACAGAAAAATGTCATGAGTTGCCCCATTCCTGCTCCATGTTCTCCGCTGCCCGTGGTAAACCAGAATTCCTCTTCTGTCACCTTCAATGGTCTCCATTGTCATTGTAATGTGTAGTAAAAGGTATAATCTCAGCAAATGTCCACCTCACCAAAGGCAAAACCATTATACAGTATTTGAACCATAACAACTGCTGGAATTAGTGAATGACTTGCTGTTCTGTATGGGTGGAGAGGGCAGACCATTTAGAATCGAGGGCCTACAAAAAGGAAAAGAGGCCCTTTCCTAGTGCTGGTCCACCACAACTTCTCCCACCCAACCCTTCCTGGTGACACAGCTGAGGGTTTGTAACAATGTATCAGTGCAGGTAAGAGCTATTAGTCAGCAGTCCAAAGAAGGAGAGAGACTCATGCTGCTTTAAACCTAAACAGAGGTCTATACCTTTAAAGTGACCCTTTGGTTCAAGAAAAAAAAATCATATTTACTTGGGATCAAACAGAACACTTACCTAGTGCATCTTCATGTTTTTAGCTGCAAATTCACAAATTCCCAGGCTCATCTTCTGCCATCCAAGATGGCCTCACCGCTTCTCAGACTGCCTGATGCATATCATGCATTTAGTAGCTTAAGGTACTTCCTTGGATTGGTCAGCAGTTCTCATGTGAACACGGTTGGCCATTCAAAAGATGGACATGTTGGAAGTTTCTTGGGCTACCGAATGCACAGTGTTGATTACCTAGTCTAAGAAGCAGTGCAGCCATCTTGGAGCTTGGGAAGTAGCAGATCTGCAGCAGAAAGATGATAAGGAGGCAAGAGGGCACCATGTAAGTGTTTTGTTTGTTTCCCAGTAAATGTGAATTATTTTTCTTGAACCGGACAGTCACTTTAAAGGCTATGGACCTTCTGGGCTAAAAATCTTTTTTTCAATTGGTCTTTATTAAAAATGTACAACAGCTTTACTACTCTTATGGCTGAATGTGTAGCCCTTATCTCTGAACTCCTGACAGCACATGAACACTCATAGCTCAATTCTTACCTAACTATTAAAAATAATGACTAAATTAGTGTTTATGAGCTGTCAGGAGTTCAGAGATAAGGGCTACAGATCCTGCCTTCAGAGCTGCTATCTGACGGGATTCACTGTGAATGCAGAGCCTGTCCATAGGCGTGCGCACGGGGTGTGCCGACTCTGCCTGGGCACACCCTAATCAAGCCTGCTGGCCGGCGAATACTAATGAGTGCTTCCATTTTGGAAGCGCTCATTAGTACCGGAGGACCAGGAAGCGGTGAACGCTATGTACATACCACTTCCTGGTCCTCGGCTGTCTGCTGTTCAGGGCTGTGCGCGCCAGTTCAGAGCACAGCCGACAGCAGGAGGAAGAGGATCGCGGGTGGCGAGGATCAGCGGCGTCCAGGAGCAGAGAGGTAAGTGTTTTTTTACTTTATAAAAAATGAGGCATAGGAGCATAATGTAAGCTAATGAGAGGCATAATGGGGGCTAATGAGGCATATGGGCGCTAATAAGGCATATGGGCGCTAATGAGGGATATGGGCGCTAATGAGAGGCATAATGGGGGCTAATGAAAGGCATAATGGGGGCTAATGAGGCATAAGGGCTGATAATGGGGGCTAATGGCATAAAGGCTATATACAGTGGGGGAAATAATTATTTGACCCCTCACTGATTTTGTAAGTTTGTCCAATGACAAAGAAATGAAAAGTCTCAGAACAGTATCATTTCAATGGTAGGTTTATTGTAACAGTGGCAGATAGCACATCAAAAGGAAAATCGAAAAAATAACTTTAAATAAAAGATAGCAACTGATTTGCATTTCATTGAGTGAAATAAGTATTTGAACCCTCTAACAAAAAAAGACTTAATACTTGGTGGAAAATCCCTTGTTTGCAAGCACAGAGGTCAAACGTTTCTTGTAATTGATGACCAAGTTTGCGTACATTTTAGGAGGAATGTTGGTCCACTCCTCTTTGCAGATCATCTCTAAATCCCTAAGGTTTCGAGGCTGTCTCTGTGCAACTCTGAGCTTGAGCTCCCTCCATAGGTTTTCGATTGGATTAAGGTCCGGAGACTGACTAGGCCACTCCATGACCTTAATGTGCTTCTTCTTGAGCCACTCCTTTGTTGCCTTTGCTGTATGTTTTGGGTCATTGTCGTGCTGGAACACCCATCCACGACCCATTTTCAGTTTCCTGGCAGAGGGAAGGAGGTTGTCGCTCAGGATTTCACGATACATGGCTCCGTCCATTTTCCCGTTTATGCGAATAAGTTGTCCTGTGCCCTTAGCAGAAAAACACCCCCAAAGCAAAATGTTTCCACCCCCATGCTTGACGGTGGGGACGGTGTTTTGGGGGTCATAGGCAGCATTTTTCTTCCTCCAAACACAGCGAGTTGAGTTAATGCCAAAGAGCTCTATTTTGGTCTCATCAGACCACAGCACCTTCTCCCAGTCACTCTCTGAATCATTCAGGTGTTCATTGGCAAACTTCAGACGGGCCTGCACATGTGCCTTCCTGAGCAGGGGGACCTTGCGAGCCCTGCAGGATTTTAATCCATTGCGGTGTAATGTGTTTCCAATGGTTTTCTTGGTGACTGTGGTCCCTGCTAATTTGAGGTCATTAACTAACTCCTCCCGTGTAGTTCTAGGATGCTTTTTCACCTTTCTCAGAACCATTGACACCCCACGAGGTGAGATCTTGCGTGGAGCCCCAGAGCGAGGTCGATTGATGGTCATTTTGTGCTCCTTCCATTTTCGAACAATCGCACCAACAGTTGTCACCTTCTCTCCCAGCTTCTTGCTAATGGTTTTGTAGCCCATTCCAGCCTTGTGCAGGTCTACAATTTTGTCTCTGACATCCTTGGACAGCTCTTTGGTCTTTCCCATGTTGGAGAGTTTGGAGTCTGCTTGATTGATTGATTCTGTGGACAGGTGTCTTTTATACAGGTGACTAGTTAAGACAGGTGTCCTTAATGAGGGTGACTAATTGAGTAGAAGTGTCTAACCACTCTGTGGGAGCCAGAACTCTTAATGGTTGGTAGGGGTTCAAATACTTATTTCACTCAATGAAATGCAAATCAGTTGCTATCTTTTATTTAAAGTTATTTTTTCGATTTTCCTTTTGATGTGCTATCTGCCACTGTTACAATAAACCTACCATTGAAATGATACTGTTCTGAGACTTTTCATTTCTTTGTCATTGGACAAACTTACAAAATCAGTGAGGGGTCAAATAATTATTTCCCCCACTGTATATATATACATACACACGAGCGTGCGGTGTGTGTTTGTGCTTTAGGGTGCACAACCTAATGCAATAGGCTGCGCACACCTATGAGCCTGTCAGTCTGCAAATATTCAATAAGTGAAAGCTGTACAGGAAAAATTGGTGAAAATTTGTAATGGAGACCAATTGAAAACGTGATTTTTAGCCCAGAGTAAGTGGCGGATTCTGGAACATTTTCTAATTAGTATATAGCCTCCTGTAGGTTACATTTGCTGGACAAACTTACTTTGGCTGAGTTTCTTTGTCAAATTTGACAGTTTCTGAGGCAGCAGATCCAGGATGTAATTAGTCTCAGTATGGAAAATATGTTATTTTCTATAATTAAAGCTAAATCACATTTATCTTCGGGTCATTCCTCACAGCAAAAGGCATAAGCCAAATCCATTCAGATTTATCGTGCGGGGGGCTGTCACCTCCCAGGTTACAGATGAAGAGATGATCATTAAGGTTCAGCGAATCCAAGTATCCGAAGTGGACTTCATTCTGATTTCCAGGGAAAATGTGATTTGCAGCAGAGCTGAATTTCCTCGTGCTTCGTGGTTACGAATCAATTTGACCTGAAATTGCTTTAAAAAAAAATACTCACCTCATCCATTTGAGCGTGAAGAGGCTGCCGCAGCCATCTTGACTAAAGATCTCACGTGAAATCTTGTTCAGGGTGATGTATGACGTCACCACGCCGGCCAGCGTGATTTCGCACGGGATCTTCAATCGAGATGGCCGTGGCGGTCCCTCAAATGGATAAGGTGAGTATTATTATTTATTTTTTTTGAACCCCTGAAAGGCCTCTATTTTTACATCAGATGTTGCAATCAGAGGTTCAACAACGGGGGGCAGTGCAATCCCCGTTCCCCATCATGATGCTCGCAATATACAAAGAAATGTGCTTCGTGACAAATTCATCACAAAGCTAATTTCTTTGTGATATTCAGCGAAGCAGTCGAATCAAAGTTTTCATAACTTGGCTCAACACTAATCATTATGATGAGGATGATGAGAAGAATAGTAGTGGATGATGATAATGATGTGGACAATGTGCTAAACAAGCTACAGTACTTCACTCCCTGCAGAGGGCCCTGAATGGAGGACAGTATGCTAATCAGCTTGACCCAAGAAAAGTCCAACTAATAATACTGCTAATATCTCCAAGGAAACACAAATATATGTGTATGGGCAAATGGGATCATTAATTAAAGACACAGGGTCATTACTTGATCCTTTACATCTGCTGCCTGCAATTTCTCACTGTTTGGAATCACGTCTGTAAATCCATTTATCACTAATCAAGAATCGCACAGACTGCAGCAATATAATAGTACTGGGGTGGAAAATGTTGGGCGTGGTGCATCTAACAGATATAACAAAAACAATGGGGGAGATATATCAATCTGATTGTGCCTGTAACGTGTCTTAATTTGCTCCAGAATTTGTGGCATGCGCTTGCTGCGCCAAATATATGAAGGGTATGCGCCTCAATTTTGCTTAAAGGGGTACTCTCATCTGAGACAATGGGGGGAAATTGCTAGGATATGTCGTCATTGTCTGATAGATGTGGGTCCCACAGCTGGGACCCCCACCTATATCAAGAACGGAGTGGGGAAAGTGGTGGCTGGAAGACCCCGGGTTTCCCTTTTCAAAGAGAATGGAGTGTTCATCTTACCTCTGTTCTTGTCCTTTGACTCTGGGCCAGCCCCTACCCCTGAGGACATATGTTCCCCAGGAGAAGGAGGCTTGGCATCTCTTGTAGGCTCTGATGTCACCTCAACCTCCAGAACCTCACCCCCGGCCCCCTTCCCCAAAGAGGGGGCGATGTCACCAATGGCTTGGAACCAGTTTGAAAGACCAATCAGAAGGGAGTTGGTTGTACCTTCCTTTGGCATCTGGTGGGTGGTAGAAGGCTTTAAGTCTCCCTTTTTTTCAGTATGTTTTTTACCCTGCTTTTTCTCTTGACACAGGGGATACTGAGTAGATGGCACCTTCCTCTTCCTGTATCCTCCTAATTTCTTTATCCAGTTCACTGTCATTTTGGGCCTCGGCAGTAGCAACAGCTTCAGGGGCAAGATCAGAGGTTGTCCCAGTTATCTCCGTTACCTGGGGTTCCCGAGACTAGCCCATCTCCCTTTGGGGTTTTTCCATATGCCTTAGATGGGCAGGCGACCTTTGCTTACCTTTCCTCCCTGGCCCCTCTGTTTCATTACCTCTGCCTGCCTCCCCCCAGCAGAATCGGCCTAATGGCTTCCTCCCGCCGTGGTATTGACAAAGGAGTGAGGGCAGTGAATGAATAAGTCACTGAAGTGTGTGGGGGTGCCACATCTGTGACAGAGCTTCAGCTGACCCTGGTAGAAAATCTGGATGCAATACTTTCCAAGGAAGGTTGCAGATTGTATGTGGGTAACCGTGTTTCCCGAAAGCCTAAGTTTTACCATAAACCCCCAGGCCCCAGACCAAATGCCATATTTTTCCCTGTTCTTTTTGAGGACCTGTTCTGACGAGACACTGCCTGGATGGCAAAGTCTCACCAGCTGGGCTCGTTCTTTGCCACTTCATAGTTGGACCAGAAGAGTTCAACCCCTCCAGCTGAACAAAGCTGACATTGAACTCAGGGTCCCCTTAGGGATGTATCAGTCACCTTGAAGCCCATCTTTAGCAAGAGCTCAACCACCTTTGATCTTGAAGGACTTGTATCACTGCCCCTCCACCTCAGATGAACCACATTCCTATGAACGCTACCCTGCCCAGCTGCTCCTTTCCTCTCAGAAGGCTGAGAGGCCATGCCTCTCTATCCAGAAGGATAGATCAACCTCCCTATCCTCTACATCGATTGTTATCTCACCTCTCTTTAGAGCCTCCGGAAGACGCCACTGCAAAAAGCTGTCCCCAGAGCCAGAGGACAAGGAGGGCCCCCTATTTCCCCCGGCCACGAATTCCACATAGCTGCGCACAGGGGCTGATGCAGCTGAGGGAACAAATGGATCGGGCCCCCACCATACGCACTTACTAATGACCCTCCACCACCCACCTACATATCCTCTTTCACCAAACCAGCCTGACTTATAGTGTATACCGTGAACCACCCTTCCTTCCCTCCTACCACCACTCACACCACCATCCAAAGCCACCAGACACATTTTTATTAACAAAAATATTTTTTCCCCCACCTCCTCCCACATTCTCCCCTACATTCATTCCCTCACTCATACTAGCTGAACCAGTGTGTTTTGGTCCAGACGTATGGTTTGATACCTCAGCAGCATTGAGCCCAGAGGCCAGAGCTGCCTCCAGAGGACAGGCCGCCAGCCCCTTATTTATGGGACATAAATAAGGGGCTTACCCTGTTTAGAAGCAGCCCCAACCCCGCTTTTACCATTGCCCTCTGCTTCATTGGTACTATTCATTCCAAATTTTGGGTGCCGCTGATCCATTACTGGACGTCACTGATCCGAACCCAGGCACTGATGATCTGCTTTTTCTTGGCACCGCTCATCTAGACCATCAGTGCCAATGCAAAACAAGGGTTTTAATCCCGGTTCTAGTCTTTTATCAGGAGGTCTAACTGTCTTAGACCCTGCAGCAACTTCATGACTGCGGGCCGCTTTTCTCTCTGAGCACAGTCCTCCTTTCCTCCAACTCCCCAATCTCAGCTTGGAGCTGCTTTATCTGGTTCAGCAACCACTGCTTCATTCTTTTGGGGGCCATTTTGGCATGAGCCCTTAAACCTCGCAGCTCTTCCCAGAGCCTCCTCAGGGTCTTACTCCTGTCTTTATATTCACAGAAGTGGCTCACGACCCAGGAGCCATAGGTGAAAATGGGCTCCCGGGCCCTCAGTATGACACAGCCTTCTTCCTCGAGGTCTGCTTCTCCTCTGTGAGAACTTGGCTTTCTTTGGGCCCCGGAAGGGCCAGTCTCACCTGGCCTTCCTTATTGGATCCAGCCTTGGGGCTCTTCCGACTCCACATTGCTGTGACTCCTGACAAATCTTCTTACCCCTGAGTCCTCCATACAGGCTAAACGCTGGCTCTTCCTGTCCCCTGATGGCCTGCTGTTGGGAACAGGAGCCTAGGCTTTCCTCCTTCACTCATACCTGAGAACCATGCCCTCCCTGGGGAGAAGAGAGCTGGCCTCAGGTGGATGGATAATTTCCAGGCAATGCAGCATTAGCTCTGCAAAGCTTCTCAGGACCACACCCAAAATTCATTGAAGCACTTGAGAGCTGCACTCACTATTCTGATGGTGGAGTTATTGTGTACATACAAAGCATTACTTGTCCTATACTGATCCTGAGCTACATCTTGTATTATACTTCAGAGCTATACTCACTAATCTGTTGTTGGAGTCACTGTGTACATACAAATCATTAAGTTACATGTACTGATTCTATTGTTATATGGGACAGTATACTCAATCTCTATGTTAAGAATTGTGCAGCATTAGTTACATTGCACAGGTGTAAAATCTGCTGATGGCACATATATGGTGATGTGTTGATGCTTTCCTGTCTCACAGAGCATCCACATGAGGAGATTTACTATTCTTTTTGTGAATTTTACCCTTAATGGGTGGATCTTTCCTGCGCAAATTATCTGGAGCAGTGGTCACTTTATTATTCAGGTCCTGAATAATAACCTGGCAGGAAACAAGGATCAGATACAACCTTGGAATAACTGTTCCTCAGCAACAAAACATCGCAAAACATTGCACATGGCGTCAAATGATTTACAGGATGAAGATACTGTCTGGGAGATACCGGAATGTGCGGCTGGCTCCGACAAGGGAAATGTGTCTACCAACAAGGAGGATTGGACTTATAAAATGGGTCCCCAGACACTATTGAGGTGTCACCATGTGTTGCTGCTCTCCAGAGAAGATGCCAAGGTATGGTGCATCCCAATAGGAAACAAGTCTAGAGAGTCAAGGCTTTCAGTAAACCAATATGCCTCTACTGTATCAACTCGAGTGCAAAAACAAAACAGGCAATGCAATGCTGGCTTTTCCAGTCCTCTCTCTGGTAGCAGAAGGTTCTGTGCCTAGGAAAGTCGTGAGCTAGCTGTCCCTCCTTTTCTTAGGAAGCTAGCTCCCTGGTCAAAGGGCAAATCGCCCACAGTCTGTGGCAGGCTATCACCATCTTCTTCCAGTCACTTGTGCAGTCTGACAAAGTTTCTCTTACTAAACAACGTTCCATATCTGAAGACCGCTAGGGGCTCTGACCACTCTACATTTATACATTTTCTAACTGATCTAGAACCTTATAGTGGGAGGGCTGAAGCTGGAGACGCACAGCCTAAAATAAACTGTGTTTCAGTTCAAGGATGCCATAGACTTTTATTGTGCCTCAATACAAGTCAATGGGAATGACTAAGCAGTTTTCAGTCGTAAACAACAGTCTGACAGTAGAGTTGTTGCGATACCAAAATTTTGATTCGGTTTCGATATCATAAAAAAGTATTGCGATACTCGATACCATTCGATACCATGCGAAAAAAAAAAAAAAGACACGTGCATTCTGCATTTTATGGAACGTCCGGCCCATAATAGAACAGTCCTATCCTATTATTTTTTGCGTGGACAAGGTGACTAAAAAAAATGGGGAATAACGCAGTTTTTTTTTTTGTTATGCATAGGAGATTTCTTTTAGATTTTAATAGTTTGGACTTTTCGGACGTGGCAAAATGTGATGTTTATTTATTTATTGTTTATATATTTTATATGTAAAATTGGGAAAAGGGGTGATTTATACTTAATATTTTGGTGATTTTTTTTATTAGTTTTTTGTTTTTACTTTTTATTTAATAACTATTTCTCCCCTTAGGGGCTAGAACCTGGGATCTTTTAATCCTTTGTCCTATGCACCCTGATAGAGCTCTATTAGAGTGAATAGGATCTTACACTCTCCCTGCTGCCCTGTGCATAGTACACACAGCAGCAGGGAGATTGCCATGGCAGCCAGGGCTTCAGTAGCGTCCTGGCTGCCATGGTAACCGATCGGAGCCCCAGGATTACACTGCTGAGGCTCCGATCACAACTGCCACTGTACCACCAATGAAGAGGAGAGGAGGGGACCCTGTGGCCTCTGCCACTAATAATTTTAATACTGGGGGGGTTGAGGGGGTCGGGGCGCACTGTGCCACCAATGATTTTAATACTGGGATGGGGGCGCACTGCGCCACAAATTACTCTAATACTAGGGGGAGTGTTGAGGGCACACTGCGCCACCAATGTTTTTAATACTGGGGAGATGGGGGAAGGCGCACTGCACCACCAATGATAATTAACGTCTAATACAGGAGGCGGGTGCGGCGGCAGAATCACATAGCCGGCACCTGATCTCTATGACAGGACGCTGCGATCCACGGCAGTTAACCCCTCAGGTGCGGCACCCAGCGCCCTGTCATAGAGGTTGGATGCAGGCTATGTTATTCTGCCGCCGCACCCGCCTCCTGTATCTGTATTAGATGTTAATTTTCATTGGTGGCGCAGTGCACTCGCCCCTCTCTCCTCATTGGCAGCGGTGGCACAGGGGAAGGGAGAGAGTAACTCCTTCTCCCCTGTGCTGCTGAGGGAACATGGCGTGCGCTGAGAGCAGCGCGCTCCATGTTCTCTGATACTGGGCTGTGCAGAGGCAAATCCCGGTACCAAACCGATACCGGGGCAAAAGTATTGATTGGGTATTGATATTTCGATACCCGCAACAACCCTATCTGACAGAGCTAAAACAGACGGTCAAAAGTTCTGTGTCTGGCTTTTACCTCCAAAACTCAGCTCTGCATGGTCCCTTACAACAGCAGTGGAAAATTACCAGCTTTTCAGTGCACAGGCTCGAATTTTCGAAAGTCTCTTAGTTTTAATTAGTTGTGCAATAACCCTTTCCACTATTTAGTGCAAATTAGGGCTGAAATGATTACTGGATTGAATCGAGTAAGTCGACACAAAAAAATCCTTGATGCAAATTTTTTGCATCAAGGATTTGTTTGTCATGTGACCATGGAACGGGAGTGAAGCACTTGCTATTACATAACGCTCCATGGTAACCCGCCGGCCCGCACCACGCTGCATTTTCAGCCCTGACACATCGTCAGGACATAGTGCAAGTATGCGTGCGTGTATGTGTGGCATCAGGACTACAGTGCAGCGCGCGGAGAAGAAGACAGAGGAGCTGTGGAGCGGCGCCCCTACAGGAAAGGTAAGTACTGGCGCTGGGGACATGGCTAGGAGGGGGAGATAGTGGCACTGGGGCACCTGATGGCACTGGGGGCAAGCTGGTGGCACTAGGAGGCAGCTGATGGCACTGGGGAGAAGCTGATGGCACTGAGGGGGCACCTGATGGCACTGGGGGGCAAGCTGGTGGCACTGAGGGGGCAGCTGATGGCACTAGGGGGGATGCTTTTGGCACTAGGGGACAGCTGATGGCAATGGGGGTCAGCTGATGGCACTAGCGGGGAAGCTGATGGCACTGGGAAGCAGCTGATGGCACTGGGGGGAAGCTGATGGCACTGGTGGGAAGCTGATAGCACAAGGAGGGCAGCTGGTGGCACTGGGGGGCAGTTGGTGGCACTGGGGGGCAGCTGATAGCACTGAGGCTGCATCTTATGGCACTAAGGGGCAGCTGATGGCACTGGGGAGGCAGCTGATGGCACTGGGGAGGAAGCTGATGGCACTGGGGGGCAGCAGATGGCACGAGGGAGCAGCTGATTACATTGAGGGGGCAGCTGATGGCACTGAGGGGGAAGCTGATGGCACTAAGGGGGACCCTTATGGCATGAGGGGGCAGCTGATGGCATGGGGGGGGGGGCTGATTAGTTTTATAATGAAAAACGTTCTTTTAATTAGTTGGATTAATCGTTGGATTAATCGATAGAATACTCGATTACAAAAATAGTCAATAGCTGCTGCCCTAGTGCAAATACAGTGCAATAACAGTGCAAATTAACATGATAAATCATATACAATGAAATTCAACAATATAAAACAGTATAAGTGCAAACATAAATCACAGATGGCTTTGTATAGAAGCAGTAGGGCCAAATATCTACAAATATCCAGACTCCAAAGTTCGCTTGCTCCAGGGCCTACACATAATTGCCCCATTCATAATACATGTGTGGTTAACCAGCTGTGGTTTCCACATGGAAACCATGTCATCAAGTGACATGTCACAGATTTCAAATCAGCATGAAAAACGGCAGCAGTAGATGTGCAGCAAGCAAATGAAGAGGATAGGAGTGGTGGCAGCAATAATGTGGTAGAGGTGGCAGTTACTAATGTGGACAGGGGCGGACTGAGAACCCTCAGGGCCCCCGGGCAAAATAAATCAAGGGCCCCTTCCAGGCCCCACCCATGTTCCACCTTCAGCCACGCCCATGCCCCACCTCCAGTCATGCCCCTATCCCGCCTCCAGCCACGCACTACACTGGTTTCCTATTGGGAGATCTAATGCGTGCATGTCATTTGGCAAGCATTAGCACCTGCTCGTTGTGGGACGTCGGAGGGTGCGAAGCATCAACCCAGTGCTGAGGGATATTGGTGCAGGGATCAGTTAAATAAATAAAGGGTCTTTATTTAACAGGGAAGGGGGTACGAGGCCGAGGCAACGATCGTGGGCCATCGAGGGCGGCCTTTCTGGCAGAGGCTATCTCAGTGTCCTTTAGAGAGTGTGTTAGAAAGAATCCCCTCCAGGCCCCATTACAATGGAGTCAGTCTAATAGACTTGGATGGGGGTATTTCTAACAGAGGCCATCTCAGTGTCCATTAGAAAGAATCCCCTCCAGCCCCCATTAGAGACTACAACGGAGGGGACTCTTTCTAATGGGCCATCAAGGGCGGCCTTTCTGGCAGAGGACATCTCAGAGAGTGTTTTAGAAAGAGTCCTCCCCAGGTCACATTAGAGACTACAATGGCGTCTAATGGGTCCTGGAGGGGGGTCTATCCAACACTATGGTTCCTATTCACAATATAACAACACAACATAGCTCACTGCTACCTAGGCCAAGTTGGCTTCTACCTTAATTACGGTTGGTGGATGGCAGGCTGTGGCTTCCTGATTGGTAGGCTCTGGGCTTGCTGGCTGTGGGCTCGCTGGTTGGCAGGCTGTGGGCTTGCTGGCTGGAGACCTGTGGCTGGCTGGCTCTGGGCCTGGCTGGCTCTGACTGGGCCTGAGGCCTGGCTGGCTCTGGAGCTGACTGGCTCTGGGGCTGGGGCTGGCTATAATTAAAAATATAAATACCTAAATAACAATAAAATATAAACATCATGGGTATCACCCCGACTGAAAATGCCCATACTATTAAAATAGAACAAAAAAAATGGAACTTGGTCTAGGGTCTTCACTCACAGAGGTCAGCAGAGAGACCATGACCGGTCTGTGGGCTATATAGCCCCATCTACAGCAAATCATGATGCCTTGTGTGTTCTTAGGTGGCCCTGGCCTAAGAAGAACACATCACAAGGCAATAAGACATCATGACTTGCTGTATGGGGCTGTATAGCCCACAGACCAGTCATGGTCTCCCTACTGACCTCTGTCCCCAGCAAAAAGCCCCTCCAATGACCTAAGTTGGCCCATAACCAACATTAACTTTGTTTTTCTTTTAAGCAATTTACGCTGCCTGCCTGCAGTAGCTTGTGCCAGAATGGAACTTGGTCTAGTGGGTCTTCACTAGTCACCAGGTCCATACACATCAATCAGCCATGGCACACCATTCACCCCCCCCCCCCCCCCCCGGCCGACCCTTCCTGGCGGCCTGTCCCCATTCCCATGTCACATGCAGTGACATACTCAGGCTACTTTCACACTAGCGTTCGGAGCGGGTCCGTCTGATGTTTCATCAGACGGATCCGCTCCTATAATGCAGACGTTTGCATCCGTTCAGAACGGATCCGTCTGCATTATAACTTAGAAAAATTTCTAAGTCTGAAAGTAGCCTGAACGGATCCGTCCAGACTTTACATTGAAAGTCAATGGGGGACGGATCCGTTTGAAGATTGAGCCATATAGTGTCATCTTCAAACGGATCCATCCCCATTGACTTACATTGTAAGTCTGGACGGATCCGCTCGCCTCCGCACGGCCAGGCGGACACCCGAACGCTGCAAGCAGCGTTCAGGTGTCCGCTCGCTGAGCGGAGCGGAGGCTGAACGCTGCCAGACTGATGCATTCTGAGCGGATCCGCGTCCACTCAGAATGCATTAGGGCTGGACGGCTGCGTTCGGGGCCGCTTGTGAGACCCTTCAAACGGAGCTCACGAGCGGACACCCGAACGCAGGTGTGAAAGTAGCCTTAGAGTACAGATATTTACATTGTCCCCCCGGCCCTCCCTCCAGGCTCCATCATGTCAGTGTCATGGTCACACAAACTAGCGCCAGAGCAGAGGCGCTCAGGATTAGCAATAGCACGGCATCACCCCCCCCATAAAAAAATGTAAACACATCATTGATGCTGTGCAGTGCTAATCCTGAGCGCCTATGCTCTGGCGCTAGTCAGTGTGTGCGATAGGCTAGCTAGCCTAGCGCTTTACGCTCAGATGGCCCCTGGGCGCTCATCTCATCATTTAGAATTAATTTTAAATCATTAAAATGATCATATTAATTATTATAAAATAACATTTAAAAATTCTATTGGGACCTACCCTAAGTAACAAGTCCTGACCAAGTCTGCCGAGTGCTGTTGTCTCCTGAGCTGCTGCTGATGCTGCTGGCTGCCGTCTCTGCCAGAGTGCCAGTGACAGTGTGCGTCTGTCACCTGTCAGATGGTCTAACTCTACTGAATTTATATGACTGACTACTGAATGGATCAGGTCTGATTCTGATCTAATCTGATAATTCTCACACAGCCAGCAGCCACGGCCCGCACCCGCCAGGGCCGGCCTTAGGTGTCCAGGCGCCCTGTGCGAGCTAACCTTGTGGCGCCCCCTCCCAAAAAAACAAACAAACACTGCTTGTTGCTGGCATCATGGCATAGGCTGGCTGACTATCCAACCAAGTAGTTACCAGCCCACACACCCCAAAGGCCGGTGTAATGTCATACTTCCCTACTTCGTGAGATTTCCCTACCCTCGTCACTTCCGGTCGCACCGGACATGACGTGAGGAGGTGTGCAGCGCCGCGCAGGCGCACAACGTCAGGTTAGGGAAGTTTCACAGCAGAGTGCGCATGCGCCAGGAGCCTCGCCGGCGGTTAGGGTAGGGAAAAACTATGGGCCAGTGCGCAGGCGCAGTGATCGGATGGATATTCTCAGCTGAACACCGGCCGACACTGCGCATGCACCGGGATCCTCACCAGCGGTTAGGGAAGGGAAAAATTACGTACGGGCCAGTGCTTTTTCCCTACCCTAACCGCTGGTGAGGCTCCCAGCGCATGCGCAGTGTCGGCCGGTGTCCTGCTGAGAACATCCATCCGATCACTGCACCTGTGCACTGGCCCATAATTTTTCCCTACCCTAACCGCCGGCGAGGCTCCTGGCGCATGCGCACTCTGCTGTGAAATTTCCCTAACCCATCGTTGTGCGCAGTGCGCCCCCCCAATATAATAAACATTGGTGGCACAGTGCGCCCCCCCCCAACACCCCAGTATAATAAACATTGGTGGCACAGTGCGCCCCCCCCAACACCCCAGTATAATAAACATTGGTGGCGCAGTGCGCCCCCCCAACACCCCAGTATAATAAACATTGGTGGCGCAGTGCGCCCCCCCCAACACCCCAGTATAATAAACATTGGTGGCGCAGTGTGCCCCCCCTCAATATAATAAACATTGGTGGCGCAGTGCGCTCCCCCCTCAATATAATAAACATTGGTGGCGCAGTGCGCTCCCCCCTCAATATAATAAACATTGGTGGCGCAGTGCGCCCCCCCTCAATATAATAAACATTGGTGGTGCAGTGTGCCCCCCCTCAATATAATAAACATTGGTGGCGCAGTGCGCCCCCCCTCAATATAATAAACATTAGTGGCGCAGTGCGCCCCCCCCTCAATATAATAAACATTGGTGGCGCAGTGCGCCCCCCCAACACCCCAGTATAATAAACATTGGTGGCGCAGTGCGCCCCCCCAACACCCCAGTATAATAAACATTGGTGGTGCAGTGTGCCCCCCCTCAATATAATAAACATTGGTGGCGCAGTGCGCCCCCCCTCAATATAATAAACATTAGTGGCGCAGTGCGCCCCCCCCTCAATATAATAAACATTGGTGGCGCAGTGCGCCCCCCCTCAATATAATAAACATTGGTGGCGCAGTGCGCTCCCCCCTCAATATAATAAACATTGGTGGCGCAGTGCGCCCCCCCTCAATATAATAAACATTAGTGGCGCAGTGCGCCCCCCCCCCTCAATATAATAAACATTGGTGGCGCAGTGCGCCCCCCCTCAATATAATAAACATTGGTGGCGCAGTGCGCTCCCCCCTCAATATAATAAACATTGGTGGCGCAGTGCGCCCCCCCTCAATATAATAAACATTGGTGGTGCAGTGGGCAGTGCCAATGAGGGTTAAAAAATAAAAAAAATAATTAACTCACCTCCTCCAATTGATTGTCTTCTGTTCTTTCTTCATGACCTGTCAAAGGACCTGTGGTGACATCACTGGGCTCATCACATGATCCATCACCATGGTAATGGGTCATGTGATCAGCTCAGTGACGTCACCACAGGTCCTGAAGAAAGACCGGCAGCTACGCGATCAACTGGAGGAGGTGAGTTAATTTTTTAAAATTATTTTTTAACCCTCATTGGCACTTCCCACTGTGCCACCAACGTTTCTTATACTAGGGGGGGGCGCACTGAGCCACCAATTATGATTCTTATACTGGGGTGTTTGGGGGGGGGGGGCGCCCGCCATTTAATTGAATCAGAATTATCAGATTAGATCAGATGATTCATTAAGTCACTGACTTAATGAATCATCTGATCTAATCTGATAATTCTGATTCAATTAATTCGGGCGCGGGCCGCGGCTGCTGGCTGTGTGTGTCTACTCACGACTCCCGAGTCACGCCCCCTGTGCAGAGGCAGCCTGAGCGGCGCGCTGAGCGCCAATGAATGAATCTCAGACAGACTCTGCCTCAGACGCACACGCAGGCTGGGGGGGCGGGTGGAAGGTAGCCCTGACTGTTGTCCTGACTAAGTGACGTGACGTCTACGATGAGCGCCGGAGGGTGGCGGGTTCAAGTAGGTGACAGTGACAGGTCATCACAGGTCACACTCACAGGTGAAAAAAAAAAAAGGCATTTCTTTTTTTGCGGCCAGCGGCCGCGGGCCCCCTTCCCTGCCGGGCCCTCGGACCACGTCCGAAGTGCCCGACCGCTCAGTCCGCCCCTGAATGTGGAGTTAATAATGTGGAGGTGGCAGTTACTCACGACTGCAGTCTTGGCCATGTAGTGATGGGAAGGGTAATAAAACTCTGGTTCTGAGGGTTCTCCTGCCTGGTGTTGGTTGGGGTGCCCTTGGTGGTGATAAATTAGGTGGTGCAGGCAGGGTCCCCGAAGCATAGAGACAATTATGAGGCATATTTACCAGGAGAACAGTTCTTTACATGCAGATAAGTTTCCAATACAGCACAGTTCAGACTTTGCATGGACAGACATTTTCCACAGTTTTGCAGTTTTACAGATGTTACAGTGTTCACTACTGCAAAGCTAGTTAACAGGCCATGGTCTTTTTCGGAAGCAATTTTCCTGACATTGGACTTTTATATTCTGCACTTAAAGGGATTATGTCACCTCGTTTTAGCCTATAGAGCTGCAGACATGCACGGCTAGATCGCCGCTAGCATGTCCGCAATATACCTGTCCTATAGGGCTGTGTGCTTTTATTGTGTTTAAAAAATGATTTTATAGATATGTAAATGAGCCTGGTAAGGAGCCCAAGGGGCTGTACTACCCTTCTTGGAGCCCAGCCACGCCCCCTGTGAAGGAGCCCAGCACCACCTACGTCCTTCGAATCTCCTCCTTGCTCACAAAGTTAGATCGCCGTAATCTCGCGATGCGCGAGCTCGCACATGCGCAGTTCCTTCCCTGAGGCTGATGCTAGCACAGGGAAGGAACACTAAGCCGGCACTGCGCATGCGCGAGCTCGCGCATCGCGAGAATACGGCGATCTAACTGTGAGCAAGGAGGAGATTCGGAGGACGCAGGCGGTGCTGGGCTCCTTCACAGGGGGTGTGGCTGGGCTCCAAGAAGGTTAGTACAGCGCCTTGGGCTCCTTACCAGGCTCATTTACATATCTATAAAATAATTTTTTAAACACGAGCACTATGGGACAGGTATATTGCAGACATGCTAGCGGCGATCTAGCCGTGCATGTCCGCAGCTCTATAGGTTAAAACGAGGTGACAGAATCCCTTTAAGAATCCTCATAGCCTCCCAGTAGTAGTAAAGCTAATACCCCCTAGTAGTAATAATTCTCCCTATAATATGACAGTACATGAAATACCCCCGCTTAGTGCCCGCAGTTGAGCTAATGTCCCCATAATGTATGCCAGTATAAAATACCCCTATATAGTGCCCCAGTAAATGCCCTCATAGTGCTCCTCCCGCCCTTTCCCTTTCTGCCCCTTCTAAGGGCCACCATATGCCCCAATAGTGCTCCACTCCCCCATAGTGCCCCCAAATAATGCCCCATAGTGCCGCTCTCCCCTATAGTGCCAGTAAAAAATGCCCCCTAGTGCCACCAGATGCCATAATGCCCCCCATAATGTGCCAATAAGAAAAAAGGCCCCTTTAGAGCCCCCACTTCCCCATAGTGCCCCCAAATAATGCCCCCATAGTGCCCCCAAATAATGCCCTTATAGTGCCACCAGATGCCCCATAGTGCCGTTCTCCCCTATAGTGCCCCCCCATAATGTGTCAATAAAAAAAAAGCCCCTTTAGACCCCCCAGATGCCCCCATAGTGCTCCTCTCCCCCATGGTGCCCCCCCATAATGTGCCAGTAAAAAATGCCCCCTTAGTGCCACCAGATGCCATAATGCCCCCCATAATGTGCCAATAAGAAAAAAAGTCCCCTTTAGAACCCCCACTTCCCCCATAGTGCCCCCAAATAATGCCCCTATAGTGCCACCAGATGCCTCATAGTGCCGTTTTCTCCTATAGTGCCTCCCATAATGTGTCAATACAAAAAAGCCCCTTTAGAGCCCCCAGATGCCCCCCATAGTGCTCCTCTCCCCCATGGTGGCCCCCCCATAATGTGCCAGTAAGAAATGCCCCCAGAGTGCCACCCCCAAAAAAAATTGGGCTGTAAGAATTGTCAGATGCCCCCATAGTGCCAGCTCCCCCCCCCCCCCCTCTTCCTCTCCAAAAAAAAAAATTGAAAACACTGATACTTACCTCCATCAGCAGCGATGTGATGCAGGCTCTTCAGGCCTGTGTCCCTGCTGTGTGCTGCCCGGCTCAGGCGGCGCGATGATGACATCATCGCGCCGCCTGAGCCGGCCTCTGATAGGCTGCAAGCATTAGTGCCTGCGGCCTATCAGAAGAACAGGGGAGGGACACACCTCTCCCTCCCCTGCCGCAGCACAGGATGGATATGGAGATGAGCGCTTCCACAATGGAAGCGCTCATCTCCTACTGCCCGCCCGGCCCCCCCACCGCTGCTGCAATTACATCCAGGGCCGCGCCGCCTGTGGTGATCGGCGGTGCGGCCCTGAGGGATAAAAAAAAATAAAAATGTCTGGTTGTTCTAGGGGGGGTCCAGACCCGCTGGACCCCCCTGTAGGTGCGCCACTGCTTCTATAGGAATCGAATGAGTATTTTGAATTTTCCGGTATAGATCTGAAAGAGAACTTTTTTGAGTTCCCATTAGGGCATTGAACCAAGCCGGTTCAATGAGATCGGTTTCTGGGGAATTAAGAAAAATTTGTATGTCATCTGCGAAACAGGTGAGTTTAGTCTCTTTAGTTCCTACCTTAAAGAGGACCTTTCACCAGAATAAAACCTCTAAACTGACTATACAGACATGTAGAGCGGCGCCCAAGGATCCCCCTGCACTTACTGTTATACGTGAAAAAAAAAACTCTCAGGCTATGAGCTGAGCGCTGCGATTGGCCAGCGCTACAGCATAGGAGAAAGAGACGCCGTCAGGTTCCCCTGGGTGGAGCCTAACTATGAAGATACCGGAGGCTATACCTGGCGAACAGAGCGGCGCCCAGGTATAACAGTAAGTGCAGGGGGATACCTGGGCGCCGCTCTACACGTCTGTATAGTCAGTTTAGAGGTTTTATTCTGGTGAAAGGTCCTCTTTAATCCCCTGATACACATCAGAATGTATCAGGAATCTAACTAGAGGTTCCAGGGCTAAATTAAAAAGGAGCGGGGATAGGGGGCAACCCTGTCTCGTACCTCTGTGGAGGCGGAAAGGCGTCAACAAAAAACCAGGCAAATGAACTTGAGCCATCAGGTCAGCGTACAGTTTATCAAGAAACGTCCGGAATGGCCCTGTAAAGCCAAAGGCCTCCAGCGTTTTCCTAAGCTAATTCCAATTCACATTGTTGAAGGCCTTTTCCGCATCCACAGACAGCAGAGCAGGGCAACTAGCTGGATCCTGATTATGAAAAAGGTGGTCCTGTATGTCACAGCCACTATCTCTGGCTGTGACCTTCCGTTCTTGCTCGTTTGGCGCTCCTCGATGAAGTTCTGTTCCTTTGTGTTATTTGTGGTTCTGTATGGGTTAACTCCCCTGTGTGCCTATTAGGAGTTAATCCTCTGTCTGCTCCATGGGTGTGGTCCCTCTGCTGCACCCATGGAACCTGTATATAAGGCCTCCTGCACACGAACGTTGTGTGCACCCGTGGCCGTTGTGCCGTTTTCCGCTTTTTTTCACGGACCCATTGACTTTCAATGGGTCCGTGGAAAAATCGGAAAATGCACCGTTTTGCAGCCGCATCCGTGATCCGTGTTTCCTGGCCGTGAAAAAAATATGACCTGTCCTATTTTTTTCACGGCCAACTGTTCACGGACCCATTCAAGTCAATGGGTCCGTGAAAGAACACGGATGCACACAAGATTGGCATCCGTGTCCGTGATCCGTGGCCGTAGGTTAGTTTTTATACAGACGGATCCGAAGATCCGTCTGTATAAAAGCTTTTTCAAAGCTGAGTTTTCACTTTGTGAAAACTCAGAACCGACAGTATATTCTAACACAGAAGCGTTCCCATGGTGATGGGGACGCTTCTAGTTAGAATACACTACAAACTGTGTACAAGACTGCCCCCTGCTGCCTGGCAGCACCCGATCTCTTACAGGGGGCCGTGATCAGCACAATTAACCCCTTCAGGTGCGGCACCTGAAGGGGTTAATTGTGCTGATCACGGCCCCCAGTAAGAGATCAGGGCTGCCAGGCAGCAGGGGGCAGACCCTCCCCCCCCTCCCCAGTTTAAATATCATTGGTGGCCAGTGCGGCCCCCCCCCTCCCTCTATTGTAATTATTCGTTGGTGGCACAGTGTGCGCCCCCCCCCCTCCCTTCCTCTATTGTAATAATTCGTTGGTGGCACAGTGTGCGCCCCCCATCGGCCCCCCCCTCCCTCTATAGCATTAACAACATTGGTGGCCAGTGTGCGGCCTCCCATCTCCCCCCCCCCCCCCCCATCATTGGTGGCAGCGGAGTTCCGATCGGAGTCCCAGTTTAATCGCTGGGGCTCCGATCGGTAACCATGGCAACCAGGACACTGGTTGCCATGGTTACTTAGCAATAGTACAATAGTAGAAGATTCATACTTACCAGGCCGGTTGCTGCGATGTTCGTGTCCGGCCGGGAGCTCCACCTACTGGTAAGTGTCATTGCTAAATGAACTGTCACTTACCAGTAGGAGGAGCTCCCGGCCGGAAGCAGACATCGCAGCTCCCAGGTAAGTATGAATCACTACTGCTAGTAACCCGCTGCCACCAAAGATGGGGGGGGGCGGGGGGGGGGGGGGCTAGATGGGAGGCCGCACACTGGCCACCAAGGAATTATTACAATAGAGGGAGGAAGGGGGGGGGGGGCTGCACTGGCCACCAATGATATTCAAACTGGGGAGGGGGGAGGGGGGGGTCTGCCCCCTGCTGCCTGGCAGCCCTGATCTCTTACAGGGGGAGATGATAGCACAATTAACCCCTTCAGGTGCGGCACCTGAAGGGTTAATTGTGCTGATCACAGCCCCCTGTAAGAGATCGGATGCTGCTAGGCAGCAGGGGGCAGTCTTGTACACAGTTTGTAGTATATTCTAACTAGAAGCGTCCCCATCACCATGGGAACGCCTCTGTGTTAGAATATACTGTTGGAAATGAGGTTTCACGATCTAACTCATATCCGACAGTATATTCTAACATAGAGGCGTTCCCATGGTGATGGGGACGCTTCAAGTTAAAATATACCATCGGATTGGAGAAAACTCCGATCCGATGGTATAAAAGGGACTCCAGACTTTACATTGAAAGTCAATGGGGACGGATCCGTTTGAAATGGCACCATATTGTGTCAACGTCAAACGGATCCGTCCCCATTGACTTGCATTGTAATTCAGGACGGATCCGTTTGGCTCCGCACGGCCAGGCGGACACCAAAACAACTTTTTTTTCATGTCCGTGGACCCTCCAAAAATCAAGGAAGACCCACGGACGAAAAAACGGGCACGGATCACGGAAAAACGGGACCCGTTTTTGCGGACCGCAAAAAAATACGTTCGTGTGCAGGAGGCCTAAAAGGCTGAGGTTTCCTCAGTTCTGGGTCAGCTCTCCTGGTGTGTGTTGTCTTGTCCTGCTCTGCTCCTGGTTTGTACTCTCTCTCTCCCATGCTGCTGACCCATGGGATCCGTGTCTGTCTGTGCTCTGTGGGTTTCCCTACTTGTTTCTTAACGTCGTCTGTCTGTTATCTGTTCTGCCTGTTATGTTTTAGTTACTTTGTGTTTATTCTGATGTCTGTGTTCAGCAAGCCTTTGCAGCAGAGTGGCATGACAAGGCCATGCAGTTTACTACTGGTGGAGCAAGTCCTTCTCTGCTCATTGCCACTCCTGCTCCCTTGCATGAACTCCTGCTTGTGTTATTATTTGCCCTGTTTTGTATTTACCTGTCTGTTATTTTTGTCTATGTGCCGTCGGTACCTTCTGGTACCTGTTGTCCTTTCGCTCCTGCTGTCACTGTCTAGGTCACGCTCCAGAGTGGACCCTGGCAACTTTCTGCGGCTAAGTCTAACCCTACCATCTAGGGCTCTAGTGAAAACCAGGAGTTGCTTAGTTACGCCCCTCTGGAGTATTACTAGACAGTGGCGCAGTGGGGGTTTTCTCCCACTGTGCTGACGGTACATAGAGCTCATGTTTTATCTGTGCTGCTTTCCATGTTTCTGTTTGTGCAATAAACTCTTATGTGTCTGTACCTGATTTCCGTTTATTGCTTGACGACGCGGTGGTCTCTCCTGGGACCTCCTACTCGTGACACTGTATCGTTAAAACTGTTCTGATATTAGTGACAGCTGCTCTCCCCTTCGTAAACCCCACCTGATGGGGTCCGATCAGGGATGGCATGAGTTCCGCCAGTCTATTGGTCATTAGCTTTGTCATAATTTTCAGGTCTTGGTTTATTAACGAGATCGGGGGGTAAGACCCCATCTGAGCAACATCCTTTCCTGGCTTAGGGATAAGTTTAATATGGGCTAACTTCCCTGTAGACATAATGTCCCCCCCCCCCCCCCCCGTGTAGACAGGAGTTAAACAGCTCCTGTAAAACCGGGGAGACATCCGCCGCAAGGGCTTTAAAGAACTCCGCCAGGAACCCATCCGGGCCCGGTGCCTTTCCGTTACCAAGCGACTTAACAGTCCCCTGAACCTCCTCAACTGTAATTGGTTTATTGAGGCTATTCAGCATATCCTCTGAAAGTTTGGGGAGGCCTAGTACACATTTTAATCCTTTTAGCAGTGGATCACTGCTGTAGCATTAAAGGGGTTGTCTTATCATAGACAATGGGGACATATCGCTAGGATATGCCCCTATTGTCTTATAGCTGTGGGTTCCACCACTGGGACTCGCACCTATATAGAGAACGGAGCTGTCTCGGCTATTTCAGTTGAGCCCATAAAAGTGAGTGGGAGCGGTGGCAGGTCATACCCCGTGCGCTCCCATTCACTTCTATGGGGAGCCGGTTTGGTGGTGGCCAGACCAGAGTCCTCCAGCCACCACCTTGCGGGCTTCATTCCCGCCGCTGAGACCCACACCTATAAGACAATGGGGGCATATCCTATCCCTTTAATGCTACAGCAGTGATCCACTGCTAAAAGAGTTAAAATGTGTATTAGGCATTTTATATATACTGTATAACTTGCACAAGGAGTTGTGACAACCCCTTTAAGACACCACATATGCAACTTAATCTGCTTAAAAACATAGGGGGTCATTTATCAAATCAGATGTGTCAGTTTTGTGGCTTAAGAAAGTCGCAAGTCATGGCAACCGCAAGGTTTTCTGGGATATTTTGTCAATTTTTGCAACATTTGGTGTTCCTCGACATTCTTTTTTAAAGTGGTCTATGTTTAAGAGCTAAAAGTGAGATTAGACCTGGATTATGGCAAAAATCACAAAAAAGTCACAGCCTATACCAGGCAACCCCCTGGTGTACTTTTACACATATACACTCACCTAAAGAATTATTAGGAACACCATACTAATACGGTGTTGGACCCCCTTTTGCCTTCAGAACTGCCTTAATTCTACGTGGCATTGATTCAACAAGGTGCTGATAGCATTCTTTAGAAATGTTGACCCATATTGATAGGATAGCATCTTGCAGTTGGAGATTTGAGGGATGCACATCCAGGGCACGAAGCTCCCGTTCCACCACATCCCAAAGATGCTCTATTGGGTTGAGATCTGGTGACTGTGGGGGCCATTTTAGTACAGTGAACTCATTGTCATGTTCAAGAAACCAATTTGAAATGATTCGAACTTTGTGACATGGTGCATTATCCTGCTGGAAGTAGCCATCAGAGGATGGATACATGTTCTCATTCTGTTTACGCCAAATTCGGACTCTACCATTTGAATGTCTCAACAGAAATCGAGACTCATCAGACCAGGCAACATTTTCCTGTCTTCAACAGTCCAATTTTGGTGAGCTCGTGCAAATTGTAGCCTCTTTTTCCTATTTGTAGTGGAGATGAGTGGTACCCGCTGGGGTCTTCTGCTGTTGTAGCCCATCCGCCTCAAGGTTGTATGTGTTGTGGCTTCACAAATGCTTTGCTGCATACCTCGGTTGTAACGAGTGGTTATTTCAGTCAACGTTGCTCTTCTATCAGCTTGAATCAGTCGGCCCATTCTCCTCTGACCTCTAGCATCCACAAGGCATTTTTGCCCACAGGACTGCCGCATACTGGATGTTTTTCCCTTTTCACACCATTCTTTGTAAACCCTAGAAATGGTTGTGCATGAAAATCCCAGTAACTGAGCAGATTGTGAAATACTCAGACCGGCCCGTCTGGCACCAACAACCATGCCACGCTCAAAATTGCTTAAATCAACTTTCTTTCCCATTCTGACATCCAGTTTGGAGTTCAGGAGATTGTCTTGACCAGGACCACCCCCCTAAATGCATTGAAGCAACTGCCATGTGATTGGTTGACTAGATAATTGCATTAATGAGAAATAGAACAGGTGTTCCTAATAATTCTTTAGGTGAGTGTAGGTGTAAAACACATTGCACTCACTCCAAATATATTATTGCTTAGCGGTATTTCAGAAATTTGGTGCAACCACACAATGCAAAACCAGACTTAAAAGTGACATGTAAACCAACTCAAATGAAAAATGTCCCCCATAGTCTCTGGATGAATCTTTGGCCACAACACAGCTGAATCTTGACCATGTGGTAGCCACCACAGAAGACATCACTCTGGGTCCTTTGCTGATTGCAGTTTCCTGGTAGTTGTTGTACTGCATGTGCTAACAATAGTAATAATATGGACGAAGGGGCGCAGTATTCTTTGGAATGACATAGTGATAATACGAGGCGGGGACTGATATCTTTGGCAGCAGGAAATCCTCTCAGGCCAAGCTCAATATTCTGAACATTTCCCTTCTCTCCAAAACATTTCCAGACTACAGCAAACAGCCGGCATCGTCATGGCAATCACAGCTAGTGATGGACATGGGAGACACATGGAAGCAGCGTTCCTGGGGATGTGAGGTGTGAAAGCCGTATACACATGGGGGGGGGGGGGGTACTATTATTGACAGACGTATGAGGTTATGTCTGTGGTGCTGCTATCACTATCTACATTTTATAGATGATTTCCAGATAAATCTCCACATAACGGTAGAAAGACTCACATCCAGAGCTGCAATCACAATTCTATAACATCATGCAGTATACTCCAGTTACATATAGTGCCGCAGAAGGCATGTAGAACTGCAGCTCTGTGTGTGACTTGACTTTAAGGCGGGGGTAATTCTGTACACAATAATAAAAATGCAAAGTTTCATTATATGAAAAGTACATTTTGAAAATTTTTATAAAACTGTACAGAGGGGCAACAAGGTAACACCTTCCTCCCCACAAGGCAATTTCTTCACAACTTCATCTTCACATTGTTCCGTATGTGTTATCTCACAGGATAGAGGATCCACGTCATGCACGTCAAACATTTGAACCGGAAGACATATACAATATATCTGCTATGAGTATATGATAAGTACATCACGGTGCAATGGTACATCTTGCACTGTTCTTCTCTTATCTAACTTCCATGTCTATGGGCCCCCTGGAGTGTAGGGCCCAGAAGCATTTGCATCTACCATAGCTTCACCACATCAATGTAGTCACCCAGACTGTCATCAGCCATGTTTTGGTGCTCAGGTCTTTTGAGACCCCAGTGAGATCCCCAACATTATCAGTAATATGTATAACTGTGCTGTGATGTCATCAACCCAGAAGATTGTACTGTAAACAGATCAGACATCATGTGAACAATACTGAAAAACATTGTGCTGTCCAAACCACAGACAACCATCTCAGTGGGACATTCTCCAGATGCGTCATGCATTTTCATATCAAGCTGTACTGGATATTTTGATGCCTTCATATCACATTTCAGGACTTCTGCTGCAGGGAACGTCCTCCAGATCAGTCATTGCACAATACAAGGAGAACAGGAGAAGCTGAGATTCTGCCATATGTGGATAATGATTCTCTGTGGTCCATTCCCACGTCACCACATAACTTTTTTGCTCTTTTCTTCACCCAGAGCAACAAATTCTTGATTATTGTCAGATCCCAATGGCAAACATTTGTAATGAACTTTTCTCGCAGGTACTCAAAGTTCAGGGATAGTTTTGTGGCTGGGGTGATTACCTGGGAAATCAGTGGTTGCAAATAGGCGCATAATCCCAACACACAACCTTATGATTATGTACCCCCTCTACTCCTAGGCTTCTGATCCTGCATCTCTCTATGATCCTGTGCCCCATCGGTGTGACATCACTATGAATAATACATGTGCTAAGAGCTTCCATTACTCATATATAGTCGGTATTGTACCACTTTTATCTAGAATGACCCCCATTTCTTAGCTCTATTGTTTGTATGTATAATGGTGTGCAGCCATTTTGTTTTTTGTAATTATGTTTGCTTCATGGATATGCACCTGTGATTCTGAAGGTTCTAGTCTAAATTTTCTTGCAATATATTGAGGGTAGCTCCTCTTTTAGACTGAACACGCCTATCTACCTGGGACTTCTGAGCAGAATTCGTTTGTAGCTGGTTCCTACACTGCCCTGAATATTGGAGGCTTAAGTAAGTCCAAAGAGAGGCAGTATATTTAGTGTCAAGGACCCATCTGCGGAAGCCACCTTGACGCCTGGTAGATGGGCCCGACACGTATGTGTGCTAAGAGCTTCCATTACTCATTTATAGTCGGTATTGTACCACTTTTATCTAGAATGACCCCCATTTCTTAGCTCTATTGTTTGTATATATAACGGTGTGCAGCCATTTTGTTTTTTGTAACACATAAAACACCCTTCTATCTTAAAGGGGTTTTCCAAGGTTGAAAAAATGAGGCTAAAGGAAGGAAGAACCATTATTCACCTGATAAATCCCACTGCTTCAATTGTCTTTATTGATTTTCTGCAGTGGTGACATGCACCCAAGTGAACGCTGCAACCAATCACTTGACACAGCAACTATGCTGGCATGTATAGCACAAGCCTGCTGAGGCCAGTGGTTGCTGCTTTAAAGTTAGGATCTGGTCGGAGGAGGGGGATGCAGCTGTAGCCTGTTTCAGCCTGTATGTGGGACTTATGCTCTGAGAGGGGAGGAGGTGCAGAAGGGGGAGGCAGCTGATTGGCCCAGAGCACACAGCTCTGACATCACAGCAGAAAGAGCCTACCCACTTAACAAACGCAAGTGCAGTATCCCTGATCTGGGGGTACTACAATTGGTTTGTAAAGTTATGCTTTGTAATACTCATTTTATGTCACCTTTCATGTAATGCACCTTGTTCACTAGCAGATGGAGTACTGTTGGCAGTGTTTGGCAATAGGAATGGAACTTACCATTCCTCTCCCCATGGTAGGAGTGGGCTAGTCCGATTTCCTGCCAAGGGTGAAGTTGAGCTATGGAGAGTGAGTCTAAGAATGTAGAGAGGAGAGTGAGAAACATGCAATCCATCTCCCACTCCTCCAGGTCAGTTGGACCACAGAGGCAGCCCACCTAGGAGGACATCATTGCTCCAGGGAGACTGCAGGCCACGGTAGTTTTGTAAGCTACGGCGTATTAGAGTCAGCAGAACGATCAAATGACCAAGCTATCAAGACTCTGCTGCAAAGTGGTGGGTAAGACGTTCAGACGTCATCACAAAAGTTCAGGACAGGCATAGCTAGAAGCCTGCATCATACAGTGGACACCTACAGCCCCAGGTGCCAGAGTAAAGCCATAAAAAGGGGGAATCCAGAGAGATACAGTGTTAGCTAGCAAGTTTTTAAGTGTCATCTTTTGACCACATTGCCAGCCACCCTACCCCATCATCTGGAAGGAGAGAAATTGCACTTTGTAGGACACTGTGACTACAACATCTCATTAGGGCCACTACCACCCACCTCCTCTGCACCGGCTACTTTGCTCTCTGCAAAAGGCTCTCTGCTTAAACATTTACAAAAAGGATGCAGTGGGCAGGACAAAGGCCAACACAGGACAGTCTACAACAGAGCTGGAGAAAACTGGTGAGGGGTCATCAGATTGCTAGTAGTAACAATAGGTGAGATCCAATATCTATTACTTGTTGCTTCTGGATGTTGGGGTGTACCCCCCTCCACCTTAACAATGATCTAGCTGCTGTTATTGGTGACCATATGATGATGCAAATCTCGCAGGCCAGGAATTTTGTGGCACTGAAAGTGTTATAAAGCTCAAGACAAAGGACGTGTACTGTTCCTCTGGGCCCTGGAAGGTTTAGATAATTTGTCGAGAAGCAGAAAGTGTTGGGCAGAAACTCCTTCCAGCTGGCACTGCAAGCAGCAAATTGTCAGCCCCAAAAAAATCTGAAGCACTTTTGGCGCAGGAGAAAGCGAAGCAAGAAATGTCTAATTCCTGTAGCTGCAGCCAGGAGAAAGTCTCCGCTTAATTAAATTTCCTTGTACAAACTCATTGTTTAAAGCTCCTCTCAGCTATGCTGCCAGCACCATTATACCCTTTGGTATTTGTGGACGGATAATATGGCCTCCAGCGAAGAGACATGAGAGTGCCAGGCACCATCACACAAAATCAACTTCATACAGCTCACATGCTCATTATGGCAGAATCGATGCCGTGAAGCTGACACTTCTGGCTGCAAATGTCTGAGGACTGTTTCACAAAAGCGTAATACAGGAGCATTTCTTTATGGTGTGGCTATATGACGCTAGTAGTTGCATAACTATAGGGGTCACATTGGTCGCAACTGCGACCGGAACCCTAAGCCAGGTCAGAGGGAAGCAACTGTGAATGGGGAGCACGGGAGCCTATGGCAGTAGAATGACGCAGGAGGTCACAATGACATCATTGTGAACTCTTGGGGCAAGTTAAAGGGAGCACGATCACGTGGCCACGAACGCCTGCGTTGGTGTCCACGTCATTGCTCTGTCTGTGACTCGCCGTGGGAGGTTATAGTGATGTCATTGCAGCTGCTGACGCCAGGACAGGGGCCTTTAGGGCCTGCATAGCAGCATGGAGCTGAGCACAAGTAAGTACTTTTATTTTGTGTATATATATATATATACAGTACAGACCAAAAGTTTAGACACACCTTCTCATTCAAAGAGTTTTCTTTATTTTCATGACTATGAAAATTGTAGATTCACACTAAAGGCATCAAAACTATGAATTAACACATGTGAAATTATATACATAACAAACAAGTGTGAAACAACTGAAAATATGTCATATTCTAGGTTCTTCAAAGTAGCCACCTTTTGCATTCTCTTGATGAGCTTCAAGAGGTAGTCCCCTGAAATGGTTTTCACTTCACAGGTGTGCCCTGTCAGGTTTAATAAGTGGGATTTCTTGCCTTATAAATGGGGTTGGGACCATCAGTTGCGTTGAGGAGAAGTCAGGTGGATACAGAGCTGATAGTCCTACTGAATAGACTGTTTGAATTTGTATTATGGCAAGAAAAAAGCAGCTAAGTAAAGAAAAACTAGTGGCCATCATTACTTTAAGAAATGAAGGTCAGTCAGTCAGCCGAAAAATTAGGAAAACTTTGAAAGTAAGGGCTATTTGACCATGAAGAAAAATGATGGGGTGCTGCGCCAGATGACCTGGCCTCCACAGTCACCGGACCTGAACCCAATCGAGATGGTTTGGGGTGAGCTGGACCGCAGAGTGAAGGCAAAAGGGCCAACAAGTGCTAAGCATCTCTGGGAACTCCTTCAAGACTGTTGGAAGACCATTTCAGGTGACTACCTCTTGAAGCTCATCAAGAGAATGCCAAGAGTGTGCAAAGCAGTAATCAAAGAAAAAGGTGGCTACTTTGAAGAACCTAGAATATTACATATTTTCAGTTGTTTCACACTTGTTTGTTATGTATATAATTCCACATGTGTTAATTAATAGTTTTGATGCCTTCATAATAAAGAAAACTCTTTGAATGAGAAGGTGTGTCCAAACTTTTGGTCTGTACTGTATATATATATATATATATATATATATATATACACACAATTAGAGGGGGAACTACAGGGTAGGAGTGCATCATATATATACAGTCAGGTCCATAAATATTGGGACATTGTCACAATTCTAACATTTTTGGCTCTATACACCACCACAATGGATTTGAAATAAAACGAACTAGATGTGCTTTAACTGCAGACTGTCAGCTTTAATTTGAGGGTATTTACATCCAAATCAGGTGAACGGTGTAAGAATTACAACAGTTTGCATATGTGCCTCCCACTTGTTAAGGGACCAAAAGTAATGGGACAGAATAATAATCATAAATCAAACTTTCACTTTTTAATACTTGGTTGCAAATCCTTTGCAGTCAATTACAGCCGGAAGTCTGGAATGCATAGACATCACCAGATGCTGGGTTTCATCCCTGGTGATGCTCTGCCAGGCCTCTACTGCAACTGTCTTCAGTTCCTGCTTGTTCTTGGGGCATTTTCCCTTCAGTTTTGTCTTCAGAAAGTGAAATGCATGCTCAATTGGATTCAGGTCAGGTGATTGACTTGGCCATTGCATAACATTCCACTTCTTTCCCTTAAAAAACTCTTTGGTTGCTTTTGCAGTATGCTTTGGGTCATTGTCCATCTGCACTGTGAAGCGCCGTCCAATGAGTTCTGAAGCATTTAGCTGAATATGAGCAGATAATATTGCCCGAAACACTTCAGAATTCATCCTGCTGCTTTTGTCAGCAGTCACATAATTAATAAATACAAGAGAACCAGTTCCATTGGCAGCCATACATGCCCACGCCATGACACTACCACCACCATGCTTCACTGATGAGGTGGTATGCTTAGGATCACGAGCAGTTCCTTTCCTTCTCCATACTCTTCTCTTCCCATCACTCTGGTATAAGTTGATCTTGGTCTCATATGTCCATAGGATGTTGTTCCAGAACTGTGAAGGCTTTTTTAGATGTGGTTTGGCAAACTCTAATCTGGCCTTCCTGTTTTTCAGGCTCACCAATGGTTTACATCTTGTGGTGAACCCTCTCTATTCACTCTGGTGAAGTCTTCTCTTGATTGTTGACTTTGACACACATACACCTACCTCCTGGAGAGTGTTCTTGATCTGACCAACTGTTGTGAAGGGTGTTTTCTTCACCAGGGAAAGAATTCTTTGGTCATCCACCGGGTCTTTTGGTGTTGCTGAGCTCACCGGTGCGTTCCTTCTTTTTAAGAATGTTCCAAACAGTTGCTTTCGCCACGCCTAATATTTTTGCAATCTCTCAGATGGGTTTGTTTTGTTTTTTTCAGCCTAATGATGGCTTGCTTCACTGATAGTGACAACTCTTTGGATCTCATCTTGAGAGTTGTCAGCAACAGATTCCAAATGCAAATAGCACACTTGAAATAAACTCTGGACCTTTTATCTGCTCATTGTAATTGGGCAATGAGGGAATAACACACACCTGGCCATGGAACAGCTGAGAAGCCAATTGTCCCATTACTTTTGGTCCCTTAACAAGTGGGAGGCACATATGCAAACTGTTGTAATTCCTACCCCGTTCACCTGATTTGGATGTAAATACCCTCAAATTAAAGCTGATAGTCTGCAGTTAAAGCACATCTTGTTCGTTTCATTTCAAATCCTTTGTGGTTGTGTATAAAGCCAAAAATGTTAGAATTGCGTTGATGTCCCAATATTTATGGACCTAACTGTATAAATATATATATATATATATATATATATATATATTGTATATATTGCCACTACAGGGGGCATTATACTATGGGGGGGGGGGGGGCTACAGTGGGGACTGCATTATATATATACTGCCACTACAGGGGGTATTATACTATGAGGTGCACTCAATGCCTTTGAAGGCATTATACTGTTGTGTTCAAAATAATAGCATTATGTTAACTAGAAAAGGGGTGAGCGAGCACTCACACTATGGCGTCCTGTGCAATCAATTTATTGATAAAACAATAATATGGATATCGTATTAAAATATATTAGAGTAGTAGCAGCATAAATGATAACACTAGCAGCATTAATTGATAGCAGCAATGTGGTATTAATAACAGCAGTAGGAGATAACCTAAATCTTCCTGGTATGTTGGTATAAATGAATATAAATCAAATAAATGTAACAGGTAGTATTTGTGGTACAAAAAGTGATACAAAAGTCAACAAATAGTGAGATAAAAGTGAATATGGATCCAAAAATAAAAATATGAAAAACATATAAAAAGTAAAAAGTAAAAAAATTTGAAAAAATTCAAGCACAATTGGATGTGTGATTCTCTAAATAATAAACGTCAACAATAATTCTGATCACACGTGATTGGTGTAAAAATGTCCAGAGGTATAATTGATATTTAATAATTGGTATCCAGTGCATCCAATGTGTATATTGGTGTATACAATCACAAAGGTGGCGGTTGTCTCTTAATATTCCAACTTGCTGTGTACAGTCGTGGCCAAAAGATTTGAGAATTACATAAATATTGGAAATTGGAAAAGTTGCTGCTTAAGTTTTTATAATAGCAATTTGCATATACTCCAGAACGTTATGAAGAGTGATCAGATGAATTGCATAGTCCTTCTTTGCCATGAAAATTAACTTAATCCCAAAAAAAGCATTTCATTGCTGAGATAATGTCAGTAATCGTCTTGTTAACTCAGGTGAGAATGTTGACGAGCACAAGGCTGGAGATCATTATGTCAGGCTGATTGGGTTAAAATGGCAAACTTGACATGTTAAAAGGAGGGTGATGCTTGAAATCATTGTTCTTCCATTGTTAACCATGGTGACCTGCAAAGAAACGCTTGCAGCCATCATTGCGTTGCATAAAAATGGCTTCACAGGCAAGGATATTGTGGCTACTAAGATTGCACCTCAATCAACAATTTATAGGATCATCAAGAACTTCAAGGAAAGAGGTTCAATTCTTGTTAAGAAGGCTTCAGGGTGTCCAAGAAAGTCCAGCAAGCGCCAGGATCATCTCCTAAAGAGGATTAAGCTGCGGGATCGGAGTGCCACCAGTGCAGAGCTTGCTCAGGAATGGCAGCAGGCAGGTGTGAGTGCATCTGCATGCACAGTGAGGCAAAGACTTTTTGAAGTTTGCCTGGTGTCAAGAAGGCCAGCAAAGAAGCCACTTCTCTCCAAAAAAACATCAGGGACAGATTGATGTTCTGCAGAAAGTATGGTGAATGGACTGCTGAGGACTGGGGCAAAGTCATATTCTCCGATGAAGCCTCTTTCCGATTGTTTGGGGCATCTAGAAAAAGGCTTGTCAGGAGAAGAAAAGGTGAGCGCTACCATCAGTCCTGTGTCATGCCAACAGTAAAGCATACTGAGACCATTCATGTGTGGGGTTGCTTCTCATCCAAGGGAGTGAGCTCACTCACAATTTTGCCCAAAAACACAGCCATGAATAAAGAATGGTACCAAAACACCCTCCAACAGCAACTTCTTACAACAATCCAACAACAGTTTGGTGAAGAACAATGCATTTTCCAGCACGATGGAGCACCGTGCCATAAGGCAAAAGTGATAACTAAGTAGCTCGGGGACCAAAACGTTGAGATTTTGGGCCCATGGCCTGGAAACTCCCCAGATCTTAATCCCATTGAGAACTTGTGGTCAATCCTCAAGAGGCGGGTGGACAAAAAAACCCCACTAATTCTGACAAACTCCAAGAAGTGATAATGAAAGAATGGGTTGCTATCAGTCAGGAATTGGCCCAGAAGTTGTTTGAGAGCATGCCCAGTCGAATTGCAGAGGTCCTGAAAAAGAAGGGCCAACACTGCAAATACTGACTCTTTGCATAAATGTCATGTAATTGTCGATAAAAGCCTTTGAAACGTATGAAGTGCGTGTAATTATATTTCACTACAT